>NC_090378.1:84148952-84748952 GCF_036365525.1 Heterodontus francisci
TTCTCAGATGCCACGGGTACTTTTTGATTCGATGTCACAATGCAAGAGTGCCAGTGAGGCCAGTCCTTGAGCCAGGAAGTCCACAATCATGAAGTGTTGAACTAGAGTTGAGGGTTTCCTTACGGAATGCTCACAGAAGGTAGCCTAGAAAATCTCACACCTCAGAGGATAGCTGTAACGTTAAAAGTGAAATCTTGAAAGCTGTGGCATGCCCAGGAGAAGTGAATGATCCCTCAAGATTCTTTAAAATATAGGGGATCTCTTGGGTGCAAGTAAAAGGGAGTGTTCTGTTGAGATTTTCAGGTTTAATGTATAAGTGATTACAAAATTGGCCTTTATAGCCACTCCAGGCGCTGCTGCACAAACAACTGACCATCTCCAGGCGCTTACCCATAGAAGACCAAGACGAAGACGATTACAAAATATAGTGTTAAGTTAGAATTGCTTGCTTTGTTAACTGTTGTACGGTAAAGGTTTTTTGTTTTAAACATGATATTTTGTGGTGTAATTCTCTCAGTTAATAACTGGGAGTTCAAATTTCTTTTTTAAAAAGTTACTGGTCTCTTTATAACACAGGCTAACAGAATGATTAGGAGAGTTTGAAATAGGCTAAGTGTATCTTCCTGGCTCCATGTTAAAAATCTGATGTTTCATTCTGTGCCTTTCAATGTATTGTGATTTACTGATAATATGCATGAAATGTAGAGATCAAAAGTAGAATTGGTATAAGGGTTATGATGAAACCATTGTATGCTGCAGTCACACTGGTTTGTGGAGTATGATGTATGTAAATTCTTAGAGTGAATCAGGAACTGAATAAAGAATCATGTAATCATACTGGAATCATGTGGTACGGTTTATCACATTGGATTGCATAACATGACCGGATTATGTGGTTGTTACAACTGATGTACTCTGTTATTTTAAAGTAACTAAACAATACTGAACAGGAAAGCAACCAACATCCCCCTCACCCCACCCACCAAAAATTTATAAAATTTTTATTTTTCAAAAGTAATGTACTACCCTACAATCACAGACATTGAATTTCAACTGCCACTCTTTGTCTACCATCCCTTCAATCTTTCTTTGTCCTCAGTATTGTTTATTACACCTATTTTAGTGTCATTTACAAATTGGTATTCCACTCTCTCTAGCCCTGTATACAAATCATTATGTATACCATGAGCAGGTCTGAGACAATGCTGTTGGACACAGTTAGCCACCTCCAACCACTGAAAAACTGCTCTTAACCCCTACTCTTTCTTCTCTGCTTAACTGTTTTTAAAAATCACATTTGCTACCCTCACTAACCCTTCGATTTTCAAAGGCTTTCTGAAAGCCCATGATTACCACACCCACTACTTCCCCCAAACTGAATAACTTTCAAAGCTTGTAAAGCACACTATTTTCTGAATTCCATGCTGTCTGCTTCTAATTATTCCCTCTTTAGAAGGTAAAATGGTGACTAAATATCTAAAGAAAAAAATTCCAAAATTTTCAGGACCACAGATGTTCAACTAACTAGCTTGTAATTACCTGGGCTGATCCTAATCGTAAAATCCAAACTGGAATTTTCTTGCTAATTAATGAGAGCTAACAAACACAACAGACTGATTAATTGTAAATTAATTTTCACTAGTTGTGATATGGTAATACTTATACTGAACTATATTTTTAGCCCTGCTTGCAATGTGCCCCAATTAGAAACAGCTGAAAGGAGACATGGCGGGAAACTACGGCCTGGGTCATCATTGACCAAGTGTTTCATTGACCCCAAATGGTCAAAAAGGTAAACTTCAGCAGAAATTCAAGCAGGGTGTGAAAACAGACTGTCGGTGGGTGTGTGCGAGAACACCAAAAGATAATACCCTGCTAGAATTCCAGAGGCCCAGATAGAGGGCAGAGAAAATCCCTTCAATCAGGTTAACACCCCGCCACAGTACCAAAACAGCTCTCATCATAGACATCTATGTGACTGTGACAAAAGGTAAACTATCCCCCTGTCTTTCTCAGCCTGTTTGCAGTCTTTGACATAGCCGATAACACCATAGTCCTCCAACACCATCCAGCTGTGTGAGATGGTATTTGCCTGGTTTCATTCTTAAATACCTAATTGTAGTCTGAGAATCGCATCAATGGTTTCTCTTTCCACTCCCACACAACTACATCTGGTGTCCCCCAAAAATCTATCCTTGGCCTTCTATTATTTCTGATCTACATTCTAACCCTCGGCAACATCATCCAAAACCACATCATCCAGTTTCCACATGCACCGACGAAACCCAACTCTACCTCCCCACCGTCTCTCTCACGGTCTCCCTCCATTGTCTAAATTATCAAACTGCTTGCCCAACATCCAGTAGTGGACAAGAAGAAATTTCTTCCAAATATTGGGGCAATTGAAGCCATTGTCTTCTGGCCCGATCACAAGCTTCACTCCCTGACCACTGACTCCATTCCTCTCCCTGCCAATTATCTGAGGCCGAACCAGAAAGTTCACAACTTCGGTGTTATATTTGAACCAGAGATGAGCCAACCACCAAACATCTGCGCCATCACTAAGACTGCCTTCACCCCTGCCTAAGCTCATCTGCACTGAAATCCTCATCAGTGCTTTTGTTACCTCCAGACTCGATTAATCCAATGAATTCCTGCCTTGCCTCCCATATTCTATCCTCTGTAAACTGGAGGTCATCCAAAACACTGCTGCCCGCCCCCTGACTTGCACCAAATCCTGGTCACCCATCACCCACATGTTCGCTGAACTACACTGGTTCCCAGTTAAGCAACACCTGAATTTTAAAATTCTCTTCCTGTTTTTCAAATTCCTCGATGGCCTCACCCCTCCCCATCTCTGCAATCTCCTCCAGTCCTAAAACTCTCCAAGATATCTGCATTCCTCCAATTCTGGCCTCGAGCATCCACAATTTTAATCGCTCCACCATGAATGCCATGCCGCCTTCAGCTGCCTAGGACCCAATCTCTGGAATTCCCTCCCTAATCTCTCCGTCTTTTTACCTCTCTTTCCTCCTGTCAGACATTGCTTTAAACCTAACTCTTTGACCAAGCTTTTGGTCATCTTCCCTAATATCTCCTCATGTGGCTCGGTGTCATATTTTGTTTTATAATGACGCCATGAAGCACTTAGAATGTTTTATGACATTACAAGCACTATATAAATACAATTAGTTGTTGCCACAGAGAAAAATAGTTCCTCACATCCTAGACAAGAGAGTTGGGTACCAAGGCCACCATGTTTTACTTGCTTCGGCCAGACACTAGCATTGAAATGTCAACGTGCTGATAAGGGTCCAAGAGAGAGTAAAAAAAAAACACATGATGATGACTGGGATTATGAGACAATGACCTGGCCTGGGTAGACAAAATGGGTAGGTGACATATTTTGTAATTGGACAGTATCTATGAGCTGAAATCAGAGCAAGACAATGATTGAGTTAAGTTGGTCTCCATAGGCTTTGCTGTGCAGCAGGGTTTAAGAAAGAGCATGCTGAGCACTTAAGTATTCACTCACAAGCTTGGGACTATTCTGCAAACAAATCCACTCAGGAGGACTGGTGGATGGCAGGACCATATGTGTGTACTGCGTTGACTAACACAACAGTACCTTGGGCACAACCACTGGATGTAGTCATGTGGAGATCACACTTCTACCCAGGGCATAATGGTAATGCTGTCAAGAAAACACGATATGCCAAATAAGAAATTTTTAATTAATTGGTGGAAGACTTACATTAAACTTTTAATGGGAAAACCTTTGCAGTTAACTGGTTTTAAAAAATTGGCAGCCAAGATGGCCACTGCAATTTGTATCTGAAACACCTCTGCATATTTAAAAGACCCACCCGGAGCCAGAGGTTTGAACAGAATGGACCCAGGACAATGGCTTAATCTAAGTGATTGAATTATCCAAAATGGCTTCATTAGCATAGCAGTCAAAGCAATCTGAAAAAACTACCTTTGAAAGAGTAAACCCCCTCTGAGTGTAAATTGGCATCCTGGAGCCTGTGGAGCCAATTCCTAACCTTGAATTTCATTAGAAGGTTCCAGAAAACCTGAAGCAGCCATGTGACTGTTTATCCATCTCGGGGTAAGTGTTTTTTTTCCCCCTTGGACAAAGAGACAAGCAGTGACTCAGACTGTGCAGCAGAAAAAGGCTGCGTGCTCCCTCTCGCCCCAGATAACATAAGTTTGAAAATCATCTCCGACTGTAAATCCCTCCAAGCCTACAGATTGCAACAGACAGAGACCAGGGGAACAGGACCAACTACAAGTCTGCCTCCAAGAAAGCCTTGGGCCAAGCAGGCCAACCACAAAATGCACTGTGACCAGCCGAGGACTTCAAGAATACAGCTTCAGCAGGAAGACTACCGGATCACAGACTGTGTATGTAAGTTCCATTTATTCTGGACTTGAGAGCGAGCGCACGATTCTCATGTGACTGTGTAGCGTACTCTTATTATTTCTAAATAAGGGTTAGATTGTTAAGTATAATAATGTTACTTGTTTAAATTCAAGAAAACCTTCACAATCACAAAAAAGATACAACACTCAGAGGTCGTAAGCACAACCACTTTTTACAAGGAATAAACCCTGTTGCAATCAAATAAGGGTAAGAGGGGCAACTGTGACCCCCTCCTCACTTGGCCGTAACAATGTTGTTATGCTTTGATACTACTGTTGGACATTAATGTGCGTCAAGTCTCACTTATACTGAACAAAAAAATGTAAACACCATCAACAATAAAGGGCCTCACTTTGAATCTTTTCGGAACTTGATAGTAAAGGGGCTAAAGGGTTATTTGACTCTGACCCCCAAATTCTAACACTGCCCCACCAAAACAGGGATCAACGCTGGCAGAGACATAGCCAGACAGACATAACAGCCCTATAAGAAATCAAAACTTCTAAAGCAACCATTGAAACAAATCCTTTCACTTTGTAATACTGATGATAGTTCATTCTCATCTGAGGATTTGAATACCACACTACATGGTCAGACCGATGACTCCCTTGAAAACATTTCATGCATACATCAAATTTTTGTTCTTCAAATTCTAAGGTTGAACTAGCTAGTCACAGCTAGCAATTCAGATAACAATTCTTATTTATCAGCAAACTAAAGTATAAAGAACAAAACAGAAAATTAACATGCCAAGGATGGTCAAATTAATGGTATTTCTAATGCAGATCAACCCTCTATACATGACTAGCATTCATTTTTAATTTCAGCTGTAAACCAATCTCAAGATAAGATATGTAAAATAAAGTACCAGAATTAACTTGTCAACATGCCAGAAGCCTTAATTTCTCCACTAGGCAGATAATGCACAAAATTAGTCTACTCCACTGCATATTTTCTGCTATAAAATCATAGCCAGATTATTTCATCTCTAAATGCTACCTACTAAATAAACAATTGTTATAACTTGTAGTTTGGCTTCACCAAAATGGGGCTCCAGTCATCACAATTCATATTTGGTTTTGTATTGTTTCAATCTAAAACACCATTTGCCACACTAGCAAATCACATCACCCATCACTTTTCTTTCTTTCTTTCTTTTGGGCCTCCTTATCTCGAGAGACAATGGATACGCGCCTGGAGGTGGTCAGTGGTTTGTGAAGCAGCGCCTGGAGTGGCTATAAAAGGCCAATTCTGGAGTGACAGGCTCTTCCACAGGTGCTGCAGAGAAATTTGTTTGTCGGGGCTGTTGCACAGTTGGCTCTCCCCTTGCGCCTCTGTCTTTTTTCCTGCCAACTACTAAGACTCTTCGACTCGCCATAATTTAGCCCTGTCTTTATGGCTGCCCGCCAGCTCTGGCGAACGCTGGCAACTGACTCCCACGACTTGTGATCAATGTCACACGATTTCATGTCGCGTTTGCAGATGTCTTTATAGCGGAGACATGGACGGCCAGTGGGTCTGATACCAGTGGCGAGCTCGCTGTACACTGTGTCTTTGGGGATCCTGCCATCTTCCATGCGGCTCACATGGCCAAGCCATCTCAAGCGCCGCTGACTCAGTAGTGTGTATAAGCTGGGGGTGTTGGCCGCTTCAAGGACTTCTGTGTTGGAGATATAGTCCTGCCACCTGATGCCAAGTATTCTCCGAAGGCAGCGAAGATGGAATGAATTGAGACGTCGCTCTTGGCTGGCATACGTTGTCCAGGCCTCGCTGCCGTAGAGCAAGGTACTGAGGACACAGGCCTGATACACTCGGACTTTTGTGTTCCGTGTCAGTGCGCCATTTTCCCACACTCTCTTGGCCAGTCTGGACATAGCAGCTTATCTAGAGACAGGTTACTGGTGATAGTTGAGCCTAGGTAGGTGAACTCTTGAACCACTTCCAGAGCGTGGTCGCCAATATTGATGGATGGAGCATTTCTGACATCTTGCCCCATGATGTTCGTTTTCTTGAGGCTGATGTTTAGGCCAAACTCATTGCAGGCAGACGCAAACCTGTCGATGAGACTCTGCAGGCATTCTTCAGTGTGAGATGTTAAAGCAGCATCGTCAGCAAAGAGGAGTTCTCTGATGAGGACTTTCCGTACTTTGGACTTCGCTCTTAGACGGGCAAGGTTGAACAACCTGCCACCTGATCTTGTGTGGAGGAAAATTCCTTCTTCAGAGGATTTGAACGCATGTGAAAGCAGCAGGGAGAAGAAAATCCCAAAAAGTGTGGGTGCGAGAACACAGCCCTGTTTCACACCACTCAGGATAGGAAAAGGCTCTGAGGAGGAGCCACCATGTTGAATTGTGCCTTTCATATTGTCATGGAATGAGGTGATGATACTTAGTAGCTTTGGTGGACATCCGATCTTTTCTAGTAGTCTGAAGAGACCACGTCTGCTGACGAGGTCAAAGGCTTTGGTGAGATCAATAAAAGCAATGTAGAGGGGCATCTGTTGTTCACGGCATTTCTCCTGTATCTGACGAAGGGAGAACAGCATGTCAATGGTCGATCTCTCTGCACGAAAGCTACACTGTGCCTCAGGGTAGACGCGCTCGGCCAGCTTCTGGAGCCTGTTTAGAGCGACTCGAGCAAAGACTTTCCCCACTATGCTGAGCAGGGAGATTCCACGGTAGTTGTTGCAGTCACCGCGGTCACCTTTGTTTTTATAGAGGGTGATGATGTTGGCATCGCACATGTCCTGGGGTACTGCTCCCTCGTCCCAGCACAGGCATAGCAGTTCATGTAGTGCTGAGAGTATAGCAGGCTTGGCACTCTTGATTATTTCAGGGGTAATGCTGTCCTTCCCAGGGGCTTTTCCGCTGGCTAGGGAATCAATGGCATCACTGAGTTCCGATTTGGTTGGCTGTATATCCAGCTCATCCATGACTTGCAGAGGCTGGGCTGCATTCATCACGTCGTTGGCACCAGCTAGACCTCATTGTCACAAGGCGAGCCGCCTTAAACATTGTTCAAATCACACGCAGCTTCCACAGTGCGGACTGCGACACCGACCACTCCCTGGTGTGCAGCAAGGTTAGACTCAGACCAAAGAAGTTGCATCATTCCAAGCAGAAGGGCCACCCGCGCATCAACACGAGCAGAATTTCTCACCCACAGCTGTTACAAAAATTTCTAAATTCACTTGTAACAGCCCTTCAAAACACTCCCACAGGGGATGCTGAGACCAAGTGGGCCCACATCAGAGACGCCATCTATGAGTCAGCTTTGACCACCTACAGCAAAAGTGTGAAGAGAAATGCAGACTGGTTTCAATCTCATAATGAAGAGCTGGAACCTATCATAGCCGCTAAGCGCATTGCATTTTTGAACTACAAGAAAGCCCCCAGCGATTTAACATCCGCAGCACTTAAAGCAGCCAGAAGTACTGCACAAAGAACAGCTAGGCGTTGCGCAAACGACTACTGGCAACACCTATGCAGTCATATTCAGCTGGCCTCAGACACCGGAAACATCAGAGGAATGTATGATGGCATGAAGAGAGCTCTTGGGCCAACCATCAAGAAGATCGCCCCCTCAAATCTAAATCGGGGGACATAATCACTGACCAACGCAAACAGATGGACCGCTGGGTTGAGCACTACCTATCACCCATCACAATGTTTACTAAAACAGAAAATGAGCTCTGTTTAGTTCAACTGCAATCTGTAACCTCAAGGCGCAGCATATCCCTCACTCTGCCATTACTATCAAGCCAGAGTACCAACGCTGGTTCAATGAGGAGTGCAGGAGAGTGGCATCAGGCACATCTAAAAATGAGGTGCCAATCTTGTTACATTACAACACAGGACTACATGCATGCTAAACAATAGAAACAGCACATCATAGACAGAGTTAAGCAATCCCACAACCAACGAATCAGATTTAAGCTCTGCAGTTCTGCCACATCCAGTTGTGAATGGTGGTAGACAATTAAACAACTAACTGGAGGAGGCGGCGCCACAAACATTGCCATCCTGAATGATGGGGGAGCCCAGCACATCCAAGCAAAAGGCAAGGCTGAAGTGTTTGCAACCATCAACCAAAAATGCCGGGTGGATGATCCATCTCG
The DNA here is from genome assembly GCF_036365525.1 of Heterodontus francisci. NCBI lineage: Eukaryota > Metazoa > Chordata > Chondrichthyes > Heterodontiformes > Heterodontidae > Heterodontus > Heterodontus francisci. The sequence goes on from NC_090378.1 coordinate 84,157,496, forward strand.
GCCTCCAACGGAGGCCCTAGCATCACAGATGCCAGTCTTCATCCAGTTCAATTCATTCCACGTGATATCAAGAAACAGCTGACAACACTGGATACAGTAAAGGCTATGGGCCCTGACAACATCCCATCTGTAGTACTGAAGACTTGTGCTTCAAAATAGCCACGTCCATAGCCAAACTGTTCCAGTGCAGCTACAATATTGGCATCTACCTGACAATATGGAAAATTGCTCAGGTGTGTCCTGTCCACAAAAAAGGTCAAATCCAATCCACCCAATTACTGCCCCATTAGTCTACTCTCAATGATCAAAGTGATGGAAGGTGTCATCGACGGTGCTATAAATTGGCACTTACTCAGCAATAACCTGCTCACCAATGCACAGTTTGGATTCCGCCATTACAGCCTTGGTCTAATTGTGGACAGAAGAGCTGAATTTCAGATGAGAGTGCCTGCCCTTGACATTAAGGCAGTATTTGACTCAGTGTGGTATCAAGGAGCCCAAACAAAATTAGAGTCAATGGGAATCAGGGAGAAAACTCTCCACTAGCACAAAAGGAAGATGGTTGTGTTGTTGGAGGCTACTCATCTCAGCCCCAGGACATCGCTGCAGGAGTTCTCCGGGTAGTGTCCTAGGCCAACCATCTTCAGCTGCTTCAATGACTTTCCCCTCCATCATAAGGTCAGAAGTGGGCATGTTTACTGATGATTGCAGTATCCAGTACCATTCACAACTCCTCAGATACTGAAGCAGTTCATGCCTGTATGCAGTAAAATCCAGGCAACATTCAGGTTTGGGCTGACAAGTGGCAAGGAACATTATCACCACACAAGTGCCAAGCAATGACCATCTCCAACAAGAGAGAATCTAATCATCTCCCCTTGGCATTGACTCGACGGGCTGAATGACCTCCTTCTGTGCCATAAACGGCTCCGACTCTACCCAATGGTTACCATTGCTGAATCCCCCACCATCATCATCCTGGGGGTTATAAATTGACTAGAAACTTAAGTGGACTTAATACTGCAGCCACAAGAGCTGGTCAGAATCTGGAAATTCTGTGGTAAGCAACTCACCTGCTCACTCCCCAAAACCTGCCCACCATCGATAAGGCTCAAGTCAGGTGTGTAATGGAATACTCTCCACCGTTTTATTCTTTCATGGGATGTGGGCGTCGCTGGCAAGGCCAGCATTTAGTGCCCATTCCTAATTGCCCTCAAGGTGGTGGTGAGCCGCCGCCCTGAACAGCTGCAGTCCAACTGGTGTACATACACCCGCAGTGCTTTTAAGGGAGTTCCAGGATTCTGACCCAGCAACAGTGAAGGAACTGCACTATAGTTCCGAGTCAGGATAGTATGTGGCTGCAGGGGAACTTGCATTGCAGGTGGTGTGTTCCCATGCATCTGCTACCCTTGTCCTTCTAGGTGGTAATGGTTACAGGTTTGGAAAGTGCTGTTGAAAGAAGAGTCCTGCTTCAACTCTGAAGATGCTGGACACCATCCAGGACAAAACAACCCCTGATCAGCATCCCATCCACCACCATCGCACAGTGGCAGCAGGATGTACCATCTACAAGATGCAATGCAACTTCAATACCACGTTCCAAACCAGTGACCTCTACCACCTAGAAGAACAAGGGCAGCAGGTGTTTGGGAAGACCACCAGCTGCAAGTTCCCATCCAGGTTATATATCATCCTGACTTGGAACTATATTTGCCATTCCTTCACTGTTGCGGAGTCAGAAATACTGGAACTCCCTCCCTAACAGCACCACCTCTGGCCTTGCCAGAGATACTCATATCCCATTAACAAATTTAAAAATAAAACATATATTTAACTTTGCTACTGCTAACAGCAATTTCCATTTTTGGTAAAAAATAAGTTTACCATTGGCAAAAGCAATTGTAGATCTACTGCCAGCTGCCTCAGTGAAAGAACATTGGGTGAACATAGCAGACCTGGATCCTGGAACTTTTAAATCCAGGTATGCACAGCACAGAGAAGTATAGGGTTATTCAATGTAAATAAACTGTTACAAAGGAATCTTGTTAAGAAAAACCATGTGCAAGATTCCAATTTGTGGAATATGGGCAAAGGAATGAAACCGGACAGACCATCCAGCATCTACCTCGGCACCGGAACGACAACGGCAAACGCAGCCCTGTCAACCTTGCAAAGTTTCCCTTATTTGTGCCAAAGTTGGGAGAGCTGTCCCACAGACTAGTCAAGCAACAGCCTAACAGTGTCTTGCTAGACTCCCACCTGCCAAGAATGAGGCACATTAATTTTGTCATGAACATTGACTTTTAAACTGTTGTTGGAGCGAGGAAATGACTTGTTAAACCGATCAGCCATGGCTGGAAAAAAACAAAACATTCATATACTAACAGACATCCAAGCTGAGGAAGCGCATTCCAGGGTCTGCTAAGGAGGATACAATACACAAGGGCCAAGACTAGTTAGACCAGCTGGTCACATCACTACCTGGCTGTTCCAGGGTTTTCTTTTGAACTGACCACAAAGTTTGAACTCAGAGTGTCTGTTTGCTCCTGGACTGAGAAGATCTCTTTCCTGTCTGCTACCATCTCTCTCACAAGCCTCTGAATCCACTGAAGACACATGAACCCCAAGAGAGAAAAGTCTCCTACAGCAAACAACGTTCAAGAATACTTGATCCCAACTAAAAGCAAGATCTACCTACAATCAAGGACTCTACAGTGAGCTTGAAAAACTAACAAAAACTCTTCAGATATTACCTCAAACTTTTCCACTTTATTTCTTCTGCTCTTTTCTGTCTTTATCTGCATGTATCGCGTATGCATGCTAGCGCGGGCATGTCTTGTATCCCTAGGTATCAACCGAATTAGGTTCAAGTTCAAGTTGAATAAATTTAAACTTTTCTTTAAATGTAAGAAAACCTGTTTGTGCTGGTTTCTTTGCCTTATAATTGGAAAACAGTGAACATGGATTCACCATGGGGGAGGAAAAAACTGTTTAAAATTAAGACAAGGTGAAGGCTGAGAGGGGCCCCTAGACATCTTTCTCACCTGGTCGTAACAATAGTCATAATCATGGAATCATACCTGACAGAGAATGTCCCAGAGACCACCATCACCATCCCTGGGTACGTACTGTCCCACCCGCAGGTCAAAACCAGCAGAGGTGGCGACAGTGGTATACAGTCGGGAGGGAGTTACCCTGGGAGTCCTCAACATCGACTCTGGACCCCATGAAGTCTCCTGGCATCAGGTCAGAGAGGCAAGGAAACCTCCTGCTGATTACCACCTACCACCCCCCCGCAGCTGATGAACCAGTATTCCTCCATGTTGACCACCACTTGGAGGAAGCATTGAGGGTGGCAAGGGTGTAGAATCTACTCTGGGTGGGGAACTTCAATGTCCATCACCAAGAGTGGCTCGGTAGCACCACTACTGACCGAGCTGGTCTAGTCCTAAAAGGACATAGATGCTGGACTGGGTCTGAGGCAGGTGTTGAGGGAACTAACAAGAGGGAAAAACATAATTGATCTCGTCCTCACCAATCTGCCTGTCACAGATGCATCTGTCCATGAAAGTATCGGTAGGAGTGACCACCGCACAGTCCTTGTGCAGATGAAGTCCCGTCTTCACATTGAGGATACCCTCAATCGTGTTGTGTGGCACCACCACTGTGTTGAATGCGATAGATTTTCAACAGATCTAGCAATGCAAAACTGGGCACCAATGAGGCGCTGTGGGCCAGCAGCAGAATTGTATTCAACCACAATCTGTAATCTCAAGCCCGGCATATCCCCCATTCTACCATCAAGCCAGGACCAACCGTAGTTCAATGAAGAGTGCAGGAGGGCATGCAGGAGCAGCACCAGGCATACCTCAAAATGAGGTGTCAACCTGGTGAAGCTACAACCCAGGACTACTTGCATGCCAAACAGTGTAAGCTGCATGCGACAGACAGAGCTAAGTGGTCCCATTGTCAACGGATCAGATCTAAGCTCTGCAGTCCTGCCACATCCAGTCGTGAATGGTGGTGGACAATTAAACAACTAACTGGAGGAGGTGGCGCCACAAATATCCCCATCCTCAATGATGGGGGAGCCCAGCACATCAGTGCAAAAGATAAGGCTGAAGGATTTGCAACAATCTTCAGCCAGAAGTGCCGAGTTGATGATCCATCTCGGCCTCCTCCCGAAGTCCCCAGCTTCATAGATGTCAGACACAGCCAATTCCATTCACTCCACATGATGTCAAAAAACAACTGAAGGCACTGGATGCTGCAAAGGCTAAGGGGCCTGACAACATTCCAACAACAAGACTGAAGACCTGTGCTCCAGAACTTGCTGCGCCCTTAGCCAAGCTATTCCAGTACAGTTACAACAGTGGCATCTACCTGGCAATGTGGAAAATTGCCCAGTTATGTCCTGTACGCAAAAAGCAGGACAAATCCAACCCGGCCAATTACGGTCCCATCAGTCTACTCTCGATCAGTAAAGTGATGGAAGGCGTCATTGACAGTGCTATCAAGGGGCACTTGCTCAGCAATAACCTGTTCAGTGACGCTCAGTTTGGGTTCCACCAGGGCCACTCAGCTCCTGACCTCATTACAGCCTTGTAAGCTTATATAGACCATACACTAGAAGATAGAATGGAAAATGTTGCCACAAAAGTATGATACAGCCAGAAGGCTTATTTCAGACAGATTATATTATAGAAAAGACAATACTACACAATTAAAAGGTTTAAGCGCAATTGAACTTAATCTAAACATGGACAAAAGAGCTGAACTCAAGGAGCTGAGGTGAAAGTGACTGCCCTTGACACCAAGGCAGCATTTGACAGAGTATGGCATCAAGGAACCCTAGCAACACTGGAGTCAAAGGGAATCGGGGGAAAACTCTCCGCTGGTTGGAATCGTACCTAGTGCAAAGGAAGATGGTTGTGATTGTTGAAGGTCAATCATCTCAACTCCAGGACATCACTGCAGGAGTTCCTCAGGGTAGTGTCCCAGGCCCAACCATCTTCAGCTGCTTCATTAATGACCTTCCTTCAATCAGAAGGTCAGAGGTGGGGGTGGTCACTGATGATTGCACAATGTTCAGCACCATTCGCGACTCCTCTAATACTGAGGCAGTCCGTGTAGAAATGCAGCAAGACCGGAACAATATCCAGGCTTGGGCGGAGAAGTGGCAAGTAGCGTTCGCACCACACATGTGCCAAGCAATGACAATCTCCAAGAGAGAATCCAAACATCTCTCCTTGACATTGAATGGCATTACGATCGCTGAATCCCCCACTATCAATATCCTGGGGGTTAACATTGACCAGAAAATGAACTGGATTAGCCATATAAATACCATGGCTACAAGAGCAGGTCAAAGGCTAGGAATCCTGCAGCACGTAACTCACTTCCTGACTCCCCAAAGCCTGTCCACCATCTACAAGGCACAAGTCAAGAGTGTGATGGAATACACTCCACTTGGCTGGATGGGTGCAGCTCCAACAACACTCAAGAAGCTCAACACCATCCAGGACAAAGTAACCCACTTGATTGTTTGTGGATGGGGTGACATTCACTCCCTCCACGACTGAAGCACAGTGGCAGCAGTGTGTACCATCTACAAGATGCACTTCAGCAACGCACCAAGGCTACTCCAACAGCACCTTCCAAACCCGCGACCTCTACCACCTAGAAGAACAAGGACAGCAGATGCATGGGAACACCACCATCTGCAAAGTTCCCCTCCAAGCCACAAACCATCCTGACTTGGAACTATATTGCCGTTCCTTCACTGTCACTGGGTCAAATTTCTGGAACTCCCTTCCTAATAGCACTGTGGGTGTACCTACCCCACTTGGACTGCAGTGGTTCAGGAAGGCAGCTCACCACCACCATGGGCAATTAGGCATGGGCAATAAATACTGGCCTGGCCAGCGACACCCACATCCCATGAAACGAATAAAAAAGATATTGTAGCTGTAAAGTGCAGAAAGTATTGCTATCAAAAAATAGTTGGAAATGAAAGCTGCAAAACAATAAAAATTTGAATAGTAAAACATGAAATCCAAAATTCTACTGCAACAGCTCTGAACAAAAGTCCAATTGATGCTCAATTACTCTGCTAACAAGCTAATAAGTGATTCCAGAAAAAAAAAATGGCCTCGCTGTGTAGTACTGTATAGCATTTTTGTACGAAAGGAAGAGCAATGAATGAAACACATTGTGTGAGAGGCAGTACTTTCAAACATGGTACAAACAAAGGCCCTGATGATACTCAGTTAATCAAATATCTTGATCTGGATGAACAGCAATGAAAGAAATGGATTATTTCATATGCCACTAGATACAGCAGACGATCAACAATGCATGGTGTTCCAAGTTATGGAATACCATAAATTTCTCCACCTCTCTCCTAATTTAAGGTAGTCCTCAAAACCTCAAGCTTTTGGTCAAGTGACCCAATCTTTATTTGACTCAGGGTCCAACTTTGTTTGATAATGCTGCTGTTTTAGCATTGGGCTCCTTGGGATGTTTTATTATATTAAAGACACTAGATAAATGAAAAATGTTGTTGCAGCACTGCTCATGAAACTGCACTGCAGTACAAGTCACCACCTTAAGAACAGTAACCATCAGGTACTAGAGGTATGGTAGCATAGGGGTTGTGTTACTGGACTAGCAATTTTTTTTTTTTTTAATTATTTCATGGGATGTGGGCATTGCTAGCAAGACCAGCATTTGTTACCCATCCCTAACTGACCTTGAACAGAATGGCTTGCCAGGCCAGAGGGAAGTTAAGAGTTAGCCACATTGCTGCGGGTCTGGAGTCACATGTAGGCCAGACCAGAGAAAGAAGGCATATTTCCTTCCTTAAAAGGGCGCTGGTGAACCAGATGGGCTTTTACAACATTTGATGATAGTAATGGTGCCATGAAACTGAGACGAGCTTTCAATTCCACATTTCTATTAATTAACTGAATGTTATTATTTAATTTATATTCCACCAATTACCATGGTGAGATTTGAACCCATGTCCCCAAGGCAATGGCCTGGGCCTCTGGATTACTAGCCCAGTGACATTACCACTACACCACCGTCTCCCCATAATCCATAGGTCTGGACTAATGATCTTAAGGTAAGAGTTCAAATCCCATGACAGTAGTTGGGGAATTTAATTTATTAAATAAATCTGAAATATAAAGCTCGTATCTGTAATGGATAGCATGTAACTAACGTATTGTTGTAAAAACCCATCTGGTTCACTCATGCCCTTAAAGGGAAAGAAATCTACCATCCTTACCTGGTCTAGTCTATAAGTGACTCCAGAACCACAGCAAAGCGGTTGACTCAAATCCCCTCCGAAATGGTCTGGCAAACCACTCAGTTGTCAAGATGGCAGCTCACTACCACCTTCACAAGGGCAATTCAGAATGGACAATAAATGCTTGCCAGCAATACCCTGTAAATGAACAAAAAATAAAACTTCACACCTGAAGTTTTTTTTTAATTCTTTCATGGGATGTGGGCATCACTGGCAGGGCCAGCATTTGTTGCCCATTCCTAATTGCACTTGAGAAGGTGGCGGAGAGCCAGCTTCTTGAACCGCTACATTCCATCTGGTGCAGGTACACCCACAGTGCTGTTAGGAAGGAAGTTCCAGGATTTTGACCCAGTGACAGTGAAGGAACGACAATATAGTTACAAGTCAGGATTGTGTGGGGCTTGGAGGGGAACTTGCAGATGGTGATGTTCCCACATGTCTACTGCCCTGGTCCTTCTAGGTGGAAGAGGTTACGGGTTTGGAAGGTGCTATCAAAGGAGGCGTGGTGAGCTGCTGCAGTGCATCTTGTAGGTGGTACATACTGCTGCCACTGTGCGTCTGTGGTGGAGGGAGCGAATGTTTAAGAGGTGGATGGAGTGCCAATTAAGCGGGATGCTTTGTCCTGGATGGTGTTGAGCTTCTTGAGTGTTGTTGGAGCCACACTCATCCTGATTTGTGCCTTGTGGATGGTGGACAGGCTTTAGCAAATCAGGAGGTGGGTTACTCGCCACAGAATTCCCAGCCTCTGACCTGCTTTTGTAGCCACAGTATTTATATGGCAGGTCCAGTTCAGTTTCTGGTCAATGGTAACCTCCAGGATGTTGATAGTGGGGGAATTCAGCGAGGTAATGCCATTGAATGTTATGGGGAGATGGTTAGTTTCTCTCGCTGCAGATGGTCATTGCCTGGCACTGTGTGGCACGAATGGTTACTTGCCACTTATAAGCCCAAACTGGAACGTTGTCCAGGTCTTGCTGCATATGGACATGGACTGCTTCCGTATCTTTTTTTAAAATATTAAAAGATCCTAAAAAAGAGCAAGATAGACAGGCAAGGAGGCTTCATCACAGAATTTTGAGCATGGCAACTGAAGGGTGCGACAAATGGTGGATTGTACTGGGGGAGGGGGTAAAATGTACAATAGACCAGAGTTGGAAAAAAAGAGCTAGAGATAAAGAAAATGACAGGAGGGGTAAAGTGAAGCAATTAATGAAGAATCAAAAGGATACATGAAAAGTTATGGGTTAAAAAAAGTGCACAGAAGCTTTCAATATTTAGGCTGGGTACTGGTTTTGTGTTGAAACCCTTGCAGAGTACCTTTCATTGACAAGGCTTTCATAAAGAAAATAGTCAACTCCTTCAAAAAGCAGGGGATACTGAAAGTGAAGTATAAATAAAAAGCACCACTTACTGAATAGGCACCAATTAAAAATGCTGCATTAGCTCGTTTTCGTTGATCAAAGCTGGTGTAGTGGACAATCTTCTTTCTTGACAAAGTAAATGACTAAGGGGAAAAAATTGTTCATGTTAAATAAAATCCCATATAGTATTACAAAAACATATCTTCACAATAAATTCCTACAAAGCCTTGAACTTGGCTATTGTACTTTCCATCGCTCTGTAGACAATTACTCTACTGTATACATTTGTCTTCTGCAGAATCAAAATTAACCTTCCCAGAGAGATCCTGCATCTGATGTAACTACTTTGGCATTTTAAACCAGATACACAGCTGCATGATTTTTAGAACAAGCTCCAACCTTAGCAATTGTCCACTAGAAGATACAACAGGTAAAATATGTGTTCACCTCACTATCTTAAGTCTTGAACATAAGAAACAGGAGCAGGAGTAGGCCATTATTCGACCCTTCAAACCTGCCCTGCCATTCAATAAGATCATGGCTGATCTGCCCCAGACCTCAACCACTCTTTCGTGCCAGCTCCTCAACTCCCTGATATTTCAAAAATCTATCTACCTCCTCTTTAAATACTTTGTGATCTAGCCTCCACAACTCTCTGGGGTAGAAAATTCCAGACCCTCAGAAGAAATTCCTTCGCAGCTCAGTTTTAAATGAGTGTCCCCTTATTCTGTAACTATGTCCCCTAGTTCGAGATTCCCCCACTAGTGGGGGCATCTTCTCAACATCTACCCTGTTAAGCCCCTTCAGAATCGTGTACGTTTCAATAAGATCTCCCCTCATTTTTCTAAACTCTAATGAATAAAGGCCTAACCGGTTTAGCCGTTCTTGATAAGTCAACCCCTTCGTCCCAGAAATCAGCCTAGTGAATCTCTTTTGAACTGCCTCCAATGTCAGTATATCCTTTCTTAAATACGAGGACCAAAACTGTACACAGTACTCCAGGTGCGGCCTCGCCAACACCCTGTTGTAACAAGACGTCCCTATTTTTAAACTCCAACCCCCTAGCAATAAAAGGCCAAAATTCCATTTGCCTTCCTAGTTACTCGCTGCACTTGCATGCTAACTTGTGTTTCATGCACAGGAACACCCAGATCCCTCTGTGCTGCACTTTTTTGAAGTCTCTCTCCATTTAAATAATAGTCTTCCTTTTGATTCTTCCTACCAAAAGGTATGACCTCACACTTTCCTACATTAAACTCCATCTGCCAAGTTTTTGCCCACTAACTCAACCTATCTATATCCCCTTTCAATTTCCTTCTGTCCTCATCACAACATGCCCTCCCACCTATTTTTGTATCGTCAGCAAATATAGAAACATTAAACTCTGCCCCCTCCAAGCCATTAATATAGATAGTAAATAATTGATGCCCCAAGACTGATCCTTGTGGCACTCCACTAGTTACGTCTTTCCAACCTGAAAAAGACCCATTAATCCCGACTCTCTGTCTTCTGTGAGTTAACCGATCCTCAATCCATGCTAATACATTACCCCCAATACTGTGAGCTCCTATCTTGTGCAATAATCTTTTATGTGACACCTTATTAAATGCCTGCTGGAAATCCAAATACACTACATCTACAGGTTCCCCTTTATCAACTCTGCTGGTTATATCCTCAAAGAACTTTAGCAAAATTTGTCAAACATGATTTCCCCTTCACAAAACTATGTTGACTCTGTTTGATTTTTCTTTTCTAAATGTCCTGCTATTTCTTCCTTTTTAATGGACTCTAGCATTTTCCTAACAACCGATATTAGGCTGACTGGCCTATAGTTTCCTGCTTTTTGTCTCCCTCCCCTCTTGAACAGGGGCGTCACATTAGCGGTTTTCCAATCCGCTGGGACCCTCCCGGAATCTAGTGAGTTCTGGAATATTTCGACCAATGCCTCCACTATCTCTGCAGCCACTTCCTTTAAACCCTTGGATGTAGGCCATCAGGTCTTGGTGACTTGACTGCCTTCAATCCCATTAGTTTGTCAAATACTTTGTCCCTCGTGATAGAGACTGTTACAAGATCTTTGCCCCCATTAACTCCTTGCTTATCTGATATCTGTGGGATGTTTATAGTGTCCTCCACCATGAAGACCGATACAAAATATTGGTTTAAATTATCTGCCATTTCCCAGTTCCCCGTTAACAATTCTTCAGTCACATCCTCCAAGGGTCCCACGTTCACTTTAGCTACTCTCTTTTTATATACCCGTAGAAGCTCTTACTGTTTGTTTTTATATTTCTTGCATAATCAATTTTCTCCCCCTATTAGCTTTTCAGTCTGGTTCCTAAAAAAATTCCCAATCCTCTGGCCTACCACTAGTTTTCGCCACTTTGTATGCATTAGTTTCTGATCGGATACTCTCCTCGACTGTCTGTGTTAACCACAGGTGGTTCATCCTTCTCATTGACTGGGATAAATTTTTGCTGAGCGTTATGAAATATCTGCTTAAATGTCTGCCACTGCTCATCCACTGACCTCCCCCCATGTCTATTTTCCCAGCCTATTTTAGACAACTCTTTCTTCATATCTCTACAATTGCCCTGGTTTAAGTTGAGGACAATGGTTTGAGACCAGAGTTGCTCGCCCTCAAACGGAATTTGAAATTCTACCATGTTGTGATCGCTACCCCCTAGAGGATCCTTAACTACGATATCTCTTACTAATCCTACTTCATTACACATTACTAGATCTAAAATAGCCTGTCCCCTGGTAGGTTCTGCAACGTATTGCTCGAAGTAACAATTTGTCTTCCACATTACCTCTGCCAATCTGATTTGTCGAGTCAATATGCAGATTAAAAGCACCCAGGATAACTGTAGCACCCTTCTTGCACGCCTCCATTATTTCCCGATTTATACTTTGTCCTACAGTGAGGCAACTCTTCGCGGACCTATAGACTACTCCCGCCCATGACATCTTCCCCTTGCTAGTCCTATTTCCACACAAACTGATTCCACATCACAATCTATTGCACCTATATCACTACTCCCCACTGCACTAATCCCTTCCGTTATTAACAAAGCTACCCCACCTCCTTTTCCTTTTTGCCTATTTTTCCGGAACGAATACCCTTGAATATGGAGTACCCAGTTTTGGTCATCCTGCAACCACGTCTGACAGCTATCAAGTCATACTCATTAATTTCTATTTGTGCCAACAACTCATCTATCTTGTTACAAATGCTTCGTGCATTCAGATAAACAACCTTGAGCTTTGACGTTTTGCCATTATTATTCATTCTGGTTCTAAATTTCTTCTGCTTATATTTTCTGCCCCTTCCCGTCAGACTTGGATTACCGCTTGCCTCTTCACTATCCTGCACCTCTGCTCTCTCGTTTCTTTTTGCTTTTTTAAAAAAGTTCCCTTCAATTGAACCCTAACCCCCCCCCCCACTAATTAGTTTAAAGTCATATCTACAACCCGAGTTATACCATTCGCCAGGACACTGGTCCCAGCATGGTTCAGATGGAGCCCGTCCCAATGGAACAGCTCTCTCCTTCCCCAGTACTGGTACCAGTGCCCCATGAATCGGAACCCATTTCTCCCACACCAATCTTTGAGCCATGCGTTCACCTCTCTAATCTTATTTACCCTATGCCAATATGCACGCAGCTCAGGTAGTAATCTGGAGATCATTATAGCGACATAGTCTTCACGTAAAACAGAGTTAGGTTGGCATCAACAATGGGCTATATAAGGGCTGGCCTCGGTGAGGAACACAAAGGATCACTGACCCTTCAACAAAAAGTTGTTTTAAAAAAAAAAATCCAAGCCTTTAATTCATCTTAGTTAGCCATGTATCTAAATGGCATTTTCATAGTAAGAAATTCAGATAAACGCAGTACTTGTGTTTCCACATAAGCACAATTAAATACTTGCACACATAAATCACATGGTTGGCAGGTCACCAGCACCTTTCTTTTTAAATACAAATGACAGTAGTGCAAAAACTGCCTTGGATGCAGGAAAATTGCAAATTTGGGGGAGGAGTTATAATTATCCATGCCCAAAATTGTTGGAAGGTAATGTCAGACTGGTGCAAGAATCCCAGGTAAATGTGGAGAGGCATAATAAAATGGTGCAAGTCACTGGTGAAAGAAAGGGGGAACAAATTGTGCATTCAAGGGTCCCTACGATGCAGATGCAAAACTACAATGATGGAAATCCACAGGAAAATCTGTGCCCATGATTATTTATTTCCTCATTTTAGATTTTGAACATGGCCTTGTAAAGACTGGTTTCCTGTTTGCCAATGACTTTTCATGACCACTTTTAGCCCTCCTAACTCCTTGCTTAAATTCCTTCCTACTGTCTTTATATTCTTCAAGTGCTTCATCTGTTCCTAGCCTTCCAGCCCTTACAAATGCTTCCTTTTTCTTTTTGACTAGGCTCACAATATCCAGTGTTATCCAAGCTTCCCGAAACTTGCCAAACTTGTCTTTCTTCCTCACAGGAACATGCTGGTCCTGGATTCTAATCAACTGACGTTTGAAAGACTCCCACATGTCAGATGTTGATTTACCCTCAAACAGCCGCCCCCAATCTAAATTCTTCAGTTCCTGCCTAATATTGTTAAAATTAGCCTTCCCCCAATTTAGCACCTTCACCCGAGGACTACTCTTATCCACAAGTACCTTAAAACTTATGGAATTATGGTCACTGCTCCCGAAATGCTCCCCCACTGAAACTTCGACCACCTGGCCGGGCTCATTCCCCAACACCAGGTCCAGAATGGCCCCATCCTCAGTTGGACTATCTACATACAGTTTCAAGAAGCCCTCCTGGATGCTCCTCACAAATTCTGCCTCATCCAAGCCCCTAGCACTAAGTGAGTCCCAGTCAATATTGGGGAAGTTAAAATCACCCCTCACCACCACCCTGTTACCTTTACATCTTTCCAAAATCTGTCTACATATCTGCTCCTCTATCTCCCGCTAGCTGTTGGGAGGCCTGTAGTAAACCCCCAACATCGTGACTGCACCCTTCCTATTCCCGAGCTCCACCCATATTGCCTCACTGCATGACCCCTCTGAGGTGTCCTCCCGCAGTGCAGCTGTGGTATTCTCCGTAATCAGTAATGCAACTCCCCCACCCCTTTTACATCCCCCTCTATCCCGCCTGAAGCTTCTAAAGCCTGGAACATTTAGCTGCCAATCCTGCCCTTCCCTCCACCAAGTCTCTGTAATAGCAACAACGTACTTCCAAGTACTAATCCAAGCTCTAAGTTCATCTGCCTTACCTGTTATACTTCTTGCATTGAAACAAATGCACTTCAGACCACCAGTCCCGCTGTGCTCAGCAATATCCTCCTGCCTGCTCTTCCTCTTAGTCCTACTGGCCTTATTTACTATGTCCTCCTCATTTATTTCACTAGCTGTCCTACTGCTCTGGTTCCCTCCCCCCGCCACACTAGTTTAAACCCTCCCGAGTGACGCTAGCAAACCTTGCAGCCAGGATATTAGTGCCCCCGTCCTTCTTGTACAGGTCCCATCTGTCCCTGAAGAGAGCCCAATGATCCAGATATCTGAAACCCTCCCTTCTACACCAGCTGCTCAGCCACGTGTTTAGCTGCACTATCTTCCTTTTTCTAGCCTCACTGGCACAGGGAGTAATCCAGAGATTACAACCCCAGAGGTCCTGTTTTTCTTAAACTTACCACCTAACTCCCTAAACTCCCTCTGCAGGACCTCATCACTCTTCCTGCCTATGTCATTGGTACCGATGTGTACCACAACATCTGGCTGTTCACCCTCCCCCTTCAGAATGCCCCCTGTCCGTTCAGAGACATCCTTGACCCTGGAACCAGGGAGGCAACATACCATCCTGGAGTCTCTTTCACGTCCACAGAAGCGCTATAGAGTCCCCTATAACGATTGCTCTTCTGCGCTTTGCCCCTCCCTGCTGAACAACAGTGCCAGCCGTGGTGCCACTGCTCTGGCTGCTGCTGTTTTCCCCTGATAGGCCATCCCCCCCAACAGTATTCAAAATGGTATACTTGTTAGAGAGAGGGATAGCCACAGGGGATTCCTGCACTGACTGCCTGCCCCTTCTAGCGGTCACCCATCTATCTGCCTGCACCTTGGGTGTAACCACGTCTCTAAAACTCCTGTCTATGACGCTTTCCGCCACCTGCATGTTCCTAAGTGCATCCAGATGCCGCTCCAACCGATCCATGCGGTCTGTGAGGAGCTGCAACTGGGTACACTTCCTGCAGATGTAGTCACCCGGAACGCTGGAACCATCAAGAATGGGTATGAATAGCTTCACAAATGAATAGTCACAAAGGGTATGAATAGCTTCAACTCACAATTTGAAAACCTGCTTCACCATCAAGCAGCAGGTTATGGAAGTTTTATGATTTGTTTTGCAGTTATGCCAGCTAATGAAATGGGAGGCAGTGGCGTAGTACTATTGTTACTGGACTCGTAACAGAGACCCAGGCTATTGCTCTGGGGACATGGGTTTGAATGCCACCATGGCAGAAGTTGGAATTGGAATTCAATCAATAAATCTGGAATTAAAAGCTAGTCTAATGGTGGCCATGAAAACATTGTTATTGTCAGAAAAACCCATCTGGTTTACTACAGTTCTTTAGGGAAGGAAATCTGCTGTCCGACATGTGGCACCAGACCCACAGCAATGTGGCTGACTCTTATTTGCCCTCTGAAATGGCCAGCAAGCCACTCAGTTGTATCAAACCGCTACAAAGTCAATAAGGAATGAAACTGGACAGACCACCCGGCATCAATGGCAAACAGAGTCCTGTCGACCCTGCAAAGTCTTCCTTACTAACACCTGGGGGGCTTGTGCCTAAGTAGGAGTGCTGTCCCACGGACTAGTCAACCAACAGCCTGACACAGTCATATTCACGGAATCATACTTTACAGACAACGTCCCAGACACCACCATCGCCATCCCTGGGCATGTCCTGTCCCACTGGCAGAACAGACTCAGCAGAGGTGGCAGCACAGTGGTATACAGTCGGGAGCGAGTTGCCCTGGGAGTCCTCAACATCAAATCTGGACACCATTAAGTCTCATGGCATCAGGTAAGAGAGAGGCAAGGAAACCTCCTGTCGATTACCATCTACCAACCCTACAGCTGAAGAATCAGTACGCCTCCAAGTTGAACACCACTTGGAGGAAGCACCAAGGGTGGCAAGTGCGCAGAATGTACTCTGGGTGGAGGACTTCAATGTCCATCACCAAGAGTGGCTCGGTAGCACCATTACTGTCCGAGACCTAAAAGGACATAGCTACTAGACTGGGTCTGCGGCAGGTGGTTACAGATGCAGCTGTCCATGACAGTATTGGTGGAAGTGACCACCGCACAGTCCTTGTGCAAAGTCCCATCTTCGCATTGAGGATACCGTCCATAATTTTGTGTAGCACTACCACCGTGCTAAATGGGATAGAGCTCAAACAGATTTAGCAACTCAAGACCGGGCATCCATGAGGTGCTGTGGGCCACCAACAGAACTGTATTCAATCACAATCTGTAATCTCATGGCCCAGCACATCCCCCACTCTACCATTACTGCCAAGCCCAGGGATCAACCCTGGTTCAATGAAGAGTGCAGGAGGACATGCCAGGAGCAGCACTAGCCATACCTCAAAATGAAGAGTCAACCTGGTGAAGCTGCAACCCAAGACTACTTGCACATCAAACAGTGAAAGCAGCTTGCGATAGACAAAGCTAAGCGATCCCACAACTAACGGATCTGATCTAAACTCTGCAGTCCTGTCACATCCAGTTGTGAATGGTGGTGGACAATTAAAGCAACTAACTGGAGGAGGTGGCTTCACAAATTTCCCCATCCTCAATGATGGGGGAGCCCAGCACATCAGTGCAAAAGATAAGGCTGAAGCATTTGCAACAATCTTCAGCTAGAAGTGCTGGTTGGATGATCCATCTCAGCCTCCTCCCGAAGTCCCCAGCATCACAGATGTCAGCCATCAGCCAATTCAATTCACCCCGCGTGGTACCAAGAAACGGCTGAAGGCACTGGACACTGCAAAGGCTATGGGCCCTGACAACATTCCGGCAATAGTACTGAAGACCTGTGCTCCAAAACTTGCCGCACCCCTAGCCAAGCTGTTCCAGTACAGCTGCAACACTGGCATCTACCTGGCAATGTGGAAAATTGCCCAGGTATGTCCTGTACACAAAAAGCAGCACAAATCGAACCCGGCCAAATACCGCCCCATCAGTCTACTCTCATTCATCAGGAAAGTGATGGACGGTGTCGTCGACATAGCTGCTATTAAGCAGCACTTGCTTAGCAATAACCTGGTCAGTGATGCTCAGTTTGGGTTCCGCCAGGGCCACTCAGCTTCCGACCTCATTACAGCCTTGGTTCAAACATGGACAAAAGAGCTGAACTCAAGAGGTGAGGTGAGGTGAGGGTGACTGCGCTTGCCATCAAGGCAGCATTTGACAGAGTATGGCAACAAGGAGCACTAGCAAAACTGGAGTCAATGGGAATCGGGGGAAAACTCTCCACAGGTTGGAATCATACCTAGCGCAAAAGGAAGATGGTTGTGGTTGTTGGAGGTCAATCATCTCAGCTCCAGGACATCACTGCAGGAATTCTTCATGTAGTGTCCCAGGCCCAACCATCTTTAGCTGCTTCATCAACGACCTTCCTTCAATCAGAAGGTCGAAAATGGGGAGGTTCGCCACCGACGACTGCATAATGTTCAGCACCATTCACGACTCCTCAGATACTGAAGCAATCCATGCAGAAATGCAGCAAGACCTGAACAATATCCAGGCTTAGGCTGATAACTGGCAAGTTAACATTTGCGCCACACAAGTGCTGGGCAATGACCATCTCCAACAAGAGAGAATCTAACCATCTTCCCTTGACATTCAAATGGCATTACCAGCGCTGAATCTCGCACTAACATTCTGGGGCTTACAATTGACCAGAAACTGAAGTGGAGTGGCCACATAAATACCATGGTTACAAGAGCAGGTCAGAGGCTAGAAATCCTGTGGCGAGTAACACTTCCTGTCTCCCCAGTGCCTGTCCACTGTGTACAAGGCATGAGTCACGAGTGTGATGGAATACTCTCCACTTGCCTGGATAGCGTTGCTCCAACAACACTCAAGAAGCTCGACACCATCCAGGACAAAAGTAGCCCACTTGATTGACACCCCATCTACAAACAAACAAAACATTCACTCCCTCCACCACTGCACAGTGGCAGCAGTGTACACCAACTACAAGATACACTGCAGCAACGCACCAAGGCTCCTTAGACAGCACCTTCCAAACCCACAGCCTCTACCACCTGGAAGGACAAGGACAGCAGTTGCAAGGAAACACCACTACTTGCAAGTTCCCCTCCTAACCACACACCATCCTGACTTGGAACTATATCACCATTCCTCACAGTCACTGGGTCAAAAACTGGAATTCCCTTCCTAACAGCACTGCAGGTGTACCTACCCCACATGGACAGCAGTGGTTCAAGAAGGCAGCTCACCACCACCTTCTCAAAAGGCAATTGGGGATGGGCAATAAATGCTGTACTAGCCAGTGATGCTCAGATTCCACGAAAGAAAGAATGAAAAAAATACTTTCCATGCGACAGAATCAGATGTTGTGGGTGGTTAGTACACCTTCAGAAATCTGATTTCAGATCCGGCACAATGTGATGAGATCGCTGCATACTACCAGTCATTCATAAAGTTCGCTTGCAGCAGCCTCAATCCTGTTTGTGTGGTTGTGGGTCCATTGTACAAAACTGGCACTTTGAAATGAATGATCAGATGATGTTCATCATCTGAATAGATGGTAGTTGCTATTTTTAAAAAAAAAAAATTGCTAGAGTGCACCTCCAAGGTGAGCTTTCAAAATCAGAGTGTCCTACCACTGAAGACCTGGCAGTAGAAACATTATATATAGATTAGGGTGAAGTCTGGTTCCCAAATGCGGAAACAAATCACCCATGGTGCTATTACAGTTTGACAGTTCATACTTGGTTCCTTCTAGATGTCAAAGTATTAAAAAATGCAATCCACCTGGTTTGCCAATCCAAGTCACCAAATTAATACAAACAAGTACACATGTGGCAAATAGGATGTCTCCCATCACCAAAGAGGCTTTTGCTGCTCCCTGTCAAATGTCAAGCAAAAAACCATTACTTTGTCAAGGCTCAAGATAACTACCAATGCAATGGAAACACAAGTCACAAATTCAGGAGGAAAAAGTGTGATAAATTGGAATCAAATGGCTAAAAGTAGCATTAGCTGCCTGACCAGACTTTCCCTTGCAAGGGGCAAGACAATTACTGATAAGCAAAGAGCGAAAAATCAACCATAGCTATATGGGATACCAAGAAGGAGAAAAATTATGGTACAACACCTTCAAACGGGAACTGAAGCAACACAAATGTGCCTAACATCATTAGCCACTATAAAAAACATAATTGCAAAAATCTAGAAAAACATAAATCACCTTCACAAATCAGGATACATCTTTTAAACTTGATTATTGTATTATAAATGCTATGACTGAGGCGGGAGGAGTGCGCTGTTGGCTTGAATTGGCTGATGGCTGACTTCAGCCAAGTCAATTCAATTCACCCCGCGTGGTACCAAGAAACGGCTGAAGGCACTGGACACTGCAAAGGCTATGGGCCCTGACAACATTCCGGCAATAGTACTGAAGACCTGTGCTCCAAAACTTGCCGCACCCCTATACAGTGATAACTAAAAACAGTTTAATTAACTGGTTTTTTTTAGTTCTTAATTGAAAGTTTGGCATATTGGCCAAAGCAGGATCAACAGAATCCCACTACAGATGCATCACCATAGAAACTTTCATTTAAACAAACACAACCTACTTCCCCCACAAAATATTACATTGCAAGTTCCAAAAGGCATTCAGTACTCAAAAGGAATAATCTTTCCTGTTTCATTTCAGTGATATGTGCAAGTGGTAAAACACTTGCTTTAGGTGATTTTTTTTAAAATTACAGTATCAATTCTGTAATTTGATATACTCATTTTATTCCTTCGTGATTTCAATCACACCAGAGGCTAAACATTCTCCAGCATTTCCTGTTCTAGAGCTCACATCATTTCCACCTTTGCCCAACATCATCTTCCTTCTTTTGAACCACGTGTACATCTAATAGCGGATCTATCTCCCGACAGACGGAGCAGTTTATCCTTCAATTTAAATATGGCCGCACCATTTCCATTAACCATGAGTTATGGACTAAATATTTTACAAAGATGGGAATACTTTTAATCTTGCTAGTCAAATGTTAACTGCAGTATAATTACATCTGTAAGCCTTCACAAATATCAAAGCAGCAACATTCCTTTACATTGTAGCAACTCATCTTTGTTATAGCAAAATTCTTTATTACTTTGAAATCAAGCAAAATGTTTATGTAAAGCATGCGCTTGCTCCTTAACCCAAATCGATGTGGCATGAAGTATTATGCTTAAAATGGTATTACACAGAAAGGCAATGCAAACTTGGGTATCAAGATTAATGCTGATCTTTTGTCTAACTAGCCAAGAATCTTTTGTAATCCTGTCAAATCAAAAAAATCTTTTGTCATTTTAATATCACAACTAGCCACTCCACAGAACTATAGAAAAATTTTGGCACAGAAAGAGGCCATTCAGCCCGTCGTGTCTGTGCCAGCGGAAAAAAACTAGCCACCCAATCTAATTCCACCTTCCAGCACCTGGTCCATAGCGTTGCAGGTTACAGCACCTCAGGTGCATCTCCAGGTACCTTTTAAAAGAACTGAACCATTCCCGGCAGTGAATTCCAGACACCCACCTCTGGGTGAAA
The DNA here is from genome assembly GCF_036365525.1 of Heterodontus francisci. Taxonomy (NCBI): domain Eukaryota; kingdom Metazoa; phylum Chordata; class Chondrichthyes; order Heterodontiformes; family Heterodontidae; genus Heterodontus; species Heterodontus francisci. The sequence goes on from NC_090378.1 coordinate 84,178,044, forward strand.
ACGTATTTCCTCATGTCTCCTCCAATCCTTCTACCAATCAGCTTAAATCTGTGCCTCCTGGAAACTGACCTCTCCCCTAGGGGATACAGGTCCTTCCTGTCTCCTCTATCTAGGCCCATAATTTTGTACACCTCAATTAAGTCACCCCTCAGCCTCCTCTGTTCTAAGGAACACAACCCCAGCCTATCCAATCTTTCCACATAGCTACAACTTTCAAGCCCTGGCAACAATCTTGTACATCTCCTCTGTACTCTCTTCCGAGCAATTATGTCCTTGCTGTAATGTGGTGACCAGAACTGTACGCAATACTCCAACTGTGGCCTAACCAGCATTATATGCAGTCCCAGCATTACAGCCCTGCTTTTGAATTCTATACCTCGGCCAATAAAGGAAAGCATTCCATATGCCTGCTTCACCAATCTATCTACCTGTCCTGCCACCTTCAAGGACCGGAGGACATATACTCCAAGGTCTCTCACTTCTTCTACCCCTCACAATATCCTCCCGTTTATTGTGTATTCCCCCGCTTTATTTACCCTCCCCAAATGCATTACCTCACACTTATCTAGATTGAATTCCATTTGTTACTTTTCTGCCCACTCAACCAAACCATTGATACCTTTCTGGAGTATACGGCTATCCCCTTCATGGCCAATTTTTGTGTCATTAGCAAATTTCCCAATCATGCCTCCCACATTTAAGACCAAATCATTAATATATATCACAAACAGCAAGGGACTCAACACTGAGCCCTGTGGAATGCCACTGGAAACAGCTTTCCATTCTCAAAAACATCCGGCAACTACTACCCTTTGCTTCCTGTCCCTGAGCCAATTCTGGATCCAATCTGCCACATTCCTCTGTGTCCCATGGGCTTTCATATTACTGACCAGTCTGCCATGTGGGATCTTGTCAAATGCCTTACTAAAAGTCCATGTAGACCACATCCACTGCACTACCCTCATCAATCCTTCTTGTTACTAACTTAATTGAGTTTTTTTGAGGAAGATAGATATGACCTTCCCTTAACAAATCCATGCTGACTATCTCTAATTAATCCGTGTCTTTCTAAGTGGCAGTTTATCCTGTCCCTCAGAATAGATTCTAACAATTTACCCACTACAGAGGTCAGACTGACTGGCCTATACTTATTTGACCTACCCTTTGCACCCTTTTTAAACAATGGTACAACACTCGCAGACATCCAATCATCGGTAACTCTCCTGTATCTAGTGAGGATATGAAGTTGATCCTCAGCGCATCCACTATTTCCTCCCTGGCTTTAACAACCTGGGATGCAATCCATCCGGCCCTGGCGAATTATCCACTTTCAAGGATGTCAGACCCTCTCGTAATTCCTCTCTCATTATGCTTATCGTTTTTAACATTTCACACTCCTCCTCTTTAACTTCAAAATCTACACCAACCCTCTCCTTTGCGAAGACAGAGACAAAAAACTCATTAAGAACCCTGCCCATATCTTCTGCATCCACGCATAAGTTCCCTTGTACATCTCTGATAGGCCCTACCCTTTCCTTAGTTATCCTCTTGCTCTTAATGCACTGATAAAACATCTTTGGGTTTTCCTTGATTTTACCTGCCAATAATTTTTCACGTCCTCGCTTTGCTTTTCTAATTTCCACCCCTGCACTTTCTATACTCCTCTAGGCTTTCTAAAGATTTAAGATTTTTGTGATGGTCATAAGCTTTCTTTTTCTGCTTTAACTTACCCTGTAAGCTTCTAGATAACCAGGTGGCTCTATATTTGGCAGTACCACCCTTTATCTTAGTGGGGACATGCCTACGCTGTACCTGTAGTATCTCGCTTTTGAATGCCTCCCACTGGTTAGCCACGGATTTTCCTTCAAGTAGCTGTATCCAGTCCACTTTCACCAGGTCACCTCTCAGTTTCTTAAAATTTGCCTTCCCCCAATTTGTCCTTTTCCATGATTATGCTAAAACTTACTGTATTATGGTCACTATTCTCTAAAATAGTCACCCACTGTTACTTCCTCCACTTGCCCAGCTTCATTAACGAAGCTTAAATCTAGAATTGCACCCCCTCTCATTGGGCTTGTTATGTGCTGGCTAAAAATGTTCTCTTGAACAGTTCAAGAATTTTGTCCTCTCTGTGCCCTTCATAATGTTTGTATCCCAGTTGATATTGGGATAGTTGGAATCCCCAACTATTATTGCCCTATAGTTTTTGCACTCAGAAATTTGCCTACATATTTGTTCTTCTACCTCCCTCTCACTATTTGGGGGTCTCTGCTAAACTGTAAGTGACAACTTGAGATAATGAGATACAAAAATCTGAACATAAAACCAAACTAAATATAGCAGTATATCTGAACAACACACACTTGATGCTTTCATAGCTCCTCTGCTCAAGTCACTGACATTTATTTGTGCCATTTCACAGAAATGTCTTGTTTCCTTGGCACAAAATCAATTTAAAAGACAACAGAATTTTTTTTTTTTATATAATACACAGCTCATAAAAGTTAAAATGATCCAGTGACAATGTTGCTAAAGGAGGTCAATAGATGACCCAAATAATTACATTGACAATAAATGAGAGATACTCAGATCTGGGTCAGCGATAGGAGAATACTGGTTTTCACACAGCAGAAAGAATCTGTAAAGATACAAGCTCATACTAGTTATTACATTTTGTTTCCTGGGCATTTCTCAGGACATTCCCCGCACACTCCCCCCCCCCCAAAAAAGGTTTCCCTTCTTGCTACTATCTCTTTGCTTCCTTATCATTCTCATTTTTATATTCTGTGTCTGCATCTCTCAAGTCTCAAAACAACTGTCACCATTATCTACGTAATTTTCAGCATACTTTGGGAGTCAAATTTACAAATGTATGTTTTAGGTGACAGCTATCACTTTTCTATTGTTTTCCTTTAGGCTATAATAGAATTCTGATATATGGGGTTAAATTAGCCAAGTTACTTTCCTTTTAAAATAAGTGTACTATATTTCCTGAGCCTTTTGTTTACAAGGTTGCAAACAGTCATCTACCACCATTTCAGTCTCTATGTTAATCATACAGTCTCAATGTATGTCAGTGGCACATATTGCAATTAGTTCTGAAAGTCAGTACAACAATTGAAAATATTGTTCAGTGTGGAGCCCAGAAGTACTGAGGACAAGTGTAAATAAAGTCCAGCAAAGATGACCTGCAGTGAGCAGAGCTGGAGGTATAATTCAAGAGCCTTTGATAGGGACATCATCAAGAAAGATGGTTTGGTCTGGGATGGACAAAGTTTGAGATTACACTTTTATAAAATTATTTATGGGCATATAGTAGGGTGGGTGAGGAAACAGCATGCCAGCCAAATGACAGAAAAATGTTCTTATAAATTTAGTCAATTATGTTACTGAGCATTATTACTGCAATTGGTAATGATGAAGTTCAGCAACCTGATTAGATGCTATTGCCCTTTCAGCCAAAATCTGACTGAAATCTCAAACTCATTCACCAGTACCCAGTCTTTGAAACTGCGAGCCACAAGGCCATCTGAGTTGAAGTCCCATGAGACTTAAACTACAATTCACTGTACCAACTCATCTTCAACCTCTTCACTGCCTTTAACACTATTGTCATCCCACTTCTCAAATTTCAGCTAAATGTAAGCCTAAATCGAATCTCCTACTTACATGCCATCTGCACCCCATCACACTGGCTCACAAAATCACCAGGTCAGAAGACTTCAAATCCCTCATCATTTGGATAATATCCTTTAAATATACATTACAGCCACAACCACCATTCCTCCAACTGCAGATGAATGTCCAGCCTCCACTCCACAACAGGCACCTGATCTTTCAAATATGCCCCTCTCCTTCAGAATTCTTTCCCAAAAAAAAACACTTCATACCTTCAACATTTATGCCATCACCTCATTCCTACACCCCAAATTATTTTACTCTGTCCACTTCTTCCACTCAGAAATTGAGAAGTTTCTCTTAAATTAAGCAATGTTTAAAAACTAGCATTTTTATAAATTGCTGAGATGATCACCAAAGGTTCTCATACAACAGACAAAATTACTGCTCGAGTACTTGCAGCATTATGGTTTCTCAACAGTTTTTCCCCATACCTTTGTCATAGATTAAATATTAACAAAGACTTCACCTTAATTCCATAGAATAGACTGATTTCTCCATAGTACTTACTTTCAATTTCTTGTTAAGTTTGCAGCAATATCGATACAGTTGGGCCAGGTTTAATGGACCAAAATCTGCATAGAAACTGAAAAGGTACGCAATTAATTGACCTATAGGTGAATGAGAGGTAGAGATTCAATATTGTTTCTCATCAAATGTAGTGTTTCGATTGGAGAAGCCGAGAATCTGTCACAATACCCCGGCCAGTATAAATAAAATCACACACACACACTATCGTTCTTGGAGAATCAAACGCAACATATCTCAGGATGCTATTAATATGCTGATTTATTGCCCTTGTACCCCTATAAGCCCATTAACAAGCCTGCGCTCCCATGTTGTGCACAGTGCAGCTGAAGAGCTCCTTCACAACCTTGCAGAAACTTTCTGAACTCCAGCCGTTATCACCAGAAACTTACTTTTCGTACACCAGCTCCTCGTCAGTGCAGAAGTAATGTGTATTGACGGTACTTTTCGGCTTGTTTCTCAGAGTTGCGAAATACAAACGATCTAAATTCAAAAAAGAAATTTGCGGAAGATTTAAAAAAATTAAATCAATGTCAGCAGCAAAGCACATCCCACAGATCCAATCTTCCCCATAGCAGCAGCATGCACAGAGACACGGGTTGGTACTCACTCGAGTCCACGTCTCCAACTCACCTTTGCTGAACTCCGAGGCGCTGATCAACTCTTGTTCCTCGGCCATTTTAAGGATGGGAGGGGGCGGAGATGGTGCGCGTGCACCGGGTTGGTGGGGTCAAGTAAATGACGCGCGCGCCGGGGGGTGGGGGTGAAACAGCGCACGCCCGCGACGGTTCGAATTTCAAATCCTCTGAAGCGACAACCGCAGTCCCACCGAGACAGCAGTGCCCCGGCACTTCTTCCAAACCAGAGAAAAGTAGTCCACGTGCGCTGCCCAGCGGCCTGTCCTTGGCACCCAGCCCGCCTTCCTCCGCGGCTCCTTGCCGTCACCTCAAGCCACTCCGCGCTTCGCGGTCCCCACAACAGTCAACAGCAAGTCACATGCCAGTTGCCTATCGTTACCATGACAATCGCTCAGCCAATCACCGGATCAGAAAACTTTTTTTAAAAAAGGGCGGGGCAACGAACGCTGGCGCTGGTTCACCTGCAGGGGGCGCCCCGTGAGAGCGCTCACCCAGGAGCAGCTTACTGTGCTGCTCTCTGAATTTAGGATGAGTCGTGTTGGATGAGAACCAGGGTCACTCCAACCCAGATTCAGACAGCAGCCCAAAACAAGTGTAGTATCTGTTCTTATCAGTGCTTATTTGATTGAGAAGAGACCATGATCATTGCCTTTTGATCCTGGGGAAGCTTTGAGTAAAACGGCTATAACCAATTTTCGAGCTTCGGGCCAGGGAGTGCGCAACACCGTTCGGGTGGTCGTGAAGGACAAGGAAGGAGATGCACCGGTCGATCGCACCTTCTTCATCAAGAAAATTCTCTTCGATTGCTGCGGATTTCAAGCGACGGACGTCTTCTGCCTGCAGGATTTCCCCAGCAGTGGATACTTCGACGTGACGTTCCAGAACGTGGTGGGATGCATCAAGTTCCTGAAGGCGTTCAAGGAGAAAGGGGACCGGGCGCCACTGTCGATCCTCACAGCGGAGCCGCTCTTCACGCTTCCGTCACAACGGGACCGGGTGGTGACGATTCACCTCTACAACCCCCATGTTCCGGTGGTGGATGTACTCACCTTTCTCGCCAGGTACGTCGAGGTGGCCGGCAGCAGCACTGATGTCAAGGACCCCTTTGGGATCTGGACCAGCAAGCGGCAGGTCAAGGTGACCTTGAAGGTAGATCCCAGTGGAGCCATCATCCACCCTCCCTCCAGCTTCGCTATCGGGGGAAGTCGAGGCTTCTTGGTCTACGCTGGGCAGCCCAGAGTTTGCCGCACCTGTGGCAAATCTGGTCACATGGCAGCCAACTGCAGCACGGTTGTTTGCAAGAACTGCAAGGAGGAAGGCCATCAGACCAAGGACTGTAAGCAGACTAAGTATTGCAACTTGTGCGGTGCGGCAGGCCATCTCTACAAGACCTGCCCCAAACGTTGCCTCAGCTATGCTCAGGCGGCAAGGTCCAAGGAAAGGCCGGGAGAAGGTTCGACGAAGGCGTCCGCTGTTCGAAAGGAGATCAGCAACCTTCTCCGCAGCGAGGAACTTCAACCTGAGAAGGAAGGGGAGGCAGCTGAAACCAACGACCCAGCACCTACCCAGCGCCCGGAAACCCCTCCTCCACAGACAGAATCAATGGAGGAGGAGGCAGCAGATGGACAAACAGGTCAGTGGCAAGTGGTCCAGAGGAAAACCACAAAGAAAAAACATCCCAAAGCCACCACCCAAACCAGTGGCAAGAGGAGGCTCTCTTCTGAATCAGACTGCAACAATTCCTCTTCACTGGACGGGGAAATGCTGGAACGACAGCCCCTTCAAAAGAGGCGGCAGAACTCCGAGATGGATGATAAGGCATCCCAGCCCCCGGGCACTGGAAGCTGTGATGGGCCCGGCGTGCCCCAACCCCAATGCCCCACACGTAACGACGTGGCCAACGCATCTCAGCTCCGGGACAGCGGGAGCAAAGACACGTCTGGCGCACCTGAGCTCTGGGAGACCGGGAGCTGTGATGTTTTCGAGGAGGAACAGATGGAAGCAGCTGAGGACAACCCAATGCTCTCTGCCTACAAGACCCCCCCGATGTCACCCGAGCGGCACAACCCCTGCATGAAAAATCAGGAGGGGTTTCTGAGCCCAACCAACGTGAAACTGCTTGCGCACACGATGGGTATGCAGGAACATCCCGAAGGACTGGGACTAGCGAGGACAAATGGTATGGGAAGCAACAACTAATTTTTAGTTAAAAATGGGTGTAAGAATTGCTTCCATTAATGTGCGTAGCATTAAATCTAGTACGCGATGTGTTTCAACCTTGGATTACCTCGCCAAGGTCAAAGCTGACCTACTGTTTCTGCAGGAGTGTGGAATACCACACCTCAGCACCTACAGGCAGTGGTCGCGATGGTGGTCCCACGGGCCATCGATCTGGTCGGGGGGTAATGACTGCCGCTCCTCCGGCCTGGGTATTCTGCTGCGGGGAGGTAACTTCACCATCTCCGAAGTTAAGGAGGTGGTGGGCGGCCGCCTCCTCATAGCAGACGTGATGTACAACAACGCTCCGCTCCGGTTGATCAACGTGTACGCCTCGGTACAACGCAGCGAGCGGCTGACTGTCTTCCAGCAGCTTCCACTGCTGCTGGCGACGTCCAGGCCGGTCATCCTAGACGGTGACTTCAACTGCATCATCGATGCGGCTGGACGATCTGGCAGTGACAACAGCAAACTGGACGCTACGTCCAGATTCCTAATAGAAACAGTTAAGGATGCCAAAGTGCACGACGTCTTCAGCAAACCTGCAGACGGAGCGCAGCGCAGATACACATGGTCAAGATCGGACGGGTCTGCCCGTTCCAGGATTGACTTCCTGTTTGTGTCCCGTGCTGTCACGGTCGGATCCACCGACGTCAAGCCGGTGTTCTTCTCCGACCACTGCCTCTTACTGGCCGACTGTCACTTACAGGACGACCAGCGGGTTGGCAGAGGGACGTGGAAGCTCAATGCGACACTGCTGACCCCAGAGAACGTTGAGGAACTCAAAAGGGATTACAATGGTTGGAGGACTGTGAAACCCCTCTTTGAGTCTCCAGTTCACTGGTGGGAAGCGATTAAGGAGAACATCAAGAGGTTCTTCATCCACAAAGGTGTTCAGAAGGCGAGAGAGAGACAGAGGGAACTGTCCCGACTCCAGAAAATTATGCAAAATCTACTCCGGTTGCAGTCAATGGGGGTCGAGGTCAAGGAGGACCTCCAAGAGGTGAAGAGCCAGCAGGCCTCGCTCTTTGCCAAGGAGGCCTCCAAGATCATCTTCCGGTCCAGAGTCCGCTCCATCGAGCAGGATGAGACGTGCTCGCGTTACTTCTTCCAAAAGGTACACAGAGAGAGCTCTGTTATCAGCAGCCTGAAGGAAGAAGATGGCTCGGTAACGTCTTCGCAGTCCGACATACTAAGGATCAGCAAATCCTTTTATGCTGGGCTGTATGACGCGAAGCCCACAGACAGCAGAGCCTCCCAGTCCTTCCTGTCATCTATCACAGAGGTCCTAGATGACAGCAGGAGGGAGAGACTGGACAAGCCGCTAACTCTGGACGAGCTGACAAAGGCCGTCGAGTCTTTCGAGACGAGTAAAACCCCCGGGAGCGACGGCTTACCGGTCGAGTTGTACTCGGCCCTGTGGGACTGGGTCGGCCCGGACCTGCTGGAAGTATACGAGAGTATGCTCCTGGCCGGCAGCATGTCAGAGACCATGAGAAAAGGCATCATCACCCTCATTTACAAGCAGAAGGGGGAGAGGGCAGAAATCAGAAATTGGCGGCCCATCTCACTGCTTAATGTTGATTACAAGATTCTGTCCAAAGTCATAGCCAGTCGAGTCAAGTCTGCTCTGGAGTTGGTGATTCACCCCGATCAGACCTGTACTGTACCCGGCAGGAAGATCTCTGATAGTCTCGCGCTACTCAGGGATACGATCGCCTACGTACGGGACAGGAGGGTGGACACCTGCCTCATCAGCCTGGACCAGGAGAAGGCTTTTGACAGGATATCGCACACCTACATGATGGACGTGCTTTCCAAAATGGGGTTTGGGGAGGGAATCTGCAATTGGATCCAACTGCTCTACACAAACATCAGTAGCGCAGTGTCAATCAACGGGTGGGAATCTGAAAGTTTCCCGATCAAATCTGGAGTCAGACAGGGCTGTCCTCTGTCCCCGGTCTTGTTTGTTTGCTGTATTGAACCCTTTGCTGAGTCTATTAGGAAGGATGCGAGCATAAGAGGGGTGACAATCCTAGGCAGCGGAGGCACTCAGGTCAAAACCTCCCTGTACATGGATGACGTCGCCGTCTTCTGCTCGGATCCGCTGTCCGTGCGCAGACTGATGAGCATCTGCGACCAGTTCGAACTGGCCTCGGGAGCCAAAGTTAACCACGGCAAGAGCGAGGCCATGTTCTTTGGGAACTGGGCTGACCGATCCTTTGTCCCCTTCACCGTCAGGTCAGATTACCTGAAGGTGCTGGGGATATGGTTCGGAAGGGCCGGGGCGTGCACCAAAACATGGGAGGAGCGAGTAGCCAAGGTACGACAAAAGTTGGGCATGTGGGGGCAGCGATCTCTCTCCACTGTGGGTAAGAACCTGGTCATCAGGTGCGAGGCACTCACGTTGTTGCTCTACGTGGCGCAGGTCTGGCCCATACCCCACTCCTGCGCCGTGGCAGTCACCCGAGCCATTTTCCGCTTCGTCTGGGGATCTAAAATGGACCGGGTCCGGAGGGACACGATGTTCAAATCTCTGGACATGGGCGGGAAAAATGTACCCAACGTGGCCCTCATCCTGATGACCACCTTCGTGTGCGGCTGCATCAAGCTATGTGTAGATCCCCAGTACGCAAACTCCAAGTGTCACTACGTGCTGAGGTTCTATCTGTCCCCGGTGTTGCGAAGGATGGGCCTGGTCACATTGCCGCGGAACGCACCATGCAGTTGGGCGGCGCCGTACCACCTATCCTTCGTGGAGCAGTTTCTGCGGAAAAACACCTTTGACCACCAGTCCATCAGGCAGTGGTCTGCACGGAATGTCCTCAAGGCCCTACGGGAAAAGGAAACGGTGGATCCTGTCGGATGGTTCCCCGAGCAGACCGTCAAAGTCATTTGGCGGAATGCCTCATCACCAGAACTTTCAAACAAGCACCAAGACGTAGCTTGGCTGGTGGTGAGAAGGGCCCTCCCCGTCAGATCCTTCATGCACACCCGAAGTCTCGCCCCCTCCGCACAGTGCCCCCGCGTTGGCTGTGGTGGGGAAGAGACGGTCGCCCACCTCCTCCTGGAATGTGCCTTTGCAAAGCAGGTGTGGAAAGAGATGCAGTGGTTTTTGTCAAGGTTCATCCCAAGCAGCTCTGTAACACAGGAGTCTGTGCTCTACGGGCTGTTCCCAGGGACGCACACCGAGACAAACATCAACTGCTGCTGGAGGACTATCAATTCGGTGAAAGACGCCCTTTGGTCTGCCCGAAACTTGCTGGTCTTCCAGCGCAAAGAGTTGTCCACCACCGAATGTTGCAGACTGGCACATTCCAAGGTCCAGGACTACGTGCTGAGGGACGCACTAAAGCTTGGGGCAGCCGCAGCAAAGGCTCAATGGGGAAAGACCACAGTGCAAGGTTCCCCCACCAAGCTGGACTGAGGGGCTGGATCCATGGGAAACCCCTCGAACTGTATCGTTAATATTCTGAATTGCTGTAAATGTAAAACTGTAATTGACATGACAATTGTGAAACGGAAGGGTTGGGAAGAAACTCATGACAGTATTGAAGGAAACTGATCTCCCTTGCAATGTTTGTATTTTTTGGTGCTGTTTGGAAACTGTTTGGCAATGTAATTTTTACAGATTTTTATGAATAAAGTATATTTTGGAAATAAAAAAAAAACCAGTAAAAATCTAACCAACTCCTGAACCTGAGGCAACTGCCCATGACTAGTTACTTAGCTAGAACATCTTTGCTGAAAGATCGAGACATGTAAAGGCTGAGGTGGTAATATAAAAAGCCATCATGAATTTTGAAAGGAAACACCTTTAAATAACATTATTAAATACTTTGAAGAAATAATTGAAAGGGTAAACAAGGGAAATGCCATAGTTGCGATATACATGGACTTTCAGAAAAGCTGTCATATAAAGAAACTCATGACAAAGATCAGGGTGTGTTGCCAGCTAGCAAAATAGATGGAAAGGTGGTTACAAAAAATGAAATTAAGGGAAGTTTCTCAGCCAGGCAAAAAATGGGACATGTCTCCCATAGGAAGCCATGTTGGGACCAATGTTGTTCATCTTATACATAAATAGTTGGGACTCAGAAGTTTTTCGTATGGTATTTAAATTCACAGGAGATACCAAATTGGAGGGTATAGCTTATAATGCAGAGGATTGCACAAAAGTACAGGAAAGTAGAGTGGGAAGATGAATGGCAAATGAAATTCTACATAGCGAAGTGGCGGTTCATTTTGGTAGGATGAATAAGGAGACCACTTATTCAATGGAAACCAAGAAACTAAATGGGGTAGATGAGCAAAGAGATCTGCAGATTCTGTGTATATTGCAGTAGCCTAATAATAAAACCTGCAATTCATCCTACTATGGATACTGGCCCAAAGTAGAATTAAAAAGAAAGCAGAAAGACTGCAAAGACAAGTTAGATTGCTTTCTGAAACAAAAACAAGAAATGCTGCATCAGCAGGTCAGACCCACCAGAGGTGAGGGCATAGTGGTATACGGTCAGGAGGGAGTGGCCCTGTGTGTCCTCAACATTGACTCTGGACCCCATGAAGTCTCATGTCATTAGGTCAAACATGTGCAAGGAAACCTCCTGCTGATTACCTGCTGATGAATCAGTGTTGCTCATGTTGAACCCCACTTGGAAGAAGCTCTGAGAGTAGCGAGGGCACAGAATGTACTCTGTGAGCGACTTCAATGTCCATCAAGAGTGGCTTGGTAGCAGCACCACTGGCCAAGCTGAGTGAGTACAGAAGGTTATAACTCCTAGACTGGGCCTGCAGCAGGTGGTGGAACGTATAAGAGGGAAAAATCTACTTGACCCCGTCCTCACCAATCTACCTGTCACAGAGGTGTTTGTCCACGACAGTATTGGGAGGAGTGACCACCACACAGTTCTTGTGGAGATGAAGTGCCATCTTCACACTGAGGACACCCTCCATCGTGTTGTATGGTACTACCACCATGCTAAATGGGATGGATTCAGAGCAGATCTCACAACTCAAAACTGGGCATCCATGAGGTGCTGTAGCCCATCAACAGCAGCAGAATTGTAACTAACCACAATCTGTAATCTTATGACCCGGCATATCCCTTACTCTACCATTGCTATTAAGCCAAGGAACCAAAGGATCAGATCAAAGCTCTTCAATTCTGCTACATACAGTCGTGAATGGTGTAGATAATTAAACAACTAACTGGAGGAGACGGCGCCAAAAATATCCCCATCCTGAAAGATGGGGAGCGCAGCACATCTGTACAAAAGACAAGGATGAAGCGTTTATGACTAGCTTCAGCCAGAAGTGCCGAGTGGAATATCCATCTCGGCCTCCACCTAAAGTCCACAACATCGCAGATGCTTGTCTTCAGCCAATTCGATCCACTCTATGTGATATCAGAAATGACCAAAGGCACTGGGTATAGCAAAGGCTATGGGGCCCAACAACATCCAAGCTGTAGTACTGAAGACTTGTGCTCTAGAGCTAGCTGTGTCCCTAGCCAAGCTGTTCCTGGACAACTATAACACTGGCATCTACCCGACAAAGTGGAAAATCACCCACGTATCTCCTGTCCACAAAAAGCAGAACAAATCCAATCCAGCCAATTAACACCCCATCAGTCCACTCCCAATCATCAGCAAAGTGTTAGAAGGTGTATCCAGTTCTGAAGAAGGGCCACTGACCCGAAACGTTAACTCTGCTTCTCTTTCCACAGATGCTGCCAGATCTGCTGAGTGGTTCCAGCATTTCTTGTTTTTATTTCAGATTTCCAGCATCCGCAGTATTTTGCTTTTATGTTAGAAGGTGTCGTTGACAGTGCTATCAAGTGGCACTTACTCCGCAATAGCCTGCTCACTGATGCTCAGTTTTGGTTCCGCCAGGGCCACTTGGTTCCAGACCTCATTACAGCCTTGGTCCAATCATGGACAAAAGAGCTGACTTCCAGAAGTGAGGTAGGAGTGACTGCCCTTGACGCTGAGGCAGCATTTGACTAAGTGTGGCATCAAGGAACCCTAGAAAAATTGAGTCAATTGAAATCAGGGGGAAAACTCTCCACTGGTTGGAGTCACACCTAACACAAAGGAAAATTTGCTTGTTGGAGGCCAATCATCCTGGCTGCAGGAATTCCTCAGGGTAGTGTCCTAGACCCAACCATCTTCAACTGCTTCATCAATGACCTTCCCTCTAGCACAAGGTCAGAAGTGGGAACTTCACTGATGATTGCAGTGTCCAGTATATCTGCACCTCCTCAGATACTGAAGCAGTCCATGCCTGCATGCAGCAAGATCTGGACAACATTCAGACTTGGGCAAATAAGCAGAAAGTAATATTCATGCCACACAAGTGCCAGACAGTGACCATCTCCAGCAAGAGAGAATCTAACCATCTCCTCTTAACATTCAACAGCATTACCATGGCAGAAATTGTTGTATGTTTGGTTGGTATGTTGCCACCTTAATATACTTAGTTAGTCTAGCTTAGAGAGATTCCTCAGTCTTGAGTACTTAGACCATTAACCTTTTATTACATTATAACTATGTACGGCTTCACACCAGTCTGTGTGACTCCTCTGAAGCCATTCAGCATCTCTCTCGCAGTCTCTCTCACATGTGATCTCTTACAACATCATAGTAGGAAGTATTCTTTACACTTTCTCAACATTAACCCTTTCAGACCCTTATACTACATCTCCGCCCCCCACAAGTCTTTATCCAAATATATATGTTTATACATTCACATATTTATTTTTACATACTACCCCATTTCCTCCCAAGTCTCTGACATCACAGATTCAAACCATCAGGAAGCTTCACAACTCTGTGTGTGGAGTTTGCAAGTTCTCCCTGTGTCTGCGTGGGTTTCCTCCGGGTGCTCCGGTTTCCTCCCACAGCCAAAAGACTTGCAGGTTGATAGGTAAATTGGCCATTATAAATTGCCCCTAGTATAGGTAAGTGGTAGGGGAATATAGGGACAGGTGCGGATGTAGTAGGAATATGGGATTAGTGTAGGATTAGTATAAATGGGTGCTTAATGGTCGGCACAGACTCGGTGGGCTGAAGGGCCTGTTTCAGTGCTGTATCTCTAAATCAAAAAAAAATCTCCCTGATCTTCTTGTAGTCAGACATGGAAAATTGGTTCAAAGCTTGTCTACCCGACCTGAACCCGACTAGACCCGACGAGATGTGTCAGGTTCGGGTCGGGTCTCTCTTCCAAGTCCAACATTCAGGTTCGGGTCATGTCGGGCTAGACAGTGCTGCCTTGGGGAAGTTATCTTCAATTCAACATTAAGGTCAAGGCGGGAAATGTGCAGGCCAGACTCCGCACTCTGCAGTGAGCAAGTAAGCATCTCTGTGACGTCATCGCACTCATGCTGTAGCTTCCATGTATCCAAAGGTGATTCTACACTAGAGTACACTATGGATGTAAAACAAATGCTGTCTGTTAGAGAATGTTTAGCAGTGGAAAGTCCTGTAGCTGGAAAAGGTAAATCTTCTGTTTGGAAACATTTCAATGCTGTTGTTTTCTGCAATAGTAAAAGTTCAAGTGGATTTGTACAATGCAAATCTCGCAAACTTCTACTAAAATATGACAGCAAAAAGACGTGAAATTCATCTTTGCAATGGCACACTGAAAAAGGTTGCACTTGACCCGCAGCAGGGCCAAGTTAGTAGTACCTAACTTAGTTTGTACAGACAAGCGTAAAAACATACCCGCTCACAAGAAATCAGAAATTACAGACAAATGCATGAGTCTCTGTTACAACCTTTCCAAACTGTCTCTGGTGAAGAGTTTGTTGAGCTAGCACAAGAGCTTATCAATGTGGGTGCTACATACGGTCGAGTATCAGCATCAAGTGTGTTACCAAATCCAACTACAATTTCAAGAAGGTGTCGTGATGTGGCTCAAGAAAAGAGAAAACAACTAATTTCTCAGATTACTGACATATTAAAGGATGTGAATGTGGGAATGACAATTGACATGTGGACGGACGACTACCATAAAATCCATTATATGTCGATAACTTGTCATTACATCACAGTAGATTTTAAACTTAATGCCAAAGTTTTAACAACAGCAATGTTTCCACTGGAGGACGCCAAAACTGGCAAAAAGATCAGGTGTGAGATTTTAAAGCTGCTAGTGAATACTTTTAGATTCGACCCAGCAAATTTAAATAAATTAGTCTAGGTGACAGATCAAGGCGCTAACATAGTGCTTGCTCTTAGTCCATATCGACGTCTGGGTTGTCAAGACCACGTATATAACACGGTCCTTCGATATTCACTTAATCCAAAGGAATTAGCTTCCGAAGCTCCGAATGTTGTAGAAACAATACATCATGCCAAAGCCTTGGTGACATATGTTAAACAGTCTGATCTTGCTGCACAGTTGTCTAAAACTTTAAATCCAATGGGAGAAACAAGGTACAGTACTGTGTATCTGACACTGAATTCAATTCAGGATATTTGTCATGAGCTGCACGAAAAACTGGAACAGCATGGGGAAAACTACAGGCTGGAAAATATTGCCTCCGATGTCTTGCAGTTTTTGGTTGATTTCCTCCAACCATTTTATGAAGCTTAGAGGGAACTGGAGGGAAACCAGTATCCTAGATTGAACCTGGTAATTCCGTGGTTTGAGAAACTTGCACGACTCTTTATGCCACTTTGTTCAGATACTCCAATGCAAACAGTTGTCAGGCAACGGCAGAGAGTGGCTTCTGAAGAAAGTTGAAGTAAATAACGTGCACAAGATAGCAACATTTCTCTGGCCTAAATTTAATCAGCTGCGAATGTTGTCCAGCCATGATAGGGAAGAAGTTTGTTCTGAAGTGTGCAGACTTATCAACAACTTTAAAACAGAAGACCCTGTGAAGGAAACAAAAGTGGTTGACGATGAACCTACAGCTGCCAAAAAAGCAGTGACCAAATTTGCTGAATGGGAGAATGATCATGAAGAAGTGGACACAAATGATGAAGTGCAGCAATATGCAGCACAGAGGCCTGCTGTGTTGGCAATGGCAAACGAGCGTGATCTATTGGGTTGGTGGAAGGAACACAGTGTTGCATACCCTAAATTGGCCAGGCTGGCTAGAAGTATACTTTGCATTCCGGCGAGCAGTAGCAGCAGTGAGAGGAACTTCAGCGTAGCTGGAAGGACAATCGACCAGCGGAGGACTGCCCTTACACCCTCCACTGTTGACTCTATTCTTTTTTTACATGACAATTTATAACACCCCTTGTTCGTTTTTTTTTTGCTATGTCTGTAACGGAGACTACTAAATCCAATGTTCACCTAACTGCCTATTGGGTGCTTTGTTGGAGTAGGCTATTTGTTTCCTTTTTAATCTACGGTTTGACGTGATTTTTTTCTGTTTTATCTGGTTATTATCACAGTGCTGTTTGTGGGAGCTTGCTGTGGGCAATGGCTGCTGCATTTCCTACTTTACAACAGCGACTACAATTCACAAAGACCTTCATTGGGTGGAAAGTGGTTTGGGACGTTCTGAGGTTGTGAAAGGTGCTAGAGAAGAGCAAGTCTTTCTTTGTAGAGAGAAAATGGATAATCTCATGAGAAGACTGTTTAAAAATTATGAGGGAGTCAAGACGTTGTTTGAAAGTCTCAGAAGAGACAGGCTGATATTTCTGACAGAAAAGAGAAATACTGTGTGTGTTTGAAAGTTTTCTACAAAAACGTAGTTCGGCTCCTAGAGTTGGAATCTATAATTTTATGTACTCAAGGAATTGGAAGAAAGATGTTCAATAAATATGTAACTGTATTTTATCACTGTTAGATTATTTGTTTTTCATTTTAATACTTCAAATCATGGCTTCTGGGGTGCTTTATCTCTTCTAAGACTGAGCTGTAATCTTATAGAGGAACAAGACAGTCCAGTGTGTAAAAGCAATTAACAAGCAACACTTGCTGATTGTTTATCTGGCAGTGCTACAAAAACATACAAAGATCTCAAAGGATAGATGGACACCCTGAAAGCTTTGGAGGGTTGAGATTCACTCATGACATCAAATAATCTAGGATAAGAATATATATTTTTAAAGTGATACAAACCTTTATGTAAAATTGTATTAAAAGTCAATGCTAGAAATTGTTCAACATACTTTGTCAACATTAACATATCTATTTTTGTTTGCTTTGTAGGCTATTCGAGTTGCTGGCCATTATGTGTATGCTGATCAGCCAGAAGTCTTCAATCAAACAGTACTGCAGATCAAAATGGCAGATCAGATAGTAAGCTTTCCCAATGCTGTTTGATCGTTAAGGTACAGTACTGCAGATTCCTGCTGCTGTCTGATTATTAGTCTACAGTACTGCAGATCTGCAGTACTGTACCTTAACGATCAAACAGCATTGGGAAAGCCTACTATCTGATCTGCCATTTTTCCAATCAATCAATCTGTCCTTTCACTGAAATTTTGCTTCCAGTCCAATCTCTTTGAATTGAATTTTTACTGAGCTTAGGAACAGCAGTAAGAAAATGATAATTGGCCTCTGTGTTGCTCATGTTCAAATCTTCATGGCCTTGCACACCTACCCCCAACGCCCCCCCCCACCACTCCAAATCTCGACAGCCCTACAACCCTCCGAAAACTGTGTTGACTAAAAAAGGGACTGGGTAAGGAAATCACTAGGTTTTTACCCCTGATCACTATCCAATTAACTTGGCCACAAAGTGCTCATGTGTAACAAAAACAAGAAATGCTGGATTCACTCAGCAGGTCTGGCAGCATCTGTGAGTGCTCATGTGTGATAGTTTTGGAGGTGGGGGGTGTCGTAGGGGGGTGGGGGGGGCGTTGGTTCCTGGTGATGGGATCAGGCTCGGATTCCCCACAACTCCAACTGCAGGAATAGCCTGCTGCCGGAACAGATGAGCTGGATCACAACATTTGGACAAGGTAGAGCACAATAACCTGTTTGATATCATTAACTTTATTACGATAGTCGGGCCGGGTTGGGTTCAGGTTGGATGTGGTTGGGTCAGGCCCAGGTCGGGTTTCAACTTTATACCTGAGCAGGCCTTTAGATTGGTTGTCTTTCTCTGGAGTCTTGTTTCTTGACTTGGATGGCCTTCCTTGAGTTTAGTGGTATCTGGTGTTTTCTGAATTTCAGGTTCAACATCTGGTTCATCCAAATGTATGGCTGAGTGATATCTTTGATGAATAGTGTTACGGTCGAGTGAGGAGGTGTCAAAGGGCTTTTTCGATCTCCTTGATTGACCACAACAGGTTTAATTCTTTCTTAAAGTGGATGTACTCAGTTCAGTAGGTGTTTGATTACTTATTTGCTATGATCATATCAAGAACCAATAGATCAGGTTTTCTTGAGTTTAACAAAAAAAGTGGTTAACTTTATTGTACCTAAACCAAATAATAAACTACATGCCAAGTTTCACTCACACACACACTAGAGGTTTACACACACACAAATAGGTTACAGAGTAGGGAAAGATAGATTGGTTGAGTTAGAGTCCATAGAAAAAAGGGGTATACAGTCTGTGGTGTTTGGTGATTTGGCTGGCTTCAAGCTGAATTCGATGGTCCTGAGGCCTTTAGTTTGAAGAGGTAGATGACTGGTTCTGTGGGTCTCTTGGAGACAGCGATGCGAATGATTTTCTCCGACTGGTTTTTTAATTATACCCAGTGTATGCAAAGGTGGTCAGTCAACAAGCAGAGTTCGAGGCTTGTAAGCTGAAATAGCAAGAGAGGGGGACCCCTACTTGGGTCTGCATGTGGTCAGAGTCCAGAAGCTTCTCCTTGCTGCTGCAGAGAAACACAAGCTTAAAAACCACAGATGGGGAGGGGCTTGTCACATTACAGTCACCCAGTGATTCAAACATGGTAGCAGTGTTTCTCTTCTTGCTAAAAAGAACAGGTAGTTCCCTTAAACTTCCTGGGTCTTGGTTCTTGCTGGGATGAGCAGCCACTTTATCTCCACGTCACAGGCCTTGCAATGTAGGATATAGTGTTGCAAACTAAATGGCCATCCTAGGCTGACAGCAAAGTCATCCTTCATCTGTTCTCTCTTAAATTTCTTCAGACAATATAAATTCAAATTTCCAGTCAGTGGATTAAAGAAAATTATCATTCAACAAAGCAAATTGGCATAACAATAGGAATAAGATTCCTCCTGTTTCTTCTTAAAGTATCTTCTGAAGTATGTATTAAATAAGATCGCTGTTGATTCTCTTTGGACAATTACCCCTTCTCTGCTTTGGTCTCGTACCCATACCTTTTGTCCTTCTGTCAACTTAGGTCTCTTCCTGGTACGGTATTTCCTATTATAATTATTGGCTTGTTGCTTTCTGTAAGACTTTTCTCTGACTTGAACTCTCTGATAATCCTGGATTTGTAACCTTGGAAGTAACTTTTTGGGTAGGATTGGAAGTTGTGTTCTAAGCTTCCTTTCCATCAACAGTTCTGATGGTGCTAATCTGCATAGCAATGGAGTAGTTCTGTAGTTCAGGAATGCCGTTTGAAAATCTTGATATTTCTTTAACAGTGCTTTGATAGTTCTGACTCCTCGTTCAGCTTCTCTGTTAGATTGCGAATATCTAGGGGAACTTGTAAGATGTACAAATCCACAGCTTTCCACAAAGTGCGTGAAGTAGTCATTTGCAAATTGTGATCCATTATCGGTCAGGTATACCATGTGTTGCAAAGATTTCTTGTAACATTGGAATGATTGCTTCAGTTGCCATTGTGTACAAACATTTGACCTCGATCCACCTTGAAGAGTAGTCGATGACAATCAGGGAGGATTTTCCATTAAATATGAATAGATTCATCGCCAGATGTTCCCACGATTGGGGTCGAGATAAGGGGTTCCCTTTGATCCTGTCTGTGCACTGCACATACCTGCCAATTTGAAATCATTTCTTCTATATCTTTCAATATTCCCGGCCACCACACGGACACCTGGGCCCATTCTCAACATTTAGTTATGCCCATATGACCCTGGTATATTTTCTTCAGGATTTCTACCCTGAGTGACTCTGAAATCACCAGTCTCTCATCATATGAGAGATACCAGCAAATCATCCACTATAGTTAAAGTGTCTTCTGTGTTCGAAGAAGATTTTTATCCTCTTACCACTGGGACGCTGCTGCGGCAAGCCTTGCTTACAATATTGGCAGATATAGATGCATTCTTCATCTTGCATCTGAGCATGACGAATTTCTTGGAGCTTTTTTGAATTTGCAAGCCATTGTGATGCAGTAAACTGAGAATATGACTCAATTTTATTCATAAAGTTAACATCCCATTGTGTAGGATGGTCGACAGTAGCTGGACAATGCATTTGCTACTGTTTGTTGCGGGTCCTGCACATGAACCTCATTAGCCTCAACCGGATTCTCTGGATTCACGGAGGCATCCTAGCAAGTTCCTTTTCATCAAGTAAGGAAACTCTGGGTATGTGGTCTGTCTCACAAGCCCACGTGACTGCGAGAGCTTCTTTCTCTATTATGGCGTACCTCATCTCAGTGTCAGACAATGCTCGTGATGCAAAATAAACCGGCCTTCGACTTCCATCTGGCTGTTCTTGGAAAAAGACTCCCCCTAACCCTGTAGATGAGGTGCTTGCTGCAATTGTGGTTGGAAGTGAAGGACTATAATGCGCTAAGATATCTGGCAAAATCAGCATTCTTTGATCCTTTGAAATGCTTGTTCCTGATGTGCATTTCAGCACCATGCTTGAGCTTTCCTTAATAGTTGTTGCAAAGGCTCAGTGACTTCCACTAGATTGGGTAAAAATTTTGCCAACTGATTGACCTTGCCAAGAAAGCATTGAAAATCTTGGGCAGAAGTAGGAAGTGGGAATTCACTAATGGCTCTCTTCTTTTACGGGTCTGCCATTATGCCTTGCTACCGACATTATGCCCTAAAAACGAATAGACATTTTCGAAAACTCACACTATGATTCTACCACATGAACTGCAGTAGTTCAAGAAGGTGGCTCACCACCACCTTCTCAAGAGCAATTGGGGGTGTACAATAAATACTGGCCTTGCCAGTGATGCTGACAAACCGTGAATGAATAAAAAAAGTTTGAAAGACTTCTTAACGCCTGTAATATAATCCATATTTAGCAGCTTATTTTTACTGAGTATCTGGCTGGATAGGACAGTCTATCACTTTGAAAATCCAGCAGTAAAGATAAAATATTTGCTTTGTAGCTCTTTATAGGTTTTAATTCCTTGCTTGGATACAGTTTTATAGATACCTAAACCAAGTGACATTATTCAGATGTCATCCTCACCAGGATATTCAATTATGTGGTACATTAGAGTTGAAACTGATCTTGTCTTCAACTTATACTTGTGCATTTTGAGCATGTGGGAACATTGCATGATAATCAAGGTGCATATCCATGACATACTTTCCCCTCCCAATCTCACGATGTTTAGGCTAACTGTGCCCCTATCTCTGCCCCACTTAGAAAAACAAAACACAACTGTCAACTGCTTAAAGGATTTGACAAAAAAATCCCTCAAGCATTAACTTCAGCAGCCTTTAACTGATCTCTTATTTTGCATCCAGATCATACAGTGTCTGGAATACTAATCCCCATTGCAAGAAAATTTCTCAATCAGAATATAAATGTTATTGAACAGTTGTATATTTTAAAATATTTAACTTGAGTTTTTAAGGGTATGTTGCTGTTACAAATGTTAGCTCTGCATTAGATATTCTGTCAGGTTCAGTAGTGCTGGTCACTCCTGTAGGTGGACCTCGCATCCCTTGCATTCTGGAGTTAGTTTTACTGACCAGCATAGCATATATCAGCACAGCAGTATAATCCAGGTATATAACAATGAGGTCCCTAGTAACACAAATTCAAATTATGATTCACACACATGTGCTTCTCTATTTCTCTGAAAGCTGGAACTGATGAATACTTGTGATCAGATGAGGTCAATGTAAAGTCAAGAATCTGATTTATTTTGTAGGATACATATGCCACAACAAAGCAGTAATTTCAGACCTCTCTAGAATTTTGGAAGCTCATCTTGGGGTCAAAAATGACACGAAGGTTGCGAACAGTCTGTTTCAGCATCAGACAGTTGCCAGGGAGTCTGTAACTAGGGAACAGAGTTTGTATCGGGGGCCAAAGACAATGGCTTTGGTCTTCCCAATATTTAGTTGGAGAAAATTTCTGCTCATCCAGTACTGGATGTTGGATAAGCAGTCTGATAACTTCGCAACTGTGGAGGAGTCGAGAGAGGTAGTGGTGAGATGGATCTGGGTGTCGTCAGTGTGCATGTGAAAACTAACGCTGTGTTTTTGGATGATGTTGCTGAGGGGCAGCATGTAGATGAAAAATAGAAGGGCGCCAAGGGGACACCAGAAATAACAGCGTGGGAGCAGAAAGAGAAGCCATGATAGGAATTACTCTGGCTATGATTAGTTAGCTAAGAATGGAACCAGGTGAGTGCAGTTCCACCCGGTTGAGTGACAGTGGGAGAGGCTTTGGAGGAAGGTGATGTGGCCAACCATGTCAAAGGCTGCATAGAGGTTGAGAAGGACAAGGAGAGATAGTTTACCTTTATCACAGTCACATAAGATGTCATTTGTGACATTGTTTAGAGCAGTTTCAGCAATGTGATGGGGCGGAAATCTGATCGGAGGAATTCAAACATGAAGATTCATGATGAAAGAGGGGCACGGATTTGGGACGAAACACCTTCAAGGACTTTGGAGAGGAAAGGGAGGTTGGAGATGGGGTCATAGTTTGCAAGGACGATAGGATCAAGGGTTGGATTTTTGGGGCGAGCGGTGATGCAGCAGATTTAAAGGAGCGAGGAACAGTACCTGAAGAGAAAGAATTGTTAACAATGTTGCCTAACTTGGAGACAAAGAATGGAGGTTGGGTGGTCAGCAGTATAGTGGGAACAGGGTCCAGGGAGCAGGAGGTGGGTCTCAAGGCCAAGATGAACTCAGAGAGACCATGAGGGGAGATAGAGAAACTAGAGAAAGATGCGAGTTGAGGGCTAGGGCGGGGTGGAATTTTGGACGTTGTTTAGCCCATTGGCCAATAGACAGGATGGAAGTGGCAGACACAGCTGATCGAATGGTCTCAATCTTAGCGATAAAGAAGTCCATGAGCTCCTCATTCTTATTGTTGGAGTTAAGGGTAAAGGAGACAGAGGAGAGGGGTTTAAGAAGACAGTTTGCTTTCTGTGGTCTTGCCAGATCTGGTGGTGAACAGCTAAACCAGTTGTCCACCACATCCATTCAAGTCTATGTCCCTTGGACCTAAGGAAGCGGAGATGAGGGCCATACCAGGGGAACGTCCAGGGTGAGAGAGTAATAGTTTAATTGATAACTAGGGCATCAAAGATCGAGCAATTCAGTAGCTGCAGAAATATTGTGGTAAATGGAGGACAGTTGGGATTTTCAAAGTGCAGTTGTAAGTGATTTGGGGGGTTGTTTTTCCATGGGCAGGCACAAAAGGAAGTTGAGTTGGGATGTGGGTGGAGAGTGATACAAGGAAGTGATGAGATTACCTTATCTGTGATTGACACAATAGGAGTAGCAAGGGCCCCGGGAGATGGCAAGGTCAAGGGAGTGGCCATGAATATGAATTGGGGAGTTTACATGAAGGGAGAGATTAAGGGAGGATATGAGGGCAGTGAATTTAAAGGAGAGCTTGAATTGAGATGGAGGTTGAAATCATCGAGGATGAAAAGTCATTTGTTGCAGAGGCTGAGGGAGGAAAGCAGTGAAGGTATCTAGGGAGGAAAGCAGTGAAGGTATCTGTGAGAATTTTTTATTGTAC
This sequence comes from Heterodontus francisci, assembly GCF_036365525.1. Classification (NCBI taxonomy): domain Eukaryota; kingdom Metazoa; phylum Chordata; class Chondrichthyes; order Heterodontiformes; family Heterodontidae; genus Heterodontus; species Heterodontus francisci. The sequence goes on from NC_090378.1 coordinate 84,201,915, forward strand.
TTGTGTGGGCAGTAGAGAACAAGGATTTTAAATGAGAGGTGAGAGGATGGAACAAGGTGAGATGCTCAAAAGGAGGGGAGTCAGTGCCATTGTATGAATCTGGGTAGTGATAGATACAGCTAAAGTTGTATTTTTAGTGTAACTTCAGCGCCCATTTCGCGGTAATAAAGTTACAATATCAGGACCAGCCTGATTCAAACAGAGAAACATCAGAAAACAGGCCATAAGTAGCAGGTTCACATCACCCGCGCTTGACACCATAGGCAGTCCAACTCCCATGTGGGGTCAATACTGAACAAATCCTTTGGTTTTCTCAGGCATTTTTTTAAATCCACGATTGGTTTAAAATGTTAATTTAAAGTGTAGACACTCCCATCTGTACTCGATAAACATTTAAATTTTAACCTGGGAAGAATAATTCCATTTGGAAGTGTTTGGTATAAACATAGTCCCACCTGGCGTTTAACTTGTAGTTGTATTACAGGTACACCGATATTTGAATGACCAAATTCACACACCCCTGCTTGTTACACGGCGCAATTAATCTCTGTGCTGCCATGACAATACTGGTATAGATCCAGAATGATTAGTGTCGTCAATGGAAGGTTACTACGTCCTTTCTTTCGTCATTCCACATAATTCCCGTAATACATTTCTCTCCCTTCCCCTCCCAGTTTGACGGGAGAAAAGGTTCACAAATCCCCACTGCACGCACTGTCAGGAATACAGATGTGAAGACTCTCTGTACAGTAAGTATCCATAAAAGATGTTGGACATTAGCGTACTCGCAATTGTGTCGCTTGTGCTCCGTTTCACTCATAGATACTCGGTGAATAAATGCCTAAAGGACTAATCTTTCACCCCGTATCCTACATGTTCAGAGAGTAAGTTATGGTTACCTGCAGTGATAAACTCGACCCCTATTCTTTTCCTATTTGTTAAATAAATATTTACACGTATTTGAGCTCACGTTTTTGGATCCCTAGTAAACATATCTTAGGATATTCGACTTTAACCTTACCCGAAAATAGATACATATACTGGTATTTTAATTAAAAAAAGCAAAGTTTGCACAAATGAACATCACCATTGAATGGATTTCAAACTTCCATCACACATCCAAGTGGGCAATCGGGAAATAGCCTGCCCAGCGCCTCAGTGACCTACCCCCAATATCAACAAACCAAACACGGTCTGCCACGGATCGATTGCACTGGTCGGGACTCCACATATCAGGACGGTTCTTCCAATTGGAAGGGTTTGACATCCCTTCGCAGGCTTTAGGGCTTCAGTATGGGTGAAATCAAGTGAACATGCTGCATTGGATTCCGGTAGGAGAGGGGACAGGTTTGGGTAGCTGGCAGCTTGCAGTTGGCATGAGTTTCAGCACTAGCTGGGGCTTTGTGACGTCTCCACGCCTACAACCACGTACCTTGAAACTAACAAATGAGTAGCTGCTGACCCCCGCACCCGGGGGCTGTGAATACAGCATAGCCGCACCAATCACCTCCTCACATAATAGCATTCCACCACCTCTTTGCTGTGGGGAATTAAACGGCTATATTACAAACATCACATAAGTAGGGAGCAGAAAGGCTTATGTGAAAGTTTTTAAGATACAGGTAGAAAAGTGGAATCAGTCACAACGAAATGCGGCTTCGTGTCAAACAAACAGAACAGAGGACATCCACTCAGTGAAATCTAAGCTGACTGTAAATTACACGTGTCTGAACGTCAGTACGGTGCCTAATGTTGCATCACACCAATCAGAAGGGACTCAGTCTTGACAACTGTTTATAAATAGACCCGATCATCAATAATTTCTCCTGGATTGGTGCAGGAGAGACAAATAATGATACAGATCAATTGTATATAATGTGCCCGCTGCTTGCAGACACTTAAAGTAATAGTTTGAGAAGCAGCGCAGTGAAGTTGTCAAAAGTAGCACAGCAGGCATTGTACTAATGATCCAGAGACAAGAGTTCATTGCAGCTGGGGAATTTAAATTCAGTTAAATAAATGGAATTAAAAGCTTGGATCAGCAATGGTGACCATGAAACTACTGGATTGTTATTTTTAAAAAATCTGGTTATTGATAACGTTTAGGGAAGGACAATTGCCATCCTGATTGGGTCGAGCCTATATGTAACTCCAGACCACAACAATGTGGTTGACTCTTAAATGGCCTAGCACGCCACTCTGTTGTATCAAACCACTACAAAAAATATATTAAAATAATAAAATTGGACGGATCGACCTAGGCACCAGACATGACAAAGGCTACCCTACAAAATCCTCCTCATTGACATCTGGGGACTTGTGCCAAAATTGGGAGAGCTGTCCTACAGACTAGTCCAGCAACAGCCTGACAGTCAAACTCACATAGTCAAACCTTTCAGCCAATGTCTCGGACTCCTCCACCAACATGCCAAAGTCTCCCCAAGAGTGGTGGCACGGTAGTAAACAGGAAGAGTGGCCCTGGGAGACCTCAACATTGACGCTAGACCCCGTGAAATCTCATGGCCAACAGGCCACACGTGCAGTAACTTAAAGGAGCCAACTTGTGTGTACCCTAAGCGGGAACGTTCGGGTTGCTGCACAGCTTAGAGGGAACATTACTCATGGCATCATGTGTAATGACCTCAGTCGAGACTTAACTTTAAAACAAGAGATATGACCGATTAAAGAATTACACAATATTTCACAGTTTAAGACTTTTATTATAACAACTAAACCAAAAATCAACGTTAATTAAACAGTACTTATTAAGTAGCTAATGCACTAAATTATAGAGAAAGGAATTTTACATTAACTTATTAAAACATTTGTAAACCTCACAACACATTTATATGTTACATTAATGTAGTAATGATTTTTCTACAACATTATCAACATATAACATTGTAGACATTCCAATCATTAGCATTTTACATATTACACAGATAACAACAGTATCTTTATCTCTCTGAGTTGTTTCCCTCCATTATACCCTTTCTTTTAAATTTTGGAAAGAGCATCGGCAACTGCATTGCTCTTTCCTGTAACATGTATACTCTTTAGGGCAAATAGTTGTAACATTAAATTCCATCAGAGGTGTTGTTGGTCTTTAATTTTTCTAAAAACCTTAATGGGTTATGATCAGTATTAATGGATATTTCCCCTTGGCTTTATTGACATATAATTCAAAATGTTTAAGAGCCAAGACGAGACTTAAAGACTCCTTTTCAATAGTGGAGTACTTCTTTTGGTACTTATTCAGTTTTCTAGAGAAGTAATTGACTAAACATTTGATACCAGTATCATCATCCTGGAGTAACATTGGTCCTACCCCCACATGACTGGCATCACTAGCCACTTTAAAAGGCTTGCTAAAATTTGGTGCTGCTCGGACGGGTTCATTTATTAAAATGGCCTTTAATTTTTCAAATGCTATTTGACATGATTCTGTCCAACTGACCTTCACATTTCTCTTTAACAAATTTGTCAGTGAGTATCTACTGTACAAAAGTTAGGAACAAACTTGAAAGAACCCCGACATCCCTAGCAATCATAGTATCTCCTCTTTTGTCTTGGGGACTGGAAAGTCTATTATTGCCTGAACCTTAACTTCTCTAGGCAACACTTTACCTTGACCCACAATATTCCCCAAATAGGTGACCTTTTAATGACTTGAAGGAGGTGGCAGACTGTAATATATCCAAATTTGCTGATGATACAAAATAGGTGGGAGGGTATTGATGAGGACAGAAGGAATCTGCAAGGGGATATAGATTGGTTGAATGAGTGGGCAAAAACTTGGCAGATGGAGTTTAATGTAGGAAAATGTGAGGTCATGTACTTTGGTAGGAAGAATCAAAAGGAAGACTATTATTTAAATAGAGAGACACTTCAAAAAAGTGCAGCACAGAGGCACCTGGGTGTTCCTGTGCATGAAACACACAAAGTTAACAAGCAGCTGCAGCAAGTAATTAAGAAGGAAAATGGAATTTTAGCCTTTATTGCTATGGGGTTGGAGTTTAAAAATAGGGAAGTCTTGTTACAACATTTCAGGGCGTTGTTGAGGCCACACCTGGAGTACTGTGTACAGTTTTGGTCCCCATATTTAATAAAGGATATACTGGCATAGGAGGCAGTTCAAAAGAGATTCACTAGGCTGATTCCTGGGATGAAGGGGTTGACTTATCAAGAACGGCTAAACAGGTTAGGCCTTTATTCATTAGAGTTTAGAAGAATGAAGGGTGATCTTATTGAAATGTACAAGATTCTGAGGGGGCTTGACAGGGTAGATGTTGAGAAGATGTTTCCACGAGTGGGGGAATCTCGAACTAGGGGACATAGTTATAGAATAAGGGGACACTCATTTAAAACTGAGATACGAAGGAATTTCTTCTCAGAGAATCACAGAATCACAGAATAATACAGTGCAGAAGAGGCCCTTCGGCCCATCGAGTCTGCACTGATACATTAAAGACACCTGACCTGTCTACCTAATCCCATTTACCAGCACTTGGCCCATAGCCTTGAATATTATGACGTACCAAGTGCTCATCCAGGTACTTTTTAAAGGATGTGAGGCAACCCGCCTCTACCACCCTCCCAGGCAGGGCATTCCAGACCGTCACCACCCTCTGGGTAAAAAAGTTCTTCCTCAAATCCCCATTAAACCTCCCTTAAACTTGTGACCCCTCGCCTTAAACTTGTGACCCCTCGTAACTGACCCTTCAACTAAGGGGAACAGCTGCTCCCTATCCACCCTGTCCATGCCCCTTATAATCTTGTACACCTCGATCAGGTCACCCCTCAGTCTTCTCTGCTCCAGCGAAAACAACCCAAGCCTATCCAACCTCTCTTCATAGCTTAAATGTTCCATCCCAGGCAACATCCTGGTGAATCGCCTCTGCACCCCCTCCAATGCAATCACATCCTTCCTATAATGTGGCGACCAGAATTGCACACAGTACTCCAGCTGTGGCCTTACCAAAGTTCTGTACAACTCCAACATGACCTCCCTGCTTTTGTAATCTATGCCTCGATTGATAAAGGCAAGTGTCCCATATGCCTTTTTCACCACCCTATTAACCCGTCCTTCTGCCTTCAGAGATCTATGGACAAACACGCCAAGGACACTTTGTTCCTCGGAACTTCCCAGTGTCAGGCCATTCATTGAATACTTCTGTGTCACATTATTCCTTCCAAAGTGTATCACCTCACACTTTTCAGAGTTATATTCCATCTGCCACTTTTCTGCCCATTTGACCATCCCGTCTATATCTTCCTGTAACCTAAGACACTCCACCTCACTGTTAACCACTCGGCCAATCTTTGTGTCATCCGCGAACTTATTGATCCTACCCCCCACATAGTCATCTATGTCATTTATATAAATGACAAACAATAGGGGACCCAGCACAGATCCCTGTGGTACGCCACTGGACACTGGCTTCCAGTCACTAAAACAGCCGTCTGTCATCACTCTCTGTCTCCTACAGCTAAGCCAATTTTGAATCCACCTTATCAAGTTACCTTGTATCCCATGTGCATTTGCTTTCTTGATAAGTCTCCCATGTGGGACCTTGTCAAAGACTTTGCTGAAATCCATGTAAACTACATCAACTGCACTACCCTCATCTACACACCTGGTCACATGCTCAAAAAATTCAATCAAATTTGTTAGGCATGACCTCCCTCTGATAATGCCATGCTGACTATACCTAATCAAATTTTGCCTCTCCAAGTGGAGATAGATTCTCTCACTAGTCTGTAGTTCCCTGGCTTATCTCTACAACCTTTCTTAAATAGTGGGACCACATTAGCTGTTCTCCAGTCCTCTGGCACCTCCCCCGTGATGAGAGAGGGTAGTGAATGTCTGGAATTTTCTACCCCAGAGAGTTGTGGAGGCTAGATCACTGAAAGTATTTAAAGGAGGTAGATAGATTTTTGAAATATTGGGGAGTTGAGGCCAAAAGGAGCTGGCATGAAAAAGGAGTTGAGGTCTGGAGCAGATCAGCCATGATCTTATTGAATGGTGGGGCAGGCTTGAGGGGCCAAATGGCCTACTCCTGCTCCTATTTCTTATGTTCTTTAAGTGTTCAACATGATCTTCCCAAGTGTCACGGTACACCAATGGGTCATCAATATACACAACACAATTACTTAGTTCAACTATCACCTGGTTAGTTAATCTTTGAAATATGCCCGTGCATTTTTCATACCAAATGACATGCCCTTACACTGAAATAGGACTTCTGGGGTCACAAAGAAGGAAATTTCTTTAGCTTGGTCGGTCAAGGGAACTTGCCAATATCCTTTCAGCAAGTCCATCTTCCTAATAAGGATTGGGTTCCCCACTCCAGCAATACAATCTTCAGGTCATGGGATTGGATAAGAGTCTGCTTTAGTTATTGCATTGACTTTCTGATAATCAATACAGAATCTTTTGGAACCGTCTGGCTTTGGTACCAGAACAACCGGAAAACTCCAGCTATTTCGACTGGGTTCAATTATATCATTCTTTAGCATATATTGAATCTCTTCTTTGACCTGAGCCAATTTATCAGGATTGAGTTGATATAGTTGTCCCTACATCAACCCCTTGAATAGCCAGAAGCTTTCGACCTGGCTTATCTGCACAGACTGCTTTAAACTCTTTTAACAGCTCAGCCAGGTCCTTTTTATGTTGTTCAGAAAGATAGTGCAGAACTGTATCTAAACTTTCTAACACTTCTGTGATTGTCAGTTTCACCACAGGGGATTCAATTTGAGAGTTCTCAGTCTGCCTTTTCATCCACACACTATCCTTATCCTCATTTGTCATTTGGCATACATTTACTGTCTCCTACCAGAATCACAATGTGGATTTCGTCCATCAAGAGGCACAGTGGACATGATCTTCACAACAAGAAAAATGTAGGAATCAGCAGCAACCTTTATACATGGCCTTCTTTGGCCTCACAAAGGCCTTTGACTCTATCAACTGGGAGAGATTATGGAACATCCTCCTCAAATTTGACTGCCTGGAGAAATTCGTCACCATCCTACGACTGTTGCATGATGACATGCAAGCTGTAATCCTTGCCAACGGATCTGCCACTGACCCAATCCGAGTGCAAGCTGGGGTCAAGCAAGGCTGTGTCATCGCACCAATGCTCTTTTCCATCTTCCTCGTGCAGCAGTCCACTCATCTCCATGAAGCTCCCTGCTGGAGTAGATCTACTCTACAGGATGAGCGGGAAACTATTTAACCTACATCACCTCCAGTCCAGAACCAAGGCCACTCCAACCTCTGACATTGAGCTGCAGTATGCTGATGATGCTTGCATATGCATACACTTAGAGGCCGAGCTTCAAACCCTCACTGATGCATTCACGGAGGCGTATGAAAGAATGGACCTTAAGTTAAACATCCGGAAGACAAAGGTCCTCTACCAGCTTGTTCCCGCAGTGCAACACTGCCCCCCGACTATCACGATCCATGGCAAACCATTGGACAATGTCGATCACTTCTCATACCTTGGAAGTCTCTTGTCAGCAAGGGCAGACGTCGACGAAGAAACTCAGTATCACTTCCAGTGTGCCAACGCAGCCTTCAGTCATCTGAGAAAAGGAGTGTTTGACGACAAAGTCCTCAAACCTGGCACCAGGCTCATAGTCTACAGGGCCACCCTCCTGTATGCGTCTGACACATGGACACTGTACAGCAGACATCTCAAAGTCCTGAGAGATATCACCAGCAGTGCTTCTACAAGACCCTGCAAATTCAGTGGCAGGACAGGCGCTCCAATATCAGTGTCCTCTCTCAGGCCAACATCCTCAGTATCAAGACACTGGTCATGGCTAGTCAGTTACATTGGGTGGGCCACATCGTCCACATGCCTGACACAAGACTCCCAAAACTAGCTTTCTACTCCGAGCTCTGTCACAGCAAGAGGCCACCAGAAGGGCAGAGGAATCACTACAAGGATGTCCTTAAAGCCTCCCTGAAAAAATGTGACATCTCCACTGATTCGTGGGAATCTCTTGCCCAAGACCACTCACAAGGGAGAAGAAGCATCTGTGAAGGTGCCAGCCAGTTCGAACAACGTCGACATGCCCAGGCAGTGACCAAGTGCAAACAGCGGCAGAAGCGCTTGGAATTTCGACCATCCCATTCACTCGTCTCACCAAACACCACCTGCCCCACCTGTGGCAGAGTGTGTGGATCCAGAATTGGACTATTCAGTCACCTAAGGACCCACAACCCTGGAGTGGAAGAAAATCATCCTCGTTCCTGAAGGACTGTCTAAGAAGAAGAAGACTAACTAACAAGGTTCACGGTCATAGTATATTTTCAACATATTCACGTGACACACCCTTTGACTTTTCTGTCTGTCTGGGGTACTAACCAAATAGTTTACTTCACTGAGTTTCCTCTTAATGAAGTAAGGTCCACTGAACCTAGCTTTCACTGAACCTAGTGGCCCAGGCAAAGGCAACAAAACTAGCACCTTGTCTCCAGGTTGAAAACTACGTGCCTTAGCTGTTCTATCCACTTGGGTTTTCATCACTTGCTGAGAAACCTTGAGATGTTCTCTGGTCATCTCACAAGCTCTTGAGAATCTCTGTTGAAACTCTGACACATAATCTAAACGGATAGTTTCATGTGCCTGTGCTAAAAACGATTTCCTTAATGAGTTTAAAGGAACCCCGAACACCCATAGACTAATTCAAAGGGACTGAAACCAGTCGACTCATTTGGTGTGTCCCTGGTGGCAAATAATAAAATGATACCCCCTTATCCCAATCATGGGGATACTCAAAACAATAGGCCTTAATCATTCTCTTTAGGGTTTGGCGACATCTTTCCAGAGCACCTTGTAGCTGTGGGTAAAACCAAACGATTTGAGCTGCTTCACTCCTAAGTTACACATGACCTCTTGAAATACTCCTGACATGAAATTTGACTCCAAGTTCAACTGAATTTCATTTAGCAATCCATATTGAGTGAAAAACTGAATCAACCGCTCAATCACAAATTTCGCTGTGATCTTTTTCAAGGGTATTGCCTCTAGAAACTGAATGCATAAATCTATGATGGTTAGGAGAAACCTGTGACCTGACTCAGTTATGGGGGTCCAAAACAATCCACAAGAACCTGAGTAAATGGTCCGTCAAAAGCAGGTATTAATGGGGCTGGCTTAATTGAAGGCTGTGGCTTCCCAATCATCTGACCTGTGTGACGTGTCTGACAGAAATCGACCACTTCCCTGTGCAGCTTCGGCCATTAAAAATGCATCATTACCCTAGCCTGTGTCTTCCAAATACCTAAATGACCAGCCACTGGAATCTCATGGGCAATGCTTAAAATTTCACTGCAGTAGCCAGGAGGGACAACAATTTGATGTACTACAACCCAATCCTCATCAGGAGGCCTCTAGGGAGGACTCCATTTTCTCATCAATATGTAATTTTTAACATAATAACACTCAGGGATTTTCTCAGTCTCTGTCTCCGAATATGCTGTCTGAGATATTTTCTTCAAATCGGGTCTGCCTGTTGCGCTTCAATCAAAGATGATCTGCTAAACAATTCAGCCTCGCTATTCAAATTTCTGAAAAAGGTTTCAGCCAGCCAGATATCCGGCTTGTCCTTTATAACAACTGAGTCCTTCTCATCTTGTGTAATCTTATGAGCCTGAGATCCAGTCTGGAAATATTCCCAGAAATTCTTCCTGCAAAACCTCAGTTTCAGCAACCTCAGTTGGTTTTTCTGAAACTGTTGGAGATGCCAATACATTATCCCCCAGCTAAGTCATTTCCGAGCAACAAATCCACCCTTTCAATATACAAATCAGTGACGATTCCCACTGTTACAAGACTAATGACTAAATCACATTGTAAATTAATCTTATACAATGGAATGGATAAATAACTTCCCTCAATGCCCCGCACTTTGCATTCATTGAACTACTTGGAGGAAAATTCACATCCTTTGCTATTATTAATGACTGGATTCCCCTGTAAATCTAAGCAGCACAATTGGTTTGCCTGCCTCACCAGATGGATATAGGGACACCTTACCCTTGAACACAGGACTTCTATAATCTTCAGGGACCTGATTTAATTCATCAGTGCACAGAGTAGAACACTTCTGTTCCTTATTCAAAATCACCAAAGCCACTGGCTTGTTCAACAACACCTGCTCTAACTCAATGATGGAGTAGTCCTGAGGGGCTGAATAGCCTACTCCTGTTTCTTAGTTTGCATGTAAATGTAGATGTGATGTTTCAATTCATTGTAACACCATGCTATTTAACCATATTTACTTATTATTCCATATTTGGATTTGTTGTATTACTGTCAAGCTATGCATTAACACTGCAATTGTTTGTTCCTCTGTCACCAACTCCATCCCTCTCTCTGGCAAATATCAGAGGTTAAAAAAGACTATTTGCAACCTTGGTATTATATTCTACCCCAAAATGACTTTACTATCACATATCTGCGCCATCTCGAAAACCACCTATTTCCACCTCCATAACATTGCCCGACTCTGCTCTTGCTTCAGCTGCTGAAACCCTCAACCATGCACTTGCCACCTCTAGACTTGACCATTCCAACACAATACTGGCCATACACCCTAGATCTACCCTCTGCAAACTCTAGGTCATTGAAAACTCGACTGCCTATGTCTTCGCACATACAAAGTCCCAATCATCCATCTCCTCTGAACTCACTGACATACACTGGTCCCTAGTTAAACAGCGCCTTGATTTTAAAATTCTCATCCTGGTTTTCAAATTCTCCCGTGGTCTTACTCCTTTCTCTGATCTCCTCCAGCCCTGCAGCACCCCCAACTGCTCCACCAATTCTGGCCTTCTTCAGCCTGATTTTAATCGCTCCATCATAGGTGGCCGTGCCTTCAGCTGCCAAGGCCCTACACTCCGGAACTCCTTCCCTAAACCCCTCTGCCTCCCTACCTTTCTTTCCTCCTTAAAGCCTACCTCTTTGACAAAGCTTTTGGTCATTTGGCCTAATATCTCTATGTGGCTCAGTACCAAATTTTGTTTGATAATGCTTACAAAAGCACCTTGGGATGTTTTATTACATTAAAGGCTCTATATAAATAGAGGTTGTTGTTGGGAATCTGAGCAGTAGCCAGGCAGAATTTTTTTCCTTTTAATACATTTGTTCTTTTGTATAACATTCTTGTTGCTGAATCAGCAGTGAAACAAGACCCAAAATGTACTGAAATATTTTTCAATTTCTAGGAGCTATAGAATAAAGGCTCCAGAGAGCCTATTGTATCCAACCCCCTTCCCAAGATGTATTTGTAGTCTATTTTGATTTCAACATCTTCTACTGAAGTTACTGCTTTGCTATTGCCCAGTCAACATCTTTCCATCTTCATATCACTGTACATATAACAAGCACTTAAAGTATGAATGCATGACTTTTTTGTATTTTTTTTTTATACACACAGGAATCTATTGGTACAATGAAGAATGTCCAAACTAAAGCTCTGCGAAATACACAATTTTTGTTTCCATAGCTTTCTGCATGCTAAGTACATTTAAGGTTTCAGGTCTCAGAAGTTGGGATTCGTCATTCCAATCCCTTCACATTCTATGATATTACTTTCTGATCCAGACTCTTGATCGTCTATTTTATTCACTGTAAACTTAGCCTGAAAGAAAAGAAATACATACAAAATGAGCAACTATAACCAAATCTGTGTTAAATGTAACCCCTTTTTAAAAAATTACCTTGCATGTAACATAACAAGAAACTTTGATTCTATATTATTGCAGTCAGGCCCTATGAAATTTAATGCAGAATGTAGCTTCAGAATGTTTTGAAACAAAGTTCAAGGTATCATTTTGGACCATGTTTATTTTATTCAATAATAAAAAGAGCTAAATTATGATATAGCAGAAAAGTGTCATTAAAATTTGCTTATGTAAAAGACACACACACACACACACAATCTGTCTTTACTTATAGGCAATCAGATATGTCATTTGGTAAGGAATTAAGTATTATACCATCTATTTATTGCATGATGCTCGAGGTGGAGAAAGGTCAAAATCTAAGTAAAGCCGCTCAAGTCACAGTATACTTTTTATTTGGTTAAGGAGTTCTGCAGATTGGAAACGTTTGCCAGCTCAAACACCCAGCATTTTATGATCGTAATAAAATGTGATGCCGGTAAGGTGATATCGGCGTGGACTGGAAGTACCTTTATGATGTGTTGCCACATACTATTTTACAATGAGTATGTTATGAAGATGCTTTTTTGAGGACTTGTGTTTTAAAACTGAAAAGATTCCATGGATGAGTTTTTTTTTTACAAAGTTCACTGAAAGGACACTTGAGATGTTGTTTGAAAACAACCTTTGCTTGAAATCATATACTTTAAGCTCAATAAACAACAGAAACCTTGGTGACCTAGGGAAGATGTTTACAGAGAAGTGACATGTTAAGATTTATAGTGGTTAGAAGGTTCTGATCTGCTGTTTGGGGTTTCACTTCTGTGATATTGTTTTAGTTCAGCTGGGGTATGGACAGTGTTGGAAAAACAGTTGAAAATCAACCTGCCAAGGAATAGCCCCACCCCTAGCTCATTTTTCCTGCAGCTCTCCAACAGACCCTGAGAGGTCCAATGTGTCAGCTCCTCTTTCCTCCTCTCTTTGGAAAAAACCTTGCAAAAAACAGATCGAGATAGCAGAAGACCCTGATGCCGCATTTCTCCTGGAAAGCCTACTAGACTATTTCCCAACATCTCCAGAATGAACTACTTCTGAAAAAGATTCCAGTGATCTGTCACCGTATACCCAGACGCCAGACCAAAAGGGACAACTGACATCCTCCAACATCTCTTTTTCTTCAAGAATTGGCAAGTATTTGACCAAAGTAGTTTTTTTTTTTGTAACAGAGCTTTGCATAGAGAATTTCTTTCTATTTTTCAGTGTGTGCGTGTGTGTGTTTGTGTATGGGGGATTTTAAAAGGGAATGTTCGCATTTCAATCTGTGCATTAAGGCTTTACTTCATTACTGGACAAGTCTTGTTTTTATAATAAACTGATAACTTTGTTGTTTATTAAAGAAACCTGGTTGGTGTATTTTATTCTGGGATAAAGAGTACATGATTGACCGAATCAGTAACTGGATAAACATTTTTTAAACATATGTTGTGACCTGTGGAGAAGTGAGAGTAGAAAAGACAATGCACTCCTCCCACCTCAGTCATAACATATAATTGGGAGCTCTGTGCGAGATAACCCAAAAGCCGACCATGTGCAATTGTAAGCAGGGTAATAATAATTGAAAAGAGGAAAAGAAATAACAAGGTTTCTTGTGCATTAGCATAAACTTTACATGACTGAAATGTCTTGGTTAGTTGCTAAGACCTTTCTGGAGAAGGAGGACTTATCCCCGAGTAATTTGAGAAACTTAACCAAGGATAAGCTAATAGCATTGGCAACAAAACTTGGGTTCAAGTTAAAACCAGGAGCTAAGAAAGCAGACATAATTGAAGTAACAAAACAGCATTTGCAATTAGAAGGTGGCAAACTAGATGGTAGTTCAGTTGAATTAGCTAAAATTCAGTCACAGATCAAGCAGCTCGAGCTCAAAAAAGAATTGGAAATGAAAAACGGGAGCTTGAGCACACAAAATAAAAAAAACTTGAACTACAATTTCAAAGGAAGGAAGCAAGCAGAGCGACAGGAAAAAGAGCAAAAGAAAGAGAAGGAAGGGACTTCGAATTAAAGAAGATGGAACTAAGACAAAGGAATGGCCTTGGCTCCAGTGAAAATGTTGGTGAGGAAAGAACTGATCCCAGCCCAAGACTCAGTGGAGAGCTGTTTAAATTTGTGCAAGCCCTCCCTAAGTTTGAGGAAAGGGACATACAGGCATTTTAAATTTCTTTTGAAAAGATAGCCAGACAGATGAAGTGGCTGAAGGAAAGTTGGACACTGCTTATGCAAAGCAGGTTGATGGGCAGAGCTCATGAAGTTTATGCCATGCTTTCTGAGGAGGCTTCTTCTGCAGATTATGAAGTGGCATTAAAAGGCTATTCTTGCTGCTTACGAGTTGGTTCCTAAAGCTTGTAGGCAGAAATTCCGGAACCTCCGAGACGGGCTAGGCAGACTTATATAGAATTTGAGAGGGTAAAGCAAATTAATTTTGATCATTGGATGCAGGCATTAAAGCTAGAGGCCACGTATGAGAACCTTAGAGGAATAATTCTCCAGGAAGAATTTAAAAATTCACTCCCTCCATTAGTAAGGACCCATGTGGAGAACCAGAAGGTTTCAACAGGCAGCTGAGATCGCAGATGATTATGAGCTTGTTTACAAGCCAAAACCCTTTGTCTGTTACCCCCACAAACCGGAGAAGGATTGAAGGTGGGAGAGTGAAAGGAAGGCAAGTAGCCGGGGACAAGAAGGGACAGCTGGGAACACCCTGGGATCTCCTCCGCAGGCCAGAAAGGAAGATGCTGAGGGTGGAGGGGAGGTTGGAAAGCCTAAATGTTATCATTGTAACAAGGTGGGACACCTTTGTGTAGAATGCTGGAAGTTGAGAGATAAACCCATGGGACTTATTGTGGTGCACAAGATCAATGGCCCCTGACCGACAGTACGATAGATCAGGCTGTAGCTCTGACTGCAGCTCTAAGGCCAAGTACAAAAACTGCTGTGAGTGCGAGGGACATGAATAAGATACCCGAGAGTTATAGGCAAATTCTTGCCAAAAGGAAAAGTAACTCCTTATCCCTCAAGTGAGGCAGGAAAACCTATAGTTATACTTAGGGATACAGGAGCCATCCAAACTCTTTTGCTGGGGAAAGGCATAACTTTTCCACCAGAGAACGCAATGAATGCCAAGGTTTTAGTGAATGATCTCGACGGAATGTATATACACCCGTATCGGGTATATCAGGTGCACCTGCAGTGGGACCTAATGTCTGGAACGGTAACTGTAGGAGTTGTCCATAGTTTGCCTCTAGACGGAGCTGACCTACTCTAGGGGAATGATTTGGCCGAAGCATAGGTAGTAGCTTCTCCAGTAGTCATGGAAAGACCAAGTGAAGTTAAAGAGCAGAACCGTTGCAGGGAACAGTTTCAGGAATTTTTCCTTCATGTGTAATGACTCAAGCAATGGCTAAACATGTTCTATTGTCAGAGTTAAAATTGGCACCACAGACAGATAGCCAAATATCTGAAACTTTCTTTGGGGTTTTGGATAATCTGAAGGAAATGTTCAATAAATATTCTCTGATCAAGGCTCAGCAAACCGAACCAGAGTTAAATAAAGTGGTATAATCGGCTCTAACGGAAGTTAAGGCAAAGGGAGTTCCAGAAGGCTACTATATTAAAAATGGGATTCTGATGAGGAACTGGAGACCTCCTTAAAGACCTGCGGACAAAGAATGGACGGTTTTTCACCAGTTATGGTACCACCCAAGTATCGCCAGGAAATATTAGGATACCCATGGAATTCCTAAAGCGGGACTTGTGGGGATCCAGAAGACTCAATCACGTAAAGGTCGACATTTTTATTGTCTAGGTCTTTCCAAGGACGTGATGCAGTTTTGTAAAATGTGCCATACGTGCCAGATTGTGGGAAAAGTGCAACCTGCCATAAAACCGGCACCACTAATTCCCATACCAGTTTTTGGGAAACCATTTAGTAAGGTGTTGGTAGACTGGAAGGACCTTTACAGAAAACAAAAGCAGGACACCAATATATACTCACTATCATGGATATGGTGACTCGGTTCCCAGAGACCATTCCCTTGAGAACAATTTCTGCTAAGGTAGTGGGTAGAGAAGTTAACTCAGTTGTTCAGTGCGAGAGAGCGAGCACGAGACAGAGCGAGGAAAGTGAGTAACATAGCATTAGACTTTTGGGTTGCACATGTGAATAAAAATAATCCTTTATATTTAAACCAATGAAAAGTATGCTGCTAGTTATTCAAATTGCCCATACACTCAGCGGTTAAGAAACACACATCTTCCTTTCCAAAAAAACACTGATTACTGACAGTAAAGGGAAAACAACTGGGTTTCAATTCTCTCTCAATTCTGTCCATAACACTCACACTGGTGCTGTAGGGGATGTTCTTCTGAGGGGCTGGGGTTGGGGCATGTTGTTGAGTTAGAGTACAACAAACTTTACTTCAAGGTGTGGTGCATTTGGCCTACAGTGCTTTAGGGTTAGTGTAAAAACTGTTTTACTCTGCATCTAATCCTTTACAGTGTGCCATGGAAATGGCTGATAGTTACGATGTGCTCCAAAGTGACAAAATGTTCCATTCCCCAACAATGACAGCATAAAAAAAAAATCACGTGTCA
The DNA here is from genome assembly GCF_036365525.1 of Heterodontus francisci. Classification (NCBI taxonomy): domain Eukaryota; kingdom Metazoa; phylum Chordata; class Chondrichthyes; order Heterodontiformes; family Heterodontidae; genus Heterodontus; species Heterodontus francisci. The sequence continues at coordinate 84,218,248 of NC_090378.1, forward strand.
AAGAAAATTGATTTAAAATAATAACATTGTCTAATATTTTATTAGATGACAACAATACTGACCTTCGTTAGCATTTCTGAAAAATGAATAGCAGTCTGGGTGTGAAGGGTCAATGGCCCGCATTTCACTCTGGAGACACCATTAGCTAGAGCCATGAATATAATGACCTGAGCGAAGAGAAATGCAGTTGGAAAGTTTCATGGCTACGTGACACTTTAACAATCATTGAAATAATTCCCTATGTCTTTCACCTGGGCCGAGAGACAGAAAGAATGCCTTTGGGAACAGAAATTAAAGTAATGCCATTGAACAGAACTATGACATTAATTTTTAAATAAAATATACTGTCAGTGTTAAACACTTGCAATTACCAGTAACAAAAATTGCCATCGAGTCAAGATGGGCACAAAGACCACACTCCATTTTCCCTTACCATGTATGAAGTATTTGAAACCAATGTAACATACAAAAGAAAACTTTATAGTTAAGTTTGAGATCTGTGTGTGACTCATGCAATTACCATAAAGTTCCAGCCCTAGGCGGGCACTAACAGAAAATCACTTTAGTTATCCAGAGCTTTTATTTACAGTTCTGTGTCCTCAATGCAAGATGTCAATTTTTTGCTTTCAAAGATTAGTTAAAAATAGATTTTTATGTTTGAGGTGATGGTCGCATGGATTATATTTTCCAGCTGGTGATAGGGGCTAAAAATAGACAGTAGTAAAGTTTTTGTTCCCCCTCCCATTTGAAACACATCTGCAGACAGTTGCGATAGGGAGAAGCATTGTGCTGTCAGCTGTACCACCAGGTGCTGTTTTTTGTGCTCCAGCTAATAGAGGGGAATGTGCTCCTCAGAGATCTACCAAACTGAAGCCAGAAGCCAGTGGTTTCATAGAAAACAAAGAAAATTAGTTATGACCACAATCATGTATAAGAGTAAGCACTTCGCTAGTTATTTTCTAAAAAAGGTTAATTTAAGCCCAAAAGACACTTTATGGCAGCATTCTTTAATGCCCAGCCAAAATGTTGTTCCTCTGTATTTTGATTTATATTGTGTATGTTTAAAGAAGTTATTTCACACATCAATACTAATAAAAATGACACAATCGTACATCATTGAAAATAAATGCTTTTTGCTTTGTTTTGGTGAAAGAGAGAGGAATTAGATTTAAGTATATGATATTCCACTTGGCTCTTCCTTCAGAAGTTCTGCATTGGATGATTACAGCAGAACTTATGAAACATTATTAGAGGGGGTGCTGTGCATTGGGCTATTAATGTGCGGCAGGAAACAGTGGAGTGGTGTAAGTTCACCAAGTAGAGGCAGTGAGATCAGAACAAGTGAAATTAATCAAAAACATATTTAGGTTTTAAACTTTAAGTAATCTGCCAATTCTCTATACCTGGTCCTGCAAGTACTGGTCCACACAACCACCATGTCGAAGATTCTTCATCAGCATCTCTGCAGCTTCGATTCCAACTTTATCTGCATTAACTCCTATATTTCACAAACAGTCTAGTCTCAGCATTTTGACTTAAACAGTGGATTTTGTTTTTTCAATTCTTCAAAAGCACTGTTTGATCATGTCTTTCACAAGTCCAACAAGCATGAACTAACTCTTAATGGCTCCACCCTTAGTCCTGTTACAATATTGTCATTATTCCTTCACTATCCCCTATAGTCTCGTATCAGCTCCATTGCTGAAACTGCCTGAGAAGCTTGGTGTCAAATCTTGTCTGAGGAAGCTCTTGTGAAGCATCTTGTCACTTCTTACTATTTTAAAAGGTGCTATATAAATACAATTGTAGATTAAGGGCAAAGGGTGCAGCCAGTTGCTATTTATTCCCTGTAAACAATCTTACCTCTTTTACCAAGGGCAGATCCTGCGATGATACATCCTGTAGATGTTTCAGCAAAAATACTGGAAAGGAGAAAGAAAGTAGGACTAGAAGTGAGAACTACTTTTAAAAAGTTATTTATACAAATTACACATAATTGGCTGCTATAAATGGTGGTCAGAATTATTTTCCAACCTTGATGAAGAGCAAACTTTCTTGGAAGTAGTCATGGAAGGACTTTGACAGAGACCTGAAGCTTCTTAGCTCCAGTTTGATATATTTTTATCCCCAAGCAATTCTCTGTACCACAACTCTTAGCTCAGATGGCAAGACAACAATCAATCAGCTCTGAAGATTCTGATTTTGCTGCGGATACAGGGGATTGGTGAAAGAGAAGTGAGACCCCTGATCCTGGAGCTTCATTCTACCTGCAAGTAGAGTGTTGCTCTTTGATGCTAGTAGCATGACTAAAATCAGAAACTGTAGAACCAATTGCAGCAGTAAACTCATAGGCCTGCTGCTGTTAGAAAAGCTGCTAACCCCAGACAGGCAAAATTCTCATTCATTTTAGAATAATATGCATTGCATAATCCACTTCAAAATCAGTCTTTTAAGTATAAGCACTTTGTGATAAGCACATAGAAACCAATTCAGAAGTGCAGGTTTTATTGAACTTGACCGCCCATCTACTTCAAAAAACACAAGATATCAAACAGTCAAGCTGGTATAAGAATTCACTATTGAAGTAACTGAGATGCATATCTGGAAAGCAGAGCTCTCTTAAAATAAATTCCGATTTGGCAAAATTCATCTTAATTAAAATTTGTTCTTCATGGAGCACTCTAAATTTGGGCTAAACAAAAAGGAAAGGCTAGTGTGTGTCCCACTTGTTGTCAGAGATACAACTGCTTCACTTCAAACACCACATATTTTCACAGCTTGCTACTAATGATTGAATAGCATAAATATTAAAGCACTGTATGAAATGGAGCATAGATTGAAAGCAAAGTATCACAGCTTTGTAATACCAAGATTCTGGTGCCACAATCTAAATGCTAGTTATAAGCACAGCAAAAGTTTGCAGGCGTACACACAGAGCATCTGATATCATACAATGCATGTACACAGTGCTCTGCAATTTTGAGGACCAGGGATTAAAGTGACCTGGAAAGTTCTGGGATCCCTAAATTGCTGCTCCTGGTTTTCTAATTCTGTCCTTGCACCAGAATACCATATTAAATGGTACTTCTTGAAAATGTTTCATGTCATGAACAACATAGCAGGGGCACCACATATTAAATACTGCAGTTCCAATAAGCACCTTTGATCCCACTACTGTCACCTTCATATTGTATTAAAAGCACAAAAAGCAGCTCAGTCAATATCCACAAGGTCAAATAATGATCAGATACACCTGTATAATTAAGTGGTCAGAATACCCAAAAACCACAAAAAAAAAAAAAATCAACAACTGAAAACCAAAACCATGAGTTGGTAACAAGGGCATGGCTGACAAATAGGTAGGGCCATAAGTAGGAGGCCCTATTAATTAATTCTACCACAGAGAAAGGAGGGTCTGTGGTAAACAATCCAACCAGGTCTGCAATGAGCAATTCCACTGAGGCTGCATAAGTGCTCATTAGATACAAGTAAGAACATGCACTTTAAAGGCAAGTGTGGCTTCAGTGACTTTCACCAGCCTTAAAACATCTAATTGGTGAAAAATCTCCTGCATTGTTCATTTCCTGAAACTACTTGACACCCACCAGCAACAATTTCAAACACCTAAAAGCTACAGTAAGAGGTTCACGCTGCACTCGAACCTGGCAGCTCTAAAATCTTAGTAAAATGGAATAAAAAAAACTTTGCATTCATGTACAATGACAGATTTTTTTCTTCTTACATAATTCCATTTCCATTCCCAAAAGCCTTATCCTTAGGCTCCTGCACAGACTGGATATTTATGTAAATATCACGCATTTCCTTTCTGATGCACCGAACAGCTGCAGATGCCATCTCATTTGCAAGCTAATAAAAGAGAAAAACACCTTTAGTTCATCACAATCTCAGCATGATTCACTGCTTTTAGGGCAAATGGACGGTTGCAGCAATTTTTTTTTTGTTCAGGAAACAACATTTTAGCCATCTCTGGAACTTTTAGTGGAAATGTACAGTACTTGGCAGAAAATGGTGTTACACACAAGGGAACAATAACTTGAGGCCTGACAGGCTGTCACACCATGCCAAAATCATTAGTTTTTACTGCTATTGTGCATAATGAATTTAGCACTTAATTCTAGCAGCCCAGAGATTAGGAATTTAAATGATAAATTGTGAAAGTGAATTTAATAAATCTGATAATTTTTAGGGTAGCAGAAAATGACCAAAAATTACTGAATTGTCAAAAAAAATGGGAACATCCCACCCTAGCTGGTACAGTGGCTATAGTGTGCACTACGTGGTTGACTCTCAATAGTCTCCATGCAAGCCACTCCATTGTACAAACAATTGCTTGTCAATAAAAAGGAATGAAACCGGATGGACCACCCGGCATCGACCTAGGCAATGGAAATGACAAACCCAGCCCTGTCGACCCTGCAAAGTCCTCCTTACTAACATCTGGGGGCTTGTACCAATGTTGGGAGAGCTGTCCCACAGACTAGTCAAGCAACAGCCTGACAGTCATACTCACAGAATCATACCTCACAGACAATGTCCCAAACACTGTCATCACCATCCCCGGGTATGTCCTGTCCCACCGGCAGGACAGACCCACCAGAGGTGGTGGCACAGTGGTATACAGTAGGGAGGGAGTTGCCCTGGGAGTCCTCAACATCGACTCCGGACCCCATGAAGTCTCATGACATCAGGTCAAACATGGTCAGTCCTACTGATTACCACCTACCCCCCTCCCTCAGCTGATGACTCAGTACTCCTCCATGAACACCACTTAGAGGAAGCACTGAGGGTGGCAAGGGCACAAAATGTACTCTGGGTGGGGGACTTCAACGTCCATCACGAAGAGTGGCTCGGTAGCACCACTACTGACCGAGCCCTAAAAGACATAGCTGCAAGACTGGGTCTGCGGCAGGTGATGGGGAACCAACACGAGGGAAAAACATACTTGACCTCGTCCTCACCAATCTGCCTGCCACAGATGCTTCTGTCCTTGACAGTATTGGTAGGAGTGACCACCGCACAGTCCTTGTGGAGACGAAATCCCGCCTTCACATTAAGGATACCGTCCATCGTGTTGTGTGGCACTATCACCGTGCTAAATGGGATAGATTTCGAACAGATCCAGCAATGCAAAACTGGGCATCCATGAGGCGCTGTGGGCCATCAGCAGCAGCAGAATTGTACTCAACCACAATCTGTAACCTCATGGCCCAGCATATCCCCCACTCTACCATTACCATCAAGCCAAGAGACCAATCCTGGTTCAAAGAAGAGTGCAGGAGCAGCACCAGGCACACCTCAAAATGAGGTGTCGACCTGGTGAAGCTACAACCCAGGACTACTTGCATGCCAAACTGCGTAAGCAGCATGCGATCCCATAACCAACGGATCAGATCTAAGCTCTGCAGTCCTGCCACATCCAGCCGTGAATGGTGGACAAGTAAACAACTAACTGGAGGAGGTGGCTCCACAAATATACCCATCCTCAATGATAGGGGAGCCCAGCACATCAGTGCGAAAGATAAGGCTGAAGCATTTGCAACAATCTTCATCCAGAAGTGCCGAGTTGATGATCCATCTCGGCCTCCTCCTGAAGTCCCCAGCATCACAGATGCCAGACTTCAGCCAATTCGATTCACTCCGCGTGATATCAAGAAACGACTGAAGACACTGAATACTGCAAAAGTTATGGGCCCTGACAATATTCCGGCAATAGTACTGAAGACCTGAGCTCCAGAACTTGCCGCACCCCTAGCCAAGCTGTTCCAGTACAGCTACAACACTGGCATCTACCCGGCAATGTGGAAAATTGCCCAGGTATGTCCTGTACACAAAAAACAGGACAAGTCCAACCCGGCCAATTACCGCCCCATCAGCCTACTCTCAATCATCAGTAAAGTGATGGAAGGTGTCATCAACAGTGCCATCAAGCAGCACTTGCTTAGCAATAACCTGCTCAGTGACGCTCAGTTTGGGTTCCGCCAGGGCCACTCAGCTCCTGACCTCATTACAGCCTTGGTTCAAACATGGACAAAAGGGCTGAACTCCAGAGGTGAGGCAAGAGTGACTGCCCTTGACATCAAGGCAGCATTTGACTGAGTATGGCATCAAGGAGCCCTAGCAAAACTGAAGTCAATGGGAATATGGGGGGGAAACCCTCCGCTGGCTAGAGTCATACCTAGCACAAAGGAAGATGGTTGTGGTTGTTGGAGGTCAATCATCTGAGCTCCAGGACATCACTGCAGGAGTTCCTCAGGGTAGTGTCCTAGGCCCAACCATCTTCAGCTGCTTCATCAATGACCTTCCTTCAATCATAAGGTCAGAAGTGGGGATGTTCGCTGATGATTGCACAATGTTCAGCACCATTCGTGACTCCTCACATACTGAAGCAGTCAGTGTCGAAATGCAGCAATACCTGGACAATATCCAGGCTTGGGCTGAGAAGTGGCAAGTAACATTCGCACCACACAAGTGCCAGGCAATGACCATCTCCAACAAGAGAGAATCTAACCATCTTCCCTTGACATTCAACCTCATTACTATCGCTGAATCCCCCACTAACAACATCCTAGGGGCTACCATTGACCAGAAGCTGAACTGGAGTAGCCATATAAATACCGTGGCTACAAGAGCAGGTCAGAGGCTAGGAATCCTGAGGCGAGTAACTCACCTCCTGACTCCCCAAAGCCTGTCCACCATCTACAAGGCACAAGTCAGGAGTGTGATGGAATACTCTCCACTTGCCTGGATGGGTGCAGCTCCAACAACACAAGAAGCTCGGCACCATCCAGGACAAAGCAGCCCGCTTGATTGGCATCCCATCTACAAACATTCACTCCCTCCACCACCGACGCACAGTGGCAGCAGTGAATACCATCTACAAGATGCACTGCAGCAATGCACCAAGGCTCCTTAGACAGCACCTTCCAAACCCGCGACCTCTACCAACTAGAAGGACAAGGGCAGCAAATACATGGGAACACCACCACCTGCAAGTTCCCCTCCAAGTCACACACTATCCTGACTTGGAACTATATCGGCGTTCCTTCACTGTCGCTGGGTCAAAATCCTGGAACTCCCTTCCTAACAGCACTGTGGGTAAAGCTACCCGAAATGGACTGCAGTGGTTCAAGAAGGCAGTTCACCACCACCTCCTCAAGGGCAATTCGGGATGGGCAATAAATGCTGGCCTGGCCAGTGACGCCTACATCCCATGAATGAATAAAAAAAGGGAGCCCACCATCACCCACATATATCCCTATAACAAGTAATAAAATGCTCTTCAAAAACCCCTGCAAGCAATAATGCAATCATAGTTTAAAGCCACGTTCTAAATTTTTCTTTGTTCTTCAGGAGAATAATTTCTTGGTTGGAACCATTGCTAAATGGTCAGTGTATTAGTGTCACAGTGCAGCAGATACAAATATCACTTACTGCATCCACTAATACAAACTGACCAGCACACTGCACTTTGGCCCAGGGCTTATAAACCCCAGGCTTACATCCCACATAAAAGTTCTTCCTGTAACCACTTGATACATTGCCTTCACTAAAACAGAAACCCCCAAAAAATTGCCAAATGGAATCTTGAGAGCATTTTAATGAATAATTAAAATGAGGAAAAATGTAATAACTCCAATTATGTGAGATTCAAACATGGTTATAAGATTTTCTTCTTACCTTAAATGGCAGAACTCCAGCAACAAAGGCTCTCCCATGAATTTTTGTAATTGTTCCTCTTTCAGTCATGTTTATTGGAGTAAGTTGTTTCACTGGAGATATTTTTACTCTCACTTCACCTCCACCCTTTGGATAGTAACCTCTGTAAAACACAAGGGTTGACTGGCTCAAGTACAGCAGTCTTCACCTCCAACAATTTCAAATGCATTAATGAATTTACATCATAGTATAAGGTAAATACATGGAGACACAGAATTGCTAAGTGGGTGAATCACTGATGACTAAATCTCCAGATCACGACCCTGCTAGAAAATGCAAGTATGTTGATAAACAATCACAGTTTGGTTGTGATACCCTTTTATTCTTGAATACCATATCAACATTCACCATCTTGGTTTATACATGAAGAAAGGTCACTTCAATACGGCATGAAAAAGTGCCAAAGTGTTATGTTGTGCAGTCGCATCTCAGCAGGAATGGGAAAGAGCAGGGGACTTCTGCTGAGATGGGAGTGACTGCCCTCGTCATCAAGGCTGCATTTAATTAAGTGTAAAATCGAGAAGTCAATGAGAATCGGTGGGGAACTCGCCACTGGTTGGAGACATAACTGGCACAAAGGAAGATGGTTGTGGTTCATGGAGGGCAATCATCTCAGCTCCAGGTCATTGCTGCAGGTAGTGTCCTTGGCCCAACCATCTTCAACTGCTTCATCAATTACCTTCCCTCCGTCATAAGGTCAATGATTGATGCTGATGATTGCACGGTGTTCAGAACCATTCACAACTCCTCAGATACTGAAGCAATTTGTGCCTGCATGCAGCAAGACCTGGACAACATTCAGGCTTGGGCTGACAAGTGCCAGACAATAACCATCTCCAACAAAACAGAATCTAACCATCTCCCCATGACATTCAATTGCACTACTATTACTTAATCCCTCACCATCAACATCTTGAGGGTTACCACTGACCAGAAATTTAACTGGACCAGCCACATAAATACTGTGGCTACAGAACAGGGTCAGAGGCTGGGAATTCTGCAGTGAATATCTCACCACCTGACATCCCAAAGCACCATTTACAAAGTACAAGCCAGGAATACTCTCCACTTGCTTGGATGAGCTCCAACAACACTCAAGAAGCTTAACACCATCCAGGACAAAGCAGCCCACTTGATCAGCACCCCCCCCCCCACCAACTTCAACATTTACTACCTCCAGCACCAGTGCACAGTGGCAGCAGTATGTACCATGTTACAACTGGGTGAGGAAGGGGTCTCAGGCTCCCCTCATGCCCCTTTCCTGGTTTGACCGTAACAGGGTTTATCTTTTAAAACTGTTTTTTTTTTAAGCTTACCACCTCATTAAGTCCTTGCGCACTGCTCTATAGTTGTAACTGAAAATGAACCAGACAGGTTTTCTTAGGTTTAAACAAGAACAATGTAAGTTTGTTAATCTCATCACTCTAACTTGGTTAAAACATGCTAGCATGCATACGAGATAAACACATACAAATAGATACAGAGGGGGAGAAAGAATTGGGGTGGGGCGGTTGAAGTAGGGTTGGCAATAAATGGAATGCTGTTACTGTCTTTTGATTTTTGCTGTAAAGTCCTTGATTGAAGTTGAGGTCTTGGAGTTCTCACCAGGGTCCAGTGCAAAATTTCTGACTTGCTTCTCTGGTACCAGAAGCCTGAAGAGATGCTCTGTCTTGAGGGTTGCACTGCCACCGTAGCTTTCCTGGGACGGTGCTGGACACAGAGACAGACACAGAGACAGACATGCTTTCTCCTTTGAGTTCAGTTGCAGTCTCCCAAAAAAACCTTTCGCTGAAGCACAATTCAAACAGTCCCCAGCCTGGCAGCAGGTAAGTCATGTGACCAAATTTGTTTGCGATAGCATCTTCCGCGAGAGTTATTGATTCTCAAAGCTCTCCAGTCACACTCGATGGAGTTCTGGCTCTTACATAGATAAAGAATGTTAATTATCATGATTGCCCAGACCAATCTTGTTAATTGAATCAGTGAGCACTCCCATTGTCTCTCAATTCAACTGTCTCTCAGAATGCAAATTTGCAACCATGTTTTCAGCTGTTCAATTCTGTGGTCTTTTTCAAACAAGTTATGTGCAATGTCCAGTAAAAAATTTTTTAGTGTCCCATATCACAAAATTAATATGTTTCCATTTGGCAGGTGTGGTTTCCATCACAACCATCTACAAGATGCACTGCAGCAACTCACCAAGGCTCCTTCAACAGCACCAGTCAAACCCACAACCTCTACCACCTGAAAGGACAAGGGCAGCAGACGCATGGGAACATCACCACCTCCAAGCCACACACCAGCTGAACTGGAACTACATCGCCATTCCTTCACTGTTGGGTCAAAATCCTGGAACACCCTCTCTAACTGCACTGTGGGTGTACCTACACAAGAATCAAGCAGGTGGTTCACCAGCACCTTCTCAAGGACAATTAGAGATGGGCAATAAATGCTGGCCTTGCCAGCAACACTCACATCCCAAGAACGCAAAAAAAAAATCTTCTCCCTGGAGTCCTGGGCAATATTTATCCCACAGTCAACATCACTTAAAAAATCAAGTTATCTGATCATTATCGTGGTTCTATTTGTGCAGCCTGCTGTGTACAGATTGGCTGCCATATTTCCCACATTATATCAGTGACCGCACTTCTTTGGTTCTAAAGCATCTTGGGACGTCAGGAGGTTGTGAAAGGTGCTTTATAAATTCAGGTCCTTCCTTAATATTGTCTTTATGGTCACAGGAAGAGCTACTGGCTCCCTCATTTGGTATTCCTTAGTTATTTCCAAGTTGGTCCATTTATAAGTACCTTTTTCAATATTTGAGTAATTTGGTGGAGTTGTATTCCACAATGTTAACAGGTCTGGTTACATTCAAAAGGGTAATATAAAATCAGTTTAGGTAGAGTATTTCAAATTTCAGGTCTACCTTAGATTTTCTCTGACTCACTCCTGTAAACGGACTCCACATCTTATATTCAGCAGTATGCCCAAACTGCCAGATATCTGACCATAAAACAATCCAGGGATGTAGCAACATGAATCCTCTAAACTGAATATCATGTCTTTCATGTGCCCCAATATTAGTTCACCTGCGTTTTTTTGTTTTACACAAAAAAGTATCATACAAAATAACAGTTATAATCAAAACAGATTTACGTCAACTTCAAACCCCTCCTCGTGAATACACTGCAATGGCAAGCTGACTAATACTTGTTTTTGGTCAACCTAGCAATGAAACAGATAAAAGCTTACAAGGGTTTGGATGGCACTACATTTACAACAAACTACCTAGACAGAGAGGATGAGGATCCCCAACAGGAAACAGCAGTAAAACAGGAGGAAGAATTTTCATTGCATCTCTGATTTTAGTGCAAATAGAGACAGGTGGGTCACATCCTATAAATAATATCATTTGTGATAGAGTGAGGGAGTTGAGAATTTAGAATTTAAGTCAATAGTAGATGGACAAGGAAATAAAAACAAACATTCTTGTGACTATTCGTAAGCTTCCCAAAATAAAAAGTTGTTTAATTTAGTATATTTGACTGGCTTCTTGCCAAGGTTTGCAAGTACCTATAGTTAACCTATGGTTAAAACACCAAATTATAGAATCAGAGTAAAATAACTATACTTGAGCTAACTTTTGTGAGGTACACAACAACTCCCTCCACAATCGTTTAGAAGATCAGAAGGGCAAAGACCTGGCCTATGTCTCCCAAAAGACAGCTATGATTCAATTTTTACCATTTGGGGATTCATAACAAATGCATTTTCCAGAACATTGAAAACAAATTAGATTTTGATAACTTTAACTGCTGTACATGGAATGAAGCACTTTACAACTGTGCTTTTAGAATTTTTCTTCTCCCCAATCAAGGTGAAGCGTTTAATTGTGGATAATTGAGCATTTTTGTACTCTTCAGATCAGCTACATCAACGAGGTACACAGACCCCTCTGCTCCATTTCAGTAATGTGTTTCATGTCAAGTGCAGAATTCCACTTTACATCAGTCTGACACTTCCACTTCCCACACCAAACTTAGTGAGAATTAATGCCATATTTATGAGCCAACTTTGTTTTTTTTATTCTTTCATGGGATGTGATCATTGCTGGCTAAGCCAGCATTTATTGCCCATCCCCAATTGCTCTTCAGAAGGTATGCTGAGCCTCTGCAGTCCATGTGGTGTAGGTACACCCACAGTGCTGTTAGGAAGGGAGTTCAAGGATTTTGACCCAGCAACAGAGAAGAAATGGCAATGTAGTTTCAAGTCAGGATGAAAGGGAACTTGCAGGTAGTGGTGTTCCCATGCATCTGCTGCCCTTGTCCTTCTAGGTGGTAGAGGTCACAAGTTTGGAAGCTGCTGTCGCAGGAGCCTTGGTGAGTTGCTGCAGTGCATCTTGTAGATGGTACACACTGCTGCCACTGTGCTTCAGTGGTGGATGGGGTGCCAATGATGGTGTTGAGCTTCTTGAGTGTTGTTGGAGCTGCACTCATCCAGGCAAGTGGAACATATTCTATCATACTCCTGACTTATGCCTTGTAGATGGTAGTCAGGCACTGGGGAGACAGAAGATGAGTTACTCGCCACAGAATTCCCAGACTCTGACTTCCTCTTGCAAACACAGTACTTATATGGCTAGTCCAGTTCAGTTTCTGGTCAATGGCAACATCAGGATGTTGCTAGTGGGGGTATTCAGCAATGATAATGCCCTTGAACGTCAAGGAAAGATGGTTGGATTCTCCCTTGTTGGAGATGGTCATTACCTGGCACTTGTGTGGTGCAAATGTTACTGGACACTTATCAGCCCAAGCCTGAATGATGTCCAGATTTTGCTATATATGGACACAGACTGCTTCAGTATCTGAGTTGTCACGAATGGTGCTAAACATTGTGCAATCATCAGCGAACATCCCCACTTCTGACCTTACAATGAAGGGTCATTGATGAAGCAGCTGAAGATGGCTGGGCCTAGGACACTACCCTGAGGAACTCCTGCAGTGATGTCCTGGGGTTGAGATGATTGGCCTCCAACAACCATCTTCCTTTGTGCTGGGTATGACTCCAACCAGTGAAGAGTTTTCCGCAATTCCCATCGACTCCAGTTTTGCTAGGGCTCCTTGATGCCACACTCAGTCAAATGCTGCCTTGATGTCAAGGGCAGTCACTCTCACCTCACCTCGAGTTCAGCTCTTTTGTTCATGCTTGGAACAAGGCTGCGATGAGGTCAGGAGCTGAGTGGCTCTGACGGAACCCAAACTGAGCGTCAGCGAGCAGGTTATTGCTGAGTAAGTACCACATGATAGCGCTGTTGACGACACCTTCCATCATTTTGCTGATGAATGAGAGTAGACTGATGGGACAGTAATTGGCTGGTATGGATTTGTCCTGCTTTTTGTGTACAGCACATACTTGGGCAATTTTCCACGTTGTCAGGTAAATACCAGTGTTGTCGCTGCACTGGTACATGTAAAGCACGAGAAGTAAACCATTGGGCTGTTTTTCACTAAGTAATATTTTGAGAACAATGCTTCTGTTGAGCAAGGAATTTCACAGCTGACTGATTTAAAAATAAAATAATAAGTTCAGTTGAGTAAGGACTCGGGTATAAAAAAAGTTAGTGGGTATTAACTCAGAACTTTTCCTTCAATGATAAAGGAAAAATCAAATTGATTATTCAAGTAAAAGTCACCCACCCATATACCATGCAAATTGCAGTCCTTTATACCCACCTCATTTTTAAATCACAGTTGAATTGAAATCCAAACTTTTCAATAATTGGTTTAAATACCTGAAATACAGAAAGTCTGGTTAATTCAGCCATAAGATCCAAAATTCATCAGAAATATAAAAATATTTTATTACAGCTACCATTAATCTATACCTAACTGAATAAAGATCATCACACGAGCCCAACTAGTGTCTTCAGTATTAAAAGCTGGCAGCTAAGATTCAAATGTTTGCACAGTCAGAAGTCATAGTATTTTTTTTATTTTTAGTCATTATTTGCCACTCATTTTAGCCCCTGATCCTGTTTCAAGGATAAGGAGGGAAAGTATGTGGCCTTGACCCCAACAACGTACAGTCAAGATTTACTATGTGGGGACTGAATGAGAATCCTACTTGTAGTCCACTGAGTTTGAGAGAAGGGGAAAAAGCTCCTGTGCTAAATTAAATTAATTCAAGTGTCCTTGCCAGAAAGTGTTTTGGAGCAGAGGTCAGCTGTTTTAGGATTGTGCTCAGTCGTGGTGCCCAAGACCAAATAGCATTCTGACACTTTCTATCTTGACTTGCATTAGGGTGAAGTAACAGAGGATTGCCATACTAAAATCTTATTTAGCCAAATACGCTGCGCAATTTTGATAATCTTATCACAGAATTAATTCAGCTTACTTGCTTTGTATACAGAACAGTTCCCCATCGAAATGAAACAGACACACATATCCCATGGGAAAAAAACAAGGCCTATTAATCCTATTGTTTGGTAATATACAGATGCATAGAAATAGATCACAATGCAGCAGAAACCTTGATGCTGGATTTTTAAAAAGTGAAATGCTTTCATTGATTTTCCAGTCAATCTGCTTACATCAGCCAATATTAGTAAAAGGGAGAGTTTTTAAAAAAAAACCTATGTAGTAAATGTTCAGTCAAAAGACATGGTACTGAACAGTGAAACTGAATTATTAGTGCAGGAGGATGGTTCTGTGAAAATGGCAGGATACAGGTCCACTTCTCCGTAAAACAAGGCTCTGATCTCAAATCATACTGCCATGAGTCATCTGCTAAGAGAGTGAAATCAGGAGTTAGGCTCAAGAACACATTGAAAGGTCCCCTTGAATTGGTTAACTGTCCTCTGTAAAAGCAAAAGAGGGTTCAAAGATAGCAAACAAAGCAAAATGGAAGCAGCTTAAAATATATATGGTTGGCATCTTTCCATCTACAAAACATGGACACGCAGATAACAATCCAATTAGACGGGCGTCTTCGCTTGGTGCACTCTGCTGACGGCTGTGAAGGCCAATCCTTGACGGGCAGATTCTGCCACAAGAGCTGCACGTGAAGCTGCCAAGTGATGCTGTGAATTGTTGTTTTTGACATTGGCATCTGTTGCCAAGCTGCTGTTGCAACTGGTCATCAGGTAGTGCACACCAGTCTACAGATGTGCTGCCATTTTCTTTCTTTTGCCAGCTAGTGACTCCCAAGTGCAATAGCTGCAATTTCATGTCACGCTTGCAAACATCCTTGAAGTGGAGCTTAGGGCACCCCTTGGGTAGGCGACAGTCTTCCATACTGCGGACGTGTCCAATCCAATCAAGCTGCCTCCGTTTGATTAGTGCCAACACACTTATTCCATGCACATTTTGCAAGTCGGCCAAAGGTAGTAGCTGCTTTTCCTATGTGTGTATCGAGCTCTGCATCAAGGGACAGATTGTCTGTCACCGTGGACCCAAGTTGGCAGAATTTGCTAACCACTTCCAGTGGGGCGTCATTTAGTATGAGGTACAACACCTTGTCCCATGACCACAGTTTTTGTGATGCTTATAGTCAAGGAGAATAAATTACAGGCACAGGAGAGACAGTCCATGAGTCTTCGTAGCTGAGTTTCTGTGTGAGCGACCAACGCAGCATCATCAGCATAAAAGGAGTCCTCTGATCAGGACACAATGTGTTTAATGTTTTTACTTTCAGACTTGACAGATTGTAGAGCTTGCCGTCTGACCTAGTGTTCAAGTAGATTCCTTTTAATATCTGTAGGGAAGGCGAAGGTCAGGAGCATGGAGAAGAAGATAGCATACAGAGTGGGGGCTAGGACACAACCCTGTTTCACTCCATTCTTCACTTCAAAACTGTTGGAGGTGGAGCCATCAAACTGTACAGCGCAGTGCATGTCGTCATGGAAGGAGTGGATGAAACTGAGGAGCTTCGGTGGACAGCCAGTTTTTCCACAATCTTGTAGAGCCCTGCTCTGCTGACAGTGTTGAATGCTTTAGTGAGATCTACAAAGGCAAAGGGGTATGCGTTGTTCCCTACACTTCTCTTGTAGCTGGCGTATGGAGAAAATCATATCCACAGTAGATCTGCCGGCAAGGAAACCACGCTGCGCTTTCCAGTACACATGATCTGCGAGTAAATGGAGTCTTTTAAGTATGACCCCGTGATACCAATGAGTGAGATGCCCCTGTAGTTATTGCAGTCTTCTCTGTCGCCTTTGTTTTTCTATAGTGTGATTTTTTTTGGCATCACGCATCTCCTGTGGAACAGAGCCTACTTTCCAGCAGAGAAGGAGATCATAAAAGTGTGGCAATAAATGAGACATTCCTTGCTTGAGCAGTTGGACTGGAATTCCATCCTCGCCCAGTGCCATTCTGTTTGCTAAGCAGTCTATGGCCTTCCCGAGCTCCAGTGATAAGGGTCAACATAGAAAATAGGAGCAGGAGTAGGCCATTCGAGCCTGCTCCGCCATTCATTATGATCATGGCTGATCATCCAACTCTGTAGCCTGTTCCCGCTTTTGCCCCATACCCTTTGATCCCTTTAGACCCAAGAGCTATATCTAATTCCTTCTTGAAAACATGCAGTGTTTTGTCCTCAACTGCTTTCTGTGGTAGCGAATTCCACAGGCTCACCACTCCCTGGGTGAAGAAATTTCTCCTCATCTCAGTCCTGAAAGGTTTACCCCGTATCCTTAGACTATGACCACTGGTTCTGTACTCCCCCACCATCGGGAACATCCTTCCTGCATCTACCCTGTCAGGTCCTGTTCTTCAAATAACTCATCCACGACAGGAAGTTGTGGGAGAGCATAGAGTGCAGACTGGGAGATGTCCGAGTCACAGCAGTACAGCTCACAGTAGTGTTCAGCCCAGCTGAACATCTGTTTACTTCTGTCAGTACTTCATCGTCTGTCGACTTCAGGGGAGCAATTTTAACAATGGTAGGGCCAAGCGCCCTCTTGATCCCTTCATACATAGCTCGTAGATTTTCTCTGTCACATACAGTTTGGATTTCTTGACATTAGTTGATCCAGTGTTTGTTTGCGCAGCATCGCCCTCTCCTTTGCAAGGCTGTCTTGGCTACTTTCAGGTCATGCAGCGTCTTAGCTTTTGGGTTTATAGGATCATAGGAAATAGGAGCTTGCTCTGCCATTCAGACAGATCTCAGCTGATCATCTACCTCTATGCCATTTTTCTCCACTATCCCCATACCCTATGATGTCTTTAATATGAAGAAATCTGTCGATTTCTGTCTTGAACATGCTCAATGATTGAGCTTCCAGTCCTCTGGGGTAGAGAATTCCACAGATTCACCACCCTTTGAGTGAAGAAATTCCTCCTCATCTCAGCCTTAAATAGCCTGCCCCTTATTCCGAGACAGTGTCCCCTTGTTCAAGGCTCAGCAGCCAGGGGAAGCCTCCTATCCACATCTATCCTGTCATGCCCTGTAAGAATTCTGTATGTTTCAATGAGATCTCCTCTCATTCTTCAAAACTCAGAAGAGGCCAAGTTTCTGCAATCTCTCCGCACAAGGCAATCCCGCCATCCCAGGGATTAGTCTGGTGAACCCCCATAGCACTCCCTCTATGGCAAGTATATCCTTCCTCAGATAAGGAGACCAAAACTGTACACAATACTCCAGCTGCAGTCTCAGCAAGGCTTTATACAATTGAAGCAATACATCTTTACTCCTGTACTCAAATCCCCTTTCAATAATCCTCTTGATATCAAGAAACGACTGAAGGCACTGGATACTGCAAAGGCTATGGGTCCTGACAATATTCCGGCAATAGTACTGAAGACCTGTGCTCCAGAACTTGCCGCACCCCTAGCCAAGCTGTTCCAGTATAGCTATGACACTGGCATCTACCCGGCAATGTGGAAAATTGCCCAGGTATGTCCTATACACAAAAAGCAGGACAAGTCCAACCCGGCCAATTACCGCCCCATCAGTCTACTCTCAATCATCAGTAAAGTGATAGAAGGTGTCATCAACAGTGCCATCAAGCAGCACTTGCTTAGCAATAACCTGCTCAGTGACGCTCAGTTTGGGTTCCGCCAGGGCCACTCAGCTCCTAACCTCATTACAGCCTTGGTTCAAACATGGACAAAAGAGCTGAACTCGAGATGAGGTGAGTGACTGGCCTTGACATCAAGGCAGCATTTGACTGAGTATGGCATCAAGGAGCCGTAGCAAAACTGAGGTCAATGGGAATCAGGGGGAAAACACTCTGCTGGTTGGAGTCATACCTAGAGCAAAGAAAGATGGCTGTGGTTGTTGGAGGTCAATCATCTGAGCTCCAGGACATCACTGCAGGAGTTCCTCAGGGTAGTGTCCTAGGCCCAACCATCTTCAGCTGCTTCATCAATGACCTTCCTTCAATAATAACGTCAGAAGTGGGGATGTTCGCTGATGATTGCACAATGTTCAGCACCATTCGCGACTCCTCACATACTGAAGCAGTCCGGGTAAAAATGCAGCAAGACCTGGACAATATCCAGGCTTGGGCTGAGAAGTGGCAAGTTAACATTTGCGCCACACAAGTGCCAGGCAATGACCATCTCCAACAAGACAGAATCTAGCCATCTCCCCTTGACATTCAATGGCATTACCATCGCTGAATCCCCCACTATCAACATCCTAGGGGCTACCATTGACCAGAAACTGAACTGCAGTAGCCATATAAATACTGTGGCTACAAGAGCAGGTCAGAGGCTAGGAATCCTGTGGCGAGTAACTCACCTCCTGACTCCCCAAAGCCTGTCCACCATCTACAAGGCACAAGTCAGGAGTGTGATGGAATACTCTCCACTTGCCTGGATGGGTGCAGCTCCAACAACACTCAAGAAGCTCGACACCATCCAGGACAAAGCAGCCCGCTTAATTGGCACACTATCCACTAACATTCTCTCCCTCAACCACCGACGCACAGTGGCAACAGTGTTTATCATCTACAAGATGCACTGCAGCAACACACCAAGGCTCCTTAGACAGCACCTTCCAAACCCGCGACCTCTACCACCTCGAAGGACACATACACACAAAGAATTAAAATCTAGCATTACTGTAGATTTATTTGTAAACCAATAGCATATTAAACTCAAAATAGTGCCTCTGGGAAAGAGAAAGGTAGATGCATTCTTCTACATAAATATAGCTGCAGTATTTTCCTCACAAATCAGTGGGGACCATATTAGCTCTTACTTGTAAGGTATAGTCAATTTGTGGAGCCATCTCTGCATTAGTCCCTCCTCGTAAAATCAGTTCTGATGGAGAAGCAGCAAAAAGTACACAGGGTGTAGAGACCTGCATTAACAGACAGACGCTCCTAGAAAACAAAACACACAACTGACCATCTATCTTAGTGGCATATTCGAGTGCAATCACTGTGCATGCCAAATATAATTCTGAAAAAAGTAATCAGCACATTTAGACAGTTCACACAAGCTTCTTGGGAGCCCTGTAGGTAAACAAGTCAGCTTTTCGGTAATGAAAAGGCTCACACAACAAAAACCTTTTCAGACATACAGTTCAGCAGTGAGCGGCAGGTTCCTATAGCGCTGTATTTAAAATGACACTTGCATACACCCACTAAGTCACTTTGGGAAATGGAGGAACTTGCATCAAATTAATGTCAGTTTCAACACAATATTCTAAATAGCAAAATATACTCAGTTAAATTTTAAATTCCATTTAAATTTCCATTGCAATTTCGCATGAAGGCAGCCCAAGTTGACAGCACCCTGATTAAACTTCAGTAAGATCCAAGAAACTATCTCAACGTACTTATATTCTAATGTTGCCATCTGGAACTTGTTTATACACCACTCTATCCACAATATCGCTTAAAATCAAGGGCAACTGACATTTCACTAATTACATAGTTTACCATTAATTTTAGGATGGGAGTTCTAAAATTTGAATATAAAAATTAATGAAACATTTGCACACTTCAAGTAGCAAGAAGTACGAGTATAGAAGACTTAGTACCTAAAAAGGTCAGTACATTTCATAATTTAAGTATCAAGACTTTTTCCAATATTTTGTATTACACACATTGCAAAAATCATGAGCAGCTCCCAACTAGTAACTGCTAATTTTTGTCCTTTATAAAAAGCTCATTTTATGTCCCCATGTCTGGAAGCTTCAGTGTTTCCCTATCATCACCATGGATTTCAGCTTGCTACCTGCTCTAATCTCATTTGCCACTTTTCCTCAGTGGTGACTAAATTGCCTCTTCTTGGCCTTGCACGTGGAGAAACAGAATGCTATAGAAGAAACATTATTCTGTATCATCAGTGAAAGGAATAAACCATTCTCCTCTGATGATGGTAACACTGGACAGCCACAACTTCACAGCACCCTATTTGACCCATTTAGCTTCCTACGCCATACCCTCTCCATTAGAGGCTGTTTACTCTCAATTCTATAACATGACCTGCCTTTCTGCTCCTACTTCAACCCATTTTCTGTTGAAAACCTCAACATGTCTTTGGTACCTCTAGAATTAACTATGCCAATGCTCTCCTGGCCAGCCTCTCATCGTCCATCCTCCATAACCCTGAAACTCTGCTGTTTGCAACCTATCTCTCCAAATCACACGCACCCATTACCCACGTCCTTACTGACTTACATTGGCTCCTGGCCCCCTAATTCAGTCCCCACTGCTCATTATGAATGTGTTGGTGCTCATGCAATTTTCCTGCTTTTAGCAAATGATGGTAAAAGCGCAATGTATCAAAGCATCAAATAAAAACTCAGTCGACATTTCTAAGAGACGTTTATTTACTGTACTGAAATCTGATCTAGATTCCTTGCTTTGCCTGCTCAAGGCCACAGCTCTTAAACTGCTGGCTGTTAGACTGTAATAAGCTGACTACAGAGCACTACCCAAAATCCAATATAGTTCCTTTAAGGGACCTCTGTTCACCACAATGACCACCAAAAAAACTACTGCTAATCATTGAGACTTTTGAGAAAGGCACAGCGGCAGAGAGAATGACAAGTAAACCCAGATATACGCAGAGGCACTCAGCTCTGTAGTTGAATAGTTAACAATATTTAACCACTCTTTGAATTGACTGAAACAGTGTGCTTGGTGTTATAAGTGATGCCATGTAATTGATACAGTGGAAAAGGCAAATTGTTAGTGCCATTTGTCCAATATAGGCAGCTGCCAACAACAACAACTTGCATTTATATAGTGCCTTTAATGAAGTAAAATGTTCCAAGGCACTTCAGAGAAATATTAAAATCAAGCACAATTTGACACTGAGCCACATAAGGAGATATTAGGACAGATGACCAAAAGCTTGGTCAAACAGATAGATTTTAAGAAGCATCTTAAAGGAGGAAAGAGAGATGGAGGTAGAGAGTTTTCAGGAGGGAATTCTAGAGCTTACAGCCCAGGCAGCTGAAGGTATGGCCATCAATGGTGAAGTGATTAAAACTGGGGATGCTGAAGAGGCCAGAAATGGAGGACTGCAGAGATTTCAGAGAGCTGTAGGGCTGGAGGAGATTACAGAGATGGGGAGGATTGAAGCCATAGGGGCATTTGAAAATAAGGATGGGACTTTTAAAATCAAGACATTGCTTAATTGGGAGCCAATGTAAGTCAATGTTGATGGCTGAAAGGGGATGCATGCGAGTTAGGACACAGGCAGCAAAGTTTTGGATGAGATCAAGTTTACGAAGGGTGAAAAGTGGGAGGCCAGCCAAGGGTGTGTTGGAATAGTTAAATCTAGAGGTAAAAATGGCATGGAAAAGTGTGGACGGTCTAAGAGATGGGGACTGTACCTCAAAGTTCTTTTTTTAACCATGTGTTTAAATCTCTTCATGGCCTCACTCCCATCTCTGTAATCGCCACCAGCCCTATAATCCTCCCTAAAGTCTGAATTCCTCCATGACCTCTTGTGTAAATCTCTCCTCCTGCCCTGCCTTTCCTTCATCATTGGTGCCCATGCTTTCAGCCACTGAGGCCCAATGCTCCAAAATCCCCTCCCTAAATCTTTCTGCCTCTCCACCTGTAAACATCCTCCTTAGAATCCACCACTTTGACCAAGATTTTGGTTACCCACTCTAACAACTCCTTCTTTGGCTTGGTATCTATTTTTCCCCTTGTGTCTCGGGACATTATTCTATACGAAGACCATATAAATGCATGTTGCTGCTACAATAAAAATGTACAACCAAGCAGGAGATGGGTTTAAAGCTATCTATGGGCATCAATGGGCAGAATCTCAGAAACACAGACTAAACTAAGTGGGGGAAAAAAAGTGACCTGTGACATGAAACTGACAGTTTACAAAAGATAACAGACTTTGCAAAAAAGTGAAATTATCTGTAAAGTACAATATGTCATCATAAAAGATCACTTAATATTTCCTGCTGGAAACCACATGCGTGGGCCGCATGGGTGAGGACAAAAGTCAGGCTCAGCTGTGATACCCTCCAAAGTAAAATTGAGTGTGGGTAGGCTGCATCTCAGGTCACACATCAAGGGAAGATATCTGAAGATTGCCAGCAGTCATGAAATCTGCACAACTCTTGTTACTAAAATCCTCAGATTCTGTGGTGCCATGACACAGGCTTTCTGATGATCTTCAGTTGCTCAACTAAGTTTACACTATATTTATAATTAATTGCACCATAAGCTCAGTAAGTTAGTCTCTTAACTGCAACACTATTACCAGGCTAAGTGACTTACATTATTCAAATTATATATTTCAGCCAACATTTAATAGAAGCCCAAGTAATTAGAATATCAAAAAAACTCTAATTTTTTGATAGTTGTCAATGTTTGTTGGCATTCTTCTGAGGGCCAAGGTCTGAAGCTCCATATCAAATGTAAACAGTATTCAACAATGTTTGCATTAATGAGCACAAGGAAAATCAATTGTTTACCCCAGTCCTGCTATAGTTAGGGCTCCTGCTTTTCTTGCCTAAATAAAAGTTAACCCAGCCTCAATACTTATGCTTACCCAGCTGTTTTTGTATCCGCAACATGGTTTCCTCCTTTGATTTTATCCGGAGAGAAGGAGATTTCTGTGGAACCGACCTTTGCCTCTTCAAGGCGACCATCACATAAATCACAAACCATCTCGAGTCCTGACAGATGCTGTGGCCTTAAAAAAATTGTTTTCATCTTCAGTAGTTATACAAAGTAGGCTTTTAATGCTTCTGCACATGAACATTTGCACTCATTAAGATGAAGTATATTGGTACTTTGCATCCAGGGCCTGCAACAAAGCTCTCCCTGATCAAAGTCCTCTTCAGCATGGTTCGGTGAAGAATAAGCTTTGCTCCATTCTGTATCAACAATGCGCCTCAGGCACGATCACAGCAAAATATCCCTCTTTTTTTGTATCAATTTAATATTCTTCCATTTCTGATACCAGCCATTGATTGCCACAAGTGAGACTGCAAATTATAGCAAAAATAAGGGCAGGTTTCTGTCATTGGTCCATACCATTGTGAACTGCTTTCAAACCATCCAAGCTCATTTTGCACAGGATACTTAAAGCCAATAAACAGGTGAAACTTTTATCTCAGCAGAATAGGCTGATTTTAAGCCACATCACAGAATCGCCCAGTCTCTGCACAGACTTGTTTAACTGACACATTCACAGAAACCCTCAGGTTAATGGTGATCAAGACTTTCCAGCTGAACGTGACCTTTCTAAAGTAGTTACCTTGGGTACTGATTACTGAGAGGGCTTTTTAATAAAAAAATTCAAGTAAATTTGAGAATATTTTATAGAGGTGCCAGTTTACCTTTGGTTTGGGTACCATCCCTACTTTAGCACTTTTTAAAATAAGAGTATTTAAGCATGTGCTCAGGTTTAACTATAATTACCCAATACTGCAAACCTGTGGCAAAATTTGTGAGGAGGAGCAGAAAGGAACTGACCAATGAAGAAACTAATCTTAGGGCAGTGCAGAAAGGATTGAATCCAAAGGAACAACTGGAATCTGGTGAATGAACAGTAGCAATAAATAGAAACTGTAAATAATGAAAATCTGAAATAAAAACAAAATACTGGAGAGGAATAAACATGAGTTTATATCGGAATTGTAAAGTGACAGGATCACAAAACAAGCTTTTCTGTTTTGCTTTAACTTGTGTGGTGGTGGCCAGAATATCACAGGTGTAACGGAAGGCCTTTCAGACCTGATAACTGCCATTCACAATATTGATTAAAAGTTCTACTCTATGCATTATATATAAATCGCAGTGTTGTCACCAAATTTATTTAGCACATATAGGTACCAACATACTGAAGGAAAACAAAACAAAAATTTAAACAACTGCCAAATTACTTCTTGTCCAATACTCTTAATTCATCACCTTGAATTACTCCATCCAGGAACACTGATAGGTCAGTAACCACCAGCACTTCACCTTTATGTTATAGTCTTCAAAATACTCTCTCCAGTCCTAGGCCAAGTTTGGAAAAGCACAATCTATAATTGTATTGCTGGGCATTTTCACATTTCAAGTGGACATCGTATGAAAATTTCATGCCCATCATTAGACTTCAATGAAATTGTACCAACAAAAACCAACAGAGGACACCACACACTCTCACATGACTGTCCGGCATTTGGTCTATCTCCTAAAAGCACAGGAGAGTCTGGATTATGTAAACTGAAATGTACAATATTGACCAAAGTCACTGCCAATATTGAAAATTACCCCATGGCTCCTCATTAGCATACTGTATACAGCACTGATAGCAAGTTGGCTATGGGACAGAAAATAAGGTCGAATAAATATTACTTCAGATTGGCAGAATATGAATAGGAAGGTACCAGAGAGATATGTGCTGAGATTTTGACCACAAGCACAGGAGAAATTACATTGAAATTTGCTGATGATACAATGTTGCCGGTGGGGGGGTGGTGGGGGGGGGGGGGGGGGGGGGGTTGCTGTTGCTGACAAACTTAGTAAGAATGCAAGAGGACTAGGGTCAAGGATGTCATGGAGCGGCTGCAGGACATTTTGAAGGGAGAGGGTGGACAGCCAGAGGTCGTGATTCACATTGGTACCAACGACATAGGTAGAAAGAGGGATGAGGTCCTGCAACAAGAATTTAAGGAGCTAGGTAGCAGGTTAAAAAGCAGGGCCTCAAAAGGTTGTAATCTCTGGACTACTCCCAGTGCAAAGTGCTAGTGAGTATAGGAATAGGAGGATAGAGCAGATGAATGCGTGGCTGAAGACACGGTGCAGGTGGGAGGGCTTTAGTTTCCTGGATCACTGGGTCTGTTTCTGGTGAATGTGGGACCTGTACAAGTTGGACAGGTTGCACCTGAACTGGAATGGGATCCAACATCCTTGCAGGGAGGTTTGCTAGTGCTGTTGCTGGGGTGGGGAGGGGAGGGGGGGGGGAAATTAAACTAATTTGGCAGGGGGATGGGATACAGAGTGGAGGTACAGTAGGGGTGATGCACAACCAAATATACAAGAGAAATTAAATCAGTCTGGAAGGCAGAGCAAATATAAACCTGTTAAGGCACAAGCGAACAATGCAAGGCTGGATTGCATCTATTTTAACGCAAGGAGTCTTACAAGTAAGGCAGATGAATTGAGGGCATTGATTAACTCTTGGGAATATATTATTGCTATCACAGAGACATGGTTGAGGGAAGGGCAGTTCTGGCAGCTCAATATTCCAGGATATCGAATCTTCAGGCGTGACGGGGGAGGGGGGTGTAAGAGAGGAGGGTGTATTGCACTGTTGATCAAAGAGTCAATTACTGCAGTAAGGAGGGATGATATCTTAGAAAGTTCCTTAAATGAGGCCATATGGGTAGAACTTAAAAACAAAAAGGAGGCAATCACTTGGCTGGGAGTGTACTACAGGCCTCCAAATAGTCAGGGGAAGACAGAGGAGCAGATATGTAAGCAAATCTCAGAGAGGTGTAAAAATAATAGGGAAATAATGGTAGGGGATTTCAACTGCCCCAATATTAACTGGGATAATAGTGCAAAAGGCTTAAGGGGTCGGAATTCTTAAAGCACATACAGGAGAGCTTTTTGAGCTAGCACATAGAAAGTCCTACAAGAGAAGGGGCGCTACTGGACCTAATCCTAGGGAATGAAGCCGGACAAGTGGGGGAGCATTTCGGGGATAGTGACCATAACTCTAAGATTTATGGTAGTTTTGGAAAAGGACCGAGATGGACTGGAAATAAAAGTACTGAATTGAGGGAAGGCCAATTTCAATATGGTAAAACAGAATCTGGCCAAAGTGGACTGGGAGCAGCTACTTGTAGGAAAGTCTACATCAGACCAGCGGGAGTCATTCAAAGAGGAAATAGTGAGAGTTCAGGGCCAACATGTTCCCGTAAAGGTGAAGGGTAGGACCAACAAGTCCAGGGAACCCTGGATGTCAAGGGATATAGAGGACTGGATCAGGAAAAAAAAAAGGAGGCTTATGGCAGATTCAGAGGGCTGAAAACAGCAGAGGCCCTAGAGGAGCATAGAAATTGTAGGGGGGTTCTTAAAAATGTAACCAGGAGAGCAAAGAGAGGGCAAGAGAAAACACTGGTAGGCAAGATAAAGGAAAATCCCAAAGCGTTTTTTTTTTTAAAAAAAAGTATATTAAGGGCAAGAGGATAACCAGAGAAAGAGTGGGGCCCATTAGGGACCAAAGTGGTAATCTGGGTGTGGAGCCGGAGGACGTAGGTGAGATTTTAAATGATCACTTTTCATCTGTGCTCACTATGGAGAAGGACGATGTAGGTGTAGAGATCAGGGAGGGGGATTGTGATAGACTAAACAAATTAGCATTGAAAGGGAGGAGGTATTAGCGGGATTAAAAGTGGATAAATCCCCAGGCCCAGATGAGATGTATCCCAGGCTGTTATGTGAGGCAAGGGAGGAGATAGCAGGGGCTCTGACAAATTTTCAAATCCTCTCTGGCCACAGGAGAGGTGCCAGAGGACTGGAGGACAGCGAATGTGGTACCATTATTCAAGAAGGGTAGCAGGGATAAACCAGGTAACTACAGATCAGTGGGTCTCACATCAGTGGTAGGGAAACTATTGGAAAAAATTCTGAGGGACAGGATTAATCTCCACTTGGAGAGGCAGGGATTAATCAAGGATAGTCAGCATGGCTTTGTCAAGGGGAGATCGTATCTAACAAACTTGATTGAATTTTTCGAGGAGGTGACTAGAGGTGTAGAGGAGGGTAAAGCAGTTGATGTAGTCTATATGGACTTCAGTAAGGCTTTTGATAAGGTCCCGCATGGGAGATTGGTTAAGAAGTTAAGAGCCCATGGGATCCAGGGCAATTTGGCAAATTGGATCCAAAATTGGCTTAGTGGCAGGAGGCAGAGGATGATGGTCGAGGGTTGGTTTTGTGATTGAAAGCCTATGACCAGTGGTGTACCACAGGGATCGGTGCTGGGACCCTTGCTGTTTGTAGTGTACATTAATGATTTTGACGCGAATATAGGAGGTATGATCAGTAAGCTCGCAGATGACACGAAAATTAGTGGTGTTGTAAATAGTGAGGAGGAATGCCTTAGATTACAGGATGATATAGATGGGCAGAGCAGTGGCAAATGGAATTTAATCCTGAGGAGTGTGAGGTGATGCATTTTGGGAGGACTAACAAGGCAAGGCAATAAACAATGGGTGGTAGGACTATAGGAAGTACAGAGGGTCAGAGGGACCTTAGCGTACTTGTCCATAGATCACTGAAAGCAGCAGCACAGGTAGATAAGGTGGTTAGGAAGGCATATGGGATACTTTCCTTTATTAGCCAAGGCATAGAATATAAGAGCACGGAGATTATGATGGAGCTGTATAAAACACTAGGTACTGTGTACAGTTTTGGTTCCCACACTATAGGAAGGATGTGATTGCACTGGAAAGGGTGTAGAGGAGATTCACCAGGATGTCACGTGGGCTGGAGCATTTCCGCTATGAAGAGAGACTGAATAGGCTGGGGTTGTTTTCCTTGGTGCAGAGAAGGCTGAGGGGGGACCTGTTTGAGGTATACACAATTATGAGGGGTAGATAGGAAGAAACGTTTTCCCTTAGTGGAGGTGTCAATAACCAGGGGGCATAGATTTAAGGTAAGGGGCGGGAGGTTTAGAGGGGATTTGAGAAAAAGATTTTTCACCCAGAGGGTGGTTGGAATCTGGAACACACTGCATGAAGGGGTGGTAGAGGCAGGAACCCTCACAACATTTAAGAAGTATCTAGATGAGCACTTGAAACACCATAGCATAGAAGGTTACGGACCAAGTGATGGAAAATGGGATTAGAATAGATAGGTGCTTGATGGCCAGCACGGACACAATGGGCTGAAAGACCTGTTTCTGTATAACTCTATGACAAGGTGACAAACAAGGGAGAGAGGAAGTATTAATGGGATTAGCATCCTTGAAAGTTGATAAATCACCAGGGCCGGATGAAATGTACCCTCGACTGTTAAAAGAAGCAAAAGAGGAAATAGCAGAGGGTCTGACCATCATTTTCCAGTCCTCACTGGACACAGGTGGTGCCAGAGGATTGGAGGACTGCTAACATTGTACCTCTGTTTAAAAAGGGAGCGAGGGATAGACCGAATAATTACAGGCCAGTCAGTCTAACCTCAGCAATGGGCAAATTATTGGAATCTATTCTGAGAGACAGAATAAACTGTCACTTAGAAAGGCACAGGTTAATCAAGGAGAGTCAGCATGAATTTTTTTTAAGGGAAGATCTTGTTTGACCAACTTGATCGAATTTTTTGTAGTAACAAGGAAGATAGATGAGCGTAGTGCAGTTGATGTGGTCTACATGGATTTTAGCAAGGATTTTGACAAGGTCTCACACAACAGACTGTTAGAAAAATAAAATCCCATGGGATCCAGGGAAATGCAGCAAGATGGATACAAAACTGGCTCAGTGGCAGGAAACAAAGGGTATTGTCGATGAGTGTTTTTGCGACTGGAGGACTGTTTCCAGTGGCATTCCGTAGGGCTCAGTACTGGGTCCCCTGCTTTTTGTGGTATATATTAACGATTTGGACGTAAATGCAGGGGGCATCATCAAGAGGTTTGCAGATGACACAAGGATTGGCCGTGTGGTAGATAGTGAGGAGGATAGCTGTAGGCTGCAGAAGCATATTGATGGTCTGGTGAGATGGGCAGAAAAGTGGAAAATGGAACTCAACCTGGAGAATTGAGAGGTGATGCATTTAGGGAGGTCAAACAAGGCAAAGGAATATACGATTAATGGGAAAATACTGAGCAGTGTAGAGGAAGTGAGGGACTTGGAGTGAATGTCCACAGATTCCTGAAGGTAGCAGGTCAGGTCGATAAGGCGATTAAGAAGGCATACGGAATCCTTTCCTTTATTAGCCGAGGTATAGAATACAAGAGCAGGGAGGTTTTGCTGGAACCGTATAACTCATTGGTTAGGCCACAACTTGAGTATTGTGTGCAGTTCTGGTCACCGCATTACAGAAAGGATGTAATTGCACCAGAGAGGGTACAGAGGAGATTTACGAGGATGTTGCCAGGACTGGAAAAATGCAGCTATGAGAAAAGATTGGATAGGCTGGGGTTGTTTTCCTTGGAAGAGAAGGCTGAGGAGAGATCTGATTGAAATGTACAAAATTTTGAGGGGCCTGGATAGAGTGGAGGTGAAGGGCCTTAGCAGAGAGGTCAGTGCCTAGGGGGCATAGATTTAAAGTGATTGGTAGGAAAATTAGAGGGGAGATGAGTAAAAACTTTTTCGCCCGGAGGATGGTGGGGGTCTGGAACTCACTGCCTGAAAGGGTAGTGGAGGCAGAAACCCTCAACTCATTCAAGGAGGCTGGATATGCATCTCAAGTGCCAGAAATCTGCAGGGCTACGGTCCAAATGCTGAAAGGTGGGATTAGAATTGTTTTTTGGCCGGCATAGACACGATGGGCCAAGTGGCCTCTTTCTGTGCCTTAAACTTTCTATGATTCTTATCAGATTGGGCAGTTAGGTACTGATGAAATTCAATGCAGAGAATGTGAAACAACAAATTCTCGTAGAAAGAAAAGTGAAAGGAAATCAGTGTTAACATTCTCAACAGAAAGGACAAACAAAGAATCAAGGGGTACAAATATATTTGCTGTTTAAGGTGGCATTGCAGGTAGAAGAGGCCAAAAGAAAAGCAAATAGGACTCTGGATATATGCAAAATACTTAAGGGGCAATGATTACAAACGCTATGAATTTGTACAAGACATATATTATAACACATTTGAAGTATTGCATGCAATTCTGGACATCCCTTAAAGATTATTGTTATGCAAGGGTACAGTGAAGATTCACTGGAACAATACATGGAACAAGAGCTTGTAATAATGAAGGCTAGCCAAAACAAAAACACGTTTTTGACAAATAGAGAAGACTAGGACAGAACCAAAGAGCAGTTTTCTAAACTATGATTGGTTTTGAGATGACAAGTTATGTCATTACAGTCATTCCATGTACTAGCAGGCAAGTGATAACAACAAGGCATACACTCAGGATCAGGTGAAGAATGAAATGGAAAAATAACTTCTTCTGTGCCTCCCCCTCCCCCAAACACAGGTTATTTTACTGCAAGTGGCTATAAAATCATTTAAAAGGGAACTATACAAGAATTTGAAAAGAAAAAATACAAAATGATACCAGGACAGTGGACTTGCGTGCTGCAATTTCTATTAATGGTACATTCTACTGCTCCCCAAGTAGCCTGCTGTCTACTCACAATGCAGCTTAAATCAAGACATTCATAGTCAATGGAGTTCCTCATTCACTGCAAGAATATAGGTACTGCACAATGTCGTATAGATCAGGGGCCGGTGGGAAGGAAAGCAAAGCAATCAGTTAAATTGATAAGAGACTTGTTGTACACTTACCGAAGTCCAGGTGTGCTTCTTCCTGCTCGTATATTGTGAATTTTTATCTTGGCTCCCAGAAGGCAACTCAGTGC
Organism: Heterodontus francisci; assembly: GCF_036365525.1. Classification (NCBI taxonomy): domain Eukaryota; kingdom Metazoa; phylum Chordata; class Chondrichthyes; order Heterodontiformes; family Heterodontidae; genus Heterodontus; species Heterodontus francisci. The sequence continues at coordinate 84,248,934 of NC_090378.1, forward strand.
TGTGCACACACGTAAAATCTGTCCTCCCTGGAAAAAGAAAAAGGCACCTGGATAATCTTAAAACTTGTACACAACACAGCAACAACTACTTGCATTTATGTAGCACCTTTAACGTAGAAAAATGTTGCTTAAGATGCTTCAAAGAGGTGTAATTAACCAAACCAAAGGTGGTGATATTGAAGTGGTTTTAAGGAGGGAGGTAGAGGGGCTTAGATAATTTCAGAATGTGAAGCTTAGGCAGCTGAAGGCACAGCCACCAATGGTGAGGCAAAGGGAGGCGGATACACAGGGGGTTACAGCCAAAGAAAGATAGTTCAGAATTGGAGGAGATTACAGAGATATGGAGGGTCAAGGCCAGGAAAAGATTTAAACACAAGGATGAGAATATTAAATTTGGAGGCACTTTGGGATCAGGAATCAATAGAGGTCGGTGTGGACGGGGTGATGGTGAGCTGTACTTGGAGTAGGATGATTCAGGTTGTGGTGTTTGAGGCAAGCTGATGTTTATGGAGGGTGGGGGATGGGAGGTTGGCAAGAACAGCATCAGAACAGTTGAGTCTAATGGTGACAAAGTGATGGTTGAGGGTTTCAGCTGCAGATGAGCTAAGATAGAGGTTGGGGCCGAGGCAGGTAATGTTTATGGAGGTGGAAGTAGATGGTCTCAGAGCACAGGTAGTCAGCTCGGGTTTGAATGTGATGTCGAGATTTTTAAACAGTCTGGTTCAGCTTCAGACAGTAACCGGAAAAGGTGATCAAAACAGAGTTCGTGATTTTGCAAGGGGGATGGGGAGGGTGGGGTAGTTGGTTGCTGTCAAAGACAAGGGCTTTGCTCTTCTCAATATTTAGCAGGAGGAAATTGCAGCTCATCCAAGACTGGATGTCAGACCAGCAGTCTGAAAACACAAAGGCTGGAGAACATAAGAACATAATAGGAGGATTAGGCCATTCAGCCCCTCAAACCTGCCCCACCATTCAATAAGATCATGGCTGATCTGCCTCAGACCTCAACTCCTCTGTCGTGCCAGATCCTCATAGCCCTCATCTACCTCCTCTTTAAATACTTTCAGTGATCTAGCCTCCACAACTCTCTGGGGTAGAGTATTCCAGACATTCACTACCCTTTCAGAGAAGAAATTCCTTCGCATCTCAGTTTTAAATGAGTGTCCCCTTATTCTGTAACTATGTCCCCTAGTTCGAGATTCCCCCACTGGTGGAAACATCTTCTCAACATCTACCCTATCAAGCCCCCTCAGAATTTTTTACATTTCAGTAAGATCACCCCTCATCCTTCCAAACTCTAATGAATAAAGGCCTAACTGGTTTAGCCATTCTTGATAAGTCAACCCCTTCATCCCAGGAATCAGCCCAGTGAATCTCTTTTGAACTGCCTCCAATGCCGGTATATCCTTTCTTAAATATGGGGACCAAAACTGTACACAGTACTCCAGGTGCAGCCTCACGAACACCCTGTACAGTTGTAACAAGACTTCCCTATTTTTAAACTCCAACCCCTAGCAATAAAGGCCAAAGTTGCATTTGGCTTCTTAACTGCTTGCTGCACCTGCATGCTAACTTGTGTTTCATGCACAAGAACACCCAGATCACTCTGTGCTGCACTTTTTTTGGCGTGTCTCTCCATTTAAATGGTCTGCCTTTTGATTCTTCCTACCAAAGTGCACGACCTCACACTTTCCTACATTAAACTCCATCTGCCAAGTTTTTGCACACTCAACCTATCTATATCACTATGCAGATTCCTCATGTCCTCACCACAACTTACCCTCCCACCTATTTTTGTTTCATCAGCAAATTTGGATATATTACACTCTGCCCCTTCTTCCAAGTCATTAATATAGATAGCAAATAATTGAGCCCTAGAGGTGGTGGATAGGCAGAACTGGGTGTTATCACTGTACACATGCCTGTGGATGGTGAGGCTAAGGGGCAACATATATTCAAAGAAAAATATGGGACCTAGGATAGATCCATGGAGAACTTCAGGGGTAAACTTGAGGGGACTTGAATCCACAATCTCTGACTTAGAAGCAAGAGTGCTACCAGCTGAACCATGGTTGATAACTCAATATGGGATGTGTTAGAAATCACTAACTTGTGTCTTGATATCCTGGGTCATTGGAAATGTACCAGCTACCTGTGTTTCAGCAGGTGGATACGTGCACTTGTTAGCAGTGGCGCAGGTCTTTTGACAGGCACAGAGAATGACAGCATCATGAGACATCTTGGCAGTATCCGTTTGTATTTTGCATTATGTGCTGTCACTAATCTCATCAATAATATCTTGGTCAAAATAACTACTTATCAAATCAGTAAACACTTTTAATCAATTTCTCTTCTTCACAAACTACATCCCATCTAGTGCATAGTGATGTTTTGCAAGATGAAAAACACTTTATCCACAGCCATTCCTTTATAGTTTTGTTAAAAGTCCTTGGTAACCATAAATATATACAGTATGATACGAAGGCCTCAGTATTTTGGCTTGCCTAGCTGCACGCTATGGACCACGTATACATTTTAAATGAGCATACATCTCACGTTGCGGCTACCGGTGGATTTATCCACCAGTCATGCAACATTATAAACCTCCAGACTTCTGAAATCCAAACAGCACAGTCGAGAAAATTAAATTTATATATAAAATTGCAAATAGGCCAGAGTTTTCCTGGGCGCTGTTGGACAAACCGACAGGATTTACCAAGCCACTGGCAATAGTCTCTCAACACCCGCCCCTTCAAGATGCAAATCTTCCGACACATCCCTAGCCAGACTTAAATGTAGACCCATCTGACCAATACCGGGTTTATTCCTCGCAAACAATTCTACCATTCGGATTTTATTTTTAAGTAACCTTTCTGTGAGGTTTTATTATAATCTATTGTTGATGCCAATCCCACAATGAAGGAACAGTTCGGTAGCAGAGGGATCGGGCCGTTGTTTCAAAACTTCATTCTGCAGCAATGAGACCGAGGGCGGCCGGTTTAATCCCACTTCTCCCTCATCTACTACCTGCATTCAAACATTAATTCCACCCGGTGCTATTCACACCAAGGCCGCAAAAGCCACAGCGTCAGCGCAAATGTAAGGCCCAAGCAGCACGGGGCCAACTCCAGTCATCAGTCACACTCACCCCCTCCATTATTCCACCATCAATTTCAAAGATATACTCCGCCATTACCACAGGCCGAAATATCCGTGTTCGACGAAAGACCCACAGCTTTCAAGAGCCCAATCTGACCCAGCACAAACGCGCCTCTCAAATCAATCACCCACTTAAACCCCGCCCCTCAAATCAATCACCCACTTAAACCCCGCCCCTCAAATCAATCACCCACTTAAACCCCGCCCCTCAAATCAATCACCCACTTAAACCCCGCCCCTCAAATCAATCACCCACTTAAACCCCGCCCCTCAAATCAATCACCCACTTAAACCCCGCCCCTCAAATCAATCACCCACTTAAACCCCGCCCCTCAAATCAATCACCCACTTAAACCCCGCCCCTCAAATCAATCACCCACTTAAACCCCGCCCCTCAAATCAATCACCCACTTAAACCCCGCCCCTCAAATCAATCACCCACTTAAACCCCGCCCCTCAAATCAATCACCCACTTAAACCCCGCCCCTCAAATCAATCACCCACTTAAACCCCGCCCCTCAAATCAATCACCCACTTAAACCCCGCCCCTCACATAAACACCGCCATTCAACTCAATCACCCACTTAAACCTCACTCCTCAAATCAATCTCCCACACAAACTAACAAAAAAGCAAAATACTGCAGATGCTGGAAATCTGAAATAAAAAAAGAAAGTGCTGGAAATACTCAGCAAGTCAGGCAGCACCTGTGGGGAGAAAAGCAAAGTTAACGTTTCAGGTTAGTGACCTTTCATTAGAACTGGCATAGGTTAGAAATGTAATAGGTTTTATGCAAGTGAAGGGCGAGGGGAGGATTGATGGGGAAGACAACAAAGGGACGTCTGTTAGGGCAGAGGCAGGAGAAATTAAATAATAAAGATGTCATGAGAGAAAGGCAAAGAGCGTGTCTATGCTTGTGGTGAAAGAGAAAGCATTAGTCCAGAGAGAGTGTTAATGACAGAGTAATGAGCAGCTCTGTCCAAACGCATCACCTGAAAAACAGGCACATGGTTAAAAAAAAAAAAAATAATAAAAACATAGAAAAATATAAAAAAGGCCAGTCATGCTCTGAAAGTGTTGAACTCAATGTTTAGTCCACAGGACTGTAGAATGCCTAATTGAAAAATGAGGTTCTGCTCCTCGAGCTTGCGTTGATGTTCACTGTAACACTGCAGCAATCCCAGGACAGAGATGTGGGCATGAGAGCAGGGTGGTATGTTGAAATGGCAAGCAACTGGAAGTTTGGGGTTATGCTTTCGGACTGAGTGGAGGTGTTCTGCAAAGTGGTCACCCAATGAATGTCCCCAATGTAGAGGTGACTGCATTGTGAGCAGCAAATACAGTATATGAAATTGAAGGAAGTACAAGTAAATTGATGCTTCACCTGGAAGGGGTGTTTGGGGCCTTGGATGGTGAGGAGAGAGGACGTAAAAGGGAAGGTTTTACACCTCCTGCAATAGCATAGGAAGGTGCAGTGGGAAGGGGAAAAGATGTCGGGGGTGATGGAGGAGTGGAGCAGGGTGTCATGGAGGGAACAGTCACTTTGGAATGATGGGAGGGGAGGGGAAGATATGTTTGATGGTGGCATCATGCTGAAGGTGGTGGAAATGGCGGAGGATGATCCTCTGGATCTGGAGGCTGGTGGGGTGGAAAGTGAGAACAAGAGTGGCGCAGTGGTTAGCACCACAGCTTCACAGCTCCAGCGACCCAAGTTCGATTCTGGGTACTGCCTGTGCAGAGTTTGCAAGTTGTCCCTGTGACTGTGTGGGTTTCTGCCGGGTGCTCCAGTTTCCTCCCACAGCCAAAGACTTGCAGGTTGATAGGTAAATTGGCCATTGTAAATTGCCCCTAGTGTAGGTAGGTGGTAGGAGAATGGTGGGGATGTGGTAGGGAATATGGGATTAATGTAGGATTAGTATAAATGGGTGGTTGTTGGTCATGGGTGGTTGTTGGTCAGCACAGACTCGGTGGGCCGAAGGGCCTGTTTCAGTGCTGTATCTCTCTCTATGACTCTAAGGGGAACCCTGTCGCGGTCCTGGGAGGGAGGAGAAGGGGTGAGGTCAGAAATGCAGGAAATAGGTTGGACACAGTTGAGGGCGCTGTTAACCACAGTGGGGGGGGGATCCTCAGTTGAGGAAAAAGGAAGACATATCAGAAGCGCTATTGTGGAAGATGTATCATCAGAACTGATGCGTTGGAGATGGAGAAACTGGGAGAATGGGATGGAGTCCTTATAGGAGGCAGGGTGTGAAGAAGTGTAGTCAAGATAGCCATGGAAGTTGGTGGGCTTATAATGAATATTAGTGGACAGCCTATCCCCAAAGATGAAATTGGGGAAGGGAAGTGCCAGAGATGGACCATGTGAAAGTGAGAGAAAGGTGGAAATTGGAAGTTTTCCAGTTCGGGTGTGAGCAGGAAGCAGCGCCGATACAGTCATCAATGTGGCGGAAGAAGAGGTGAGGGATGGGGCCTGTGTAGGACAAGAACAAGGAATGATCCACATATCCCACAAAAAGACAGGAATAGCGAGGACCCATGTGGGTACCCATAGCAACACCTTTTATTTTGAAGGAGATGAGTGGATTGAAGGAGAAGTTGTTCAATGTAAGAACAAGTTCAGCCAGGCGGATGAGGGTGGTGGTGGATGAGGACTGGTTGGACCTCTGTTCAAGGAAGAAGCAGAGAGCCCTCAGACTGCCCTGGTAGGGGGTGGAGGTGTAGAGATAAAGCCACACAAACCCCACCCTTCACATCAACCATTTGCACAAACTCTGTCCCTTAAATCAATCATCTGCTCAAACCGGCGCCCCTCCAATCAATCACCCGCACAAACCCCAGCCCTCAAATCAATCACCTGCACAAACTCCGCCCCTCAAGTCAATCACCCACTTAAACCTCACCTCTCAAATCAATCAGCCACACACATTCCATGCCTCATAACAAACTCCACCCCTCAAATCAATCGCCTGCACAAACCTCCCCCTCAAATCAATTGCCTACTAAAACCGCAACTCACATCAATCACCCGCTCAAACCTCACCCCTCACACAAACTTAACCCTCCCCTAGAACCATATAGGGTTCCCCTTGTCCGCACCTGCCACCCCAGCAGTCTCCACACTCAGCGGATCATCCTCTGCCATTTCCGCCACCTCCAGCATGATGCCACCACATACCTCCCCTTCATTTTCAGTATTCCAAAGAGACCGTTCCCTCTTCCACACCCTGGTCCACTCATCAATCATTCCCAACACCCCCTCCTCTTCCCATGGCACCTTTCCATGGAAGCAGAGGAGATGCAACACCTGCCCTTTTACCTCCTCTCTCCTCACTGTCCAAGGCCCCAAACGTTCTTTCCAGGTGAAACAGCGATTTCCATGGACTTCTTTCAATTCAATATACTGTATTCGCTGCTCATGATGCGGCCTACTCTACATGGGGGAGACCAACCGCAGATTAGGTGACCGCCTTGTGCAACACCTGTGTTTGGTCAATAAGTGTGACTCCAAGCTTCCAGTCACCCGTCATTTTAATTTTCAAGTTGCTCTCATGCTGCCCTCCCTGTCCACGACCTACTGCAGTGTTCCAATGAAGCTCAACATAAGCTCGAGGAACAGCACCTCATCTTTCGATTAGGCGCTTTACAGCCTGCTGGACTCAACATTGAGCTCAACAATTTCAGACCATAATCTCTGCCCACATTTTTTTCCTTTTTCTTTGCAAATTTTACTCTTGTTTTGGCTTTCAGATGACAGCAGTTTATTATTCTGCCATTCGCACCTCCTCTAGACACATCTTTTATTTCTTTTCTTGTCCCATCACCACTCCCTTTGGCCTTGCACCACCAACTCTTCTGTCATTTAATCTCTCCTGTCTTCCACCTTATCACAGACCTTCCTTTTTATTTTTCCACTCTCCCCACTTTCAATTGCTTCAAATCTAATACATTTCTAACATTCCCAGTTCTGATGTGAGGTTCGTTAACTCTGTTTCTCTCTCCACAGATCCTGCCTGACCTGCTGAATATTTCCAGCATTTTCTGTTTTTATTACCACATGTCAATCACCCACTTAAACCCTGCCCCTCACACAAACCCAACTCATCACATCAAACCCCACTCCTCACAACGATCCCCATCCTCACACCAAACCCTGCCCAGCATATCAATCTCCTACACAAACCCTGCCTCTGACATCTTTCATCGGCCTGAGTGCCATCCCTCACATAAATCCACGCATAGTAGGGAAAATGCTGGAATTTATCAATAAGGATATGGTAAAAGGGAACTTGGAAAATTACAATATGATTAGGGAGAGTCAACGCAGGGGAAATGGGTTTGACGAATCTATTAGAGTTTTTAGAGGATATAACAAGCAGAGTAGATAAGGGGAAACCAGTAGATGTAGCATATTTGGATTTTCAGGAGGTATTCAGTTCGGTGCCACACAAGGGATTGTTACACAAGATTAGGCCTCATGGGATTTGAGGTAATATATTAACATGGCTTGAGGATTGGTTAACAGATAGAAAACAGAGAGTAGGAATAAAAGGGCTATTTTGGGGATAGCAGGGTGTAACTATTTGAGTGCTGATAGGATCAGTGCTTTGGCCTCAGATATTGACAATTTATATCAATGACTTAGATGAGGAGACCGAGTGCAATATATCCAAGGTTACTGACAATATAAAACTAGGTGAGAAAGTAAGCTCTGAGGAAGATGTAAAGAGGTTGCAAAAGGATACAGACAAGGTTAAGTAAGTGAGCAGATAAAGTATGACATGGTGAAATGTGAAATTATCCACTTTGGCAGGAAAAATGGAAAAGCAAAATATTTTCAAAGGATGAGAGACTAGTAAATGTTGGTTCAGAGGAATTTAGGGGCTTTGTACGCAAATCACAGAAAGATGCTGTTTCAGAAATCAATTAGGAAGGCAAATGGCATGTTAGCCTTTATTGCAAAGAGGTTGGAGCATAAAAGTAAAGAAGTCTTACTGCAATTGTGTCCGGCTTTGGTGAGACCACAACTGGAGTACTGTGTAGGGTTTTGGTCTCCTTACCTAAGAAAGGATATAATTGCCTTAGAAGGGGTGCAACAAAGGTTCTCTAGATTGATTCCTTGGATGATGGTGCTTTCCGGAGAAGAGATTGAGAAGAATGGTCCTAGAACTAAGGGCCATAGTCTCAGGATAAGGCTTCAGCCAATTGGGACTGAGATGAGGTGAAATTTCTTCACTCAGAGGGTTGGTAATCTTTGGAATTCTCTTCCAAGACTGAGATTGATAGATTTTTGGGGACTAAGGGAATCAAGGGATTTGGGTATAGAGTGCATAAGTGGAGTTGATGTAGGAGCTCAGCAACGATCTTACTGAATGGTGGAGTAAGCTCCAGAGGACATATGACCTATTTCTGCTCCTATTTTTATGTTATGTTAATCACAAAGGTGGGCCCTGCCCCTTACATCAGTCATTGACCCAAGCCCTGCCCTTTACATCAATACTGACCTAGTTCCTGCCCCTTGCATCAATCACCAACTTAGCCCCTACCCCTAACATCAATCTCAGAGCTTGGCCCCACCCCTTAAAACAATCACCAACTCAGGATTAAAAACAGAAAATGCTGGAAACACTCAGTAGGTCAGTCAGCACCTGGAGAGAGAGACCTTTCATCAGAACTGACCTGGCCTCCATCTCTTACATCAATCATTGACCTGGACGCACCCTTACATCAATCACTTTCTGGAGCCTTGGGCCTTACATCAATGAAGGACCCAAGTTGTTCATTCATCAATCATCCACTCAAGCTCTGCTTCTTTAACATAGAATTACATAGAATGTACAGCATAGAAACAGGCCATTTGGGCTAGCTGGTCTATGCCAGTGTTTACGCTGCAGACAAGCTTCCTCCCATCACCCGTTATCTATAGAAATAGAAGGTTATGCTGATAGGATTAGATGAAAAGGGGTGGGAGGAGGTTTATAGAGCATAACTATCAGTATTTACCTTTTGGACTGAATGGCCTGGTTTGTGCTGTTCATTCTATGCAATTCTTCGTAGCCCTACCAGCATAATCTATTATACCTTGCTATCTCATGTGTTTATCTAGATTTCTCTCAAATGTATCTATGCTATTTATCTTGTGGTAGCGAGTTCCACATTCTAACTGCTCTCTGGGTCAAGACATTTCTTCTGAATTCCCTATTAGATTGATTAGTGAATATCATATATTTATGACCTTTAGTTTTGGTCTCCCCACAAATGGAAACATCTTTCCGACATCAACCTTTCAATCACTTTCATAATCTTAAAGACTTCTATTAGGTCACCTCTTCGCCTTCTCTTTTCTAGAGAAGAGAGATCCAGCCAATTCATTTTTTTTTCAAAATAATACTTTATTCATAAAATTTGTAAAAGTACATAACACTTCAAATTTGACATGACATAAAGTGCAATACAGATCAGCTTCCTTCAATACAGTATATGGCATTCTGAGGTGTCTCACTACACTTACAATTACATGATATGTTTACAATATACATTTACATTTCATTTCAAACATTCTCTGGTCCATACAGCCCAAGGGGTTTTCCATGGGTTCCAGTCCCACAGTGTACTATGGAGAAGGGCCTTACACAGTGGCCTTTCCCACTGAGCCTTTGCGGTGGCTGCCCCAAACCTTAGTGCATCCCTCAGCATGTAGTCCTGGACCTTAGAATGTGCCAGTCTGCAACACTCGGTCGTCGACAGCTCTTTGAACTGGAAGACCAACAAGTTTCGAGCAGACTAAAGAGCGTCTTTCGCCAAGTTGGTGGTACTCCAGCAGCAGTTAATGTTTATCTCGGTGTGTGTCCCTGGGAACAGCCTGTAGAGCACGGAGTCCTGTGTTACAGAGTTGCTCGGGATGAAAAATGACAAAAGCATTGCATCTTTTTCCAGACATTCTTTGCAAAGGCAGAAGGAGGTGGGCGTCAGTCTCTTCCCCACCACAGCCTCCTTAAGGGAACATACAGTGGGGCTGAGACTCCGGGAGTGCTGGAAGGATCTGACAGGGAGGGTCCTGCACACCACCAGCTAAGCTGTCTTGGTGCTTGTTTGAAAGTTCTGGTGAAGAGGCATTTTGCCAAATGAATGTGACAGTCTGCTTTGGTAATCATCCAACTGGATCCAGCATCTTCTTTTCCTGCAGGGCCTGGAGGATCTCACGTGCCAACCACTGCCTGTTGGGCTTGTGGTCAAAGGTGTTTTTCTGTGCAAACTTTTCAACGAGTCCCAGGCAGTGCAGCACAGTCCAACTGAATGGAGCGTTCCTCAGCAACGTGGCAACACCGGGGACAGATAGAACCTCAGCAAATAGTAACACTTGGTGTTTGCGTAACGAGGGTCCACGCGCAGCTTGATGCAGCTGCACACAAAGGGTGCCATCAGGATGAGGACGACGTTGGACACGTTTACCCCCCCCCCCCCCTTTTATCTAGAGGTTTGAACATCATGACCCTGCGGACACAGTCCATTTTCGATCTCCAAAAAATGCCTGGGGTGACTGTGGCACAGAAGTGGGGTATGGGACAGACATGTGCCATGTGCAGCAACACGGAGAGCACCTTGTACCTGACGACCAGGCTCCCACCCACAATGGAGAGGGAACGCCGCTCCTGTATGCCTACTCTCTGTCTGACATTGGTTATACGCCCCTCCCAGTCATTGGCATATAACCCGGCCCCTCCGAACCATATCCACAGCACCTTCAGGTAATCTGACCTGATGGTGAAGGGGACAAAGGATCAGTTGGCCCAGTTCCCAAAGAACATGGCCTCGCTCTTGCCGGGATTTACTTTGACTCCCTAGGCCAGTTCGAACTGGTTGCAGATGCTGATCAGCCTGTGAACCGACAGTGGATCCAAGCAGAAGGTGGCGACATCCTCCATGTACAGTATGCTTTGACTTGAGTGTCTCTGCTGCCTGGGATCGTTATACCACTTATGTCCACATCCTTCCTGATAGACTTGCCAAATGGTTCGATACAGCACATGATCAAGACACAGGAGAGAGGACAGCTTTTGATTTGATTTGATCGGAAAGCTTTCCACTTCCCCCCCACTGTTTGAAACTGTACTATTCATGTTTGTGTAGAGCAGTTGGATATTTTTGTGGATTCCCTCCCAAAATCCCATTTGGAGAGCACGTTCATCACGTTGGTGTGCGAGATTCTGTCAAAGGCCTTCTCCTGGTCCAAGTGGATTGTGTGTGAGTGGTGGTAGGGGGGCGGGGGAGCTGTGCAAGTGGATTGTGCGTGAGTGGGGGTGGGGGGGGGAGCTGTGCAAGTGGATTGTGTGTGAGTGGGGGTGGGGGGGAGCTGTGCAAGTGGATTGTGTGTGAGTTGGGGGGGGAGCTGTGCAAGTGGATTGTGTGTGAGTTGGGGGGGGGAGCTGTGCAAGTGGATTGTGTGTGAGTTGGGGGGGGGAGCTGTGCAAGTGGATTGTGTGTGAGTGGGGGGGGGGGAGCTGTGCAAGTGGATTGTGTGTGAGTGGGGGGGGGGAGCTGTGCAAGTGGATTGTGTGTGAGTTGGGGGGGGGGAGCTGTGCAAGTGGATTGTGTGTGAGTGGGGGGGAGGGGTGGGTGGCGGGGAGCTCTGAAAGTGCATTTTGTGTGAAGGGGACAAGTCTCTAAGTGTATAGGTGTTTGTTGTCAGAGGGCCAGTACAGGTCCTTAAACAGTGTTAGTATGGTCATGATGGCTCGGACCTTTTGAAAAGTTGTGAGATCAAGGTCAATCCATTCCATAGAGCCAATGAAGGCATCCTGCAGAACCAAAATTAACACAAATCTGTGCCCAGATAGGCATACTTGACCTTTTGAAGGAAGTTGAAGGTTCAAGGAGGATAGAGATGGGTATGATTCACCCTGTTTTCCTGGATCCCCTGGCTGTGCTGAGGTGACTCCACTGGAGGCAGGCCCAAGAGGCAGCTGCGGCTCAAGAGGAAGCTCCTAGACGCAAGCGGCAGCAGCCACCAAGGCAAAGAAGAGCACAGGTACACCAGCGAATCTATAGGACCTGTTTCCCCTAATTGAGAGGCCAATTTCCAGGGACACAGATTTAAGGTGATTGGTAGAAGGATTAGAGGGGACATGAGAAAAAACATTTTCACCCAGAGGGTGATGGGTGTCTGGAATTCACTGCCAGGAACGGTGGTGGAGGCAGAAACCCTCAATTCTTTTAAAAGGTACCTGTTCATGCACCTGAAGTGCTGTAACCGGCAAGGCTACAGACCAGGTGCTGGAAGGTGGGATCAGATTGGGCAGCTAGTTTTTTTTTTAGCTGGCACAGACACAATGGGCTGAACGGCCTCCTTCTGTGCTGTAACTTTTCTATGGTTCTATGACTTGGCTGACATACCTACAGGTATCTGAGTGAAACTGCCAGAGAAGACTACAGCTGTCCAGAGAGGCCATCACAGACCTCTGTGCACTGCTATACAACAATTTGTGACCAATAAGTTTTGGTGGCCATCCTATGCCTGTGGCCCTCAAAATTACTATGGCCCTAAACTATTATGCCTCTGGATCATTCTAGGGATCCACCGGCAACATGTGTGGGGTTTCTCAATCAGTAGTACACCGCTACATCAATGAGGTGACCAATGCTCTGTTCAGGAAAGCCAGCAACTATGTGCGCCACAGGACAGTCTCTGAGAGTCAGGATGAGAGAGCCATTGGATCTGGGGCCATTGCGGAATTCTCACAGGTCCAAGCAAGGGACAGGCACACCAACATGTTGCACCATGGATATTTGACAAAATTACTGACTCAGCCACGGGCATGGGGGTAATTAATTTGTATATGAAGTGTATAGCCAATCTAATGCCATCAAAACACAGTCCAATTTAAAACACATTTCTCCCTATAAATAAAGTAGCTGAGCATACAAACATCAATGGAGATCAGCACAACTGTATTAGCCAGATAGCAAGCAAAACAGTATGCAATGCCAATGCAAATTACTTTTGTTGACAGAATAGAGCTAGATACACCATATCATGTCCTGTTGGATGGACATTAATGGATGACCTCTATGGATTCACACTGTGTCGGGGGTGAAAATTCATCCAATAAACCATGAAACTCATGGAGAGGATTGTTTATTTATTTAGAGATACAGCACTGAAACAGGCCCTTCGGCCCACCGAGTCTGTGCTGACCAGCAACCACCCATTTTATACTAATCCTACATTAACCCCATATTCCCTACCACATCCCCACCATTCTCCTACCACCTACCTACACTAGGGGCAATTTACAATGGCCAATTTACCTGTCAACCTGCTAGTCTTTGGCAGTGGGAGGAAACCGGAGCACCCAGCAGAAACCCACGCGGTCACAGGGAGAACTTGCAAACTCCGCACAGGCAGTACCCAAAACTGAACCCGGGTCGCTGGAGCTGTGAGGCTGCAGTGCTAACCACTGCGCCACTGTAGTTATTGGGGTGAGGCAGTAGAAAAATCAGCAATAGGAAGATGGACCATTTCTCACACTGCTGTTGTCACAAGACAACTTAACCTGTGATGGTCAATGTTTGTGCAACTTCTCCACCTGCTTGTAATATGTGTTTGAAGACCGGGAAGCCAACAAAAGGGCAGTGATCTCCAGATCAGGAGAATTGAAACGATCGAGCAGATAGTACATCAGAAGAGTTATGTAAAACAGAAAAACAGAGTGGGACAGGAAAGGACAGAGAGATTAATGGTAGGTAGCCAAAACTAGATTATTTATCTTGATAGGCTGTTAAACTAGATCCTGGATTCTAAAATACAGGAACAACAGAATCTCTTATGGACAAAATGGCATTCGCTCACCAAAGCTAGTGACAAAATTAGATAAACAGAATTACAAATAAAGAGCACCCTTCAGTTCCTCCAATAAAGTGATTCTCTTAAATTAATTTATATCTATATCTCAGTCTATCACTGTCAATTCTGATTCAGCTCTGACAAGATAATTATTAACAAAAAGCTTTTCTGCAAAAAGTTGAGCGGTTGTTACTGCATGTATTAATCAGTTACAAAATGTTTAGTCACTGTCTGTAAGATTGTCCACCAGACTAATCAATTTATGTCTAAGCCAAATTCCTTACCTGTTAGCAAAGATGCACTTTTAATGTAATGTAATTATATGATACAGACAACTTTCAAATGATGTTGGCCACTCAGGTTATTTTCCTTCAAACTGGATAGTAAATGATGTACATTGCAGTTACTGATCTTTGACGTATTTGTAAAACATGTCTTTTAATCCAATTTGCAGCAAAAAAATCTAATGACTGTTTTTAACATGGTCATTGAAACATAATAAATGTTTACGATGTCTTCCATGACAGTTTTTAAAACTGCAAATGCAGCATGGAATTTGTTAAGGAATCGTAGACAGTTCATCATAGATTAAGGTTTATTAAAGCTATCCAATACATCATATTTACTCAGCCCCATTACACTGTACTGTTGAATTCATGAGGAACTTACAGTGCTGACTTCTGGAGATTTCCTGGATTTTCCCCTGAGTACAAGTTCTGGAACGATGTGATTCCAAATGGATAGCAGCAGAATTGCAACATTTATATAGAAGTAAAAGTCCAGAAACTTTCAACATGTCACTGAGCTTGTGGTCCAAGTGAAAGTAATGTGTGCCAGAGCTTAGAAATCGAGACATTCCCTAAGTGACTTTTTTCATTTTAACATGAATTTACATGACACAAGCCTTTAATGTTGAGTTTTAAAATAATGCGGCTGCTAGGTTATTTTAAAACTCAATGTTCACGGCTTGGTGCAAGGGTGTCCAATCTTTTCGCATGGGGGGGCCACATTACAATTTTTATCTTACATAGGTGCCGATGAGACAATTTTGGCAAGATAAAGACATTAAAAATTTACCTTACTATTAAACAGAATAACAACAAATGTGCATTTTTGTGAAGAAGCTTTAAATGAGAAAACTAATTTATTGACTTACTTTCTGATCACTATGTTGGACACTGATTTCATGAGATACCTGGCATTGTATTTGCTTGCACAAGTAGTTAGTGTCTGCCCACATACTTGTAGCGCTGCAGAGTATTCCGGATCGATGTCCATCTGTCAGAACTGATCTTGATCGCAGTCTCTTCCTCCTCTCTCTCTCTCTCTGTCTCTCTCTCTCCACGCCCCCCCCCCCCGTGCCCCTCTCTCTCTGTCTCCCCTTCTCTCTCTCTATCCACCTCACTATTTCCCCTCTCTCCCTCCCTGTCCCCACCCTCACTCTCTGTCCTCACCCTCTCTCTGTCCCCT
Organism: Heterodontus francisci; assembly: GCF_036365525.1. Taxonomy (NCBI): domain Eukaryota; kingdom Metazoa; phylum Chordata; class Chondrichthyes; order Heterodontiformes; family Heterodontidae; genus Heterodontus; species Heterodontus francisci. The sequence goes on from NC_090378.1 coordinate 84,264,402, forward strand.
TCCCTCTCTCTGTCCCCTTCCCTCTCTGTCCCTTCCCGTGGCGGCACAGTGGCGCAGTGGTTAGCACCGCAGCCTCACAGCTCCAGCGACCCGGGTTCAATTCTGGGTACTGCCTGTGTGGAGTTTGCAAGTTCTCCCTGTGTCTGCGTGGGTTTCCTCCGGGTGCTCCGGTTTCCTCCCACATGCCAAAGACTTGCAGGTTGATAGGTTAATTGGCCATTATAAATTGCCCCTAGTACAGGTAGGTGGTAGGGAAATATAGGGACAGGTGGGGATGTGGTAGGAATATGGGATTAGTGTAGGATTAGTATAAATGGGTGGTTGATGGTCGGCACAGACTCGGTGGGCCGAAGGGCCTGTTTCAGTGCTGTATCTCTAAAACAAAACTAAAACTCTCTGTCCTCTCCTCTCTCTGTCCTCTCCTCTCTCTTTGTCCCCTCTCTCTCTCTGCCCCCTCTCTCTCTGTCCCCTCGCTCTCTCTCTCCCCTTCCCCCTCTCTCTGTCTTCTCTGTCTCTCTCGCTCTCTTTCTCAGTCCCCCTCTCTTTCTGTGCCCCCTCTCTGTGTCCTCTCTCTCTGTCCCCCTCTCTCTCACTCAATCCCAGCCTTCCCTTAACTGCCCTCTCTCTCTGTCTGTCCTCTCTCTCTCTGTCCACTCTCTCTCTCTGTTCACCTCTCTCTCTCTGTCCACCTCTCTCCCTCTGTCCCCCCCTCTCTCCATCCCCCCCTCTCTCTCCCACCCCTCTCTGTCCCCTCGCTCCCTGTCCCCTCTCCCTCTCTCTCTCTATCCCTTTCTCTTTCTGTCCCCCTCTGTTCCTCTCTCTCTGTTCAAACCGTCTCTATCCCCTTTCTCCCTCTGTCCCCCCTCTCTGTGTCCCCCCCCCCCTCTCTGTTCCCCTGCACTCTCTGACAGATGTTGAGAACAGGAACTGACAGCAGAGCAGCTTCATGGTTGCCCAGCTTTTAAAAAAATCAAAACTATCAGTTTCATAGCTGACAGGTGCTGAGAGCGGGTGGCACAGTGGCGCAGCGGTTAGCACCACAGCTTCAGTGATCCGGGTTCGGTTCTGGGTACTGCCTGTGTTGTGTTTGCAAGTTGTCTCTGTGACTGTGTGGGTTTCTGCCGGGTGCTCCAGTTTCCTCCCACAGCCAAAGACTTGCAGGTTGATAAGTAAATTTCCCCTAGTGTAGGCAGGAGAATTGAGGGAAGGTAGGGAATATGGGATTATGACTCTATGAACTTTGGACAGAGTCATGGGTTTCCAGCAGGCTTTAAAAAAAAAATCAGTGTGTACTATACACAGTTTCTGCAGCACATTTGTTAAGGTATGATTGCTGCACTCCACAATCCCAGAGGACTGCGGATGGTGTGCTATTTGTAGTTTATGCTGAATTCTGATAAGTTTCTGTAATTTGGAAAAAACTGCATCTGTAAAATGGGTGCCCTGATCACTGTCAACTTGTATTGGTAGCCCACACCTACAGAACACCTCACTCAATAAGATTTTAACAGCAGTAAGCACAGTGTTAGACCTACAAGGGAAAGCTTCAATTCACTTAGTGAACTGGTCAATAACTATGAGGGCATATATAAAATTGCCCTGCGAAGGTGGCAGGGACCCAATAAAATCAATCTGAAGATGAGTTCAGGGCCACCTGGGGCTACCTGACTCCAAAGAAGTGCTCGCTGGTACATAAAGAAGGATTTTGCTCTAAATAAGGCAGAGACCGGGAGACATGGAGGTTCACAGCCTTCTCATTCAGAGCCACTGTGCAGTAGAAGCAATTTTTCTAAGAGTAGTTTTGGCAGAATAGTGACCACCAATGGGATGGGAATAAAACAAAAACAGAAGCTCACTACAGGGGGAACACAGTAAACAGGATCCTGATCCGGTGTTCGTTGGTACTTGAACAGGGGTGGTGATGCTTCGGGGAGAGGGGGGTCCGAGGGACCGATGAAGTGGGTGTAGGCAAAGGCTGGCCTTGTTCATGCCAATGTGTAACGATCCGTATGGGTCATAGTCAGCTTGGAGGGAGGCCAAATCAATTGTGGGGCCAACAGCAAACGTAGAGGTTACTGTTTCCTCAATTTCTGGCAATGGATCTCCAGATAGGGAGGCTTCTTTTGTGGCTAAATCTGTAGCAGTGTTGCCTTGAATATGCATGGAACTATCTTGCCGGTCAGCATAAACTTTCCCAATATGGCACAGTGCATGACATTCCTATCAAAGGAGATGAAACCATGGTCCAAGGACCAAAGGTTTCCTATCTGAGGTATGATATGAATTTTTGTGGTAGAGAGCAATTGATAGCATGGCATTCATAGCATTGGCACTGTCAGACCATATATTCACAGGGCGGTCAGAAGTTTCACAAACAGCAATTAGGACAGCCATGATTTTAGCATACTGAGATGAATGTCGAGAACTCTTGAACTGGAGGGTGCATTCAGGTAAGACTACTGCTAATCCTGTGTGAGGGGAACCCCTAACAAGGTACGATGAGTCGTCAACATAGATATTTGGTGCCTCTTTAATTGGTGCGTGAAGCACTAGGTGCGACTCCAAGTCAATCAAAGGTAGAGGACACTTGTGAGCATGACCTTCATCGGCCATTATAATGGGCAGAAGAATGTTCTGCTTTGCAGTGATGTCAAGATCATGATGAAGTAGCTCTAAAGTCCACCTGCTTAGTCTCTACTAAGAGACTAGCGAATCCCCAGGTTTAATCATCAATTTCAAGAGCATGTGTGGGGAGTGGATGATCTTTTGTAGGCTGGAGATAGGTAAAGGCTCAGAAAATCGTCAAGAGGTGGCATCCACATTGAGAATATGTTGTTTCTGCTTCCTGTAGGATATGAGATGCGTATGCAATTGGCTATAATCAGTTTGTGTGTTCCTGGCAGAGGACAGCAGTCAGACTCAGCTCTGTAGATGACACCTCAAGATGAAACAGTTGCATTGGATCAGGTGAAACAAGACATGTAGCCTGCATCACTGCTGCCTTAAGGTTCTATACTGCCTTGGTATGCTCTGAGGTCCAGGACAGAAGTATCTGTTCGTCCTTTCCTTTCAGAAGTTCGTAGAGGGGCTTGGCCAAATCTGCAAACCATGGAATGAAATTATGTCGGTATCCTACCAATCCTAGAAATGAACGAAGAGTGATAATCGTTGAATAATTTTGACCTTATGGGTGTCTGGACAGAGACCTTGTGGAGATTTAGAGACCACCAGGAAGGTAACATCTTCCTACAACAACTGAGCTTTCCGGGGGTTGATCTTCAAACCAGCCTCTGCTAGCTAGGTCAACAACTCATCTAGCAAACTCAAATGCTCGTCAATGGTTTTCATAGTTAACAATAAATCATCCACATACTGCAGTAGGCACTCTGACTGAGAGAAGCATTTTAAAATTCAGGCCATTCTTGTGTGAAAAATGGTTGGAGCATTGTGAAAACCTTAGGGCAAACATGTCCAAGTCTAGCTCCGGTCTCCAAAAGTGAAAGCAAATTTATATTGGTCTTCTTCAGCCACAGGAATACTCCAAAATCCGTTGGAGATGTCCAGTGTAGAGAAAAACTTAGAGCCTAAAGGTATCTCAGAGAGTAGGGTTGGGGCCTCTCTGACAGTAGGAGTACATTTAGTTATTACCTTATGCACTAATAATTAATGCTGAGCCTCCAGCTGCCATCAGGTTTCCGAACTGGCCAAATAGAAGAGTTGGTAATGAACGTGCCTGACCTCAAGTTTCCTTACATGCTGTATTAATCAATCACATCTTTAATATATGGATGACTTTCTTTATGGATGGGGTATTGCCTGGAAAAGGAATGGGGAGGACCATTGATAGTTTCCTTACCCCACAATCGCCAACAGTTGTGCTTGCTGGTGGAAAAGACAGATGAGTGGGCCTGGATCATCTGACGGACTCTTTCATTGGGGCGACTCGGGAGTTCATATGAGGAAGCCATTTTAGTGGTAAAAAAAGGACATCTGATAGCTCAACCAGTTCACTACCTCCTGTACCTATCCAGATGCAATTCTGATTGTAGTCAGTAATTGCCTGATGCTGTGTCAGGATGTCACTGCCCAATATCCCCTTACAATCAGAGGTTACCATCATAACAGGTGACTTAACAATCATTGGAACATTTTTCACAGGAGTTTCAAACCATTATCTTTAAATGCAGCTGTCTTTCCACCACGAAAACCTTTTAACATTAAGCAACCCTTGGTCGCCATTACATGCTATTCAGGATGTGGAGCATGGACAAAGGTAATGGCGGAGCTGGTGTCAGTAAGTGTAGTTTGTTGCTGGACCCCAGTAAAACAACTGGTATCACTGGTCACCCGTTAACATCACATTGGAACCCCACTTCCATCCAAGAGAGGGCCTCGCCCGGTCATGTGGACCTTTTCCCTGAGTCCATAGATGGCTGAGTGGTATCCATACACACAGGGAAGCCTCCGCTTCCTCCTTGAATATGGGCTTGAGTAATCATAACAATTACTAATTTGTCAAGATTCTCACTCAATTGTCCACATTGCCAGCCAACAGGTCTATCTTGGTCCCAGTTGTGGATGGGGGTTGAGAAGAATATGGGGGTGGTCTTAGGGGAACACCCCCTAAGCCCACCCCCATCAGCTGGACCATTCCTTTTTGAATGCTTAGTATTCCTGCAGTCCCTAGCCACATGTCCGTGTCGTCCACCATTGTAACAGGATCCCAGCAGTTTACTAAAAGGTGCTGAGGGCACTGCTCGTGATCCCTCTACTGTATGGACAGGCTTTCTCGTGGCTGATTCCTTGACCTGAATACTATCCTTAACTGTATCCCAAGCTCTTGCATAACAGCCCAGGGAGTTGTATCACTAACAGCATACCCTAAGGATGATCTTAGTGCTGGGTGAATCTGCTTAAGAAAGGCATTCCTAAAGGGTTTGGTCTAACCCTGCAGCTGGGGTTGGTGGCTGTTGCCCTTGTGACAAAACATAAAAGCCATACAGCCATCGTGCAAAGGCTCCAGGATGCTCCTCTGATCACTGTTTACAAGCTTTCATTTTATCACTAACATCCATGTCAATACCTAATTCTCTGAGGATGGTGTGCACAACATCTTCTGCTTCCTGCTGGTAGGTATCAGGGTAGACACTCATTTTAAAACTAGAATCACAGGCTGCGAGGATGATCCTTTTCAGATCCTCCCCCTCTAACTCCGGGTGTCCCAATTTAAAATACTGATACTGGGTGAAAGGCACAATAGGGCACATGCCTAATTTAATGGGACCTAATTCGCGGCCACAAGCTTGCAACTCATTAGGGGTTTGTGGGCTAGAGGTACATCTGCAACCAATCATCCCACCCTGGGGATTTATATCCCATCATGTCTGAATCTCCGCCACTGGGGCTGATTCAAAAGAAGAGGGAAGATGTGGTTCTAAAGGAGGAAAACTGTCTCATGAATGTCCACAAACATTTGCATCGCCAGTGTCCTTTACGCCCTCAAATGGTTCCTGAGACTAAATGGTTACAGCTGACACTACTGCTTTTCTCCTTAAATTTTCAATCTCAGCTTTACACATGGAGTGATCAGCTTCTCCATAGGATTGTTTAATGGTTTCCCAGAGTGCTCACCTTGCATCCTCCAGGTCCTGTTTAAGGGTCATATATCCCTCTGACATTGTTTTAGAGAATGTTTGGTCTCTTGTAGCTCGTGCATTGCAATTCCCACCTACAGAGTCAGCATACTTTGTTGTTGTAAAACAGCAGATGGTTGGGCTGCATGCATTTCTAAGATCTGGACTTGTCCTTTTAACTTTTCATTCTCTTTTTTTTTTACTATACTCATCTTCCCTTTGGGCACAGTAAAAAGCTACATATATTATCAGACTAGTTGCCTTGTCTGCTTTAATCTTTTGATTTACGCACTCCTGAATAAAATTGAATATCTACTCCAAGGGTACGCTACTACTTATAACTCAAACATTCTGTAAACAAAGGCTGAATGTCCTCTCCACATGCTTTACTAACCCTGCCTCTATATACATAGCAACTGTAGTAGCAGCCACCAGCCAAAATAGTAGCAACAATAGCAACCAACACATACTCAATGGGCCAAATGGCCTCCTTCTGTGCTGTAAATGACTCTAAAATACATGTTAGTACCTCCTGAAAGACCTAAACATTAAATACTATTGTGCGTAAAATTGTTTCGCTCCACCCTTCTTCAGGTTTTTCCTCCTTCAGTGTGAATGTTGATCAGGTAGCCACCTCGTGGTCTGGTAACCTGTCACAAACCAAAGTCCGTTTTAGTCTTGTCCCATCTGAGGTGCCAAGATTTGTAAGCTTCCTGACTTCAGCCAAGTTGTTGGACAAGACAAAAAATGCAACAGACAATAGTTTTGGTGTAACAAGTCAACAGAATATATGAAGGAAATGCTTAAACAAAATGCTTTAGGGCGACACAGTGGCGCAGTGGTTAGCAGTGCAGCCTCACACTCCAGCGACCTGGGTTTGGTTCTGGGTACTGCCTGTGTGGAGTTTGCAAGTTCTCCCTGGTTTCCTCCAGGTGCTCCAGTTTCCTCCCACATGCCAAAGACTTGTGGGTTGATGGGTAAATTGGCTGTTGTAAAAAAAAAAATTGCCCCTAGTGTAGGTAGGGGAAGGTGGGGATGTGAGAGGGAAAATGGGATTAATGTAGGATTAGTATAAATTGGTGGTTGATGGTCAGCACGGACTCGGTGGGCTGAAGGGCCTGTTTCGGTGCTGTATCCCACTATTACTCTATGACTTAACTATAGGTGATAGTAGACAAGTTGCTTTTGATCCTTGCTCCTCGAAGCTTCCTGGACACTGGTGGTGTTATCTTTGGTTCTTCTCTGATGTCTTCTTCTACTCTGGCTTCTTCTTGTGAGTGAGTTCTATCTCTGTGGTTCTTCTCCTGCTGTTGTTCCGATGCCTCTGCCTGTGCCTGTGTGAAATGTGGTCCTGAGGCCCCTGCTTTTATATCTTTTTTTCAGAGCAACCTACCTGTCAAACTGCACATTCTCTGCAGCTCTGCACCTGTTTCCCCTTCCATGCCTGATACAATTCTGTTACCTTTTTCCTAACCTGGCTTAATTTGATTGGCTTCTTTTGTCTCTCCCCAGACTATCTGGCGTTGTCTCAGCATCCTTTTGGAACAGTAAAGACAAGTTAAACGTTCATAAAAGAACTTTTCAAACATAATATGATTAAAAATTACTAACACAACAATCCTTCCAATAAAAAAAGTTTCATAAATGACTTTAAACATTTTTTAACAGTCTTTCCAACCAAATCATGAATTTAAATATGTTTACACCATGGCCGTTTTCAGCGGCAAGCTTGAAAGAAGGCACGGTGCACGTGCGACTTGTGTGTGGCTGAGACCCCGCGATATTTCGCACAGGGGCTCATTTAAATGGAGGGAGCAGAACGGCTGCCGCCGATGATATAGAGGGGGCAGCCACTCCGTCCCTGGCAATGCGTCCGGTGCCACCGCGCCACCAACCACGACCCCCAGCGTCAGAGGGCTAGTAAAATTGAGCCCCAAATTTTTAATCAGAACCTGAAATTAAACATATTTTGCTCCTTCCCACAATAGTGTCCATCCAATACCAGCACAGTGTGCAATCCAACACAGTGTCCATCCAGCACGAAGACAGTGTGCATTCAAACACCAGCATAGTGTGCAATCCAACATGGAGTCCATCCAACACCAGCACAGTGTGCAATCCAACACAGTGTCCATCCAGCATGAAGACAGTGTGCAATCCAACACCAGCATAGTGCGCAATCCAACATGGAGTCCATCCAACACCAGCACAGTGTGCAATCCAACATGGCGTCCATCCAATACCAGTACAGTGTGCAATCCAACACCAGTACAGTGTGCAATCCAACACAGTGTCCATCAAACACCAGCAGAGGGTGCAATCCAACATAGATTCCACCCACACCAGCACAGTGTGCAATCCGACACACGATTCATCCAACATCAGCACAATGGGTAATCCAACGTAGTCTACATCCAACACCAGCAGCGTGTGCAGCCCAACATAGTCTACATCCAACACCAGCACAGAGTATGCTATCCAACAAAGTCGACACCCAACACCAACACAGTGTGCAATCCATCACCGTGTCCATCCAACACCAACACAGTGTGCAATCCATCACCGTGTCCATCCAACACCAACATAGTGTGCAATCAAACACGGTGTCCATCCAACACCAACACAGTGTGCAATCCAACACGGTGTCCATCCAACACCAAAACATTGTGCAATCCAACACCAGCACAGAGTGCAATCCAACACAGTCTCCATCCAACACCAACACAGTGTGAAATCCAACACAGTGTCCATCCAACATCATCACAGTGTGTAATCCAACACTGTGTCCATCCAACACCAGCATAGAGTGCAATCCAACACCGTGTCCATCCAACACCAACACAATGTGCAATCCAACACCATGTCCGTCCAACATCAAAACAGTGTGCAATCCAACACCAGCACAGAGTGCAATCCAACACAGTCTCCATCCAACACCAACACAGTGTGAAATCCAACACAGTGTCCATCCAACATCAACACAGTGTGCAATCCAACACCGTGTCCATCCAACACCAGCACAGAGTGCAATCCAACACAGTCTCCATCCAACACCAACACAGTGTGAAATCCAACACAGTGTCCATCCAACATCAACACAGTGTGTAATCCAACACTGTGTCCATCCAACACCAGCATAGAGTGCAATCCAACACCGTGTCCATCCAACACCAACATAGAGTGCAATCCAACACAGTCTCCATCCAACACCAACACAGTGTGAAATCCAACACAGTGTCCATCCAACATCAACACAGTGTGTAATCCAACACTGTGTCCATCCAACACCAGCATAGAGTGCAATCCAACACAGTCTCCATCCAACACCAACACAGTGTGAAATCCAACACAGTGTCCATCCAACATCAACACAGTGTGTAATCCAACACTGTGTCCATCCAACACCAGCATAGAGTGCAATCCAACACCGTGTCCATCCAACACCAGCATAGTGTGCAATCCAACACAGTGTGCATCCAACACCAGCACAAAGTGCAATCCAACACACTGTCCATCCAACACCAGTACAGTGGGCAATCCAACACAGTGTCCATCCAACACCAGTACCGTGTGCAGTCAAACAGAGTGACTATCGAGCATGAGCATGGTGTGCAATCCAACATGGCATCTATCCAACACCAGCACTGTGTGCAATCCAACACAGAAATTGAATTGGACCAGCCACATAAATACTGTGCCTATAACAGTAGGTCAGAGGCTGTGAATTCTTCAGCGAGTAACTCACCTTCTGTCTCCCTAATGTCTGTCCACTATCTATAAGTCACAAGGCAGGAGTGTGATGGAATACTCTCCACATGCCTGACTGTGTGCAGCTCCAACAACGCTCAAAATGCTTGACACCATCCAGGAAAAAGCAGTCCGCTTGACTGGACCCCATCCACCATCTTCAACATTCATTCCCTTCACCACCAGTGCACCATGACTGCAGCGTGTACCATCTGCAAGATGCAATGTAGCTGCTCACCAATGCTCCTTTGACAGCACCTTCCAAACCCTACGACCTCTACCACCTAGAAGGACAAGGGCAGCAGATGCACGGGAACACCACCACCTGCAAATTCCCCTCCAAGCCACACAGCATCCTGACTTGGAACTATATCACCGTTTCTTCACTGTTGCTGGGTCAAAATCCTGGAACTCCCTTCCTAACAGCATTGTGGGTGTACCTACACCCCAAGGACTGCAGCAGTTCAAGAAGTCAGCTCACCACCACCTTTTCAAGGGCAATTAGGGATGGGGAATAAATGCTGGCCTAGCCCGCATCCCATGGACGAATAAAAAAAAAATTCAGAACCCCTTTTGCCAGATACTGCCTCGTCCGCCTACCCTTTGGACTATTGGTCAGCCAAGCCACCTTCCAGCAACACATGGACCAAATAATAGTGCGTGTCCCATGTTGCGTATGTATTGCAGAATACATAGCTGTGGTAGGTCGTGTAAAAGAGGAACACGATAGAAGCCTCCACATGCTGATGGAGACCACCAGGTGTGAAAGTTTAGTTTTCAATCGCAAGAAATGTTCCATCTAAACAGACCACATCAATTTCTTTGGGTTTATCTACTTCAACACAGGTATTCGCCCAGATCCAAGTAAAATTGAAGGCATTCACTCTCTGCCCACACCACAGGATAAGGATGACCTACAGAGATGCTTAGAATTGTTCAACCTCCTGGCAGCATATATGCCACATTTCCCTGACAAGGCATCCCCACTCAGGGAGCTTTTGAAGAATGACACACTGTTTCTCTGGCAAGATGATCATCAACATACATTCAATGCACTAAAGCAGGCACTCTCAGCCAAATCGTGCCTAAAGTACTATGACCCACAGAAAGCGGCAACGCTAGAAGTAGATGCCTCGCAGAATAGCCTTGGGGCATTCCTCCTGCAGGACGGTAAACCTGTAGCTTTTGGATTGAAGAGCCTATTACCTGCCCAGGCAAATTACTCAAAGATTGAGCAGGAGAATCTAGTACTCATTTTTGGAATCACCAGATTCCACAAGTATCTGTTTGATAAGGAATTCACAGTTGAAACAGACCTCATACCTCCAGAAATGGTTTATCAGTGTGCTTACCAGTGCACCACCTCGCCTCCAGAGATTGCTAATAAAGATTTAAGGTTACAATTGCAATGTCAGGTACAAACCTGCAACCAGATGGTTCTATCAGACACTCTGAGCAGACTGCGTAACCCCAGAAAGACATGGGGCATACCACTCGACTTCCAAGTCAATGAGGTATGTGTGGACATAGAGGATGTCTACAACAGCGACCTAATGTGTTTTGGTCACAGCAATGAGAGGAACTCCAGAGACAGACTAGAACCCTGTGGCAGATCGTCATTGATGGCTAGCCAAAAACTATCAAGGAGATACCCACAGACTTGAGGATATACTGGCCATATCAGGACGAGATTGTCATATCGAACGGAGTGCTTTTCAAAGGCTGCCAGTTATTGATTCCGCTGACACTTCGCTCAGGCACTGTTTGTCAGCTTCACCCGGGCCATATGGGGATTGAGAAGACGAGACGCACTGCTCGTGAACCAGTGTTCTGGCCTGACATTGGCAAAGACATTGACCAGGTTGTAAGGATGTATGATGCTTGCCAAGAATACCAAGCCAAACAGAAGGAGAAGGAGCCACTCCAGCCACACGATATCCCATCCTCTCCATGGACCAAGCTAGCGATGGACCTGTTCACTCTCGACAAGGAGGACTACCTACTCATAACTGATTACTGTTCCAAATATCTGATCATTCAAAGGCTCAGGGGCATGTCAAGTGCAGCAGTGGCCAGCACTGTATGCGCCACTTTCAGCATTTCTGTTGCCCCAGTTGAAGTCGTATCAGACAACAGTCCACAGTGCAGTGGAAAATCCTTCCAGGACATGTGCAAGAAATGATCTGTCAATCACATCACATCATCTCCCTGGTATCCTCGCTCTGCTGGATTGGTGGAGCACATGGTCGGAATGGTGAAATCTCTGATCAGGAAATGCACAGAAACGGGACATGGCATCCAGATCGCTGTGTTACATTTTCGTGCAACTCTGTTGGATTCTGAATTGCCATCCCCAGCTGAAATCCTGTTCAGTCAGCCCGTGAGGAACACTCTCCCAAGCCATCACCTCATGACATCATCTTCAATCACGGACCAACTGCAACAAAGACAGAACAGGATTAAGGACACTCATGATAAACATGCCAGTGCAGAACTACCTCCACTCCATGTGTGTCAGAAGGTGAGAGTATTACACCCACGGGAAAAAGCGTGGATTCCAGCAGAAGTGTTGAAAGTTTGTCGAGAAGCACAATCCTATGAGGTGACGACATAGAATCGAACTACACTAAAAAAAAGGGTCTCACCTTAGAGAACTCTCTGTCAGCCATACACCAGGCAATCCAACTGCATTGCCTACACGCAAATGTGTGCGCTATGCCGATGAAGGGACAACAAGTACCAAATCGAGCACACCAACACTTGATGACAGTCATTCCAAACCCGAACCTCAGGCCGAGAAAACAGACAGCTCAAAATCACACCCAGATGTAGTTGTTACCAGGACTGGTCAAGTCAGCTATTGACCAGCATGTTTCCAAGAATACGAGATGTAGTTAGCACCTTGGAGAGTAGTCATTTTAGGTGTGTTGCTATAGGTTATAATGATCTATGTTAATCAGTGTTTATAGTTTCTTAGAAATAATGACTTGATGTGATAACTATAGACGTTTAGTGTTACTAATATAGGAGAATGTTTTAAAGTTAAAAGGGGATAACATGAATTTGCAAATTATATGTGCTAAAATACTATACTACAAGTATGTAACATAGCTACCACTTTGCTACCCCATAGGAAATAGGCTCTGTTTGCTGGCAACACAACTACTAGGTGGCGCAGTATTAGCACATGCACAAATGCAGTCTCTTACACTGAAATTTTACTGTCTGCGATGTTCAGGCAGCTGCCAGGATGAAAGATGGCGCTGCTCAATTTATCACAGAAAAACAATTACAACCCAAAAATCCCATCTATCGGTCCCTCCTGCGCCCGTCCTCTCATCGCTGGCTCCCCGCTGCCTTCCCTTAAATACTCACTACAGCTTCGCCATTTTCCCCACCCTCCCCAGCCGCTCGCTCCAGACCTCGCCACTACTCCACACCCCTTCCCCTCCCCTCAGCCAATTGTTCCCCACTCCTTTCTTCCCGCCCCCCTCCCCAGTCACCCCGCTGTCCAGCCACTCGCTCCCCATGTTCCCCCCCCCCCCATACGCTAACTCCAGGCTGCACCACTTCCCTCCTCTCAGCCACTCGTTCCCATGTTCAATCGTTCTCCGCACGCCGCCTGAAGAAGCAAGGCGAGGCGCAAGGGGTGACGGGACGACGTAGGAGCGAGTGGCCGAGAGGAAGGAAGCGGCACGGCCTAGAGCTAGTGGCTGGAGGGGTGAGGGAAGCGGGGAGCAACTGGCTGGACAGTGGGGTGGCAGGTGTAAGCAAGGAGTGGGGAACAGTCAGCCAAGGGGAGTGGGGGGGGGAGCAGTGGCGAGGTCTGGAGCGAGCGGCTGAGGGGGGGAAGCATCGGTGGGGGGGAGGGGGAGAAAGTGTCGAGGCTTGGAGCCAAGGGGGGAGAGTGGCCAGTAGGGTGGGAGAGAATAGCTGAGTGGGAGGAAGTGGGCGGGGGGAGTGAGTAGCGAACTCCAGCCTCAAAGTGCCTCGTTCAGTCGTTCAATGACGTTGGCGTTACACGATGACACTGGCATTGCACAATGATGTTTTCCCGCGAATGCGCCACTTAGTCCTGGCAAGATGTAGGCTGCAAATGCGCAGCATCTCACTGAGAGCAGGAGACCGTTTGCGCATGGGCAAAGCTTGGAGTGCTCTGATGACGTCGGCGGGCTGCTGCGTTGTCAGGAGTCACTTTGTTTCTTTAATCTTCTGGAGTGCTTACTCTTGATGTGAACTCCAGTGCCATCCTTGATCTCCTTTGAGAAGTTGTCATAGAGGTTCTGTTAACCTGCGCTAAATGAGGCAGAAATTAGGCTAACTGATCCATCATTCCAAAGGATCCTTGGAGCTGCTGAATGGAAGTAGGAGTAGGGAATTCTGTAATGGCTCATGTCTTCTGTGGGTTGCTATGTACCTTTACTGCTTACTATGTATCCTGTTACAACTGAGGTGGGAAGAGTGCACTGTCTTTTCTAGTTCCACTTTTCTACAGGTCACTACATATATTTAAATGTTTACCCAGTTACTGTTATGGTCAATCATATACTCTACTCTTTATCCCAGAATAAAATACACCAACCAGGTTTCTTTAATAAACAACAAAATTATCAGTTTGTTATAAAACAAGACTTATCCAGAAATGAAGCAAAGCATTAATACACAGATTGAAATATGAAAGTTCCCTTTTTAAATTCCCCACACACAAACTCACACCCACAAAGAAAAAAATATAGAAATTCTCTCTGCAGAGATCTGTCACAAAAAAAACAAAAAAAAAATACTTTGGCCAAATACTTGCTACTTCTTGCAGAAAAAAAGAGAAGATATGGAAGGAAGTCAGTTGTCCCTTTTTGGTCTGGTATACGGAGAAGGGTCACTGAGATTTGTTCAGAAGCAGTTTGTTCTGGAGATGTCAAGAAATCATCTGGTAGGCTTTCCAGGAGAAATGTGGCATCAGGGGTTTCAGCCAGCACACTCTTGAATTGCAAGGTTTTTCCAAAGACAGGAGGAAAGAGGAGCTGACACACTGCAGGCAAAATGAGCTGGGGATTTCTTTTTCCTTGGCAGGCATTTCTTCAGCTTCCAAATGAATCCATTTCTGCCATTTAAATATGAGTCCTTAAAAACATATTTAAATAAAAATAGAAGCACTCCCAAGGAACAAATTGATGTCTTGGAGAATTCACATTTCTCGATCAGTGTTAGCCCTGCTTCTTGGAGCTGTTGCAAAACTGCTTGAACTATTTGGTCATGTTCCTTGCATTTGATACAGTGCCACACACAGACTTGTGAGCAAACTTGTAGCTCATGGAATAAAAGCGACAGTAGCAACATGGATACGAAATTGGCTGAGTGACAGGAAACAAAAAGTAGTGGTTAATGGATGTTTTTCAGGCTGTAGGAAGGTTCGTAGTGGAGTTCCTAGGGATCAGTGTTGGGACCCTTGCTTTTCTTGATATCTATTAATGACCTAGATCTTGGTGTACAGGGCACAATTTCAAAGTTTGCAGATGATACAAAACTTGGAAGCATTGTGAACTGTGTGGAACTTCAAAAGGACATAGACAAGTTGGTGGAATTGGCAGACAGGTGGCAGACGAAGTTCAATGCAGAGAAATGTGAAGTGATTTATTTTGGTAGGAAGTACATGGAGAGACAGTATAGAATAAAGGGTACAATTCTAAAGGGGGTGCAGGAGCAGAGGGACCTAGGTGTATATGTGCATAACTCATTGAAGGTGGCAGGACAGGTTGAGAGAGCGGTTAATAAAGCATAGAGTATCCTGGACTTTATTAATTGGGCCATAGAGTACAAGAGCAAAACAGTTACATTGAACTTGTATAAGACACTAGTTTGGCCTCAGCTGGAGTATTGCATCCAATTCTGGGTGCCGCACTTTAGGAAAGACGTGAGGGCATTGGAGAGAGTACAGAAAAGATTCACAAGAATGGTTCCAGTGATGAGGAATTTCAGTTATCAAGATAGATTGGAGAAGTTAGGATTGTTTTCCTTGGAAAAGAGAAGGCTAAAAGGTGATTTGATAGAGGTATTCAAAATCATAAGGGGTCTGGACAGAGTAGATAGAGAGAAACTTTTCCCGCTCGTGAAAGGATCGAGAATGAAAGGGCACAGATTTAAAGTATTTGGTAAGAGAAGCAAAAGTGACATGAGGAAAAACTTTTTCACGCAGCGAGTGGTTAAGGTCTGCAATGCGCTGCCTGAGAATGTGATGGAGGCAGGTTCAATTGAAGCATTCAAAAGGGAATTAGACAGTTATATGAGAAGGAAGAATGTGCAGGATTGCGGGGAGAAGGCGGGGGAATGGAACTGAGGGAATTGCTCTTTCAGAGAGCCAGTGCCGGCACGATGGGCCAAATGGCCTCCTTCTGCACTGTAACAATTCTGTGATTCTCTACTGACCACCCATGTACCAAAATGTCATCCATATGACAAATAACTCCTTTGAGCCCTTCGAAGATGTTAGACATAGACCTTTGGAAGATCTCTGGTGCACAAGTTATCTCAAACGGTAACCGATTGAAACAAAACCTTCCGAATGGTGTTATAAATGTAGTTAGTAATCTTGAGGTCTCATCTAAGGGAACCTGCCAAAACCCACTATTGGCATTGTATTTGGTAAACATGATGCTCTGAAACATTTTGCAAAGTGGTCATCACATTGGGTGAATTTCATGCTCTACTGCTTTGTTAAGCTGTGTTAAATTTAAATCCACACAGATACGAAGAGTACCATTTTGTTTTGGCACTGTAACCATAGCCAGACAAAACTCCATTGGTTGCATAACAGCAGAAATGACCCCCATCCTGAATATCTCTTCCAGCTGGTCTTGAACTTGGTCATCAATGGGTGTGGTATATTTCTGGATGCAAAGATACAAACGGTCTGGCATCTTCTTTAAGTGTGATTCTATACTTTGTCTTGAGTCTTCCGAGTCCTGAGAAAAGTTTCAAACAGTCTGCTTGAAAGTGATTGTTTACCTGTGGCTGTTTGACTTCATCAATCTTCTTGATCAGATGCAGGTCTAAGTATGCTTTTCTGCTTCGGAGGGAAAATTCTTGGTTTTACAAGACGAATCGGGTTTCCATAATTTGTCTCCCTCTATATTGGAGAGTTGTTTGAAGCTTATCCTTCACTTTCAGTTGGGTCCTGCCTGGACCATGCGACTGTGTGTCTGCTGGTTGTAGGCAATGTCTCATCAACTATGGCTGTTGGGTCTGACAGAACTGTGACACTCACACCTGTGTCCAATTTGAAATTCGTTAGGTATCTATTTACATAACTGTCCACTGTCCAAAATCCTTGATTTGGGTCATTAATTTCTCCTTGGAAATCTCCTGGTTCCTTTCCTGCTGGAAGTTGATGCACTTCATTTCACCACTCTTTGTGTGAAGATCTTCTGCTTTGTGATTTTGAGTGAAGAGGTCTTTGCTCTAGCACATTTTTCCATAATGGCCTGTCTTTTTACAGTTGAAACATTCCGCTTTACTGGCAGGACACTGTTCCCCTCTGTGGGTCTTCCTGGCTCCACAGTGCTGGCACGGTTTCTTAGTGTCATGCACCTTCTCACCTCTGTGTGTCTTCTCTATAGATTGCCTGTCTTTGGCTTCAACAACTGTAGAGTAGAGGCCTGCTACCTGACCCAAACCCGACGGGACCCAACAACATGTGTCGGGTCAGGCCCATCTTCCGGGGCCAGCTTTTGGGCTCGGGTCGGGTTGGGCCGAGTCCAGGCCGAGTTGGGTCGGGTCAGGCCGGACACACACGGTAAGTGCTCTGCTGGTAAGTATTGAAATTAAACAACTTACCTAAGCTGCGAGTCCGGGATGAAACTGAGTCTGCGCAGTGAGCGAGTGATGTCACTATGACGTCATCACGCATGCGCAGCAGCTTCCTGGAGGTTCTGTGTCAGGAAGGTAAGTAAAGGGATGGTTGGGTCGGGCTCGGGTCAGGTCGTGTAGTGGCGGGCTCGGGTCCACTGTGGTTCGGTTGCCTTCGGGTCAGGTTCTTTTTC
The DNA here is from genome assembly GCF_036365525.1 of Heterodontus francisci. Lineage (NCBI taxonomy): Eukaryota > Metazoa > Chordata > Chondrichthyes > Heterodontiformes > Heterodontidae > Heterodontus > Heterodontus francisci. Next base: position 84,281,818 of record NC_090378.1, read on the forward strand.
CCGACCTAAAGCAGGCCTCTACTGTAGAGTCATTGGATTTCTTCTAATCCAAGGATTCTCCTCAGCCTGCAGAACGGCACTGTTTTGTCTTCAGACTTCTGCCTGTCCTTTGATCTGGATTGCCTTCTCGAGTGTAACGTCATCTTTTGACTGTGAGAGATCTGATAAAGACTCACCAGCTATTCCAACTATTCGGTCACTTATCCATTCCGCCTTCAATTCTCCATAGTCAAATCCCTCAATCAATCTGTACAGATCATTTATAAAAGAACCTGCAGATTCACCTATCTTCTGGACCTGCTTGTTAAATTTTGCCCTTTCTAGAATTTTGTTACTGCATAAATTGAAATATTTGTCGAAGGCTTGTAGCCTCGTAATCAGAAGCCTCATTTATTCCTTGCCTCATGATCTTGTTATCTGTAATTGAACCTATAGAGTATTTACTTGTTCTGCTTCTGATTTAGTATGCAGCTGGGAAGCTCCAAAATTGTAGGACTCTTTTTCTCCATAAGGATCAATTTTGTACCTGATTTAGTCCTTCCTGATCATGGAAGCTTTCAGGCATTATAAATTTTGAATCTATTCTGTTTTCCTCTTCTTTGTTTGGCTCTTTAGAAAGTTCCCCTTTCTTTTTAAATTGGTTAGACTTTAATGAAGGTGTTTGTGCTCTTTCTGGGGGTATCCTGCGCTTTCTCCCCTCGGTCTGGTTGAGTAATGGCTGCCGACTCTACCCGAGTCCTGAGTGGCCTTTTCACTAGAGATCTGTACCTGATTTTACAACCCAGTGCGCCGTTATCCAACAATGTTTGCTTTTAAAATTCTCTTACTTGATCCTAGACTGTCATCCAGCACTGTGGCGCAGAACCCAATCGCTGGACCTGGATATTTTGTTGCAGACCACCACGCTTTTGTGGTGCAGTCTAAATGCCTGCAAGGCTGAGTGACTGTTTGTGTCTTCTTCGGCTACGGAGCAGCTCTAGAGCTCTTGATAGTCTCCCGAAGAGATCTTCTGTTCTCTTGGTGCTACTTCATGAGGCAAGATGTTCTCAGTACTTTCTGGTCATTTTAACCAGTTGTGTGTTGTTATTGTAATTGTAGCATTATTAAGGCATTATTGATAAAGTCTCGGAGTCTGGATAAAGTCAACTAATAACTTATTATTTACGAATCTATACTTACACCCTCCACAAGCCTCCCTAACAAGCATCCTTCATACTGATACTCCCTTCTTCCAAAGCCACATTACCATGTGACTGTTACATCATCATCACTACAGTGGAAGAGCATGCTCACACCATCTCCAACATTAACCCTTTCAGGTCCTTATACTACAGATACTATGTTGGATTGCACACTGTGCTGCTGTTGGATGAATGCTGTGTTGGATTGCACACTGTGCTGCTGTTGGATGACACTGTGTTGGATTGCACACAAATATAAAAGCAAAATACTGCGGATGCTGGAAATCTGAAATAAAAACAAGAAATGCTGGAACCACGCAGCAGGCTCTGTTCCCAAGAAGGGTCACTGACACGAAACGTAACTCTGCTTCTCTTTCCACAGATGCTGCCAGACCTGCTGAGTGGTTCCAGCATTTCTTGTTTTTATTATTAAATTGAATTGCACACAGATTTCCAGCATGCTTTTATTATTATGTTGCACTGCATACTGTGCTGGTGTTGAATAGACGCTGTGTTGGTTGGCACCTGTGCTGGTGTTGGATGGATGCTGTGTCGGATTTCACTCTTTGCTGCTACCTCTCCCTGGCTTTTCTGCATGAACTGCACACGGGGCAATCCGGGCTCGGGGTTGGGGGTGGGTAGCTGATCGACGTCATTTCCGGGTAAAATGGCGGCGGTGCGGGCTATTTGGACTGTGTTGCGGTGTAAGGGTTTGAGGCTGAGGATTGGTACTGGGAGGATTCCGCTTCGACAGGTACTGGCAGCCGAGTGCTGGGATTTACAGTCCGGAGCCGTTAATGGGAAGGGGGCCAGGGCTTCATGTAGCCGCAGCTTAGGATCGGTGCTGGTTCTTCACCCTCTGAACGGCTGTTGTTGTCTCTCCTTGGCAAATGCGTGCTGTGTTGGCTTGTCCTTGTGTGACTCTCTCCCGCTGCTTGCAGTAGCCACAATGTTTGTACCCTGACCTGGAGCTGTTACCCTTCAGCCTCGCAGCAGCTGACTCCTTTTAGACATAAATGATCATCATCGGCATTAGAGCTCCGAGTCAGTCTGCACTTCGGATTAGACAGTGTTCATGCTGCAAACCATTTGAAAATCAATATTTAACAGAATTATTAGACTTTTACATTACAAACTGATCTGCTATGCTGACAGTCTCTTTTACATTACGTGCCTATTTAATGGCGGTATGTGAATTCATTTGAACGAAGGACGTAGTGTTATGTTAGGTACTCTCGGTAACTCTTGGGCTGTAGTTTCCCCATGCTTGCAATTGCATCTATTTTCCTATACTGTATGTGCAAAGTTACTCTTCCCATGTAAAGGTGTATTATGATTGACTGTGCACAATATGTGTCAAAGTGAAGATGGATGAAAGGATCAATGAAAGATGGGAATGAGAAAGTGTTAATGGGTTAAGGAGGTAGTGTTGACAGAATGTGTAGGTGAATCAATCTTGTCTGCCAAAGAAAACAAGTTGCGTAGCAGACAACAGTAGTGCTGTTTTGCAGTGAGAGTGTTATGGGGTGACATAGTAATTTCAATATTGGACATCAAAAGAAAAACTGTCAAACTTTCTGGCTTGACACCTCAGGAGGTTCAAGTCACCAGGAACAATTAATGCTGGCAGATACTGTTGTCCAGTTTCAGTCATTTAACAGAGGTGGCCAGGACAATAATGGGCTGAAATGATGACATAAGGTAAGTAGTGAGAAAGGATCTTGGCTCAGGAATTAGAATCACTATGGGTGGAGATTAGGAATAACAAGGCTCAGAAAACAAGTCAATGTGGCAAAGGTGGTCTGGAAGATGCATTTGTAGAATGCTTTCATGGCAGTTTTGTGGAACAATATGTTGTGAACCAACTAGGCTGTCTTGGATCAAGCATTGTGCAATGAGTCAGGTTTAATTAGTAATCTCACAGTTTAAAAAACTGATCATTCTACAATTGCATTCCATGTTAAATACGAAGTAACAATCTCCAGTCCCAAACAAAGCCAGTTACACAGGTATGAGAGGAGAGCAGTTTATGGTTGATTGGGCAATGAGGTATGGCAGTTAATAAACTAGGTGGAAACATTTAATGAAACAACTCAAAATAATCAAAAATACATTCCATTAACACAACTCAGTACGATAGATCCATCTGTGGCTTACTAGGGAATTTTAAAGTTCTTTCTTTTGGGCCTCCTTATCTCGAGAGACAATGGATACGCGCCTGGAGGTGGTCAGTGGTTTGTGAAGCAGCGCCTGGAGTGGCTATAAAGGCCAATTCTGGAGTGACAGGCTCTTCCACAGGTGCTGCAGAGAAATTTGTTTGTTGGGGCTGTTGCACAGTTGGCTCTCCCCTTGCGCCTCTGTCTTTTTTCCTGCCAACTACTAAGTCTCTTCGACTCGCCACAATTTAGCCCTGTCTTTATGGCTGCCCGCCAGCTCTGGCGAATGCTGGCAACTGACTCCCACGACTTGTGATCAATGTCACACGATTTCATGTCGCGTTTGCAGACGTCTTTATAACGGAGACATGGACGGCCGGTGGGTCTGATACCAGTGGCGAGCTCGCTGTACAATGTGTCTTTGGGGATCCTGCCATCTTCCATGCGGCTCACATGGCCAAGCCATCTCAAGCGCCGCTGACTCAGTAGTGTGTATAAGCTGGGGATGTTGGCCGCTTCAAGGACTTCTGTGTTGGAGATATAGCCCTGCCACCTGATGCCAAGTATTCTCCGAAGGCAGCGAAGATGGAATGAATTGAGACGTCGCTCTTGGCTGGCATACGTTGTCCAGGCCTCGCTGCCGTAGAGCAAGGTACTGAGGACACAGGCCTGATACACTCGGACTTTTGTGTTCCGTGTCAGTGCGCCATTTTCCCACACTCTCTTGGCCAGTCTGAACATAGCAGTGGAAGCCTTACCCATGCGCTTGTTGATTTCTGCATCTAGAGACAGGTTACTGGTGATAGTTGAGCCTAGGTAGGTGAACTCTTGAACCACTTCCAGAGCGTGGTCGCCAATATTGATGGATGGAGCATTTCTGACATCCTGCCCCATGATGTTCGTTTTCTTGAGGCTGATGGTTAGGCCAAATTCATTTAAAGTTAGTATTAGATTAAAAGAAGAGGATTATAATGTTGCAAGGAACAGTAATAAACCTGAGGATTGGGAGTGTTCAGAAACCAGCAAAGGATGACCAAAAAGTTGATAAGGGAAAAATAGAATGAGAGTAAAGTAGCTAAGAATATAAAAACATTGTAAGAGCTTTTACAAGTATATAAATGAAGTAGCTAAAGTAACTGTTGGTCCCTTAGAGGCAGAGACTGGAGAAATTATCAGAGAATGAGGAAATGACAGAGACATTGAACAAATATTTTGTGTCTACCTTCACAGTAGAAGACACAAATTACATACCAGAAATAGAGGGTGACCAAGGCATTAATAAGAGTGAAGATTAAGGTGATTAATATCAGCAGAGAATAAGTATTGGAGAAACTTAAAGGACCAAAACCCAACAAATCCCCAGGACCTGATGGCCTACATTCAAGGGTTCTAAAAGAGGTAGCTGCAGAGACGCACAGTTGTGATTTTCCAAAATTCCCTATATTCTAGAACAGTCCCAGCAGATTGGAAGTTAGCAAATGTAATTCTGCTATTCAGGAAAGGAGGGAGAGAGAAAACAGAACTACAGGCCAGTTAGCCTGATGTCATTCATCAGGAAAAATGCTGGAATCTATTAAGAAAGCCTTAATAATGCACTGAGAAAACCATAGTATGATCAGACAAAGCCAACATAGTTTTACAAAAGGGAAATCGTGTTTTACTAATTTATTGGAGTTTTTTGAAAATGTAACTAAAAGGGAAACCAATAGATGTAGTATTCTTGGATTTCCAAAAGGCATATGATAAGGTGCCACACAAAAGATTAATACTTAAGATAAAGGGCTCATGGAGTTGGGTAATATATTAACATGCATGGAGGATTGATTAATGGACAGGAAGCAGAGACTAGGGATAAATGTGGCATTTTCAAGTTGACAGTCTACAACTAGTAGAGTGCTGCAAGAATCAGTGCAGGGGCCTGAGACAAACAGGCAGAGAGTAATGTACCTAAGTTTGTTAAAGGTACAAAGCTAGGTGGGCATGCACGTTGTGAAGAGAGCTCAAAGAGGCTGCAGAGAATTATGGACAGGCTAAGTGAGTGGGCAACGATATGTCAAATGGAGTATAATGTGCAAAGTGTGAGGTTATTCACTTTGGTAGTAAGAATAGAAAAGCAGAATACTTTCTAAAAGGTGAATAGGAAGTTAGCTTGCAGGTACAGCAAGCAATTAGGAAGGCAAATGGCCTTTATTGCAAGGGGATTGGAGTACAAGAAAAGGAAGTCTTGCTACAATGGTATAGGGCTTTGGTGAAACCACACCTGGAGTACTGTGTGCCATTTTGGTCTTCATATCTAAGGAAGGATATACTTTGATTGGAGGCAGTACAGTGAAGTTTCACCAGATTGGTTCCTGGGATGAGAGTTGTCCTATGATAGGCTTAGTAAATTCAGCCTATACTCATACAAACATACGAATTATGGCCCCTCAAGCCTGCTCCGCCATTCAATAAGTTCATGGCTGAACTGATTACTCCACATTCCCACCTACTCCCAATAACTTTTCACCCCCTTGCTTATCAAGAATCTAGCTACCTCTGCCTTAAAAGTTTTCAAATACTCTGCTTCCACCACCTTTTGAGGAAGAGTTCCAAAGACTCAAGACCCTCAAAGTAAAAATTTCTCATCTCTGTCTTAAATGGGCGACGCCTTATTTTTAAACAGTGACCTCTAGTTCTAGATTCTCCCACAAGGGGAAACATCCTTTCCACATCCACCCTGTCAAGACCCCTCAGCATCTTGTATGTTTCAGTCAAGTCCCCTCTTGCTCTTCTAAATTCCAGCAGATACAAGCCTAATTTGTCCAATCTTTCCTCATAAGAGAGCCTGCCCATTCCAGGTATTAGTCCAGTAAACCTTCTCTGAACTGCTTCCAACGCATTTACATCCTTCCTTAAATACGGAGACTAATACTGTACACAGTACTCCAGATGTGGTCTCACCAATGCCCTGAAGCATAACCTCCCCACTTTTATATTCAGTTCCCCTCACAGTAAACTATAACATTCTATTTGCTTTCTTAATCATGTGCTGTACCTGAATACTAACCTTTTGTGATTAATGCACCAGGACACCCAGATCTCTCTGCATCTCAGAGCTCTGCAATCTCTCACCATTTAGATAAAATGCTTTTTTTATTCTTCCTGCCAAAATGGACAATTTCACATTTTTCCACATTATACTCCATTTGCCAGATCTTTGCCCACTCACTTAAGTTATCTATATCCCTTTGTAGCCTCTTTATGTCCTCCTCACAACTTACTTTCCTACCTATCGTGTCATCAGCAAATTTAGTAACTATACCTTCAGTCCCTTCCTCCAAGTCATTTATATAAATTGTAACAACTTGAGGCCCCAGCACAGATCCCTGTGGCACACCACTCGTTCCATCTTGCCAACCAGAAAATGACCCATTTATGCCTTCTCTCTGTTTCCTGTTAGCTAGCCAATCTTCTATCCATGCCAATATGTTAACCCCTACACCATGAGCTTTTATTTTCCGCAATAACCTTTGATGTGGCACCTTATCAAATGCCTTCTGAAAATTTCAGTACAGTACATCCACCAGTTCCTCTTCATCCACAGCACATGTAACTCCCTCAAAGAACTCCAATAAATTGGTTAAACATGACTTCCCTTTCACAAAACCATGTTGACTCTGCCTGATTACCTTGAATTTTTCTAGGTGCCCTGCTATAAAGTCTTTTATAATAGCTTCTAACATTTTCCCTAAGACAAATGTTAAGCTAACTGGCATGTAGTTTCCTGCTTTCTGTTTCCCCTTTTTGAATAAAGGAGTTACAGTGGCTTTTTCCAATCTAATGGAACCTTCCCCAAACTCTCTGGAGTTTAGAAGAATGAAAGGTGATCTCATTGAAGGGGCTTGACAGGGTAGTCACTGAGGGGTTGTTGTCCCTGGCTGGGAAATGTAGAACACTGGGACACAGTCTCAGGATAAGGAGTTGATCATTTAGGACTGAGATGAGAAATTACTTTACTCAGAGGGTTGTGAATCTTTGGAATTCTCTACCCCAGAGGGGTGTGGATGCTCCATTGTTGAGTATATTTAAGATTGAGATTGATAGATCTTTGGTCTCTCAGGGAATTCAGGGATATGGGACTGGGCAGTAAAGTGGAGTTGAGGTAGAAGGTCAGCCATGATTATATTGAATGGCAGAGCAGGCTCGAGGGGCTGAATAGTCTACTATTTCTTCTTGTGAAATGACTAGAAGTTAGCTAACTATCAAATTTATTTGTTTTACATTTGATTTCAGGTATTGAGCTGGGTTAAACCTTTGGATATTGTGTGCTATTCAACTACACACAATGTAATACATATAGTAGTCACCTTTCCTTCCCCCATTAACTAACCACATTTGTATTTGCACTGCAGTGTGTGATAACGCAGTGAAATAGGGGATTGTTTAATAATGTATTGAAGGGCAACTCACTGGTGCAAGGTCATCGTTTGAGGTCCTGCAAATCCTGACTAATGTATCGTTTCCATTTTATGTATATGTGCAAATGTTGGTACAGGTAAATTGATTATCAAAACACTAAGTCAGATCGTTAAAGAGTTCTAAAACCACAATTCACTTTTAAATGTATTATGTCCTTGCATTGAAATCCATTTCTGTTATTAGTAAGATTTGTATTCACATAAGTAATGTTAAATTCAGAACATGAAACTCTTTGAACAATGCAGGAAGTAACTTGACAGCTTCATAGTGGGCCATACACAGCTGAGACCTCTGTACCACACCACATATCCCATTGTAAAAGTGAGGTGCTTGCTCTTCTGGATGCTGAGGTTGATGACCAAGGTTGTCTGTTTGTCAGAGAAGGATACATCTTATAGTTTTATTCAAAAACTGTTCTGGGAGATGCTTGGATTTCAATATTGTAGAAGGAGCTGAATGCAATACTCTTAGCATTCATCAAATTTCCCTTATTCTCTTATGTCCATTAGAAAAATGCCAGCTAGATTGGCTTTCAAAGAATACGACTGTAGAAGCAGAACACAGAGACAGAGCAAATAGTGGATCCCTGAAATCCTGTGGAGGTTTGCTGTGGGTTGCTAAGCATTAATTTTAATTATCTAGCCATGGTTAACAGTTAATTTAAACAATCGAGTCCTCTAGTATCTTCGTTCAGGTTGGACGTTTTGTAAAATGTCACTGCTTCTGTGGCCTGTTGATCCTTGCTGGATGTGATTTCAGAAATGTCTGGCCCTCAGTGGTTTTTGGAGAGACATCTCCTTGTCTTATAATTTTGATAATTGAATGCAACATAATTAAACCATTTATCAAAATGAGTTGAAATTGACATTCTTGACAATGTCTCCTATTTGAATATATCTTTCTCAGGACCTGAATCTGCAGATACCTTACTTCCCTCCGTGTTCCCTCCTCTTAGCTCTACAGGCTTTTAAAATCCAAGCTTGACTTTGCCTAATCACTCTTGTTAGGAATGAGAGGAACAAAGAAAATCTTTCAGACTGGTGTCCTCCACTGTGAGCCTCTGTTTTCTCACCAATGTTTCTCAGTAATAAACTCTCAATATTCTGCATTATGTTTTATCGTTCTGTTCTAAGTCTACACCTTTGCAAAATAAATCTCACCCTTGTTTCCAATGCTGTTTGCTTTTCCAGATGCTCTACTTTATACCCTTTTTTCGAAGCTGGTTCTATTAGGACATAAAACAAAAGCAAAGTACTGCAGTTGCTGGAAATCTGAAATCAAGGCAGAAAATGCTGGAATCATAGAGCAGGTCAAGCAACTTCTGAAGAGAGAGAAACAATTAATGTTTTAGATCGATGCCCGTTCATCAGAACTGGAAGATGTTAGATTCAGTTTTTAAGCAAGTAGAATCAAGGAAAAGGTTTGGGGAGGGAGAACGAACAAAGGGAAAGGCCAGTGATAGGATGGAGGGCAGGAGCGAATAACTAACAGAAAGAAAGCCTGTAGAGGAGGGAAGTAAGGTGTTTTGCAGACTTCAGGTCCTGAGAAAGATGTGTTTAAATAGAAGACATTGCAACGAATGTTGACTTTCAACACAGTGAATACCTACACACACTTTGATAATTGCTTCAGTTATGCTGTCTTTAAATTGCAAGGCAAAAGGGACACAATATTTTTGAGAAATACTGTGTGCATGAGCTGAGCAGAGTGCAGGTTTCACCTACAGTGAATTTGAGAAATCTAATACTTATCCATGCATAGTATCTATGGATATGAAATTTGTACAGAAAAAATTGAATGCACCACAATGGAGTATTTGCACATACTGGAAAAATACAGCTGGCCACACAAATACTACCTCAATACTGCACAAAAAGGGAAAAATGGATTCTTGCAGAAGACTGAAATTCTATTTCGGAATTTTTCTTTTTCACATTGTAAAGTCAAACATGAGAATAATCAGAGTTTTTTTAGTTGATTTGTGCTTATTTAAAAAAACTTTTAAAAATGTGAAGGTGTGTTTTCATCACTTACCAAAATCTATTTTGTGCAGTGTTTGTTTGGGTCAATGAAAGCAAGGCTGTCAAAGATGTGAATCTTATTCCAGCATGGAAGTCGAACTAGATCCTTGCAAGAAAGTAACAAAATTGTGAAACTTGCTAACAATCTCTGCTCAGCAGTTTGAATCAGGTGCTGCTCTTGTGAAATGTAAGCTTGTACTGTCTGGGCAGAGCTCTACCAGTAATGGGGCTTCACATACTGCTATAGGTGACAGTAAACAAATGTTATTAGGAGGTGCAGCTGTCACTGGGTGACAGAATTATGAATGATGACACTACCACTCGACAGTAGTGCAGTTGATGCATACAAGCAAACACATGGGTGGGATGTGGATCAAAGGCAAACGTACTGGGGAGGAAAAATTAGCAACAGCCATAGATCAGTTGGAAGAGATTGAAGTAAAAAATAATTGCGACAGCAGCTGTTCGTTATTAATTTGCTTCATAAAATTTTAATCATGGGTTTAAGTGGTTCTCTGATGCAGGTACTTTTAAATATATGAAAACCTCAGAACTGTGCAGTAAATATGGATTTGAAGTCATTACTGATGGTGCTGGGTTCCAAAGTTCTTTTTTTGGCAACTTCTTGTGTCATTCTCAATAAAGGAAATTATGATAACAGTAAATGAGACTTGTGGAGAAATGCAGTTTTTCAGTAAGTTACAGATGAGAATTATGCAGGTGCTCCAAAGATGATAGATACAGAAAATTGAAGTCTTTCACCCTGATGGTAGAGTAAGGGGCACACTTACTGAGGTTATATTAAGACAATAGAGCAGTTTAGAAAGAATTTTACTCTGCCTCTCTCCCATACTCTGTTTCACCTGGGTATGTTCAATACTGACAGTGATTGCAGAAATGGAATACGTTGCATTTTCAGCATGGATATTTCTCACTTATAAGCATAGAAGTTTTCAAATAACCAGATATGATACAATGCTCACTGGTGAACTCTAGGACTTTCAGCTTTATCAGTTTTGACTTGGAAGTGTAAAATTTCCAAATTTCCCCATTCCCAATCCTAAAAGAACCTTACTTCTTGTAACTGCAAACCTGCCATTGTGGTTTACATTGTTAGATCTGTTAACTGTGTGTGTGTCTCTCTCTCTCTCAGGTATGTGTGCACCAGTATAGGTGTTGTAGTAATACCCATTTTGTGAAGCCAGAATATCCTGCATTTAACAAGTCATCTCTTCGAATCAGCACACAGTCAAGATTTTTCAGAACCTCAGCTGGTAACTGAGATATTTTCTAGTTTCTTGTTGAAAATCTAGTCCAATTAGATTACTTGTGTCAGATGTTGACCCGACCTTTTATTTATTTTTACAGCTATTAATGGCCAAGTTGTTCAGTTTAAACTTTCTGATATTGGAGAAGGGATCACAGAAGTTCATGTGAAGGAATGGTGAGTTGGTTCCTAATTGCAATATAAGAATTAGTTTTGTGTTATAGAGTCATAGAGTTTTACAGCACAGAAACAGGCCCTTCGGCCCATCGTGTCTGTGCCAGCCATCCAACACTCAACTATTCAAATCCCATATTCCTGCACTTGGCCCGTAGCCTTGTATGCTATGGCGTTTCAAGTGCTCATCTAAATACTTCTTTCAGAGAGCGGTTAATAAAGCATACAGTATGCTGGGTTTTATTAATAGACTACAACAGCAAGCAGGTTATGTTGAACTTGTATAAGACACTAGTGCGGCCTCAGCTGGAGCATTGCATCCAGCCTGGGCACCGCACTTTAGGAGAGATGTGAAGGCCTTGGAGAGAGTGCAGAAAAGATTCATGAGAATTGCTCCAGGGATATGGCACTAAGTGAATTGCTCATTCGGAGAGCCGGTGCAGACACGATGGGCTGAATGGCCTCCTTCTGTGCTGTAACAATTCTGTGAATTCTGTACAAGGCCCTCCTTAAAACCTATCTCTTTAACAAGCTTTTAGTCAAACATCCCCAGAATGCCTTCTGTGGCTCATTGTCCATTTTTATCTGATTATACTCCTGCAAAATGCCTTGGGACATTTCCCTACGTTAAAGGCACAATATAAATACATGTTGTATTAATATAAACAGCTTACCAAGAACATACGTAAAAAATAATTAAACAAATTTGGCTTTGCGTTGTGAAAATTAATTATTATGAAGGGTATGCAACATCCTGGTGTAGCATAAACAATCTGAGATGTCATCAGTGTCAGCAATAGTTCAGGAGTGCAGCAACTTTATTAATGATAGTGGATTCATTTATTGATTAAATTTTTTTGAAAGTCTAAAATTAAAATGCTGCATTTCCAAATTTGTCTCACGTGTTGTAGAATTGCTATGTCCAAGACAACAAATCTGTCATACAGAAAGCTGTATCTTTTTATTACTGTCTTGGGCCTGTTTTATAATGAGAGAACCTCTTGCATATTTCTTCCTTGTATCTTGGTTTTGTGCAACAAAATTGCTAAGATCACAGTTTAATATGGCCCCATGTAATCTGGTGAAATGATCTTAAATTTTGTTTAAATGAAAGATTGCATTTATATAGTGCCTTATCACGTCTCAAATATCTTGTGGCTCACATACAATGAATTACTTTGTTATAAGGACAAACATGGTTGGCCATTTTTACACACAGCAAATCCCATAAACAGCATTAAGATGAATGGCTAAGTTTTTTTTAAAAAGAAAGATAGATTTGCATTCAAAAAGCATCTTTCACAGCCTCAGGACATCTCAAAATGCTTTATGACCAATGAAATATTTTTGCAGTGCAGTCGTTGTAATGTTTTAGGTGTTGGTTGAGGGAAACCTATTGGATCAGATGCCAGAACAATTTATTTCTATTCTCCAAATAGTATTGTTGATTTTTAATATCTTGGTTTAACAACCTCATCCAAAAGGTGATAGCTCTGGCAGTGCAGCATTCTTCTGCGCTGCATTATGTGTTTAAGTCATGAAGTGGATCTTCAACCACAACCTTCTGACTTGCTAACAACTTAAAGTAACTACTTTGGAATTATCCTGATGCATATAAAACCAGCTATGAATGTAACACCATTCACATTTTGTATGTGCAGACAACAACTAGCACTTCTGGAAGTCTGTTCTGGTGCCTCTTGCATTCTTGGACAGGATATAAGAAAAAGCTTGACATCTCTGGCTCTTTCTTACTCTTCCTCTTTACATACCCATTGTTTTTTGAAAGTAAGACTCATGGTATCGAATAACACTCTAGCTCATTCTTTTTCAGGAGCTTAATACCGCTCTTCACTACCTCCAGTCTTTCCTTCCTTTTACTATCTTGAGAGTTTTAAAATTCCTTTTAAAATTCCTCATCACTAATACCTGATTTGCCTTTGTATTTTCAACTTTGTCCTGCAGTATGGACATTACCCCTTCATTTTGGTTTCTCCATTTAAAAAAACATCTTTTGATATAAAAGCAGGAAGTGTTGGAAATACTCAGCAGGTCAGGCAACATCTGTGGAGAGAGAGAAGCAGAGTTAACGTTTCAGGTCTGTGACCTTTCATCAACTGGGTTCTGATGAAAGATCACAGACCTGAAACGTTAACTTTGCTTCTCTCTCCACAGATGCTGCCTGACCTGCTGAGTATTTCCAGCATTTTGTTTTCATTTCAGATTTCCAGCATCTGCAATATTTTGCTTTTATTACTTTGCTTTTGATCTTAGTTTCTTTAGAAATGCAGGTATTTGGTTACATGTTTAAATCAGAAAAGCAGTGTTATATGCAAATTTCTGCAAAATTGAGCTTTTTTTTTTTAAATGTCCCCTAAAATATCTTGGCCAGTTCCTAATCTATAAGTAAAGATGTTGGCAAGGTTTCTAGTGGTCAGCATTATTCAGTGTCACCTATGCTAAGTGTTTTTCTATTAATCACATTTCCTTCATTTAATTATGTGTAATCCATGTCCCAGAGACAGCTACAAGTGACTGTTCTCTAATTCTTGTTTTTTTCTTATCTGTAACAAGGCATAGCTTGTGAGGGGAATTGTGGGCACAAACCCAATCCACCATTTTGTGGCATAGCTTATTGTGTCACTGGAAAAAGTCCAATAATTCATAGATCAATTTTTTCAAAACACTTTTGTGCACTCCAGCCAATCTGTTTAATCTATTGACAGATGACTACGAAGATGCTCCTTGCCCTAAAGCCAAATCAAGCAAAATTCCAGAGCACCTATCTAAACTTAAATGAATCTGTATCGTAAACTAGTTGCCTTCCTTGATATGATACTTCCATAATCACCATGCTTGGAAGCCATCATATCCAAACAACATTTGACCATTTTCATCTTTTATTATCTTTAATCCTATCACTAACTACATTTTCATCTTTTAAAGTGGAAGTGGAACTTTTGTGGTATTGCTTATAGGTAGTCTGGGATCTAGCGCATGGCTGTGATATTTAGTTGCTAACTTGGCTTGTCCTTTTAAGGCCATTGTTTTAAATAGCCACGCTTGGGTAATTATAACTGGTTAGAAACTGCTGAGGTCATTCATAGGACACTCGCAACTGCTTGTAAATTTTAGGTAGCTGGACCGTGGCTTTTCTTTTCAAGATTGTTTTGCGTTTGTAATGACATCTACTAGATGCAAGAATTGTGGGTGGCAGTCAGCTCCATAGTTCTGATCCACTGTGGCCAGTAAAAGGGATCTAATTGAGTTCCTCAATGTGACTGCTCTTTCAAATGGCTAAATAAAAAATCTTCAGTCGAGTTAAGGTTATAGAAATGATAGGAAAAGCTTATATTAGGATGTCTAGTTTGACTATCCATTCGATGGCCTCTTGAAATGCTGAGTAGAGAATGGAGGTGCCTCCTGCAACAGATCTTATGGGCAGGTTGATGTGATGTGTTCCATGGTCTGGGACTCCTGGCCACAGTTGCACTTCAGGTTGTCCCTCATCTTCCACTTATGGAGCAGGGGGGCTGAGTCGTCCATGCCCGGTCCGGATTCGGTTGAGCAGTGTCCACTGTCTTTGAAGGAGGTCGAAGCCAGTGACTGCTGTTGAGTTAGTTATGAGATGTTGGGATGCATCTAGCATTAAAAGCCCATGATTACGTCCATCTAGAAAGTGGGTTGATACCAGCTGCATGTATATTAGAAGCTATTTTCCCCAGAACGGCCAGTGCAGTTTTAAGCATATTTTTGGTAGGTTTTTCAAGTCTTAGTGAATGGGAAAGTCATTGTTGCTTATGACTTTTTCCATCTCACAGAGCGAAGTGGCCTCGCAGTGAATGGCAGGTGGGGCAACGTGGGACAGTAGCGGGAACCACTGAGTTGGAGTGGACTTAAACACCCCTGACATTGCACTCGTGGCAGCATTTAGCTGCTGGTCAACGATCTTTGTGTGGCGGCTGCAGGACCATGAGGCAGAACAGTATTCTGGCTCTACTCCCCACAACGTTCCAGCAAGTTCCTGGATCAGGTTCACCCTGGTTTTTCCTTTGGAGTCGGTGTTGATGGGATGAGGCTGATGGGTGAGAATCCTGTCCAGGGTGACATCCGGGTATTTTGGGTGGGGATCGGGAAAATTGCCTTTCACAGAAGGAAAAGTTGAGTTCTTCCTGGCAGCCATTGTTCAGATGGAACGCCTATGAGACAGTCTTCTCTGAATTGGGGCGCAGGCTTGGAGGTAGCAGTCCAGTAGGTTCAGGTTGCTTGTGATCATCCAACTTTCTCCCTTTCTTCCTACTTTTCCTGCCTGCATGAGCTGTGCTATGACATCAGCATAGTCAACCTTCCAGGATTTGGTGCAGGGTGTGGCTGCCGTATAGATGTTGAAAAAGACATCGACCCCTGTGCAGATCATTGTTGAGCATCTGGAGACGGCTGGTCTTGTTAACAAGATAAATGCAGAACCTTACAGTTGCTTGTTAGTGTTGAAAGCATTTCTTGTTATCAACACTCTAAATGCTTTAAAATATGGATATATGTAGGTATTGATTCGAGTATCACTGGAATAGGCCACTAGGTGGTGCTATATGTGTTAACAAATAACATCTAGAGCATTGTACAATCTTGATTATTAAAATATAACCAGGACTTTCTGCCTTCGGATGTTGTTTAGATTTAGTAAGCAGCAGACTTACTAATTTAGTAATGTGGCAGATATTTATCTCCCTCTGCTGATGGCGCTGACTGTAGTTCGATGTATCATAGTACCTTGCTCAAATGGTCATTTTTTAATGTGACTCTAGACAGTGAGTGTTGGAAGGCTATTCAGCTGTTGAGTGTATCATAGCGGAGTCAAACTCTGTCATTATCCAACACCCGTAGTTGTTCACTTTGCAGTAGCGTTCAGTTAACAGCAATCAGAAGCAGGTACCATGGCTAACTTTTTCCATTCTAATGCCATTGGCTGTTGAAACCAAATATATTGCCTAATTAATGCTGTGATTAAAAGCGAGCTCAGCTCAGAGTGGAAATCAAACCTAGAACCTACCTGGTCCACATAGCTTAGTACCACATCACAATGGCAACCTGGAATTACATGGTAGCTTTTAATGTCGAAATGTGTACCAAGCAAGAGAAGAATTAAGAACATAGGAGCAAGAGTAGGCCATTCAACTCGTTGAGCCTGCTCTGCTATTCAGTACAATCATGGCTGATCATCCATTTCAATGCCTTTTTCCCATGCTATCCCTAAAAATCTTTGTCATTGGTATTCAGAAATCTGTCAATCTCTGCTTTAAACATACTCAATGACTGAGCTTCCACAGCCCTCTGGGGTAGAGAATTCCGAAGATTCACAACCCTCTGAGAAAATAAATTTCTCCTCATCTTTGTCCTAAGTGGCTTCCCCCTTACTTTGAAATTGTGTCCCCTGGTTCTAGACTCCCCAACCAAGGGAAACATCTTAACTGCATCTACCCTGTCTAACCCTTTAAGTATTTTGTAGGTTTCAATGAGATTCTCATTCTTAACTCTCAGAGGATACAGGCCCAGTTTCCCCCATCTCTCTTCATAGGACAGTCCCACCATCCTGGGAACAAGTCTGGTGAACCTTTGTTGCAGTCCCTCTATGGCAAAAATATACTTCCTAAAGTAAGGGGACCAAAACTGCACACAACACTCCAGGTGTGGTCTAACCAAGGTTCTGTACAATTGAAACAAGACTTCACTACTCCTGTACTTAAATCCTCTTGCGATAAATGTTAACATACCATTAGCCTTCTGAATTGCTTGCTGCACCTGCACGTTAGCTTTCAGTGATTTATTGACAAGGACACCCAAATCCCTTTGTACATCTGCACTTTCTAATCGCTCACCATTTAAGAAATACTCTGCACATTTGTTCCTCCTAACAAAATGGATAACCTCACATTTTTCCACATTATATTCCATCTGCAACGTTCTTGCCAACTTACTAAGTTTGTCCAAATCCCCTTGAAGCCGCTTTGCATCTTCCTCACAGCACACATTTCCACCTAGTTATGTATCATCTGCAAACTTGGAAATATTGGGGCCCAAGTACTGATCCTTGCGGTACCCCACTAGTCACAGTCTGCCAACGCAAGAATGACCTGTTTATTCCTACTCTGTTTTCTGCCTGTTAACCAATCCTTAATCCATGCCAGTGTTACAACCAGGTGAGGAAGGGGTCTTGGGCACCCCTCTTGCCCCATTCCTGGTTTGGCCATAATAGGGTTTATCTTGTAAAACAGTGATTTTAGCTCTTTGCTGTCTGCTCTCTAATAATTTTTAATTGGTTCATTTGCAATTAGACTGGTTTTCTTAGATTAAAGAAGAAAGATGTATGTTTATTAGCCTTATCACTCTAACTCGGTTAAAATTACTAAAATATGCGACGCAACCGCGCTAGCATACATACGAGAGAAACACACACACACAAACCCACAAATAGGTATGGGGGGGTGGGGAGAAAGAATTGGGGGTAGAGTTGAAGTAGGGTTGGCAATAAATGGAATTCGTTTACTGTCATTTATCTTTGATGTAAAGTCCTTGGTTGAAGTTGAAGTCCTGGAGTTCTCGCTGGGCCCATTGCACACTTTCAGACTTGCTTCTCTGGTACCAGAAGGCTGAAGAGAAGTTTCATTTGTCTTCTTGGTGGTCACCTGTAAAATTCTGTAGTTTTGAGGCTTACGCTGCCACCTTGGCTTTCCTGGGACTTTGCTGGAGAGAGGGAGACCTTCCTCCTTGGTTCTCAACTTGCAGTCTGTTTCCTTTCTGTGTGGCACAATTCAAAAAAGCCTCCAATCTGGCCAGCAGGTAAGTGATGTGACCATCTCTTTGTTTGAAACAGCATCTACTGGGAGGGTTGTTGGATTTCAAAGCTGTCCAGTCACACTCAGTGGGGGTGGGTGGGGTTCTGGCTCTTAAACAGACAAAGAATGTTGATTATTACCATTGCCCAGACCAATCTTGTTAATTGAATCAGTGAGCACTCCCATTGTCTCTCGATTCAACTGTGTCTCAGAATGCAAATGTGCAACCATGTTTTCAGCTGTTCGGCTCTGTGGTCTTTTTAAACAAGTGATGTGCAATGTCCAGTTTTTAAAAAAAAACACGTTCAGGTAGTGTCCCAAATGACAAAATTAATATGTTTCCATTTGGCAGGTGTGATTTTCTGTCACACCAGTATATTACCTCTTATCCCATGTGCTTTAATTTTGCTAACCAACCTCCTGTGGGGGACTTTATCAAAAGACTTCTGAAAATCCAAGTATGTTACGTCCACCGACTCCCCTTTATCAATTCTGTTAGTAACATTCTCAAAAAACTCCAACAGGTTTGCCAAATAAAATTTCCCATTCATAAATCCATGTTGACTATGCCCAATCAGATCATTATTATCCAAGCGTCCATTTATCACATCCTTTAGAATACATTCTGACATTTTCCTCACTACTGATGTAAGGTTAATAGGTCTGTAGTTCCCTGTTTTCTCTCTCCCTCCCTTAAATAGTGGGAGGACATTTGCTACCTTCCAATCTGTAGGAACCGCTCCAGAATCTATAGAATTTTGGAAGATGATCACCAATGCATCTGCTGTCGCCATAGCTACCCCTTTCAACACTCTGGGATATGGACTATCAGGTCCTGGGGACTTATTAACCTTCAGCCCCATTAATTTCTCCAATATAACCTTAATAATACTAATTTCCTTTAATTCCTCATTCTCCCTAGTCCCTGGACATCTAATTCTGGGAGATTTCTTGTATTTTCCTCAGTGAAGACAGACACAAAGTAATCATTTAGTTTCTCTGCCATTTCTCTATTCCCCATTATAAATTCTCCTGACTCTGTCTGTAATGAACCCTTTTTACACACCCATAGAAACTTTTACTGTCCGTTTTTATGTTTTTTGCTAGTTTATATTCATATTCTATTCTCCCTTTATCAGTTTCTTTGTCCTCCTTTGCTGTATTCTAAAATCCTCCCAATCCTCAGGTTTACTACTATTTCTGGCAACTTTATAGGCCTTTTAATCTTATACAATCCTTAACTTCCTTTGTAAGCCTTTGACTACCTTTACTTTTGGGGTTTTTGTGCCTTGAAGGAATGTCTTGTTGCTGTAAAATATGTAATAATTCTTTCAAGACTATCCATTGTCTAGTCACTCATACCTTTTAATGTATTTTCCCAATCCACCTCAGCCAATTTGCCCCTCATACCTTCATAATTTCCTTTGTTCAAATTTAACACCCTGGCTTCAGATTGAACTACCTCACTTTCAAACATAGTGTAAAATTCTATCAGATTATGGTCACTCATCCCTAAAGGTTCTTTTACAACAAGGTTATTAATTAGCCCTTTCTCATGACATAAAACTAGATCTAAAATAGCCTGTTCTCTAGTCAATTCAACATACTGTTCTCGAAAACCATCTCTGACATGCTGCAGAAACTCGTCCTCCACAGCATTAGTGCTCATTAGATTTACCCAGTCTATGTGCAGATTGAACTCACCCATGATACTGTATTACTCATGCTACATGCTTCTGTAATCTCCTGATTAATACCATGCCCTGCATTACCACTACTGTTTTGGTGGCCTATAAACAACTCCTACCAATGTTTACTACCCCTTGCTGTTTCTTAGCTCCACCCAAACAGATTACACATTTTGTTCTTCCAATCTGAGATCCTCTCTTACTAACGTACTGATCCCATCCCTTATTATCAGTGCAACACCACCTCCTTTTCCTTTTTGCCTGTCCTTCCTAAATGTTGAATATTCAGTACCCAGTCTTGGTCACCTTGTAACCAAGTTTCCATAATGGCAATTAGATCATACCCATTTACCTCTCTTTGTGCCTTTTAAATCATCTACTTTGTTGCGAATGCTGCGTGCATTCAGGTAGAGTGCCCTTAACCTTGTCATTTTGATATTCTGCATTCTAAGCCTAGGTGCTCGCTTTTGTTTTGCCTGCCTGCTAAAGTAGCTTGCTACTTTTCTACCTCCGGATACCAGCTTCCTTCCAATTTGAGCTACGCCTCAGATTCCCATCCCCTGACAAGCTAGTTTAAACCCTCCCCAGTAGCACTGGCAAGTCTCCCTGTGAGGATATTAGTTCTGGTCCTGTTAAGGTATTAAGCCCGTCCATCTTATACAGGTCCCACCTGCCCCAGAACTGGTTCCAATGCTTCATAAATCTGATTCCCTCCCTTCTACACAAATTCTCCAGCTCATGGAATAAAAGGGTTGGTAGCAGCATGGATTCGAAATTGGCTGAGTGACAGGAAACAGAGGTTAACAGTGGTTAATGGATGTTTTTTGGGCTGGAGGAAGGTTTGTAGTGGAGTTCCCCAGGGATCAGTGTTGGGAGCCTTGCTTTTCCTGATATTTACTAATGACCTAGACCTTGGTGTAAAGGGCACAATTTCAAAGTTTGCAGATGATATGAAGCTTGGAAGCATTGTGAACTGTGAGGAGGATAGTGTCGAACTTCAAAAGGACATCGACAAGTTGGTGGAATGGGCAGACAGGTGGCAGATGAAGTTCAATGCAGAAAAATGTGAAGTGATTCATTTTGGTAGGAAGTACATGGAAAGACAATATAGAATAAAGGGTACAATTCTAGAGGGAGTGCAGGAGCAGAGGGACCTAGGTGTATATGTGCATAACTCATTGAAGATGGCAGGACAGGTTGAGAGAGCGGTTGATAAAGCATAGAGTATCCTGGGCTTTATTAATAGGGGCATAGAGTACAAGAGCAAGGAAGATATGTTGAACTTGTATAAGACCTCGGCTGTATCCAGTTCTGGGCGCCACACTTTAGGAAAGACGTGAGGGCATTGGCGAGAGTACAGAAAAGATTCATGAGAATGGTTCCAGGGATGAGGAGTTTCAGTTATGAAGATAGATTGGAGAAGTTAGGACTGTTTCTCTTGGAGAAGAGAAGGCTGAGAGGTGATTTGATAGAGGTATTTAAAATCATGAGGGGTCTGGGCAGAGTAGATTGGGAGAAACTGTTCCCACTCGTGAAAAGATCGAGAACGAGACGACACAGATTTGAAGTATTTGTTAAGAGAAGAAAAGTGACATGAAAACCTTTTCACGCAGCAAGAGGTTAAGGTCTGGTCTGCGTTGCCTGAGAGCGTGGTGGAGGCATGTTCAATTGAAATTTATATGAAAAGGAAGAATGTGCAGGATTACGGGGAGAAGGCAGGGGAATGGAACTGCGGGAATTGCTCTTTCAGAGAGCCAGTGTGGACATGGTGGGCGGAATGGCCTCCTTCTGCATTGCAACGATTCTATAATTCTGTGTTCAATCGATCAATCTTCCTATTCCTATGCTCATTAGCATGTGGCACTGGGAGTAATCCTGAGATTACTGCTCTTGAGGTCATGCTTTTTAATTTCCTTTCTAACTCCCTAAAATCTACTTTCAGGACCTCATCCCTCTTCCTACCTATGTCATTGGCACCAATGTGGATCACAACCTCTGGCTGTTCACCCTCCCCCAGAAGGCTGTCCTGCAGCCATTCAGTGACATCCTTGACCCTGACACCAGGGAGGCAATATACCATCCTGGAGTCACGATTACTGCTGCAGAAATGCCTTTCTGATTCCCTGACTATTGAATTCCCTATCGCTATTGCTCTTCCACTCTTCTTCCTCCCCTCCTGTGCAGCTGAGCCACCCGTGGTGCATCAGACTTTGCTCTGGCTGCACTCCACTGAGAAACCATCGTCCTTACCAGTATCCAAAATGGAGAACCGATTAGCAAGCAAGATAATCTCGGGGACTGCCGCACTGCCTGGCTGGTACTCTTAGACTGCCTGGCGGTCACCTATTCCCTTAATGCCTGAATGCTCCTAACCTGCGATGTGGCCACCTCCCTAAACGTGCTATCCACATAGTCCTCTGCCTCACAGATGCACAACAGTGACTCCAACCGCCACTCGAGTTCCGAAACCCAGAGCTCAAACTTCTGCAGCCGGTGACACTTTCTGCAGATATGTTCGTCTAGGGCACGTGGTGTGTCCGTGACTTCCCACACACCACAGGATGTACATTCCACTTGGCTGAGCTGACCTGTCATACTGTAACTTTTAAAAACTATGAAGTAGTTACACTTTGAAGTAGAATAACTTGCCAGTTACTCACCAATCAGCTTCTTCCCCTGTACCAAAGAGAGGGGCAGCTACTGGAGGCTGAAAAAAAGTAGAAAGAGAAAGAAAGGAGCCCCTCCTTCACTGAACTCCCTCACACACCAAAATCCCACTTTACACTCAAAGTAGCTCTCAATGCAGACAATTTTTTTTCTTAATTTATAGTTCCCCTCCTTACTGAACTCCCTCACTTACCAAACTCCCTTCTTCACACTCTGTGCCCTCCAGTGGACAAGCAGCACTGAGTCCCCTGAATTTATGCTCCCTGAAAACAATGCTGTGTCAGCTGTGCTAGAGCTCAGAACCAGTTTAAGCTAGCTACCTAATTAACTAAGAGCTTGTATATCCCTGTTTAAAACTGTAAGAAACCTAATAACTCTTAACTTAAATAGTAATTTCAATTAATTGCTAAATGTAAACAAACCAAAAACTAGACTTCAGAGAGATTAACCCTTAAAATCCACTCACTGACCAAACTTCCTTCTTCACACTCTATGCCCTCCAGCAGCACTCAGTGTAGACAAGCAGCACTGAGAGTCCCAATTGTACACAGTCATTGAATGCATAGGCAATAGAGAGGTTTGAGGTTTTTTTGGAAGTGGGACAAGAGATAATAAGGTGGAGGATTTAAGAGAGGGAACTATCCCAAAGTGTAGAGCCATGGCAGCTGAAGGCCATGTCACTGAAGGTCAAACAAGTCACGTAGGGGAAAAAAAACACAATCTGAAGTGGGGGACGTGCATTGCAGCAATGTAGAGTTGAAGAAGGTTTCAAACGTAGTGGGCAAGACCATAGGAGTTGCTTGTAAACAGTAACTGTAAATTCACTGTGTTGGGTGAAGAGGTAATGCAATTTGGCCAGGATTTGTGAAAGCCAAATGGGATTTAGTGCTGGATAGCGTGTGGGACCAGAGTTTTAGATGAATTAAGGGTGTATGTGAAATGGAGCTTGGGTGGGTGTCAAGAAAATACCAGCATTCTTGGAGAGGAACAAGGTCTGGATGAAGGTCTTACCACCAGTGGAGTTGAAGTGAGGGCAGAGGTGGGCTGTGTTGCAATCTCTGTTGGTCTCCCATTCCACTGCTCAGTGTCATTCAGAGGAGTCTTTCTCTTGTCTGTCTCTGCCATTTTTGCTTTTATTTCTTTGTATCCTCTTCGCTCTTGTACTGGCATCCACTGTCCATCTCTCCCTTTTCCACTTTGCTCCTGTGGTTTTGCTGCTCTTTTTCTTTTCTCTTTCTGCTCCCTCTTTCTGTACTAGCTCTGTCTGCTCCTTTTTTTTCATTTGTGACAGGACAATACAGTTGGTTGATTGTCACTGGGGGAAGCGATCTAGTCAAGGACCTAGGCTGGGAGAATGTGGAAGGTCACCAATGAGGGACAGAGCAGATTGGTGAAATGAGGTGGATTGGGGAGGGATCCAGTCAGTGCTGTAGGCCAGGACCGTGGAAGCACAGTAAAGTGTTCAGTGTATGAAGGGCATAAGCCCACAACCAGATTCTAAAGTATTGAAAAGTAAGAAAGATGGTAAATGTGCTTTTACAGATTAATGCACAGCTTGCAACTAACACCAAGGAGTGACGGTAATAATCAAATGGTGAGGCAGGAGCTAAGCATGGCTCAAACTAGTATCAAAACTCTGGATGTTACTGTGCTCACAGTAAGTCAGAACATGAAGCCTTTCTCTGCCTTTGTATTGCTGTAACTTCTCTCTCTCTCTCGTGCTCTCTACTTATCTGCTTTGCTCTCACTCTTCCCCTACCTTTTCCAGTGACTGGAGTAGAGCACTTGTTAAGCAGTTAAAAGCTCGCATTTTCAGGTGGCGCTTGTGCAGAAAGGGTTTCAGACATCCTCTCAGTTTTCAGAGTCATATATGATTTTGGGGGGCAGGGTGGGAGGACGGGACAGGGGAGTAGCTATTTAGCCAGGATACAGACCAGTTACTGAAAACATGAAAAGGGCCTGGAGCTCCAACGTTGTTGCTTCGTGCCTGCTTCCCATCCCATTTTATTGCCTCCTCTATTCCACCATCTGTTGTTGTTGCCTCTGCCCCCTCTTCATTCCATCCTCTTTTCTCTTTCTTCCCCTGCCTTACCTGGTTCCCAGAGTACCAGGTAAGACCAATGTGGACTTCGGATGTCTGTGTTGGCTACAGTGCTTAGAGATCAAGTAATTGCTGATTTTGAGAGGTCAGTAAAATTATTTTGAAAAATTCTTTCACGGGATATAGGTGTCGCTGGCTAGGCCAACATTTATTGCCCATCCCTAATTGTAGTGAGCGGCCGCCTTGAACCGTTCCAGTCCATCTGGTGTAGGTACACCCACAGTGCTGTTAAGGAGGGAGTTCCAGGATTTTGACCCAGCGTCAGTGAAGGAACAGTAATATATTTCCAAGCCAGAATGCTGTGTGCCTTAGAGGGGAAATTGCAGGTGGTGGTGTTCCCATGCATCTGCTTGTCCTTCTTGGAAGATGCCAGCGAAGGAGCCTTGGTGAGTTGCTGCAGTGCGTCATCGTACAACACTGCTGCCACTGTGCATCAGTGATGAAGGGAATGAATGTTGAAGGTTGTAGATGGGGTACCAATCAAGCGGGCTGCTTTGTCCTCTTTGGTGTCGAGCTTCTTGTGTTGTTGGAGCTGCACCCATCCAGGCAAGTGGAGAGTATTCCATCACATTCCTGACTTGTGCCTTGTAGATGGTGGACAGGCTTTGGAGAATCAGGAAATGAGTTACCCATCGCAGAATTCTCAGCTTCTGACCTCATTGGAAAAGTGTGACTGTTATACAGGTATGACTGACAGAAAAAGATAAGTTACAGGAAGTAATTGTTACTAAACAGTACCACTGAATTATATGGATTGGATCAGTCAGTTCTATTTTATTGCATCCTGTTTTAGCACTTAAATTCTGCCACTGTTTTTAGTGTGAAAATTGTAAACCAGTAGCTGGTATTCATAAATGCGTCCTTGCATTTATAAGTAAGTGGCTTTTATTTTCTTTGTTTCTTTACCTATATATATTTAATCTTGATCCTTTTTTGTAGATGCACAGTAAGGTGATCTACATGATGTAGCAGGTTGGAATTGGGAACTTGGTGTTTAGGGAATCAAGGTTTAGAAACACTTGGATGGTGGTGGGGGTGGGGGGGTGCATTCTCAGGCTTTAGTACCATTTGGGAGATGGTCCTATGATTTGGAAGCACCCTGAGGTGCAGATTCTGGGGATTGACAGCATGTCGAGGGGGAGCCTGGGCTTGGTGAACTGGGTGAGGTGGCATGTAGGGTTTGGCTCACTAGTGGATTCCCATATGCTGTCAGCATTTGTTGGAGTGTGGGAGTGGTCATTGTTAGGGGGTCTTGAGTCTGGCAGCACTGCTTTATAACTTTCAAATAGATCTCTGCAAACATTGAATTAACTTTTTTTGTTGGTTTCTGTAACCATGGATAGATAAATTGTATGGTTGTTTAAACAGATTTGTCTCTGTTTCTGCCCCTTTTGAGTGATAAACACATGGCTGCTTTAACATTTTGTTTTATTCTCAACTAACACAATTTAGCAAGTAATTTTTGTGCATCTGGGGAGGGGACTAGGCTCACAACCAGAACCCACTGTAAATGGCCAACTTTCCTCCCAATCATAATCTTCTGGTTAACAAATTATAAGTGTACTTGCATAGAAATGGTGGGGCAATCTGAGATGCCCATGTGTCTTTGGAAGGAAGGTGTTTCTCCGTGGAGTCAGTAAGAGTAGAGCTGCCCTTGTTGCACTGTGATTTTGGAAACCAGTGATTAGAGATTGCCTGCCTCAGTCTTGGGAACAGCTACATGGCTGGGGACAGTGGGGGAGGAACTAACAGGAATTGACAGATGAAGTGGGAATGAAATGCAGTACAGATGATGCTCATTTCACCCTAAGATATTAAATGCAGACAGTGTGTTTTGTCTGGGGTAAGTACCAGCCTATGCAGAACTAGAACACTTAACAAAAAAAAAGCATGATTAATCAGACTCACCTACTAGCTCTGGTAATGGTTGGGCATAGTTTGTTGAGTTAATAATGTCTGCTGCACTTCACAAGTAATTAATTGCCTGTGAAGTGCTTTGGGATATCTGACAGGTGCTATATGAATGCAAGGTTGTTCGTTCTTTACAGGCTAATGAAGGTTGAGATTGGATTATTTTATTTGAGCTCCTTTTTTCTTCTTTTTCCACCAATTTCCCCTCTCTCTTATCCTTTCTGAAGGACTTTGACACTTTTGGGTATATACTTCCATGGGCATGGCCATGTTTAATAACTTCATGTGAGTGCAGATATTGCCTGTTGGTAGATTATTGCTGACAAGATGATCACAGCCAAATCCCCTTTTGTCTTCTGACAAAGTTCTCACTTTAGTACTTCTAACAAGGATCACTGGATTCTGATCAGAAGTGGGAACTCTACACATTTTTTACTTTGCCTAACACAAATACTGTGGCCATTTGCAGTGTTCTTACTGCTTAAGCAAACTCAATGAAGAGCAGACTGGAAACTGGGATCTTACTGGTCTGTTTTGTCAGTTCTACATATTTAGAATTAGTGTTTTGTGCTAATGTAATATGTGGATTGTTAGAAGATGTTATTTTTCTTTGATGTGCTTTGGGATGTTTTTCTCCTACAAAGGTGCTCTAAAAATGCAAGTTTCTATGTTGTCCTCTTTTTGGCTGGGGAAAACTACATTTTTATTCTCCAACTGTTCTCCAAAAATGCTTTTTGTTCTTGAAATGCTTTATGAAGATCTCCATGTTATACTTGTATTGTTCAGTATTTTGTAGTTAATGCTTATTTCAGAACTGTAAGGTTGTTTTTTTCTGTTTCTACAGGTATGTTAAGGTAGGAGACACAGTGTCTCAGTTTGACAGCATCTGTGAAGTTCAGAGTGACAAAGCATCTGTTACAATAACCAGCCGATATGATGGTGTGGTTCGAAAAATTTATTACAGCGTGGATGATACTGCTTACGTGGGCAAACCATTGGTTGATATCGAAACAGAAGCTGTAAGAGGTACATCAAACTCGGGCACTGATTTATTGCTGGGTGGGGGAGATTGCAGGGAAAGTAGGGTCTGGTCACCACTGAGTCTTGGTAAAAGTGCCCTATTTTAATAGAATGTGCATGGAACCTGCACATTGGAAGGATGAATGAGGAGAGGCAATGTAAACAAAATGGTACACTTTTAAAGGTCATGCAGAAACAGAGATCGAGGGTTCAATATGCAAATCTTTGAAGGTGATAGGCCAAGTTTAGAAGACTTTTTTAAAAAATGCTTGTGGAATCCTTGGCTTTATAAATAGTTTGCATAAGCAAGGAATTTATGCTAGACTTTTATAAATCACTGGTAAAGCC
The DNA here is from genome assembly GCF_036365525.1 of Heterodontus francisci. NCBI lineage: Eukaryota > Metazoa > Chordata > Chondrichthyes > Heterodontiformes > Heterodontidae > Heterodontus > Heterodontus francisci. Next base: position 84,309,643 of record NC_090378.1, read on the forward strand.
CCAACTGAAGTATTGTGTCTAATTCTGAGCACCACAGTTTAGGAAGAATGTCAAGGTCTTGGAGGGAGTGCAGTGATATACCAGAATGATACTAGGGAGGGGAACATCAGTTATTTGGAGAGACTGCTTTCTTCTTAGAGATGAGAAGGTTAGGAGTCGATTTATGAGGAGTTTTGAGAGTGTAAATAAAGAGACGTTTCATTGGCAGGAGAGTCAGTAATCAGAGTACACAGGTTTAAGGTAAAGGCAAAAAATAGGGGGAAATGATGATAAATTGCTTTGCATAGCAAGTTGCTATGAACTGGAATGCCATGCCTGAAAGGGTGATGGAAGCTGATTCAATAATAACTTTAGAAGGGGAATTGGATATACTTTTGAAAAAGAAAAATTTACATGGCTATTGGAGAGAGCAAGGGAGTGGTACTATTTGGATAGTTCCTTCAAAGAAGGCATGATGAGCTGAATAGCATCTTTCTGCGCTGCATGAAAATGTCTTCATTGGTTACGTTTGAACCACCAAGTCCAATGCTTTAGGTTAATGTGAATCAGAATATCTTGTGTACAATTTCCAGTTCATCATCAATTGTTTGGTACGGCAGTTGGCCATACTGACTAGGAATGTCCCAAGTTTGATATTGATCAGTGCTGAATTAGTTGATCTTGGTGAAGGTGACCGTAGTAATGCTGCAATTAACCTCCACACCCTGAAGTAGGAGGGTAAATGCCAGCAGCTGCTTTTGCTCCTGATTATTATCCAATTACCCTATACTGTAGAAGTGTGGATGTTGGGCAAGGATTTGCTTAAGCTTGGTTTTGGCGGCCCTGCTCTTCCTTTCCCCGCAACCCCCCCGCCCCCCCCCCCCCCCCCGCCCCCAACCCCACATCCTATGATGGCCATTTGGATGGAGATGCTTGAGAACTATGAAACTGTAATGCAGTAAGGGATTAAGAAATTATATTTGAGGTGTGGGGTACGCAATCAGACACAATTTCTGACTCTTACGACCAGGTGAGAAAGGTGTCTAGGGGTTGTTCTCAGCCTTCACCTGGTCTTACCGTAACAGGGTTTAATTTTAAACATGTGTTTTTAGCTTCCCCTTGGTGAATCCTTGTCTGCTTTCCAATTATAAGGCAAAGAAACCAGCACAAACAGGTTTTCTTCGGTTTAAAGAAGAAAAGTTGAAATTAGTTAATCTTAAACTCTAATTCGGTTGACACCTACGGATACACGACATGCCCACGCTATCATGCATACGCGATACGTACATGCAAATACAGACAGAAAAGAGCAGAAGAAAAATAAAGTGGAAAAGTTTGAGGCAATATCTGAAGAGTTTTTGTTACGGTTCTTTGAGCTCACTGTAGAGTCCTTGATTGTAGGTAGATCTTGCTTTTCGTTGGAGCCCAGTGTTTTTCTTAAACCTCGTTTGCTGTAGGAGACTTCTCTCTTGGTGTTCATGTGTCTTCAGTGGATTCAGAGGCTTGTGAGAAAGAGATGGGAGCAGATAGGAGAGATCTTATCAGTCCAGGAGCAAACAGTCTTTCTGAGTTCAAACTCTGTGGCCAATTGAAAAGAAAACCCCAGAACAGCCAGTTAGTCATGTGACCAGCAGGTCTAACCAGTCCTGGCCCTTGTGGATTATATCCTCCTTAGCAGGCCCTGGAATGCGCTTCCTCACCTTGGATGTCTGTTGGTATGTAAATGTTTTTTTCCAGCCAAGGCTGATCTGTTTAACAAATCATTTCCTTGCTCCAACAACAGTTAAAAATCACTGTTCATGACAAAATTGATGTGCCGCATTCTTGGCAGATGGGCGCCTGGCATGAAACTGACTCTTAAGAAATGTCTTTCCCTCCCTTCAAATTGCTCCCAAAACTTAACTGTGTTCTTTGATCCATCCCATGTGTACTGTCAGTAGTGCTGTGGGTAGGCCTCATCATGCCGTGTGTGTTTGCTTTGGGCGGGGAGGGAAATATAGTATCTTCCTCTATTGGGTGCTGCACATCCCCTCTTCTACAGAATATAGCTGAAGATTTGGCTTGGATTGATGGCTGCATGTCTAGAATATTTTGTTGGGGGAGGGGGTGTTGGGTGGTGGGGACAGTAAAGGTCTTTAAAAGTTGAGACTGCTTAATCCTTTTAAATTTGGATTATTTGTTAGTAAAGATACTGTATCATAGCAACCAACAGCAGGGGAATTCAAACAAAAGACCCCAGGAGCAGGGATTGTAACCACTGTGAACAACAGCTGTATTACTGACGGCTTTTCAAGACAAAGATCCTTTTAGTATTTAGCTGTGCCATGGCAGCATTTCTACAGAGTATCCATTGCAGGTGATCTTCATCATGTCATGCACAGATCTCACTCAGCCACCAGAACAATAACTGTTATTGTTGTTGTTGCCAGATCAATTGAACTATGCTGTTAATTTGTAATTTGTAAAACTGGATTTGCAGGATATAATGTGAAGTGCTGTAGTCATACTCCTTCATTATTCAAGAGTGGAAGGAGAAGTCAGTTGAAGTTTAATGAGGCTCCATTATATTCACTGCTTTGGTGTTTTGCTGCATCTTGTACTGGTGCCTGGATCAACAAAATTTGTTTCTGACTGGCAGCCCGTGATGTTGTAACACTCATCTTCCTTTTCTTTTGTGTGCAGTTTTAACTATTATGTAATCCACCTTTTCATGGCATGGTGAATATAGTTTTGATGAAAATGGAAGATTACAATGTACTGTGAGGCTTTGCATGTTAATTTTAGGATTTGTTTGTAAAGCACCAGTAGTGGGTAGTAGAGCAGGGTTTTTGCTTTTTATCTCCAAACACCCCAATCAGGCACTCCCAGGTCTGCACCAGATCTTTTGATTAGGCATTCTACAACCTTGCGGACTCGACCTTGAGTTCAACAATTTCAGAGCATGACTGGCTTTTAAAAAAATATTTTTTGATTTTTTTTTAACCATGTATCTTTTCATGTGGACAGAGTTGCTGATTACTCTGCCATTAACACTCTCTCTGGACTAATGCTTTGTCTTTCACCACAAGCATTAACTCACTCTTTGCCTTTGTCCCATGGCAGCTTTGTTATTTAATCTCTCCTGCCCCTGCCCTATCAAACACCTTAGCTTTTTTTTTTAGTTTAATTTAGTTTAGAGATACAGCACTGAAACAGGCCCTTCGGCCCACCGAGTCTGTGCCGACCATCAACCACCCATTTATACTAATCGTACACTAATCTCATATTACTACCACATCCCCACCTGTCCCTATATTTCCCTACCACCTACCTATACTAGGGGCAATTTACCTACCAACCTGCAAGTCTTTTGGCTTGTGGGAGGAAACCGGAGCACCCGGAGAAAACCCACGCAGACACAGGGAGAACTTGCAAACTCCACACAGGCAGTGCCCAGAATTGAACCCGGTCGCTGGAGCTGTGAGGCTGCGGTGCTAACCACTGCGCCACTTTTTGTTCTCTTCCCCACCAAACCCAACCCCCCCTTCACTTGTTTAAAACCTAGTTCTTTTCTAACCTTTGCCAGTTCTGATAAAAGGTCATAGACCTGAAACGTTAACTCTGCTTCTTTCTCCACAGATGCTGTCTGGCCTGCTGAGTATTTTCAGCACTTTGTTTGTTTTTATTTCAGATTTTCAGCATCTGCAGTATTTTGCTTTTACTCCCAGGTCTGCCTGAGCATGAGTTATATGCAGTTCTTTTTACACTGCTCGATCAAGTATTCCTGGTTATTGGAGCACACATAGGTGTACAGCAAACCTTCCTCCATGTTGTCCCTTTATGCACTTTCAGCTAGGGTACAGAGTTAGTTACAGAATCCAAGTTCTCCTTCCTTGTGCGCCAATAGATATCTCCAATCTCAGAGCACCTGTAACCCAACTGCAGCAAAGTGACTTTTACCATATTGTGTACCACTCAGCTGCTGTTCAAATTAAAGTCCAAATGTCTCAACTTTTATGCAAGCCTGTGTTGTGGGGTCCTAATCCACTCATGAGTGAAATGGACACCAAGTCCCAGAGATGAAAGTGCAGTGTGTTAACCTACTGCATTGCACAGGCATATATACTTGCAAAATCTTAAATTTATTTTTGTTGTGGCTGTGAGTTTGCAGTTTGCTTCTATTCATGGTTTTACTGTCACTAAAAGTTTTGCCAAGTTTGGAAACATTCCCTTTCAGTTGCACTTTCAGATGCATGTATTTCAATATCTGCAGACATCAGTGCAAATATACAGACAAGCATTGCACAGGAGCAATGGGTCCATGAAATAGGTCAAAGACTTAAGCTGAATGATCCTATGCTTTAGCAGCAACTAATACGGTTGTCTCCCTGTGCTTTTGTTACAGCTGTTGTACCAGAGCAGGATGTTGTCGAAGCTCCTGCGGTGTTGAATGAGGAACACACGCACCAGGAGATAAAAGGGCAGAAAATACTGGCAACACCAGCTGTACGCAGACTCGCAATGGAGAACAATGTAGGTTTTGAGACATTCTCTTGATGGGTTTGTCCCTGTTTGTGTAACATTCTCCTATTATCAGCCACTAAAAGCTGATTCACATCTGTTGGTACAATAAAAAGACGCACTTGTTTTCGAGAGGTTTCCCAGTATCTAGGAGACAACAAAAAGAAGAGTTTTTGATTTAAGGTTGCATATTAAGCATACAATGTTATTTGCTGTCAGTGGTCCTCTGTTGTAAAAGAAAAATGACCCTACAGAAATACATTAGCTTAATGCAAACGTTGCCATGGATGCTGAAAGATTTTAAATGGTTGCAATGTCAGTGTTTGAGAAGATATTGCACGTAGAACAGATCCAAACAATAGTGTTCAGGTTTTTACTCAAATGGTCTGGTTTATCTGATTTTTTTTTTGTATGAGGGGTTTTTGTACTGTAATCGAGGTGATTTACAGGTCATCATTGTTTGCATACATTTCTCATTGCCATTAAATCTCTTTGCTTCATTCAGATTCTATTGAATGGTGACAGTTTCTTGGTGTTTCTTTGTAATTTTAGCAGCCTGTGAGTTGTTGCTCAGCCTAGCTTCATTAGAACAGAAAATTCTGGAAATATACAACAGGTTGGTCACAGTATGCAAACGGAATGATATTGGAGCTTCTGATAAAGGGTACACACCCTAAATGTCATAGAATCATGCCATTCAGCCTATTCAACCTGCACCAGTTCTTTGAAAGAGTTATCCAATTAGTCCCACACCTTCCCCATATCCCTGCAATTCTTTCTCCTTTAGGAATTTATCCAATTCCCTTTGAAGGCTGCTATTGAACGTTTATCCACTACCCTATCAGGCAGTACATGCCAAATCCTACCCACTATTGGCTTCATGTCACCTCAGGTTCTTTGGCCAGTCACCTTAAATCTGTGCCCTCTGGTTATTGGCCTTTCAGTCATTGGAAAAAGTTTCATGATTTTAAACACCTCCATCAAATCTCCTAACCACCTCTGCTCTAAGGAAAATGACCCAAGCTTCTCCAGCCTATCAGCCTGCCACAGATGCTTCTGTCCATGACAGTATTGGTAAGAGTGACCACCACACAGTTCTTGTGGAGACGAAGTCCCGCCTTCACATTGAGGATACCATCCATCGTGTTGTGTAGCACTATCACCGTGCTAAATGGGATAGATTTCGAACAGATCTAGCAATGCAAAACTGGGCATCCATGAGGCGCTGTGTGCCATCAGCAGCAGAATTGTACTCAGCCACAATCTGTAACCTCATGGACTGGCATATCCCCCACTCTACAATTACCATCAAGCCAGCAGACCAACGTTCAATGAAGAGTGCAGGAGGGCATGCCAGGAGCAGCACCAGGCATACCTCAAAAATGAGGTGTCAACCTGGTGAAGCTACAACCCAGGACTACTTGCATGCCAAACTGCGTAAGCAGCATGCGATAGAGCTAAGCGATCCTATGACCAACAGATCAGATCTAAGCTCTGCAGTCCTGCCACATCCAGCCGTGAATGGTGGTGGACAATTAAACAACTAACTGGAGGAGGTGGCTCCACAAATATCCCCATCCTCAATGATGGGGGAGCCCAGCACATCAGTGCGAAAGATAAGGCTCCAGCATTTGCAACAATCTTCAGCCAGAAGTGCCGAGTTGATGATCCATCTCGGCCTCCTCCTGAAGTCCCCAGCATCACAGATGCCAAACTTCAGCTAATTTGATTCACTCCGCGTGATATCAAGAAACGACTGAAGGCACTGGATACTGCAAAAGCTATGGGCCCTGACAATATTCCCACAATAGTACTGAAGACCTGTGCTCCAGAACTTGCCGCGCCCTTAGCCAAGCTGTTCCAGTACAGCTACAACACTGGCATCTACCCGGCAATGTGGAAAATTGCCCAGGTATGTCCTGTACACAAAAAGCAGGACAAGTCCAACCTGGCCAATTACCGCCCCATCAGTCTACTCTCAATCATCAGTAAAGTGATGGAAGGTGTCATCAACAGTGCCATCAAGCGGCACTTGCTAAGCAATAACCTGCTCAGTGACGCTCAGTTTGGGTTCCGCCAGGGCCACTCAGCTCCTGACCTCATTACAGCCTTGGTTTAAACATGGACAAAAGAGCTGAACTCCAGGTGAGGTGAGAGTGACTGCCCTTGACATCAAGTCAGCATTTGACCGAGTATGGCATCAAGGAGCCCTAGCAAAATGGAGGAGGTCAATGGGAATCAGGGGGAAAATACTCTGCTGGCTGGAGTCATACCTAGCGCAAAGGAAGATGGTTGTGGTTGTTTGAGGTCAATCATCTGAGCTCCAGGACATCGCTGCAGGAGTTCCTCGGGGTAGTGTCCTAGGCCCAACCATCTTCAGCTGCTTCATCAATGACCTTCCTTCAATCATCAGGTCAGAAGTGGGGATGTTCGCTGATGATTGCACAATGTTCAGCAACATTCGTGACTCCTCAATACTGAAGCAGTCCATGCAGAAATGCAGCAAGACCTGGACAATATCCAGGCTTGGGCTGATAAGTGGCAAGTAACATTCACGCCACACAAGTGCCAGGCAATGACCATCTCCAACAAGAGAGAATCTAAACATCTCCCCTTGACATTCAACGGCATTACCATCGCTGAATCCCTCACTATCAACATCCTAGGGGCTACCATTGACCAGAAACTGAACTGGAGTAGCCATATAAATACCGTGGCTACAAGAGCAGGTCAGAGGCTAGGAATCCTGAGACGAGTAACTCCTCCCGTCACCCCAAAGCCTGTCCACCATCTACAAGGCACAAATCAGGAGTGTGATGGAATACTTTCCACTTGCCTGGATGGGTGCAGCTCCAACAACACTCAAGAAGCTCAACACCATCCAGGACAAACCAGCCCACTTGATTGGCACCCCATCTACAAACATTCACTCCCTCCACCACTGACGCACTGTGGTAGCAGTGTGTACCATCTACAAGATGCACTGCAGCAACGCACCAAGGCTCCTTAGACAGCACCTTCCAAACCCGCGACCTCTCCAACTAGTAGGACAAGGGCAGCAAATACATGGGAACACCACCACCTGCAAGTTCCCCTCCAAGTCACACACCAAGCCGCCTTGGAACTATATCGCCGTTCCTTCACTGTCCCTGGGTCAAAATCCTGGAACTCCCTTCCTAACAGCACTGTGGGTATACCTACCCCAAATGGACTGCAGCGGTTCAAGAAGGCAGCTCACCGCCACCTTCTCAAGGGCAATTAGGGATGGGCAATAAATATAGGCCTGGCCAGTGAAGCCTACATCCCATGAATGAATTAAAAAAATGTAACTATAATCCCTTATCCCTGGAACCATTTGAGTAAATCTCTTCTAAACTTCTCCAAAGCCTTCACATCCTTCCTAAAGTCTGGTGCCCAGAATTGGATATGATGCTCCAGCTGGGACCAAGCTAGTATTTATGTAGATTTAGTATAACTTCCTGGCTTTTGCACCTTTATGCATCTATTTATAAAGCCCAGGATCCCATATGCTTTATTAACCAACTTCAAAGACTTATGCACAAACACCCCTAGGTGTCTCCGTTCTTGCACTCTCTTTAACATTGTAACATTTAGCATGTATTGTCTCTCTCCGTTCTTCCCACCAAAGTGTGTCACCTCATACTTTTCCGTGTTGACTTTCATCTGCGACGTGTCCGCCCATTCCTGTCTTACATCCTCTTGAAATATGTTACTATCTTAGTTTCCTCCAACGATCTACGCTTGGCCCCCTTTTTCTAGTCTAGATGCTGCCGTCGGCAATGTCATCCAAAACATTGCGTTAGTTTTCACATGTATGTAGACAACACTCAGCTCTACCTCACCACCACCTCTCTTGACTCTTTCACTGTTCCTAAATTATTAGACTGCCTGTCCGATATCCAGTACTGCATGAGCAGAAATGTCCTGCAATTAAATATTGGGAAGACCGAAGTCATTGTCTACAGTCTCTGCTACAAACCCCATTCCCTAGCTATCAACTCCATCTCTCTCTCTCTGGCAACTGTCCCAGACTAAACCATTCTGTTTTGTTTTCTGTCCCTTAGCCAATTTTGTATCCATGCTGCCCTTTCTATCCCGTGGTCTCCAGTTTTGCTACCAAGTCTAATACATGGGATTTTATCAAACGCCTCTCGAAAGTCTGTCTATAAAAACACAGAAAAATAGCAGGAGTAGGCCATTCGGCCCCTTGAGCCTGCACCGCCATTCAATACAATCATGGCTGATCATCCAAACTCAGTATCCTGTTCATGCTTTCTCCCTGTCCCTTGATCCTTTTAGCCCTGAGAACTATGTCTAACTCTTTCTTGAATATATTTAGTGATTTGGCCTCAACTGCTTTCTGTGGTAGAGAATGCCACAGATTCACCACTCTCTGGGTGAAGAAATCCTTCCTCATCTCAGTCCTAAATGGCCTGCCCCTTATCCTGGACTCTCCCACCATCGGGAACATACTTCCTGCATCTAGTCTGTCCAGTCCTATTAGAATTTTGTAGGTTTCTTTGCGATCCCCTCTCATTCCTCTAAACTCTAGCGAATACAAGTCTAATCGACCCAATCTCTCTCCATATGTCAGTCCTGCCATCCCAGGAGTCAGTCTGGTGAACCTTCGCTGCACTCCCTCCATAGCAAGGACGTCCTTCCTCAGATAAGGAGACCAAAACTGCACACAATACTCTGGATGTGGTCTCACGAAGGCCCTGTATAATTGCAGCAAGAAATCCTTGCTCCTGTACTGGAATCCTCTTGCTATGAAGGCCAACATACCATTTGACTTCTTAACTTCCTGCTGCACCTGCATGCTTACTTTCACCGACTGGTGCACAAGGACACCTAGGTCTTGCTGCACCTCCCCCTTTCCCAATCTATCGCCGTTCAGAAAATCTACTTTTCTGTTTTTGCCACCAAAGTGCATAACCTCACATTTATCCACATTATACTGCATCTGCCATGTATTTGCCCACTCACTCAACCAGTCCAAATCACACTGGAGCTTCTCTGCATCCTCCTCACAGATCACACTCCCACCCAGCTTTGTGTCGTCTGCAAACTTGGATATATTACATTTAATTCTATATATGCATCAACTGCACTGCTCTCTTCCACCCTCTCTGTTACTATCTTTTATTCTTTCATGGGATATGGGCATCATTGGCAAGGCCAACGTTTCTTGCCCATCCCTAATTGCCCTTGAGAAGGTGGTTCTTGAACCTCTGCAGTCCATCTGGTGCAGGTGCACCCGCAGTGCTATTAGAGAGGGAGTTCCAGGCTTTTGATCCAGTGACACTGAAGAAACAGTGATATATTTCCAAGTTAGGATGGTGTGTGACTTGGAGGGGAACTTGTAGGTGATGGTGTTTCCGTGCATCTGCTATCCTTGTCCTTCTAGGTGGAAGAGGTCACGGGTTTGGAAGGTGCTGTTGAAGGAGGCGTGATGCGTTGCTGCAGTGCATCAGTAGTGGATGGAGTGAATGTTGAAGGTGGTGGATGGGGTGCCAATCAAGTGGGCTGCTTTGTCCTGGATGGTGTCGAGCTTCCTGAGTGTTGTTGGAGCCGCTCTCATCCAGGCAAGTGGAGAGTATTTCATCACTTACCTTCCGGGAGCGGACCTGAGGGGAGAATGCCGAGACCGGAACTAATAAATTGAGCCCGAGGATCGAGGCCCAGTCACTTACCTTCCGGGAGTGCCAGTCACTTACCTTCCGGGAGTGGAGCGGACCTGAGTGGAGAACGCCAAAAGCGGAGCAGATAAATTGAGCCAGAGGATCGAGGCCCAGTCACTTACCTTCCGGGAGTAGAGCGGACCTGAGGGGAGAACGCCGAGAGCGGAGCCAATAAATTGAGCCCGAGGATCAAGGCCCAGTCACTTGCCTTCCGGGAGCAGAGTGGACCTGAGGGGAGAACGCCGAGAGCAGAGCCGATAAATTGAGCCAGAGGATCGAGGCCCAGTCACTTACCTTCCGGGAGTGCCAGTCACTTACCTTCTGGGAGCGGAGTGGACCTGAGGGGAGAACGCAGAGAGCAGAGCTGATAAATTGAGCCCAAGGATCGAGGCCCAGTCACTTACCTTCCAGGAGTGCCAGTCACTTACCTTCCGGGAGCAGAGCGGACCTAAGGGGAGAATGCCGAGAGCGGAGCCGATAAATTGAGCAGGAGGATCGGGGCCCAGTCACTTACCTTCCAGGAGCGGAGTGGACCTGAGGGGAGAACGCCGAGAGCAGAGCCGATAAATTGAGCCCGAGGATCAAGGCCCAGTCACTTACCTTCTGGGAGCGGAGCGGAGAGCAGTCCAGACGCGCCGGAGTTTGAAAACAAAGTGAGCAGTGACATCACAGGAAAGCTGTAAGATGATTGGTTGGTGAGTAACTGCTGTTAGGGAATAACTCTAAATAGCTGGGTAAGTAAAAAGGAAAAGTGCTACTCTTTTTTAATATAGTAGTTAATTTTTTTTGAGGGAATCAAGGTCCCTAGTGTAAATAATTTAATTTTTGGGTAATTTAAGGGGATAAATTAAGGGTAAGTCATGGCAGGGCAGCTTGGCAGTGTGGCGTGCTCCTCCTTTGCAGTGTGGGAAGTCGGGGACCCTTCCAGTGTCCGGGGTGAACATGTGTGCAAGATGTGTCTGCAGCTGCAGCTACTCGAAATCTGTGTTTCAGGTCTGGAGTGGCGGCTGGAGACACTGTGGAGCATCTGCAAGGCTGAGATCATTGTGGATAGCACGTACAGGGAGGTGGTCACGCCGCAGGTAAAGACTGCTCAGGCAGAAAGGGAATGGGTGACCAACAGGCAGAATGGAAGAACTAGGCAGGTCGTGCAGGAGTCCCCTGGGTCTATCTCCCTTTCTAACAGATTTTCCACTTTGGATGCTGTTGAGGGAGATAGCTTCTCAGAGGAATGCAGCAGGAGCCTAATCTGTGGCACCATGGGTGGCTCAGCTGCACAGGAGGGGAGGAAAAGGAGTGGAAGAGCTATAGTAATAGGGGATTTGATCGTAAGGGGTACAGATAGGCATTTCTGTGGCCGCAAACATGATTCAGGATGGTATGTTGCCTCCCTGGTGCTAGGGTCAAGGATGTCACGGAGCGGCTGCAGGACATTCTGAAGGAGGAGGGTGAACAGTCAGAGGTCATGGTACACATTGGTATCAATGACCTAGGTAGAAAGAGGGATGAGATCCTGCAACAAGAATTTAGGGAGCTAGGTAGCAGATTAAAAAACATGGCCTCAAAGGTTGCAATCTCTGGATTACTCCCAGTACCACGTGCTAGTGAGTTTAGGAATAGGAGGATAGAGCAGATGAATGCGTGGCTGAGGAAATGGCACAGGAGCGAAGGCTTTGGTTTCCTGGATCACTGGGTCTGTTTCTGGCAAAGGTAGGACTTGTACAAGTTGGACGGGTTGCATCTGAACCAGAACAGGACCAACATCCTTGCTGGGAGATTTCCTAGTGCTGTTGTGGGGGTGGGGGGTGCGAGGTTTAAACTAATTTGGCAGGGGGATAGGATACAGAGTGGAGGTACAGTAGGGGGTGTTGCACAGTCAAATATAGAAGAGAAATTGTCAGTCTGGAAGGCAGAGCAAATCTAGACCTGTTAAGGCACAAGTGAAAAAGGCTGGATTGCATCTATTTTAATGCAAGGAGTCTTACTAGTAAGGCAGATGAATTGAGGGCGTTGATTAGCACTTGGGATTATGATATTATTGCTATCTCAGAGACATGGTTGAGGGAGGGGCAGGACTGGCAACTCAGTATTCCAGGATGTAGAATCTTCAGGCGAGACAGGGGAGGGGGTAAAAGAGGAGGTGGCATTTCACTGTTGATCAAGGAGTCAATTACTGCAGTCAGGTGGGATGATATCTTTAAAGGTTCCTTAAATGAGGCCATATGGGTAGAACTTAAAAACAAAAAGGGGGCAATCACTTGGCTGGGAGTGTACTACAGGCCTCCAAACAGTCAAGGAGAGATAGAGGAGCAGATATGTAAGCAAATCTCAGAGCTGTAAAAATAATAGGGGATTTCAACTTCCCCAATATCAACTGGGATAGTCTTAGTGCAAAAGGCTTAAAGGGGGCGGAATTTTTAAAATGCATACAGGAGAGCTTTTTGAGCCATACGTAGAAAGTCCTACAAGAGAATGGGCTGTACTGGACCTAATCCTAGGGAATGAAGCCAGACAAGTGGTAGTAAGGGTCAGTGGGGGAGCATTTCGGGGATAGTGACCATAACTCTAAGATTTAAGGTAGTTATGGAAAAGGACAGAGATGGACCGGAAATAAAGGTACTGAATTGGAGGAAGGCCAATTTCAATATGATAAAACAGGATCTGGCCAAAGTGGACTGGAAGCAGCTACTTGTAGGAAAGTTTACATCAGACCAGCGGGAGTCATTCAAAGAGGAAATAGTGAGAGTTCAGGGCCAACATGTACCCGTTAAGATGAAGGGTAGGACCAACAAGTCCAGGGAACCCTGAATGTCAAGGGATATAGAGGATTGGATCAGGAAAAAAAAGGAGGCTTATGGCAGATTCAGAGCACTGAAAACAGTGGAGGCACTAGAGGAGTATAGAAAGCATAGGAGGGGAGGTACTTAAAAAAAGTAATTAGGAGAGCGAAAAGGCGGCATGAAAAAACACTGCGGGCAAGATAAAGGAAAATCCTAAGGCGTTTTAGAAGTATATTAACAGCAAGAAGATAACCAAGGAAAGAGCGGGGCCCATTCTGGACCAAATTGCCAATCTGTGTGTGGACCCGGAAGACATAGGTGAGGTTTTAAATGATTACTTTTCATCTGTGTTCACTATAGAGAAGGACGATGTAGATGTAGAAATCAGGGAGGGGTGTTGTGATGTACTTGAACATATTAGCATTGAAAGGGAGGAAGTATTAGCTGTTTTAGCTGTCTTAAAAATGAATAAATCCCCAGGCCCAAATGAGATGTATCCCAGGCTGTTATGTGAGGCAAGGGAGGAGATAGCAGGGCCTCTGACACAAATTTTCAAACAGGAGAGGTGCCAGATGACTGGGGGACAGTGAATGTGGTGCCATTATTCAAGGAGGGTAGCAGGGATAAACTAGGTAATTACAGGCCAGTGAGTCTAACATCAGTGGTTGGGAAACTATTGGAAAAAATTCTGAGGGCCAGGATTAATCCCCACTTCAAGAGGCAGGGATTAATCAGGGATAGTCAGCATAGCTCTCTCAGGAGGCAGAGGGTGATGATCGAGGATTGTTTCTGCGAGTGGAAGCCTGTGACCAGTGGTGTACCGCAAGGATCGGTGCTGGAACCCTTGCTGTTTGTAGTGTACATTAATGATTTAGACGTGAATATAGGAGGTATGATCAATAGGTTCACAGACAACATGAAAATTGGGGGTGTCGTAAATAGTGAGGAAGAAAGCCTTAGATTACAGGACGATATGGATGGGCTGGTAAGATGGGCAGAGCAGTGGTAAATGGTATTTAATCCTGAGGAGTGTGAGGTGATGCATTTTGGGAGGACTAACAAGGCAAGGGAATATAAAATGGATGGTAGGACTGTAGGAAGTACAGAGGATCAGAGGGACCGTAGTGTACTTGTCCATAGGTCACTGAAGGCAGCAGCACAGGTAGATAAGGTGGTTAGGAAGGCATATGGGATACTTGCCTTTATTAGCCGAGGCATAGAATATAAGAGCAGGGAGCTTATGATGGAGTTGTATAAAACGCTAGTTAGGCCACAGCTGGAGTACTGTGTACAGTTCTAAGCACCACACTATAGGAAGGATGTGATTGCACTGGGGAGGGTGCAGAGGAGATTCACCAGGATGTTGCCTGGGCTGGAGCATTTCAGCTATGAAGAGAGACTGAAAAGGCTAGGGTTGTTTTCCTTAGAGCAGAGAAGGATGAGCGGAGACATAATTGAGGTATATAATTATGAGGGGGTTAGATAGGAAGAAACTTTTTCCCTTAGCGGAGGGGGTCAATAACCAGGGGCATAGATTTAAGGTAAGGGGCAGGAGGCTTAGAGGGGATTTGAGGGGAAAAAAAATTCACTGAGGGTGGTTGGAATCTGGAACGCACTGCCTGAAGGGGTGGTAGAGGCAGGAATCCGCACAACATTTAAGAAGTATTTGGATGAGCGCTTGAAACGCCATAGCATACAAGGCTACGGGCCAAATGCTGGAAAATGGGATTAGAATAGTTAGGTGCTTGATGGCCTCCACAGACACGATGGGCCAAAGGGCCTGTTTCTATGCTATATAACTCTGACTTTTACTCCTGACTTATGCCTTGTAGATGGTGGACAGCCTTTGGGGACTCAGGAGGTGGGTTACTCACTGCAGAATTCCCAGTCTCTGACCTACTCTTGTAGCCACAGTATTATGTGACTGCTCCAGTTCAGTTTCTGGTTAGTAGTAACCCCCAGGATGTTACTGGGGGATTCAACGATGGTATTGCTGTTGAATGTCAAGGGGAAATGGTTAGATTCTCTCATTGGAGAATGTCATTGCCTGGCACTTGTGTGGCGCGAATGTTACTTGCCACTTATCAGCCCAAACCTGAATGTTGTCTAGGTCTTGCTGCATATGGATATGGACTGCTTCAGTATCTGGAGTTGTGAATGGCATTGCACATCATGCAATCATCAGCAAACATCCCCACTTCTGACCTTATAATGGAGGGAGGGTCATTGATGGAGCAGCAGAAGATGGTTGGGCCTAGGACACTACCCTGAGGAACTCCTGCAGCGATGTCCAGGGGCCGAGATGATTGGCCTCCAACAAGCACAACCATCTTCCTTTGTGCTAGGTATGAGTCCAACCTGTGGAATTTTCCCCTCATCAAAAAAAACTCAAGTTAGTGAAACACTATTTGCCTTTATCAAATCCTTGATGGCTCTTCATTTTTCCATGCTTGTCCAAATGGCTGTTAATTTTCTCCCAGATTATTGTCTCTCAAAGCTTCCCCACCACCAAAGTTAAACTGTCTGACTGGCCAGTAGTTGCCAGATTTATCCCCCCCTCTTTTTTTTTTTGAAACAAGAGTGTAACATTTGCAATCTTTAAGTCCTTTGGCACCACCTCTATCTAAGGAGGACAGTGACCAGCACCTTTGCAATTTCTACCCTTTTCTCAACAACCTAGAATGCATCCCATCTGGACCAGGTAACTTATCCACTTTTTGCCTGCCAGTCTTTTTAGTACCTCCTCTATCCATTTTTATCTTAGCCAGTATCCCAGAAACCTACAGCAAGTAGCTTTGGGAAAGTCCTCTTCCTTGGTAAACACTGCAAAGTAATTATTTAGTACCTGTCTTGTTGCAGCTGCTGACTGAACTGTGTTTATGGCATTTTTTTTTTAATTTTCACATTTCCAGCACTTGCAGATTTTTACTTTTTCCATTATGTCAGTTACTGGCGATGCCACAAGGGTTTTTCTATTTCTAATTTATTTTTGGATTTGTTAATTCGGTGATTCTGTATTAGACTGTTATATGAAAAGAATGAATGTGCAGGGTTACAAGGAGAAGGCAGGGGACTGGCACGACTAAGTGAATTGCTCTTTCAGAGAACCGGTGCAGACATGACGGGCCGAATGGCCTCTTTCTGCACTGTAACAATTCTGTGATCGTGCATTTGTACTAGGAATGATATACTTTTTGGCAGATCTCTTTATTTGCTACCATAAATAATCAGTTAGAGATTTATGTTGAATCTTTTGTTTTTTATATTAATAGGATTGTGGCTTTATTAAAGTTATAAATCCACTACCGCTTATCTACCCACAACATTTTATGACTTTAGCCAAGCATGTGGAACAGTGCTTATCACAGACTGGGCTTTCAAATGGCAAATCTTGTACTACCCCTATTTTCTCTTCCAATCCTTTCCTCCTGAAGGAAGTGTCTCATTTAGCGGCCCATCCAGGGCCAGAATGCAACCATTCAAGGATTCAGCATTTGAATAGTGATCAGTTTTGGCAATCAGACTTAGCCTTGGTGCATGGGAGTCCAAGACCTATTTATGTATAGATCGTGCATACACTTGTATCCAAGAAGTTTGAGTGGCAGCCTGCTCCTGAACAGATATTATTGTTGATCTGCCAATTGCCAAGAGAAGCATGGAAACGGCTCATTGAAGATTTCTCATATAATTTTTCCTTTTATGCTTCTGGGGGCCTGAGATTGAGACATTGGTCAAGGGGTGGGGGGGCATCAAACTTGTGTCCCTCCTATCTGTGACAGCAACTGTTAGAGAACCACTGACCAGCTAGTGACTTTGTAATCTAACTCGTTTATACAGTTTAATCACAAATATCTAATGCAGTGTGTTCTTTATACAGATAAAGCTAAGCGAAGTGGTTGGAACTGGAAAAGATGAGCGAATCCTCAAAGAGGATATACTGAACTACTTGGCGAAGCAAACTGGGGCCATTTTACCACCGTCACCTGAGATTAGTCCGCCTCCACCAGAACCCGCTCTATCCAAACCTAAAGGGGCACCAACTGTTCCTAAACCAATAACTCCAACTTTGGCGTTTACGGGAAAAGATAGAACTGAGCCAGTTAAAGGTAACATGTTTGTGAGTGTTCTGAATTCTGCAAGAAGTTTAATTGTGATTTTAAAACGTGAATGATCTGGAGTGGTGCAGTGGCACAATACATTGGAATACCAGCTCACAATGGCACAAAGTGGCTAAGTACCCACAATTTTATGTACGGGGATTTCCCAATCTCAACACTGCTAATACTGGAAGCAGCTCTTGAAGATTTGGTGTCTGCTCCTCCTCCCCATTTCTTCCAGGTCGGAAGTTTAGAATGTAATCCACCACAAGCTGCTGTGACAAGTTTTCAAGCAGCCAGTTCCAGAGCCATGGGATGCTCTCTCTGCAGAGTAGTGGATGGGCATGGGGAAATTGTAAAAGTGTGAAGGGCAAAAGATGCAAGATAGTTTCAAAGATTCTGTTTAGCTGCAGCCCACACTCCATGTAAATCAATCTCAGCATCAGTTACATTAAGATTCTTTCTTAGTAAACTTGTAACATACAAACAACTAAATTGGTGGAATTATTTCATTTTTAAATATTCTGTATATAAAACTTGACAAAACAGAATACCAGGAAACAGCTTCAGTACTTTTTGACCACAGGGATCCAGAAAGCTATGGTAAAGACCATGTCCATTGCTCTGAAAATTCCTCATTTTGGCTACTGCGACGAAGTGGATTTAACCCGTCTTATGAAGCTACGAAAAGAGCTGAAAGCTGTGACTGAAGATCGAGGAATCAAACTCTCTTTCATGCCATTCTTTCTAAAGGTGGGAAGAACAAAAATAAATCTGAATTTTGACTTGGTCAAAACTGAAACTTGCATTTGAAACTTGTTCAAAAGTGCCATAAAATTGAGTGATGCAGAGTTGTGTTTTAATCCATTGTGTGAGTATTAAATGAAAGTCTTCTGTCTTAGCAACTGCTGACTGGCACACAGTTTGGCAGAGATGAGACTTTTTTTTTCTTCTGATTTCTTTATATTCCGGTTTTTTGGTTTTGTTTGTTTCTGTTATCTAAAGGCTTTCAATCCCACCCATCAAGAGCTGGTGTTCCTACCTATGTTTTGGTAGCTGCATATCTATATATGCCTGAGGCATTGCCTATGGTCTCTTGATGGATAGAAATTTAAATATACAAAATGGTTCAGAGAAAATTCAGAAATTCCCTCCATTTTAATGACCAGTATCTGCAAATAAGTTTTACTAGTAAAATTGAATGGCAAATGTTTCCACAGTAATTTTAAATTGATTAAGTTTGAGAGAAAACCATGATCAACATATCCTCTTGCTAGCATGAGCAATTCCACAGAAGATCTAGTATATAGTGACACATTTCAAACTTTACTCTTTACCATATTAGAAGTGACAGAATCATTGGTAGTAATGTTTGTGCAATCTGCTCTGAGATATTTCTGATGGTTACAGACCTCATGATAGATGGATTGGGACACTGATTTTTTTTTTAGGCCTTAGACAACAAAAAATGAAAATGTGAGGGGCGGTCTTATGAAGTACAAACTATTTCATTTATCTTTGATAAATAAAAAGGTGGCTTGTAAAATTAAAAAAATGTAATACATTTAATTTATTTTTGTGCTTGATTCCAATAGGCAGCATCTTTGGGTTTGCTACAGCATCCTATCCTAAATGCTTCATTGGATGAGAACTGCCAGTTTATAACTTATAAGGTAAAGTAATGATATAACTGCAGCACGTGAAGCTTAAAAAATGAATGTTAAGGAGTACAGTAGATTTCTTTTATGGGTAATCTAAATATTAACAAACCTTAAACTAATTTCAGTGATTACTGGGTTTAATGATTGCTGCTATTAGGTCTATAACTTGGTTGGATTAATGAGATGATTTGGATCAGAACAAAAATATCATATCTGTATGTACCTTTTCTATATGTTCTTTGTGCTGCCTTGCTACAAAAGGGAACAGTTACTTGTCGAAGAGCAATGGGGAACAAGGTTCAAAGTTGTATCTGGACAACGTCATCTGTACTCAGACATGCAGCGTTCACAAAAGAACACATTGTGATTCTAATTTTTGAATCAGATAACATATCCCTTAAATAATCTTACCAGGCCCTGTTGATGTGTTTTCTTTTAAAGTTAATAATTAAATAAGAGTTCAGAAATAGTATTGTATCCATAGCTACTCTGTTTGACTTTTGTTTAATGGTTTGCTGCTAGTACCTGACCTACTGTACATCCTTGAGAATTAATATGTATGCAGATATCTTAAAATCTGATTAGAAAGATACAGATAGTTACGTTCAACTAGTTTTAATGACAATGTTATAGTTTAAAAAGTGTGTTTTTAATATTCTTGTTAAGTGCTGTGCAATGTCAATAGGCTTACACTAGAATTCCAGTCCTGCACATGAAGTAATTTTCTTTGGTATTTTACTAATTTTATTTTAATTGCAGTACTCTGCTTATCTATCTCACCATCTCTACAGGCCGAGAGGGTGTCTAGTCTATGCTTATGGATTCAGAGTTTGCACAACCAATTTTGCTCTTTCCAAGCAGCTTTTTTCATTAATATAAAATACTTAGCAGTATCACATAGAGCAGTGTCAATAAAATTTGCCTCCATAGATCTGAAATGAACTTGCTTTAACCAGTACCCAGAGACCTGCAACCAGTGGTTAATGTTGAGGACTAAAGCTGAATTTAAATATTGTATAAACTTATTTTGGCAATTGCACTTTTCTGGATAGAGCTGCTTGCTGAGTTCTAGGGATGAAATGATGAGAGTACATGTGGGTTCTGCCTGAGTATATCCAAAGTGCTGCAATTTATTGATATGTCACACAATCAGTGGTTGCGACTGTTGCTGGAGAATGGTCTGAATGCCAGGGGTTTCAGTGCCCTACAGTGATGACTAGGGCTCTTTTGCCCTTACTTGCTGTGAGTAGACCACCCTCTTTATAGTCTGAATTTGCATCTACTTGCCTTATGCCATTGAGGCTTGTGTGAAGCTACAGATTAACGATAATTTCATTTGAGGTTACTCTCCTGGGCTAAACTTAATATCATGCTACATGTTCTCATTTATTTTTTGGTAAGTGGAAATATAACACAAACCAGAGATTAAACTGGTTTAAATGAGAAATCAAATGTGTTTTGTTATAAGAACAAAGAAAATTACAGCACAGGAACAGGCCCTCCAAGCCTGCGCCGATCCAGATCCTCTATCTAAACATGTCGCCTATTTTCTAAGGGTCTGTATCTCTTTGCTTCCTGCCCATTCATGTATCTGTCTAGATACATCTTAAAAGACGCTATCGTGCCCGCGTCTACCACCTCCGCTGGCAACGCGTTCCAGGCACCCACCACCCTCTGCGTAAAGAACTTTCCACGCATATCCCCCCCTAAACTTTTCCCCTCTCACTTTGAACTCGTGACCCCTAGTAATTGAATCCCCCACTCTGGGGGAAAAAGCTTCTTGCTATCCACCCTGTCTATACCTCTCATGATTTTGTACACCTCAATCAGGTCCTCCCTCAACCTCCGTCTTTCTAATGAAAATAATCCTAATCTACTCAACCTCTCTTCATAGCTAGCGCCCTCCATACCAGGCAACATCCTGGTGAACCTCCTCTGCACCCTCTCCAAAGCATCTACATCCTTTTGGTAATGTGGCGACCAGAACTGCACGCAGTATTCCAAATGTAGCCGAACCAAAGTCTTATACAACTGTAACATGACCTGCCAACTCTTGTACTCAATACCCCGTCCGATGAAGGAAAGCATGCCGTATGCCTTCTTGACCACTCTATTGACCTGCGTTGCCACCTTCAGGGAACAATGGACCTGAACACCCAAATCTCTCTCTACATCAATTTTCCCCAGGACTTTTCCATTTATTGTATAGTTCACTCTTGAATTGGATCTTCCAAAATGCATCACCTCGCATTTGCATGGATTGAACTCCATCTGCCATTTCTCTGCCCAACTCTCCAATCTATCTATATTCTGCTGTATTCTCTGACAGTCCCCTTCACTATCTGCTACTCCACCAATCTTAGTGTCGTCTGCAAACTTGCTAATCAGACCACCTATACTTTCCTCCAAATCATTTATATATATCACAAACAACAGTGGTCCCAGCACGGATCCCTGTGGAACACCACTGGTCACACGTCTCCATTTTGAGAAACTCCCTTCCACTGCTACTCTGTCTCCTGTTGATCCCCATAGAGATCAACAAACCAAAAGAATCAAATTTACGTACTAACCCCAATAGAAAAACCAAACTGACAAGATTTCACTTTTATATGTACAAAGTCAGATGAAATTTTTTAAAAGGAAATTAGACTCCTAGGGTACAGCTCTGGACAGAGGAATGCTGCACTGTTTTAAGTGCCTTCTTTCTGATATGACAGTGACCCAAGTGGACGTAGAAAATCCTGTGTAACTATTCGAAGATGAGAAAGGGAGTTCTCCTGTTGCCCTGGCAACAGTTATCCCTCAAACAACACAACCAAAAATAAATCAGGTCATTTATATCACTACAATATGTGGGACTTTGCTGTGCATAAATTGACTGCTGCGCTTTCCCCATATTTAGGCCCCGACAAATTTCATAGTCACAGCATTTTAAGAATCATGAATTTCACTATTTCAGATATATAAATTGTAAATTTCACCGTGTCACAAGAAACCATGTAAATGATCTATTTAAAACAAAAAAAAATACAAGGGATGTTTATGGTTTCAAATGGCATTTATTATATACTCAAACTACTGTAAAAAGCTGAATATAAACAGGTCACATGCGTTACTCAGTGAAGTCAGTGGTTGAATGTGAGCAACTTGCAACTGTCTCTTTCTTTATTCCCTGTCTCTGCCCCGTGAACTTCTGTCCATGTTTAGACACAGCTCTCTCTGCATCCACAGAGTTTGTTGGAATTGTCAGACAGTGCCGTGCTAGCCTTGTAAGATGGGGAATTCTGCATTCCACAGAGTTCCAAAACTGCAGCCCAGGCAAAGTACAATCTGCTTCTTTTGCAATGCTTTTCTAAGCAGGAATCTCCAGCCTACATAGGAACATAGGAGTAGGAGTCAGCCCATCGAGCGTGCTCCGCCATTCAATACGATCATGGCTGATCATCCACTTCAATGTCGTTCTCCCACACTATCCTCATAACCCCTGGTGTCATTCATATTTAGAAATCTGTCAGTCTCTGCTTTAAACATACTCAATGACTGAGCTTCCACAGCCCTCTGGGGTAGAGAATTCCAAAGATTCACAATCCTCTGAGTAAAGAAATGTCTCCTCATCTCTGTCCTAAGTGTCTTCCCCCTTATTGTAAAATTGTGTCCCCTGGTTCTAGACTCCCCAACCAGGGGAAACATTTTAGCTGCATCTACCCTGTCTATCTTTTTAAGCATTTTGTAGGTTTCAAAGAGATCACCCCTCATTCTTTGAAGCTCTAGAGAATACAGGTTCAGTTTCCCCAATCTCTCTTCATAGGACTGTCCCACCATCCCAGGAACAAGTCTGGTAAACCTTTGTTGCACTCTCTGAATGGCGATAATATCCTCCCTAAAGTTAGGGGACCAAAACTACACAGAGTACTCCCAGGTGCTGTCTAGCCAAGGTTCTGTACAAGTTGAAGCAAGACTTCACTACTCCTGTA
The DNA here is from genome assembly GCF_036365525.1 of Heterodontus francisci. NCBI lineage: Eukaryota > Metazoa > Chordata > Chondrichthyes > Heterodontiformes > Heterodontidae > Heterodontus > Heterodontus francisci. The sequence goes on from NC_090378.1 coordinate 84,332,339, forward strand.
CTCTCGTCCTCTTGCGATAAAGGCTAACATACCATTAGCCTTCTTAATTGCTTGCTGCACCTGCATGTTAGCTTTCAGTGACTTATTGACCAGGACACCCAAGTCCCTTTGTATATCTACGCTTTCTAATCTTTTACCATTTAAGAAATACTATGCACATCTGTTCCTCCTACCAAATGGATAACCTCACATTTTTCCACATTATATTCCATCTGCCAGTGCTTGCCCACTCACTAAGTCTTTTTAAATCCCCTTGAAGCCGCTTTGCATCTTCCTCACAACACCCATTCCCACCTAGTTTTGTGTCATCCGTGAACTTGGAATTATAATATTTGGTCCCCACATCCAAATCATTGATATATATTGTGAACAGCTGGAACCCAAGCACTGATCCCTGTGGTACCCCACTAGTCACAGCCTGCCAACACAAGAATGACCTGTTTATTCTTACTCTCTGTTTTTTGCCTGTTAACCAATCCCTAATCCATGCCAGTATATTATCTTCTATCCCATGTGCTTTCATTTTGCTAACCAACCTCCTAGGGGGACTTTATCAAAGGCCTTTTGAAAATCCAGGTGTCCCATGTCCACCTACTCCCCTTTATCAGTTCTGTTAGTAACATCCTCGAAAAAACTCCAACAGGTTTGTCAAACATGATTTCCCATTCATAAATCCATGTTGACTATGCCCAATCAGATTATTATCCAAGTGTCCATTTATCACATGAATAGGATGCAAGGCTAACAGATCTGTAATGCCCTGTTTTCTCACTCCCTCCCTTCTTAAATGGGGTGACATTTTCTACCTTCCAATCTGCAGGAACCACTCCAGAATCTATAGAATTTTGGAAGATGATCAATGCATCCACTACCTCCATAGCTACCTTTTTCAACACTCAGGTGTAGAATATCAGGTCCTGGGGATTTATCAATCTTCAGCCCCATTAATTTATCCAATACAACCTTATTAATACTAATGTTCTTTATTTCCCCCTAATCCCTTGAATCTCTAATTCTGGGAGATTGCTTGTATGTTCCTCAGTGAAGACAGACACAAAGTAATCATTTAGCTTCTCTGCCATTTCTCTATTCCCTATTATAAATTCTCCTGATTCTACCTGTAATGGACCCACATTTGTCTCAGCCAAACGTTTCCTTTTTATGTACCCATAGAAGCCTTTACAGTCTGTTTTTATGTTTTTTGCTAGCTTACATTCATATTCTATTCTCCCTTTCTTTATCAGTTTCTTCGTCCTCCTTTGCTATATTATAAAATCCTACCAATCCTCAGGTTTACTACTATTTCTGGCAACTCTATAGGCCTTTTCTTTTAAACTTATGCTACAGTTTTTGTCAAAGCCAGGAATCTCATCAAACAAGTTTAAAACTAATAGGTGCATTTGTGCAGGGTCAAAGATATGCACAGCTTTCAGGAATGCTGCAGAAGGTTGTTGAAACCTCTGATCCTCTTTTTCATCACTGCTTCACACATCCCCGTAGCAGTAATATAGTTTGAGCTTCTTTGTCATGCAAGAAAACCACCTGTTGACCATAGGCATTTAATTCAGCCCAGAAGAGTACATCCATTACTTTTATTGCAAGCTTTGTGGATTGTGACGTGTCGAGATTCAAACCGTGATTAAATCCATCAATCATGTAGCATTCTTGGAAATAAACTGAACCTCCTCATTAAGCTGAGAATTGTTTAGAAGGATTACAATGTTAAAACCTGTGTTTTCACCATCAGTGTGAGCTCTTCTGAGACGAAGTCTGAGTAGTATTTCAGGGGAGCTACATGATACTGTATGCAAGAAACCAAGAATTCCAACATGTAATTACTGGCTCTAGACGAATGGGCAATGTTTTGTTCCCCACTTTCAGCCACATTTGCAATGTGTTGTCTGTATCAAAGCTTGCGGCCAGGGCTGTGTTTGAAGATCTTTTTAATGTAGCTGACCAGTTTATCGACTTTGCCAAACTCGCTTTTCCACAGCTCACTGACAAGAAATTATATGTGCATTACATGTAATATGGACAGCATTAGGCATTACACCATGGAGTACAGATGTGAAGATTTTGTCATGCAAGTTATTTTCACTAATGAAAGCAGACATGAGGTGCTGTGGGCTATCAGCAGCAGTAGAATTGTACTCAACCACAATCTGTAACCTCATGGCCCGGCATATTCCCCACTCTACCATTACCATCAAGCCAGGAGACCAACCCTGGTTCAATGAAGTGTGCAGGAGGGCTTGCAGAAGCAGCACCAGGCATACCTCAAAAATAAGGTGTCAATCTGGTGAAACTACAACACAGGACTACTTACGTGCCAAACCGCATAAGCAGCATGTGATAGACAGAGCTAAGCTATCCCATAACCAACAGATCAGATTAAAGCTCTGCAGTCCTGCCACATCCAGCTGTGAATGGTGGTAGGCAATTAAACAACTAACTGGAGGAGGTGGCTCCACAAATATCCCCATCCTCAATGATGGGGGAGCCCAGCACATCAGTGCGAACGATAAGGCTCCAGCATTTGCAACAATCTTCAGCCAGAAGTGCCGAGTTGATGATTCATCTCTGCCTCCTGCTGAAGTCCCCAGCATCACAGATGTCAGACTTCAGCCAATTCGATTCACTCCACGTGATAGCAAGAAACGACTGAAGGCACTGGATACTGCAAAGGCTATGGGCCTTGACAATACTGCAGCAATAGTACTGAAGACCTGTGCTCCAAAACTTGCCATGCCCCTAGCCAAGCTGTTCCGGTACAGCTACAACACTGGCATCTACCGGGCATTGTGGAAAATTGCCCAGGTATGTCCTGTATTCAAAATGCAGGACAAGTCCAATGCAGCCAATTACTGCCCCATCAGTCTGCTCTCAATCATCAGTAAAATGATGGAAGATGTCATCGACTGTACTATCAAATAGCACTTGCTTAGCAATAACCTGCTCAGTGACGCTTAGTTTGGGTTCCGCCAGGGCCACTCAGCTCCTGACCTCCTTACAGCCTTGGTTCAAACATGGACAAAACAGCTGAACTCGAGATGAGGTGAGAATGACTGCCCTTGACATCAAGGCAGCATTTGACTGAGTATGGCATCAAGGAGCCCTAGCAAAACTGAAGTCAATGGGAATCGGGGGAAAACTCTCACTGGTTGGAGTCATACCTAGCGCAAAGAAAGATGGTTGTAGTTGTTGGAGGTCAATCATCTCAGTTCCAGGACATCACTGCAGGAGTTCCTCAGGGTAGTGTCCTAGGCCCAACCATCTTCAGCTGCTCCACCAATGACCTTCCCTCCATCATAAGGTCAGAGTTGGGGATGTTCGCTGATGATTGCACAATGTTCAGCACCATTCGCGACTCCTCAGATAATGAAGCAGTCTGTGTAGAAATGCAGCAAGATCTGGACAATATCCAAGCTTGGGCTGATAAGTGGCAAGTAACATTCGCACCACACAAGTGCCAGGCAATGACCATCTCCAACAAGAGAGAATCTAACCATCTCCCCTTGTCATTCAGTGGCATTACGATCACTGAATCCACCATTATCAACATCCTGGGGGTTACCATTGACTCGAAACTGAACTGGAGTAGCCATATAAATACCGTGGCTATAAGAACAGGTCCGAGGCTAGGAATCCTGCAGCAAGTAACTCGGCACCTGACTCCCCAAAGCCTGTCCACCATCTACAAGACACAAGTCAGGAGTGTGATGGAATACTCTCCACTTGCCTGGATGGGTGCAGCTCCAACAACACGCAAGAAGCTCGACACCATCCAGGACAAAGCAGCCTGCTTGATTGACACCCATCCATACACATTCACTTCCTCCATCACTGACGCACAGTGACAGCAGTGTGTACCATCTACAAGATGCACTGCAGCAACGCACCAAGGCTCCTTAGATGGCACCTTCCAAACCCACGACCTCTACCAACTAGAAGGACAAGGGCAGCAAATGCATGAGAACACCACCACCTGCAAGTTCCCCTCCAAGTCACACACCATCCTGACTTGGAACTATTTTGCCGTTCCTTCACTGTCGCTTGGTCAAAATCCTGGAACTCTCTTCCGAACAGCACTGTGGGTGTACCTACCCCAAATGGACTGCAGCGGTTCAAGAAGGCAGCTCTCCACCACCTTCTCAAGGGCAATTAGGGATGGGCAATAAATGCTGGGCTAGCCAGCGATGCCCACATCCCATGAATGAATTTAAAAAATATGATTCTCGACATTGCAGCTGGCTGTTGATGTCATCAGGCTGCGCACATACGCAAACAGGCTGCTGCTCTCTGCGCTTGCGCTGTGTTCCGCATTGCCAGGACTGGTTGGCGCATGCGCAGTTGAAATCCCGCGCAACGCGGGGAGAGAGCAGGTTTGGGGGGGGAAGCGGGGAGAGTGCGGGTTTTTGGGGGAGGGGGAGGAGCGTGGAGCGAGTGGCTGAAGAACTTGGCGGCAGCAGGTGCGCACTCGCTCGCCCGCTCGCTCTCCCGCCCGCTTGCACACTCCTCCCCCTGCCCACCCGCTCAGCTCTCCAGCCATTGTGTGCTGCCATGTGTTTACATTGCCTTTGTGTGATTATTTGAGCAGCGCCATCTTTAGTCCTGGCAACTGCCAGGACATTGCAGACTGTGACGTTTTAGTGGCACAGGCTGCATTTGTGCATTTACCAGTGCAGCGCCACCTAGTGGCTGCATTGTCAGCAAAAGCAGCCTAAAAAAAACTGACAATTTTCTGAGCTCTCTGTCGACTTCTTAGAGAGGTTAAATCATTTACAGCCTACCGGACTAAACATTGAGTTCACTAATTTCAGAGCATGACTGCCCCCCCCCCCTTTTTTTATTTTTTATTTTCTTATTTTAGTTTGTACCATCATTCATTGTTTTACCATGTGCCTGCCCACTTTTTTTTTCATGTTTGTGCTTTTGGCCAGTGCTGTTCATTGTTCTGTCATTTAACAGCACTGTGGGTGTGTGAGAAACATGGCCCACTTGATAATAATTTACACCAAGTCAAACTCTGAAGAAGTAAGTTTATTTAACGTTCTTGCAAGATCGGGTGTCCTACAAGCAGGCACACCGATCAACATATTCAGTTCATGTTTATACAATACAAATCCATTTGTCCACGCCTTTATTTTACATTATTGGTTATAACATATTATGACACTAACCTATCCTATGGTTGCTACAGTCTCCTCCTCTGTTTACTTCTCCCCCTACTCTAACTTTCTAGCCCCTAACTCTTGTTTTTGTTTTACCTTATTTGGCTCTCCATTGTGTGTTTTAACTTGCAGCTGTCAGCCTTTATCTTAGTGGGGCAGTTTCTTATTCACTACATCCTTTGTTCTAACTCTTGCTGTTTCTCTGTTATCTGCCTAAGCACAATTTTTAAGTGATGTACTGTCCCAAGGTCTGTACTTACATACCCTTATCAATTCTCTTTGTCAGTGATGTACTGTCTTAAGGTCTCCACATACCCTTATCAGTTCTCTTTGTCAGTGATGTACTGTCTTAAGGTCGCCACTGACATATCCTTATCAGTTCTCTTTTTCAGTGATTTCATTATGTTGTGCACAAATGACTTCTTGGTAACTTTCCACAAGCTGTAGAAACAACATTTCAGTATTTCTTATTCTCACAGGTGTACCTACCCCACATGGACTTCAGCGGTTCAAGAAGGCAGCTCACTACCACCTTCCCTAGGGCAATTAGGGATGGGCAATAAATGCTGGCCTGGCCAGCAACGCCCACATCCCATGACTGAATAAAAAATTTAATCATTTCTTGTTTTTTTGCCTGTTCGTTTTACAGCAGTGCAGTGTCGGGTGCTCTCTTTCTGCTGCGGTGGCTTTTGGACTCTTCGTGGCACTGAGTTATTGCCCGCTGTATGTGATCCAACAAAACATTGCAGATTGTACAAAACAGTATTTCACCAGCGGCATGCAGAATTTGGCCTCCAAATTCATTCAGTTGATGGCCTGCAGTGAGGGTTGTGGCCATTTTTGATTTGCTCACTCTGTCATTCTCACTTGCCTATTACTTGAGACTGCTTCTCTCAAAACTGCTCTGGAAGCCCTCCCTCATTTACCAATCAGAGAGGTGAGCCTCGCATCAATGAATAAAATGCACACAATGGCCGATTTCATGGAGGACCCAAGATTCCATGGTCCGTGATGCATTTTTCACGGCCATGAATTTGGTAGGGCCCTACCCGTATTCCAACAGTGACAACATTTCAAAAGTAATTTAGTAGCTGTGCAGTGATTTGAAATGTTAGGAAGTTGTGGAAGGTGGTAATGTAAATCCAAATTCTTCCTTGCTTCTTACAAGACCACTACAATTTGTAAAACACTATGCAGAAGAATTCTCAGCAGCTGTTCTCCAGCAGTTGTATTGGTGCTTCAGTATAAAACTGGCAAAATCCTTATTAGTGCATGGTGAATGATGGAGGCAGATTTTTCATGACTGTTCGTAATATTGCCTCGAGTCTTATCCCTCAGATAGGGAATGACACTTGGTATATGTAAGCCAGGCGTTCTTATGTGTAGGAAAATCCTTTGGAATCCACTGAGGATTGCAGAATCGCAGATAGACCCTACTCTTTGAAGCATGAAGCAATTTCTTTGAAGAAGGAAAACAGGCAAATTTTAAAGCTATGAATAAAGAAAATGCAATAGAATGGCCAGTTTCACATGAACTAGGTAACCAAGCTTTACACACATCCACTATAAAACCGTGTAAAAGCTGACTTTACACAATGATGAAGTCCATATAAACAATTCCTGTTACTTTAAAATGGTCCTAGCCATTAACTTATCATTTCAGTATGCTTGCAAAATATAACACCTGGTGTTAAAATTTAAATCTAATTGACAAGAACAAAGGTACCTAAACATCTTTGCATGGACAGGAAGAAGTCACCACCTTTTTGAACCCTTGCTTATGTAGAATACTGCTGGTATATTTTCATAATTTGTGGCAGTTTATTTTTAAAGCAAATCTGTGGAACACAAGCACGTGTAACGACAAAGTAATGGTGACGGTAGATTCGGACTAAAACATGGCATAAGATCATGTCATTGTACTGCTCTCAGAAATTGTTTGTTTAAAGAAATGGGTAAATGCCATATGTGTTTGAGTGTTAATTTTTTGTTTGCTGTCCTGTAACAGATGTGCTTTTGTCGTTGAGCAAGAATTCAGTGTTACTTGGGTTTCCCAGTGGAAAACCAAAGTTGAGAAAAGCAAATGTTAAACTATTATGCTTAAATTCTTTGAGAAGGGGGAGTTTTTATGATTGTGCTCCTTAAATACAGCTAATTGGTAAACTCAAACACGTTTATAGTGCTTCTGGAAAGTTTATTTCTTTTTTATAAAGCCTTTTGTCAAAATTGCATAATTTTGAGAAATGTTACTCTGCTGTTAACAACATTTCTTATTTCTGCTCCATCTTTGGAGCTAATGTTAATTATCTGTCTTGCACCAGAAATTCTGTTTGGCAAATTCTAGCTGCATAGGCACTTTTAAAGTAATTTGTGATTGAAAGATCAGGAAACTCTTCCCTAACTGATTAAAGATGTAAGACTTCTGACTTCCCTGATGGCCGAGTATTTAAAGGCACTGCTTTGTGTACCATGCCATATGGACTATCCCCTGTTCAGTTCCCCAGTCTCTACCTATCTTACCTGAACAATGATAGCTGCATCTGATGAGTGTTAGTTTAGTTTAATTTTTTAGTTTAGAGATACAGCACTGAAACAGGCCCTTTGGCCCACCGGGTCTGTGCCGACCATCTACCACCCATTTATACTAATCCTACCCTAATTCCATATTCCTACCACATCCCCACCTGTCCCTATATTTCCCTACCACCTACCTATACTAGGGGCAATTTATAATGGCCAATTAACCTATCACCCTGCAAGTCTTTGGCATGTGGGAGGAAACCGGAGCACCCGGAGAAAACCCACGCAGACACAGGGAGAACTTGCAAACTCCACACAGGCAGTACCCGGAATTGAACCCGGGTCGCTGGAGCTGTGAGGCTGCGGTGCTAACCACTGCGCCACTGTGTGTTGTGCAGTTGCCTTCAGCACGGAGGAAAGGACAAGTCAAGTAAGGTCACCACTTATCACTGGTGTTCAGTGACTCCTACCAGAAGGCGTATATGTTGATATTGGGTAAAAACAGCTTTGGCTCACTATGTTCCCCCTCCTCAACACCCCCTCTAAAAAAAAAATCAAGTAGCCTGTCAAGGCATAAAAAATGGATAACATTGGCATCAATCAGTTCTGAAGTTGGTGATATAACAGTTCTGATGTTCACAAAGCACTGTGCATCACCAAAAGAGTTGGTTTCTGGCAAGATTGCATCAGACAAAGCAGCTTGTCATGGGAGATGATTTACTGGCCACTGGTAAACTGAACAGTTGAAGTGTCCACACGTACAAGCTGCTAGTCAACACAGGCCTTCACAGAGACCTCAGGTAATGGTCACTGTTTTCAGCTTTATTGATGTTTGTACAGTTATTAGAATGTAGATTTGCTTGCTTAGAAACTGCCCTACAGTGTATTCCCACTTATGGAGAGTGCACCTATTTCTAAAATGTTAATCTACCTTTCTGTTTCACATGCTGATCGATATATAGTGCTTTTCCAGCTTTTTGTTTTTATTTCAGATATTCATCACACAAGTTTTCCTTTTTATTTAAAATACTTGGGCAGTTTCTACATTAACTGGAGCTGCATTTGTTGTTGCAAAACTGCCTTCAGAAAGTGGTCTGTAGTATAAATGTACCATTATAAATTTATTTGTCTAATGAATGGGTAAATCCAGTGAAGTCATTTTGTTCTTGGAACCAAAGAACCAGTCCCAACAAAAGCATTCACCACAGTACTCGATCAGCTAAAGTGCACGAGGGAGCAGAAATTACTGATAAATATCTCAATGCTGAACTATAATAAATTACCAGTGATTAAAATATTAGCAGCCAAAAGATGAGAGTTAACTGTGTGTAATTTGTAAAATATTGATCTTAGTTTGTTTCTAACACTTGTATTTCTTAACCAGGCTTCCCACAACATTGGCATCGCTATGGATACGCAGCAAGGTCTGATTGTTCCAGTTGTTAAGAATATACAGGTTCTTAGTGTCTTTGAGATTGCAGCAGAATTAAACCGGCTGCAGACTTTGGGCTCTGCAAATCAGCTGGGGACAAATGACCTCAGTGGAGGGACATTCACTCTCTCCAACATTGGCTCGGTCAGTAAAATGCAGTTACTTTACTGCTTTTTCCCATGTCTTTGCCTTTGATTTGCTTTTTAATGATCCACCACTAATAACTTAGGCTGTTATTCAATTCATTAATGCCACATTCTGTCAGATACTGGAAGTACCAAAAATGGATATAGTTTTTGTGAGAACTGTAGCCATAACTCCACCTGGTCTTTGCCTCTTCAGCCACTATCACAAGATCTATGTCCTCAGCACAGTTTTCTCTGGTTGCACCCTGCTGCTATGTCACCTATATGCAAAACATTGTTGGTCATTTGAATTCTAATCCAAATAAGGAATGATTCAAGTACAGGGTTATGCTGTCTGTTGCTAAGATTATTTAAAACAATATTACAGTGCTGTGGGAGATATCAGTTTGCAAAGGGTACAGAGCTAAAAGGATAAAATTGTAACTGTAGCTAACTGCTTTGTAAATATAAATGACTAATATAGTTTCTGTAACTTGTAACTGAATTAAAACATTATTCTGTAAGAGGCACTTCTACCTCTCAGACCTAGATTCAGGTCCAGGGCTAACCTGGGCTACTGACTGTCTTGAGCGTGAAGTAAGTTTAAAGCAGCATTAACCCAGTTTCTAGTAAGCACTGCTCACTGAGGACCCATAGTTCTGTACAAGTAATAGTAAATGTACCAGTCTCACTCGAGCTGCCAGGATGGTTGATGTAGGAAATGATGGTGCAGTAGGGATGTTCTATTGGGGTTAATGCATGCATGTAAAATAGTCTTTTGTCCTGTTGCTGGCCTTGGATTACTATGAGCTGAGTGGAATATGTCCCATTTCCTAGTGCTAACATTGCTAACTTCAAAGAAAATTAAAACTCAACTGAAGGTTTTTCAGACAAAACTTCCAAATATATTCTTTAGGCACTCTTCTGGGTATTTTTGCTAATGCCTGTTTGAAGCTAAGCTGCAAGCCTACCTTTTAACCCAAATATCAGGATTACTAGTTTTGGTGTGTAAATCAGTTTCTGAAATATTGGAGCAATATAGGTAAAGAAGTAGGTTTAAATACTATCCTGTTATTATGAACAATGGCATCTGGAGAGTGATTACATTGTTGGAATCACATTGAGGTGCTCACATCCTAATGTGCAAAAAGCAAAACTTGGCTGGTTAGCTGTCAGCTGATCCCCATGATGAGATTACAATCTTGCAGTTATTCTTGTGGCTTATTTTTAAATCATTTGTGCGGTGAAGTTTGGAAGGATAATTTTATTTTCAGCCTGATGGGGGTGGGCAGTAGAAAGCAGTGGATGTAGTGGCTGAGATTAGCATCTCTCTGTGCTCTTTATGAAAGGAATTAACACTGTATCATCACTCCAGTTTAAGTGACGATCCACAAATGATTACCAAATAATGAGAATATAACCTAATTGAATTATTTTAATATTTGGTGTATAGGTCCTTTTTGAATGGTTACAAATACGTTAATGCAGCATAAAACTACATTTCTTTTTATGTCAGACATACATGCTTAATATGTTAATTTTGTTCCTTAGTCCTACCCCAGTGTGGCTCTTAGATCTGCAGGGACTGCAATTTGAGCCTGATGATTCTGATCAGTTCTTCATTCACTGGTGATAGAACTCTGGTCACTTTGCAGTGCTGCTTTCAGCTGACTGCTTCTCTTCTCCCTGTCCCCCAAACAGAACCAGGTTGGCATGTTGGGCAGCCCTGGCATTTGAACTCATGAGCTTGAGTCAAGCTCTCCGTTACATGAAGGACTGGATTTTTTTTTTACTTCTTAATCCCCAGACTCAGCTGCTGTCTAGTTGCAATTTAAATGTTGGTGATTCAACTGCTCATATTAATGTAGTGTTTCGAATTTCACTGATTTTGATCAGATTTATCTTCTGGTTAAAAGTATATTTAGAGTTTCACATGATGGTTTAGTACAATGTTGGCTTTCCTGCTAACAAGCTAAAAATAAATGTGACAGTCACATGTGACTGTAAAGCCAGAATTCGAGTATCCAGCTCCAATGAGTGTACACTACTGGGGGTCACAGTATCAGCTTGTACACCCTGACACACAGCTAGCTGTAGATACAGTAGCTACATGACTAATGTGGTATGCTGTACGTATAGTGATTACACTAATGGACACCTCTGTGCGCCATTTCATTGGCTCTTTGCCAGTTCAAAAACAATTATAGTTCCACATTCTAACTGTGCAGTTTCTTTTATTTAATTGTAAAATAAGGTTTATAATGTTGGATGCTTCAGAGATCTTTACTGTGCCATGTGTGTCTGTCTGTAGATCGGTGGTACCTACGCTAAACCCGTCATATTACCTCCAGAGGTAGCTATTGGAGCTATCGGAAAGATACAGGTATGTATTATGGCATGGTTATTCTTGTGGTTGTAGGAATTCATATGTTTTCATATGCTATCTTACCCACATTTCTGATAAACATATTTAATGCTTTAGGTCCTCCCCCGATTTAATGATAAAGGTGAAGTGATCAAGGCTCAAATCATGAACATTAGCTGGTCGGCTGATCACCGGATCATCGATGGAGCCACAATGGCCCGCTTTTCAAATCTTTGGAAGTCTTATTTGGAGAACCCCGCATTCATGCTGCTAGACCTAAAGTAAAAGAGGGTGATTGATAAACACCTTCCTACAACAGACCAGCTTCAAAGAAGAGCAGTTCATTTTATTTCGATTATGATTTATAAGTGCTGCCACATCCTTCTCTAATGGTTTTGTATTCTGAACAGTAACTTGTTTAAAGCAGTTTATATTTGGTAGAGGTTAGGTTTCGGTTCTTTTTGTTAATAGTGGTGGAAGGGTTACAGTTGTTCGAGGGCAAGGTTTATACTGAACACGTGGTTAAAGAATCAATTCCTTCTCTCTTTCTCCCTATAAACCACCCTTCCCCCGCCCCCCCCCCCCCCCCCCCCCCAGAAAATGACGGTTAGGCCATTGTGGAAGTCTGACAATTATAGCATCTAACTTTAACTGCAAAAACACAGGCCGTAATTCAATAAAAGCAGTTTGCAGTCTAATTTGTCTTCTCTCCTCGTCCCTTTGCACACTGAAGACTTTTTATAAGCTTTCAGAATATACACATTTCTTCTGTTACATAATGGCTGCAGAAATTGTACCTTACGAAATTTTACAAAAAATTATGGAATGTTAGAAATGTGCAGAACCATAGGATGTTTATTGATCTCCACTGTTGTAATAAACTAATAACTGTGGCCTGTTTTAAGTTTTGGTGCTCTGTGCTCAAAGGGTTTATGCAGTTTTATTAACCCGACGATTTCCAGGTTCTGGTCACATGAAAAACATTAAATATGTATTCCAACTCTAATTTAAAGTCCAAAGATCATGTGCAAAATATACATATAATTGTTCTGATCTTTACAAGATTGGTTGCAATAAATATTTACTGTGAAATAACATTTGAAGCTTTTTTGATCTTTGCAGCAGACTTTCATTTTGAACATTTTTGAAAAATAAAAATGCAGCACTTTCTATGCAGCACTAACTGAACAAGGTTTCAAGATTATTTGCTGGATAAACACTTGTAAAAGTGTTTTGTCTGTGTTTTAGAAGGGAAAATATGATTGTGAGTTGTGATTTCCTTTGAATGTGACTTCTATTTTGACCGACTTTCTATATTCCACTGAGGTTCATCAGGTAGCAAAGCTCCTTTTATTGTGCATAGGACATTTGTGTGTTTGCATAAACGGCTGTTGGTGTTTTTGTTTTCGATTTGTAGCAAAATGTATATTATTTCATGTAAATAACAGATGTAGATAGTCTTTAGTTTACAGTATTGTGCTTTGTGTTTAGCCAATAGGTTGCAAATTCTGCAAATGCTACATCTTAATGCCACATACAATAACTTTAAATTGTCACTATTGTCTTAAAGACAAAGAATGATTGCTAACTAATTATGGTTTGCAGGTTTTGGTCATCTTCATTCTGTAACTGTCTTTGAAGCTAAAATATTTTTTTCTCTTTGCCATCTTGTCTCACCTGGCCCCCATTTCTTTTTATGGACTAGTACTTTCCTGGGCATATACCTTCAATAAGAGAGGAAAAGAAACTTATCAAGAAATTCTCTCCCTTTTTAATGGAATGTGGAACCTATCACAATATTTGAGATTTTTAACCAAGTTACTGAGATATCCCCACAATTAGAGTTTCTGTTTGAATAATGTGGAGTGCACAATCTTTCTTCTCTTAGCATCGTAGAATAATACAGAACAGATGGAAGCCATTTAGCCCATTGTGTCTGTCTGCTCTTTGAAACAGCTATCCAATTATTCCCCTCCCCTACTCGCTCTTCATTGCACTGCAGATTTTTTTCCTTTTCAAGTGTTCAGTTTTTGAAAGTTATTAAATCTGCTTCCACCAACCTTTCGGGTAGTGCATTCCAGATCTGTAACTCGTGGAAATTTTTTTCCTGCAGGTCACCTCTGGTGCTTTTGGCAATCCCTTAAATCTCTGTTCTTTGGATACCAACCATTCAGTCACTTAGAAACAGTTTCTCATTTGCTCTATTAAAACCCTGTTAAATAGCTCTGTCAAATCTCTCCTTAACCTTCTCTGCTCTGAGAACAACCCCAGTTTCTCAAGGCTCACCACATAACTGAAGTCTTTCATCCTGATATCATTCTAGTAAATCTCCGCTGCACCTTCTCAAAGACCTTGACATCTTTCATAACGTGTGGTGCTGAGAAATTAGCTAGAATACTCCAGCTGAGGTGTAACCAGTGTTTTGTAAAGGTTCAGCACAACTTCCTTGCTTTGTATTCTGTCTCTCTATTAATAAAGCCAAGCATCCCATGTGCCTTTTTAACAGCCTTCTCAGCTCGTCCTTCCACCTTTCAGAGGTTTCCTTTAAAACTGTACCATTTACTTTACATTACCTCTCCTCATTCTCCCTACCAAAATGAATCACTTCACACTTCTGTTTTAAATTTCATCTGCCATGTGTCTGCCCATTTTACCAGTCTCTGTCCTGTTGAAGTCTGTTACTACCTCCTCTCTGTTTACTATATTTCCAAGTTTTGTGTGTCTGCAAACTTTGATATGCCATGCATTTCCCAAGGCCAGGTCAGTAATATAGATCAAAAAGAGTAGTGGTCAGAACACCAACCCTGTCCATTCTGAAAAACAACCATTCACCACCACTTTTGTCCCTTAACCAATTTTGTATCCACACAGCCGCTGCCCCTTTTATCTCATGGGCTTCAATTTTTCCAACAAATCTGAGTGGGGCCACATCCTGCTTACAAATATCCATCCTTGCTCAAGCATGTGGAGTTTAGCCAGTTAAAATTGTGAAACTTTTGAATTAGAGCATTTATAAGCTTCCTGCTTGTTATTTTTAATTTTATTTTTTAAATTTTTATCCAAGTAAGACCCCACTACCTTACTAGGGAATTGGCTTGTAGGAATATCTGAAACAGAGGTTGGCCCCTTCCGGTCTCATCATTGCCCAAGTCGCCTAGCTCACTAATCAGTAGCACCCTGAAGTACTGCCTTGTTTAGGTATTGTATTACGGAGTCTGCCATGAATGATTAACCAAGATGGAAGATTGGAAATAAATCCAAGCAACAGAACACTATTAAATAAAAGAACAGGATATGGTTATAAAATGTTGATTATCTCAAACTAGTATTCTGCCTGAAATTGTGTGGGGGCAGGGAAGAGGAAGAGCGTGGGAGAAGTGTTTAGGTGCATATTAAGAACATTGAGTGCACTAAGATGATGGTGACTGATCAGCCATGTATAACCTTCCAACAGACCTTACAGACAAGCATTTTTCTTCAAGCATGAATGTGCAACTCCATGTAAACATGCTGAAGGAAGGCTGGTACACAAGCACCAAGAGTTCTAAAATCAGTACTGTTATAAATAAGGCCCTGAAATGCAGGTCCCTTCTTTCCTGTATCAAAAGTGAAAGCAATGAACTCAAATATCTGTGCAGCACCTGAGGGGATGTTGGAAAGATCTGTTGAATAATAACTGCCAAAACAGCTGAATTCCAGAGGTGAGTTCAGAGTGACTGCCCTTGACATCAACACAGCATTTGGCCAAGCACAGCATCAAGAAGCCCTAATAAAATTGATATTAAAGGGAATCGAGGAAATCTCTACTGGCTGGAGTCATACCGAGCACAAAGGAAGATGGTTGTGGTTATTGGAGGACAATTATCACAGCCCCAGGACATCACTACAGGAGTTCCTCATGGTAGTGTCCTAGGCCCAACCATCTTAAGCTGCTTCATCAATGACCTTTCCTCCAACATAAGGTCAGAAGGGGAGATCTTTGCTGATGATTGCACAGTGTTCAGTTCTATTTGCAACTTCTCGTAATGAAGCAGTCTGTTTCTGCATGCAGCAAGACATGGACAACATTCAGGCTTGGGTGATTTAAGTGACTCAGCTGTTAAAGACATTGTCCTCAATTTTCTGATTGGGGCCTCTTGAAGATTGACATTAAGCTGTTTAAGTAAATGAATTAATGTTGTTGTAAAGATAACACCAATCAGAAAATCTGTGATCGAACCATAAGGTGAGACAATTGTAAGTTCAATTACTTTTTGCTCAGCTGATCTTAATTGGGTGCCATAAGAGGTACTTGTTGCCTTTGTGTTAACAGCCCCCAAGCTGGTGAAGAGAAAATCAGATAAGGATTCTGCTCCTGATCACTAATGAATTCAGTACATGGGAAAGGGAGCAATAGGCAGAATATAATAGCCCATGAAACATTGGAGACTTTGGGAAAATTCAGAAAGGAATCATGGCAGTAAGTGGTGGTCTCCAGGGATATGTTCTAGGGCCTCAACTTTTCACCATATTAATGACTTGGATGAAGGAATAGAATTGTATATCCAAGTTTTCGGATGACACAAAGTTAGAAGGGGGAAATAGGGACAGGCTGGGAAAAGGTTCAGCTATCTGCTCCACGGAGGGGGGCAGCTAATTAAGTTTAAACTAGTTTGGCAGGGGGATGGGAACCGGAGCCACGGATCAGTGGATGGGGTAGCTGTTGAACAGGCAGATACCGAGTGCAGAGAGTCTGTGAGGAAGGTTAGACAGTTGACAGGGCAAAGTTGCAGCCAGTATGATGGATTGAAGTGTGTCTATTTTAACGCAAGAAGTGTCAGGAATAAGGGTGATGAACTTAGAGCATGGATCAGTACTTGGAGCTACGATGTTGTGGCCATTACGGAGACGTGGATATCACAGGGGCAGGAATGGATGTTGGATGTTCCGGGGTTTAGATGTTTCAAAAGGAAGAGGGAGGGAGGTAAAAGAGGTGGGGGAGTGGCATTGTTAATCAGGGATAGTACCACAGCTGCAGAAAGGGAGGTCGTCGAGGAGGGTTTGTGTACTGAGTCATTATGGGTGGAAGTCAGAAACAGGAAAGGAGCAGTCACTTTATTGGGAGTTTTCTATAGACCCCCCAATAGCAACAGAGACATGGAGGAACAGATTGGGAGGCAGATTTTGGAAAGGTGCAGAAGTAACAGGGTTGTTGTCATGGGTGACTTCAACTTCCCTAATATTGATTGGAACCTCCTTAGTGTAAATAGTTTGGATGGAGCAGTTTTTGTCAGGTGTGTCCAAGAAGGTTTCCTGACTCAATATGTAGATAGGCCGACTAGAGGGGAGACTATGTTGGACTTGGTGCTTGGCAACAAACCAGGCCAGGTGGCAGATCTCTTGGGAGAGCATTTCGGTGATAGTGATCACAACTCCCTGACCTTTACTATAGTCATGGAGAGGGACAGGAGCAGACGGGATGGGAAAATATTTAATTGGGGGAGGGGGAATTACAATGCTATTAGGCAGGAACTGGGGAGCATAAATTGGGAACAGATGTTCTCAGGGAAATGCACGACAGAAATGTGGAGGTTGTTTAGGGAGCACTTGCTGCGACTGCTGGATAGGTTTGTCCCGATGAGGCAGGGAAGGAATGGTAGGGTGAAGGAACCTTGGATGACAAGGGATGTGGAACAGCTAGTCAAGAGGAAGAAGGAAGCTTACTTAAGGTTGAGGAAGCAAGGATCAGACAGGGCTCTAGAGGGTTACAAGGTAGCCAGGAAGGAACTGAAGAATGGACTTAGGAGAGCTAGAAGGGGACATGAAAAAGTCTTGGCGGGTAGGATTAAGGAAAATCCCAAGGTGTTCTACACTTATGTGAGGAACAAGAGGATGGCCAGAGTGAGGGTAGGGCCGATCAGGGATAGTGGAGGGAACTTGTGCCTGGAATCGGAGGAGGTAGGGAAGGTCCTAAATGAATACTTTGCTTCAGTATTCACTAGTGAGAGGGACCTGGTCGTTTGTGAGGACAGCGTGGAACAGGCTGATATGCTCGAACAGGCTGAGGTTAAGAGGGAGGATGTGCTGGAAATTTTGAATGATATGAGAACAGATAAGTCCCCGGGGCCAGACGGGATATATCCAAGGATATTACGGGAAGCGAGGGAAGAGATTGCTGCGCCTTTGGTGATGATCTTTGCGTCTTTACTGTCCACTGGAGTAGTACCGGATGATTGGAGGGTGGCAAATGTTGTTCCCTTATTCAAGAAAGGGAATAGGGATAACCCTGGGAATTATAGACCAGTCAGTCTTACATCGGTAGTGGGCAAATTATTGGAGAGGATTCTGAGAGACAGGATTTATGATTATTTGGAAAAGCATGATTTGATTAGAGACAGTCAGCATAGCTTTGTGAGTGGCAGGTCATGCCTCACAAGCCTTATTGAATTCTTTGAAGATGTGACAAAACACATTGATGAAGGAAGAGCAGTGGATGTGGTGTATATGGATTTTAGCAAGGCGTTGACAAGGTTCCCCATGGTAGGCTCATTCAGAAAGTAAGGAGGCATGGGATTCAGGGAAAGTTGGCTGTCTGGATACAAAATTGGCTGGCCCATAGAAGTCAGAGGGTGGTAGTAGATGGAAAGTATTCAGCATGGAGCTCGGTGACCAGTGGTGTTCCACAAGGATCTGTTCTGGGACCTCTGCTCTTTGTGATTTTTATAAATGACTTGGATGAGGAAGTGGAAGGCTGGGTTAGCAAGTTTGCCGATGGCACGAAGGTTGCTGGAGTTGTGGATAGTGTGGAAGGCTGTTGTAGGTTGCAATGGGACATTGACAGGATGCAGAGCTGGTCTGAGAAGTGGCAGATGGAGTTCAACCTGGAAAAGTGTGAAGTGATTCATTTTGGAAGGTCGAATTTGAATGCGGAATACAGGCTTAAAGACAGGATTCTTGGCAGTGTGGAGGAACAGAGGGATCTTGGGGTCCATGTCCATAGATCGCTCAAAGTTGCCACCCAAGTTGATAGGGTTGTTAAGAAGGCGTATGGTGTGTTGGCTTTCATTAACAGGGGGATTGAGTTTAAGAGCCGTGAGGTTATGCTCCAGCTTTATAAGACCCTGGTTTGACCACACTTGGAATATTGTGTTTAGTTCTGGTCGCCTCATTATAGGAAGGATGTGGAAGCTTTAGAGAGGGTGCAGAGGAGATTTACTAGGATGCTGCCTGGACTGGAGGGCATGTCCTACGAAGAAAGATTGAGGGAGCTAGGGCTTTTCTCATTGGAGCGAAGAAGGATGAGAGGTGACTTGATAGAGGGGTACAAGATGATGAGAGGCATAGATAGAGTGGATAGTCAGAGACTTTTTCCCAAGGTGGAAAGGGCTATCACCAGGGGGCATAATTTTAAGGTGATTGGAGGAAGGTTTCGGGGAGATGTCAGAGGTAGGTTCTTTACACAGAGAGTGGTGGGTACGTGGAATTTGCTGCCAGCGGTGGTAGTAGAAGCAGATACGTTAGGGGCATTTAAGCGACTCTTGGATAGGTACATGGATGATAGTAGAATGAAGGGTAGGTAGTTAGTTTGATCTTAGAGTAGGTTAAAGGTTCGGCACAACATTGTGGGCCGAAGGGCCTGTACTGTGCTGTATTGTTCTATGTTCTATGATTAAGATGCCAATTAGGGGCAATTCTGCAGCCTTGCCAGCATTTTGCTGGTGGTAGAGCAGCTCCCTGCCATGTGCCAAGACTGCCAGCTCAATGGAGTTGGGGGGTGGGGGGCACTGGAGCTGAAGACTCCACGCCCCAATAAAGGGGCCACAGGCAGGAAAGGCCACACGTGTGGCCCAAACGATTCCTCTGGGGAGGGGTTCCCCTCCACTCCGAAATGCCTAACGGCTTCTGCCCTAATAGTTTTTGAATTGGATCCATGCTGCCAAGGGTGCCTCTCTGTTGAGGTGCCATCACTGTCTCCGACCTGCCTCAGTAGTGCCCACCTCTCCCAGTGGAGCTGTTAAGGCAGCCAGTCTTCTGATTTCAGCCTGCAGCATCAGTACCCCGCCCACCGTCCTCTGCAGGATGGTTGGCACAGTTGCAGCCAATTCGGAGACTGCCTCCCGGAAGATTGCGCCGTCAGTCTCACTGCCGCCGTTTGTGAGCTCGGGACCCCCATTTGGTCCCAAAGTCGGTCCATGGGAAAATTCAGCCCTATGTGTGTGAATAGCTATCTTTCAAGTACCAGACCAAGACAGCCTCAACGGTTCATAAGTGACACTGAGTTTTCCAATCCTGCTTCTCCCACAGCCAGCTGCAAACCAAATTTAAAACACTAGAACAAGCCAAGATCAGCGATCTGCAAGAAATGAATCTTCCTACCAATTCTGGCTGGCTGAATGAGACTCGTGCTTGCCACCAGTCCAATTTTAAAGTGCCTCATCAAGTGAGCAAGCTGCTACTTACTTTAGTTTGTCTGTAGCTTTGCAATTTTTTTCCTGAAATTGAGTTAGACATCAGCACAGAAACTCTAGTCGTAGATGTAAGAGTTCTGCTGTTCATCAGGACTGACTGGCGAATGCATGGGTGGAATCAACTTAAAGTGTCGCAATAAAGACCAAAACGTTGGCAAAAGGTCGAGAGTGTAGATGAGAGAAATTCAGAGGGTTATCGGGAATGTTTTACCTGAAAAGATGGTGGAAACTGATTCCATAAATAACTTCAAAAGGGAGTTGGACAGGTACTCGAAAATGAGGAACTTACAATATTTGGACAAAAAGCGTGAATGCGACCATTCTTTCAAAGAGCCTGCAAAAATGGCCTCCTTCTGTGCTGTAAGTTTCTATGATTCTAACAAACATCTATTACAAAATATAGTCTTTCCTGATTCAAAAGACACCTAATCACTGATTTGACACTAATTTGACACATTAAATTCCTAGCTGTGTAAAAAGAATTTTGCCTAGGACTATTTGCAGGTAGTCGTAACCCAATTATTCAGTACAATAACAGAAACTTTGAGAGTAACTCTCAAATTCATGGATGCTTGAAATCTTTTGAAATGGACCTGGGCATTTTATCCCAAATGCAGCAAGTTAAACAAATATGATACTTTTTTAACTGGTATATATACCAGGCAGCAGTGGTAATAATTTGCATGATGCTGGACTCTGTGTGGCAGAACTGACCTGAGGGAAAATAACTTTTTTTCCAAAAATATACTTTAGTCATAGAAACTTGTAAAACAAAAATTACATTACGAAACAGTTCAAAGCAGTCCAAATTTCACACTTTGGAAAGTACAATAGAAATCAAATTCCTTCAATACAGAACGAGAGTTGCCTCACAACTCTTCCCATTCCATTTTATATGCAATGTGCATTTGCATTACACAGCAAAAGACATATTTGGTGCATACAGCCCGAGGGGTTTTAAACAGGTTCCAGCCCCCTCGGTTCAGTATGGTGGGAGGATCTTGGACAGAGGCCATTCCCTATTGAGACATGGCAGCGTCTGCCCCAAGCTTTAGTGCATCCCTCAGCACATAGTGCTAGACCTTGGAATGTGCCAGTCTGCAACACTCGGTTGTGGACAACTCTTTGCACTGAAAGACCAGCAGGTTTCGGGCAGACCAAAGAGCATCTTTCACTGTGTTGATGGTCCTCCAGCAGCAGTTGATGTTTATCTCGGTGTGCGTCCCTGGGAACAGCCCGTAGAGCACAGACTCCTGTGTTACAGAGCTGCTCGGGATGAACCTCGACAAAAAACCACTGCATCTCTTTCCACACCTGCTTTGCAAAGGCACATTCCAGAAGGAGATGGACGACAGTCTCTTCCCCACCACAGCCACCTCGAGGGCATTGTGCGGAGGGTGAGAGACTCTGGGCGTGCAGGAAGAATCTGACGGGGAGGGCCTTTCTCACCATCTGCCTAGCTATGTCTTGGTGCTTGTTTGATTGTCCTGGCGATGAGGTATTCTGCCAAATGATTTTGGCAGTCTGCTCGGGGAACCATCTGATAGGATCCACCATCTCCGTTTCCCGTAGGCCTCGAGAACATTCTGTGCAGACCACTGCCTGATGGATTTGTGGTCAAAGGTGATTTTCTGCACAAACATTTCCACGAAGGATAGGTCGTACGGCACAGTCCAACTGACTGGAGCGTTCCGCAGCAATGTGACCAGACCCATCCTTCGCAACACTGGAGACAGATAGAACCTCAGCACGTAGTGTTTACGCATTGGGATTCTATGCATAGCTTGATGCAGCCACACACAAAGGTGGCCATCAGATGAGGGCAACTTTGGGTATGTTTTTTCCCCCTTTATCTAGAAGTTTGAACATCGCCTCCCTGCAGACACAGTCCTTTTTAGTTTAGTGATACAGCACTGAAACAGGCCCTTCGGCCCACCGAGTCTGTGCCGACCATCAACCACCCATTTATACTAATCCTACACTAATTCCATATTCCTGCCACATCCCCACCTGTCCCTATATTTCCCTACCACCTACCTATACTAGGGGCAATTTATAATGGCCAATTTACCTATCAACCTGCAAGTCTTTGGCATGTGGGAGGAAACCGGAGCACCCGGAGAAAACCCACGCAGACACAGGGAGAACTTGCAAACTCCACACAGGCAGTACCCAGAATTGAACCTGGGTCGCTGGAGCTGTGAAGCTGCGGTGCTAACCACTGCGCCACTGGCTTGATCTCCAGGTAAAGCGGGAAGTGGCTCGGGTGACTGCCACAGTGCAGGAGTGGGGTATGGACCAGACCTGTGCCACATACAACAATAACATGAGCGCCTCACACCTGATGACCAGGTTCTTACCCACAATGGAGAGAGAATGCTGCTACCACATGCTCAGCCTATGGTGTACCATGGTTGCTTGCTCCTTCCAGGTTTTGGTGCATGACCCGGCCCCTCCAAACCATATCCCCAGCACCTTCAGGTAGTCTGACCCGACGGTGAAGGGGACAAAGGATCGGTCAGCCCAGGTCCCAAAGAACATGGCCTCGCTCTTGCTGTGATTTACTTTGGCTCCCGAGGCCAGTTCGAACTGGTCACAGATGCTCATCAGTCTGTGAACGGACAGCAGATCCAAGCAGAAGATGGCAGCAGTGTCCATGTACAGAGAGCCTTTGACCTGAGTGCTTCTGCTGCCTGGAATTGTCACCCCTCTTATGCCCGCATCCTTCCTAATGGACTCAGCAAAAGGTTTGATACAGCATACTAACAAGACAGGGGAGAGAGGACAGCCCTGCCTGACTCTAGATTTGATTGGGAAACTTTCTGATTCCCACCCATTGATTTGCACTTGCTACTAATGTTTGTGTAGAGCAGTTTGATCCAATTGCGGATTCCCTCCCCAAACCCCATTTTGAAGAGCACATCCATCATGTTTGTGTGCGATATCCTGTCAAAAGCCTTCTCCTGGTCCAAGCTGATGAGACAGATGTCCACCCCCCTCTCTGTACATAGGCAATGGTTTCCCTGAGTAGCAGGAAGCTATCAGAGACCTTCCTGCCGGATACAGTACAGATCTGATCAGGGTAAATCACCAACTCCAGAGCAGACTCGACTCAACTGGCCATGATAGGGAAAATAATACCTTGAGCGAACGTGTAGTTTGGCGCCCTTTGAGTTTACAACTACATATGCAGAAAAGAAACCCCACTTTTATGTGCCTAAACCCTCTTGCCTCCATTAAAAGTGGTCAACCTGTAATAGGTTTGCATTCGCGAGGCAAATTTCACCTATGACTAACCGTAAACAGAATAGTTCACTCCGAACTACTACACATCTAAATATTTTAAAACAAACCATCTCTTGAACAAAGCTCAGTAAAAATCTGTGTATTAAAAACAGAGCTTCTTTTGTTTATTTTACTAATTGGTTTATTTAGAACTCACCTGGCGCTCACCCCCAGCCTGAGCAACTGCGGGTCTACCTGGCGATCTTCACGCCGCCCTCAACGTTCCTCCATTCTTGCTCTTCTAGGTGAGAAAGCGAGCCCATGGTGCGCTGCACATGTCGCGGCCACATTCCACTCCCACCTCCGGCCATGGTCAATCAAACACACGATAGCCACTCGTGGAACTCCCTATTAAAGGGTTTGGGGGGCGGGGAAGAGGGAGGTTCTGCTCAATCTGATTGCGGACCAATTCGCTGCTCAAACTGCAGCTCATATGTGTAAAAAAAAACCTGAAAGCAACTTTGTTTTTAATAGTCGTTTCAGGGATTCCTACTATGTCACCTGTGGCCCCCACACCTGCAAATTTGACCCTTCTCTATGGCAATAAGCAGGTCTACAAGTCCTCCATATAGAGTAACACTGGAGTGGGGCGGTGGGGAGAATTGTATGAACATTCGTAGTGAGGAGTTATGTGGGAGAGGTATTTTATTCATTTTTGTTCCAACAGACATTTTACTGGCATACAAAAACTGATCGATTAGTTTTTTTTCGTAATTGAGCAACCCAGATGTAGGGTTAAGGTCTACAGGCCACCAACACGGTTGGAAAGAAAAGCTATTAGTTTGTTAAATAACGCCGCAATTTTTTTTAGCCAATTTTCTTTGTCCTGCCAGAATGGCATTAACTTCTGCTGGGGTGAATTTAAACAGGTGGTACTTCATGCAATTGATGTTTCTTCACATGACCCTACTCACTGACACCAGCAGTGGGTTACTTGTATAATGTATGTTCATGACGTGGAAACCAGGGGTTCGCCCATTAGAGCAAACTGTGGCATTGACATGGATGTGGGCATGCTCATCTCTAGACTCAATTTTAATTTTAAAAATGACCTTGCAATTTGGATTTTTAAGGGGACCTGGATCATCTTTAGGTGGTGCTGTGAGGACTATATTCTTTATACTGCAGCAGACATTAATCTTTTACTAAAAGCAAAATACTGCGGATGCTGGAAATCTGAAATAAAAACAAGAAATGCTGGAACCACTCAGCAGGTCTGGCAGCATCTGTGGAAAGAGAAGCAGAGTCACTGACCCGAAACATTAACTCTGCTTGTCTTTCCACAGATGCTGCCAGACCTGCTGAGTGGTTCCAGCATTTCTTGTTTTTATTAATCTTTTACTCTTTGTTGGGTATTGAGCAAGGACAGCAGGCATTCATGTAATTAACACACTGATAGTCCCCTGGGCACTAAGATCATTAACCAAGGCTGACTCAGTTAATACACCAAGGCATCAATTACTAAAAGCAAGTTTACAACTGTGCATATTCTCCAATAGTTTTTTTCCCATTATCCCACCATTGTAATGGCTGAATCTACAGCAATAAGCATTAGATCTTCAACTTTTAATTAAAAAAAAAAGCTACCTACGGGGTCAAGTGACAATTTTATGGCACGCCCATAAAAAAATCCTGTAGGTTGTTAATAGTTGTGGGTTATTATTTAGCTTGACTGTGCCTTTCTTAAGTTTCTTGCTTGTTTTCCTGAGTACTGGTGATGTTCAAAATTACAACTATTTTTTGTGTGATTTTTTTTCCTCTGAATTTGCCCAGGCTTTTAGTATCCGATGTTTCCCCACTAATGTTATCTCATTTTTATACTAAAATCAAACCTGAAAGAAATTTTTAAAACCTTAGGCTTTTAAATTGACAATAAAAACTGGCATTAAAGATCCTTAAAAATTAGCAGAGATAAATTAATCTTGGGAAATAAAATTATAAATTAAATTGGTGGCTGCCACTGCACAATACATCTTTCAGTTTTCAAGAATTACTGAAAATCCAAATGAAGAAAATATCAAGTGATATTCTTTTTTGTCTATAATAGTCACTTGGAGTCCAAATTAATTTTCCATACTAGCACAGGTCCCACAATTATGATTGGTTTTAATGGGGCAAAACTCAATGTGCAATGTCAAAGAAGGTCTATTATGCAAATATATTTTTGATAAATGCTCAGCGTGATTAAGTAATTCACACTGAAACATACAAATGTTTTGCCATAGGTAGATTCAAGCAACAACTGAGAAATTACTGTTTTGAGTTTGATCCCACTCTAGCTTCTGCCTACAATAATTCAAAGTAAATCCTATTGCATTAGATTCTAGCAATTGACAAATTATATATACCCATAAATTAAGTTTGTTATTTCTTAAACATTCTACTAGTTTCTGAAATGTCTCCTGATAATGTCCTCATCATGCTGTTATGATACACATCTTATGTTATTAAAAATGTTGCATTTCCTGTCCAAAATCTGTAAAATTTGTTGCCACAGTTTTTGGCACTTTTTCCCCCTCAACATTTACCATGGTAAATGATTATTTTTATTTTCATCCAGTTTTATTCTGTCAACTGTCATTCGGTGTCTCTGTGGAGCAAGTTTCTGCATTCCATTGCCAACTCAGTTGCCATCTTGCAGACCGAAAAAGAATTCTGACTGTAGGCAAAGTAATTTACTGGTTAAAATAAAAAGATAACTAGTACGCTTCCCATTGACCCATTCAGTTTATCAGATGAGTATTTGGGCCATGCAGACATGAGAAGTCACAAATTTGATCAGCAGTCTCCGCTGATTTAGCTGATCTTAGCCCAGGAAATGGCAATGCTAAGACAGGATGCTGCAATTGACCTCAGCTTGCTCTTTATCACTATCCAACCACCCCTGCTAGAAGTATGTATGTGTGATGTTCAGGTTAGAATAGGGTCAGCTTCAGCTGTGATGCCACCTGTGATCCAAAAGCGACGGACATGTAAAACCACGACTCATTTTTGCATAATGGTGACTGGGCAAAGCAAAGAAGGGTGAAAAGCCTTTTATGAAACAATAACTTGCCAAGATCTGATGCTTTAGTAAGCATTTTTAAATAACTATTTGAAAGGGCTGATTGGTGGCAGTAGATGGAGGATAGGATCAGAGGTAATTACAGATGAGGAGCGCCATTCGAAAGTCATCGACCTGAAACGTTAACTCTGTTTCTCTCTCCACCGATGCTGCCAGACCTGCTGAGTATTTTCAGCACTTTTTGTTTTTATTTCAGATTTCCAGCATCCATAGTATTTTGCTTATGTACCATTCAACCTCATATTAGTTCCATTCATCCACGCAGCCCAGTCAAGTGGGTTTTGTTTTCAATCCTGCATTTAACTTGAAGAGAATAAAAAAGGAGTGTAAGTTGTTGTGTAATGAATGATATTCACAATTAAATATGATTTCATCCTCATATTAACACTTGAAATAGTAATCTAGCAATATTTGGTATATAGTTCCGATTGAAATTGATTCTCTGTATCTGGACAAATGTTAACTTGGTTTCAAACAATTGGATTAATACTTAGGCTAAAACAGTGGAGAGAGCAACTTTAGATCAATGCATTGCCAGTAGGTCTTGCTACAGCCACGTGAGGAAGGGGTCTCAGGCTTCCCCTTTTGTCCCTTCTCTGGTTTGACCGCAACAGGGTTTATCCTTTTTACACAATGATTGAACTTACCACCTCAGTGTGCACTTGCTCTTGTTCCACTAATATAATTGCCAAAGAACCAATCAGACAGGTTTTCTTGCGTTTAAACATGAAAGATGCAAGTTTATTATTCTTAACACTCTAAACCGGTTAAAATTACTAAAATATGCTACACCTTCATGTACACATTCACATGAGAGTCACACACACACAAATAGATTACACATGGAAAACAGCTTTTGTGGTTGGGGTAGAGTCTGGAATAAATGGAATTTAAATACAGTGTATCAGTCCCAGAGACCGCAG
The DNA here is from genome assembly GCF_036365525.1 of Heterodontus francisci. NCBI lineage: Eukaryota > Metazoa > Chordata > Chondrichthyes > Heterodontiformes > Heterodontidae > Heterodontus > Heterodontus francisci. The sequence continues at coordinate 84,359,671 of NC_090378.1, forward strand.
TTGAAATTGTAGTCCTGAAGTCCTCATTAGGCCACGTGCACAGTGGTGAGCTTGCTTTTCTCAGGGCTTCTGAAGGCAGAAGAGGGGTTCAGGCTTGTCCCCTAGTTGCTGGCTGTGACAGTCTGACCGGAAAGAGAGAGAGAGAGAGAGAGCTGCTTCGTTGATAGCTTTTTCAGTTACCCTTCTCTGCTTTCTGTGTGACAAAGCTTACATAAGCAGTCATATGACATTACCAAACCTCTTTGTGGTGGTAATGAGATCCTTCTGGAATCTTCTCTGAGATTCAAGGCTCTACCCCTCCAGTTGTCCAGTCACACTTGGTGGGAGTTGGCTCTTTCAAAGTCAATGGCTCCTGTCGACCATGTTGATAAAGCCATTTCAGGTAATTCAATCAGAAAGCACCCCATCATTCTGGCTAGGTTGAGTCAGCCATGTTGTCTCCAGTCTAATCCTTTAGTGTTTCAAATGTAAATTGCTGTGGCCATCTTGGCTGCCAGTTGTTTTTTTTTTAAAGTTATTTGTAAGAATTTTCAGTAAAAGTCTCAAGCAAGGTTCCAAACCATGAAATTAATATTTCTCATTTGGCATGTGTGGTTTCCAGGACAGTCTGAACACAATGTGATCTGCTGACCAGATTGTTCAATGAATTTTCTCAACCCCTTCCCCCCACCCCCCCCCGGCCAGGCCAGCCCCCGTCAGGTGTTCCCTCTACATATAGACTAAATTCCTCCTTCCTTGGATTCCTGGACTCTCGGTTATTTCAGGACTGTCGGCGAGGGTCCATCCGGCTTACAGATCGGCACCAGCCGGAGTTCTGGACATTTACAAAGGGTTAAATCCATCTCCGCAGTAAATGTATACAGTGACATGAACGTGCGTCAGCCCAGATAACTAACTCAGCCAGCGTTTTTCCAGGTCTCCGCCACAGTTGTCCGCTTTTCGGCGAAACAATGGGAAGCTGTAGCTTCGGGGAGGCTGAAAGATTGAAGAATTGCAGGAGTTTTCCCAAGATCTGGAGCGTTCAGATCGCTAAAGGATGGGGTTCGGCTGGTGCGGGCAGCGACATACAACGGCAGCAAACGAGGGTCCTGGCAAAAAGGGGAAAGGAGAAGAAGCGAGAGAAAGATCGCTGGATGATCCAGAGCCAGAGGTCAAACCCCGGCACCAGCGGCTCCAGGTTGAACAGTCCGACTGCGAACATCTATGAGCCCCGAGCCGCCAGGACCTTCTCTGCTGAAGAAGCTCGGGCAGCAATTCGCACGGTACTGGACAGCAGGCTGAAAGATGCCAAGTACGAGCCGCAGGGCTCGGCTCTGGCAGCAGTGGAGCTGGCCGAGTGTGTGAAGACGGCAGTGAAAGCCCTGGGCTACGAGAGGTACAAGATCATCTGCTACTTGGTCTTAGGGGCGACCAGAGCCTCCGATCTATGGTGTTCCAGCAGAGCCGTTTGGAGTCCCACCGTGGACACGTACGCAGAATTTTGCTTCCAAAACCCTTCACTCTTCGCTCTCTGCCTGGTATTTGCTGTGTATCATGAATAAAATGCAACAGAACCTCGTAAATCTACGGGAAACCCGTCACACAACATGAGCGTCGAGTTTAACCGCGACAGAACCACCAATCATCTCACCCAGGCCCCATTACCCCAATAAAACCGAGAATGTTAGGGGGAAAATCTCAGCATCTGAAAACTAAATAAAAATGGGCTAACGTTTCGGCTAGAGAGAGACTTTCTCAATTTCTTGCAGATTTCCAGCATTTGAAGTGTTTTTTTTTTAATACTTCGATTCCCAAAGTTCTTTTACTTGACTTTGCCATAATCTCCGATTATTGTAAATTTGACAGAAAGAAATGTGTTATTGAGCAGGAACTGCTTGTACTGAGATTTAAGACACTCTGAAACCCGGGCGCGTTATTCACCGGGCGCCTGGTTTGACCGGAGAACTTGCAGGAGTGAAAGAACCGACATTTCCACACTTTAATATCCAAAACCAGCAAGGAGAGCTGTTTATGTATTTTAAAACGGAGAATGTTTGTGTATTTTCTTTTTATTTAATCGGTCGCTGTTAAAATTCCCATTAGTTATTTCGTGTAATGTTCCATTTGGTTGTTCTTATTTTACATATTACCCACATTTAAAGGCTAAATTCATCTGAACCTTTCACTTCCTTTCATAGGTCCAAGGGTTCCGTTCCACAAAACGGGGGTTTAACCATCGCTTCGTTAAAGGTCGGACCCCCGATTTTTTAAACAATACAGAAATAATTTTTAAAAAAGATGCCAATGTGGATTACACGCTTTTCTCGAGAAAATGGGGAAAGGCAATGACTATTTGATTTCCTATTTAATTGTTCATTTTCTTCTCAGTTGTATCTAACCTCAGCTCCCCAGCCTCAAAAGGCGCTTTCCCCCCGCCTGTCCCAAGGGAAAGCTTCTCCATAGCAAGTGAGCTGCTGTCTGGCCTCGTCCTCGGCGCCCACCAGGCTGCTACTATTCGCTGTTGCATTGGTCGCAAAGCACAGTCCCGGGGTGAAGACGTTCTCAGAAGGCACTGTTCTCTCTGTGACACTACACAGCGTTCAAGTGATCAAGAGAACAGGGTTTGACACCGGCCCTCCCATTTGCTAAAGTTAATTATTTAATTTTTACACTATTTTAGCTAAAAGTTATAAATTATAATTTCTCTTTAGGTTTTTTAAACAAAAAATAATTGATGTTGCTGTGTCTTAAAAGGAAATTGCAATGTTTTAAAGTGAGAATTTTTCAAATTAAAAGCAAATTAAATAATGATTTTGGTGGTTCTTACAGTTTAAGAAAATAAAGTAGTGTATTACCCACAGGTTCGTTTGGTTTTGTTAATTCTCTCTATTGCTCGTTAGTTGCTGTTGACTCTGTCCACCAGGCATATCGCATGTTGAAATAAACAAATCCTTAAAACATTCTTCCTAACACACCCTCTTTTTTAATCACATTTCTTCGAAACTATGACTTTATTGTGCTCCGATTGACATTGTTGAGTTTTAAAAGAGGGTTTCTTTGAAGAAGCCGCTCACTATCAGACATATTGCATTCCGAGCAGAAAAACTGGAAAATGTTCAACAATTGACTTTCAAGGTGTAAACATTTTTTATATATATGCTTAACCAAAGGAGAGATTTGCACATTAGTGAGTAGTGTTATATAGCATTCACAGGAGGGCACTAGGTCAGCCGGGTAGGTTAACGAGTTTCTACACCAAGACAGATACCAAGTGGAGGCAGTATAACCCGACAATGGCGGGGGGGGGGGGGGGGGCTAATAAAATATTTATAATTAGAGTCCATTAACAGCAGATTTATAGACAGCTAACGCCAATTCCAAAACGCCTCCAGTTTTCAATTTTTAAAATGTGTTTTTATTTATTCTTCAGTTACATCCTTTTTTCTTCCTCTCCTCCAGTTATCTTTCCTAAAAGCTGTGACTCACCCCGGGATACCGACCCACGGGCATTGAGCATCCTCTTGTACCTAGTACAATGAGTATTGGCAGATTATTCTACCATATAACATCAGAGCAGAGCCAGATCCTCCACTCGCCCGATGTTCACACAAACTTCCCCCAGGTGTCATTGGACAACAATCCATCTCCGACTCCCCCCTTCCTCAACTTCTCTGTCTCCATTTCTGCGGATAGCCTGTCAACCAATACCTATTTTAAGCCAAGTGACTCCCACAACCACCTTCCTCACACCCTTCTTCCTATAACGACTCTATTCCATTCTCCAAGTTTCTCCATCTCCATCAATCTGTACGGAACATGCAACCTTCCATACAAGCACTTCCAATATATCTCCCCCTTTCCTCAACTGAGGCGCGCACCCCCCCCCCCCCCCCCCCGCCACAGTGGTTTACAGAGTCCTCCACCATGCCTGTTCCATTTCCCACACTTCTGCTCTCACCTCTTCTCCTTCCTTCCAGAACTACAATAGGGTTCCCCTTGCCCTCACCTTCTACCCCACCAGCCTCCACATACAACAGATCATCCTTCCCGCCACCTACAGAGTGATGGCAGCACCAAGTACATTTCCCTTCCCCTCTGCTCCCAGCATTCCAAAGGGACTGTTCCCTCTTCAATACCCTGATCCACTTCCCAATCAGCCCCAATACCCCCTCACCTTCCCACAGCATCTTTCCACGCAAGTGCAGGGGATGCAACACCTGCCCTTTTATCTCCTCTCTTCTCACCGTCCAAGGCCCTAAACATTCCTTCCAGGTGAAACAGTGTCTTGTACTTCTTTCAATTTTAGCATATTGTATTCGCTGCTCATGGTGTGGTCTCCTCTACATTAGGGAGACCAAACGCAAATTTGGTGACTGCTTTCTGGAACACCTTCATTCAGTCTGCAAGCATGAAGCTGAGATTCCAGTCACCAGTCATTTTAATTCTCCACCCTGCTGCCGCTCTGACCTTGTTGTCCCTGGACTCTTGCTGCGTTCCAATGAAGCTCAATGTAAGATTGAGGAACAGCACCTCATCTGTTGACTGGCCACTTTACAGACTTCTGCCTCCATTTTGTTTCCTTTTTCTTTGCTGGTTTTGGTTTTTCTCTTCTTTTCCTTTATTTTCAGACTGCAGCTGTTCATGATTTTGCCTTTTACACCTACTTTGACACATCCTTTGTTAGTTTACTTGTCTGATTACCATTCCCTTTTACCTTGTATTATCAAGCCTCTGGCCATTTAATCTCTCCTGCTTTCCACCCTTTCACAGAACTTCCCTTTTATTCTTTTTCCCACCTTCCTCCCTTACACTGACTCTGTACTTGCTTAAAAGCTTTTACATCTTAAACTTTTCTCAGTTCTGATGAAAGGTCATGGACCTGAAACGTTAACTCTGTTTCTCTGTCCACAGATGCTGCCAGACCTGCTGAGTATTTCCAGCATTTTCTGTTTTTATTTTAGTCACGATCTTCCTTCTCCTTGCACAGAATCCAATTATAAGGTGTCTGGTAGCTAAGATTAAATAACTCAGCACAGAGTAAGAATGGAATCTGGCCCTTATGCTTCAGCTACTTCCTGCCTTAACCAGCTGAAGTATGTTGTGGGCACTGTAGATATCTAGGACTAGAAAATTATTTCAGGCAGTGGTGCAAAACGGATGGCATCGAATTGGCCATCTTTTCTATGCAGTGCCTGATATTTAATTCCATTGACTGCAACGGAACTGAATAGCAGGCAGCACATAGAAAAGACTGCCAATCTGATACTGCCTGACAGGCTGAGACAAATTTCTTGCACTTGTGTTTTGAAGTCACCCTCCAATTTGTTCCCATCAATTTCCTCAATATGTTGCCTCATGTTGTGGTGTAGAATCCCCTAAATGTTACCTACCTTTAGGTGACTCCTGGATTCATGAATGAGGCTAAATAATACATGTCATCACACTGCTCTCCCACAAAAGGAGTCACAGTGGAAACTGATTGTATTCTCAGGCAACATCCACCCACAGATATACACATACCTTGCAGTGAGTCACTTAGAAATGCCTTTAATCAGTTATAAAGCTGTACTGGGTAGCTGTCCTTCGCTGTTCAGCATCACTGAATCATTCACATTACACAGCCAGTAAAAGAAACAGATTTAAATAAAAACATAAAATATGGTACACACTCAGTAAGTCAGGCAACAACAATGGAGGGAGAAACAGAGTCATTATTTCAGGTCAATGACATTTTGTCAAACAATTTTCTTTTTGTTCTTGGGATGTGAGCATCACTGGCAAGGCCAGCCTATTCCTAATTGCTCTTGAGAAGGTAATGGTGAGCCACCTCCTTGAACCTCTGCAGTCCGTGAGGTGCAGGTACATCCACAGTGCTGTTAGGGAGGGAATTCAAGGATTTTGACCCAGCAGCGATATAGTTCCAAGACAGGATGGTGTGTGGCTTGGAAGGGAACTTGCAGGTGATGGTGTTCCCATGTGTCTGCTGCCCTTGTCCTTCTAGGTGGTAGAGCTCGCAGGTTTGGAAGGTGCTGCTGAAGGAGCCTTGCCAAGTTGCTGTAGTGCATTTGGTAGATGGTACACATTGTGCTCCGGTGGTAGAGGGAGTGAATGTTTAAGGTAGTGGATTCAAAGACTGACTTTCTTTTGCGGCCCAATATGTACACCTAACAGAATATTACAACTAAATAGCAGTGTTTTCAGTCAACATAACAAAAAGATAAATAAATTCCTGGATTTTTCGTTATGGATTTGGCTATTAATGTTTTCATTCAAGTAATTAAACTTTCTTAGTTATTTTTCATTGTTAAAAATCTACTCCCTTAATCACCAGCATACTGTGGCTACAGTGTGTACTATCTACAGGATGAGCTGCAGTAATAGGCCAAAACTTTTACAGCACCTCCCGAAACTGTGACCTCCAACATCTAGAAGGACAAGAGTAGCAATAACAACAACTTGCATTTATATAGCACCTTTAACATAGTAAAATGTCCCAAGGCACTTCACAGGAGGGTTATCAAATAAAATTTGATGCCTAGCTAAATAAAGAGATATTAGAACAGGTAATCAAAAATTGATTTTAAGGAATGCATTAAGGGAGCAGAGAGAGAGGTAGAGAGGAGGAGAGATTTAGGGAGAGAATTCAGAGCTTAGGATCTGGGCAGTTGAAGACATGGCCACCAATGGCGCAGTGATTAAAATTGAGGATGCGCAAGAAACCAGAACTGGAGGATTGCAGAGATCTTGGAAGGTTATAGGGCTGGTGGAGATTACAGAGATAGGAGAGGTCTGGTCATGTTGGGGGGTGGCGGGAGGGGAGGAAAGTACAAAAGGTAAGGTCTGTGATAGGGTGGAAGACAGGAAAGATTAAATAACAAAAGAGATGATGGTGCAAGACAAAAGGGGATGGTAATGAGACAACAAAAGATGGGTCTAGACGATGTTGCAACCTCAGCAGAGACCATTAACTTTAAAACAAGAGATTTGAACTCCCCAGACCGATTAGAGAATTACCCAACAAGATTTCACAATTTAAGACTTTTACTATAAAAACTAAAATAAAAATCAACATTAAGTAAACAGTATTTAGTAGGTTGCTACTACACTAAATTAAAGAGAAAGGTGTTTCCAATTAACTTATGAACACACTTGAAAACCCCCACACCACATTTATACATTACACAGTGTTCTCCTCGAGAGGGTATCTTTGCAGTTAAAAGTCTCAAACTCATCTCAGTTGCAATGGGTTGGATCTCCCGGTGTTCGTCTAAAAAAAAGTCCTTTTTGTTCACTTCTTCTGAGCACATTCGACAGGTCTTCCATTAATAAAGCAATCTCTGGTGACCCTGTTGGTCTTTTCTCCTCCACAAACATGAACTTTTGAACCAGGTTCAAGTCTTAGCAGCCTTTTGTAATATTGGTAATCTGAGAGCAGTTGTTTCTCTCGCTCTCTTTCTTTTAAGGCTGCTCAGCATGTCTTCCTTTCAGTCTTTCTGACCTAGGAAAACCCGTTGAATTTATTCAGATCAAAAAGTCAATAGTCGTTTACCTTTTACAATTTCTTAAGTCCATATGTCTGACCATAGCAAAACTACCTGGGCCTTCCTTTGTTTCCAGGTGTTTACAATTGCAACTCAAATTTGCATTTTTAGAGCCCCTGCCTTCAATCTGAGAGTCTAGGAGAGCGAAACCCATTGTCCTTTCAGGTGTTACAAACTTGCACCCTGCTTTCAAAAGGGTCTTTGATCTGGGTTCCTTGTTCTCATGGTAATCAAGACCCCTGGCTTGTCTCTGGGCAGACTTGGTGTGAGTTTACATGTCTCCTCCAAATGCATTTTACGCTGCTTTAAAGATCACAGATTTTAAAACATAACAATATCGCAAAGTCCGGCGTTCATAACAAGGAGGTGTAAGTGGGAATAGCAGAATCATCACCAACAGCTGCTGTCCAAAAAATGAGGGAGTGTTTATGATCTGAAATTGTTGAACTCAATGTTGTCATAGAGTCATAGAGGTATACAGCATGGAAACAAGCCCTTCGGCCCACAGTGTCCGCACCGGCCATCAAGCCTATGTATTCTAATCCCATTTTCTAGCACTTGGCCCATAGCCTTGTATGCTATGGCATTTCAATCGCTCATTTAGATAGTTCTTAAATGTTGTGAGGGTTCCTGCCTCTACCATCTCTTCAGGCAGTGTGTTCCAGATTCCAACCACCCTCTGGGTGAAATTTTTTTTCCTCAAATCCCCTCTAAGCCTCCCACCCCTTACCGTAAATGCCCCCTGGTGATTGATACCTCCACTAAAGGAAAAAGTTTCTTCCGATCTACCCTATCTATGCTCCTCATAATTTTGTATACCTCTATCAGGTCTCCCCTCAGTCTGCTCTGCTCTAAGGAAAACAACACAGCACAGTGGCGCAGTGGTTAGCACTGCAGCCTCACAGCTCCAGGGACCCGGGTTCGATTCCGGGTACTGCCTGTGTGGAGTTTGCAAGTTCTCCCTGTGTCTGCGTGGGTTTTCTCCGGGTGCTCCGGTTTCCTCCCACAAGCCAAAAGACTTGCAGGTTGACAGGTAAATTGGCCATTATAAATTGTCACTAGTATAGGGAGGTGGTAGGGAAATATAGGGACAGGTGGGGATGTTTGGTAGGAATATAGGATTAGTATAAATGGGTGGTTGATGTTCGGCACAGACTCGGTGGGCCGAAGGGCCTGTTTCAGTGCTGTATCTCTAATCTAAAAAATCTAATCTAACCCTAGCCTATCCAGTCTCTCTTCATAGCTGAAATGCTCCAGCCCAGGCAACATCCTGGTGAATCTCCTCTGCACCCTCTCCAGTGCAGTCACATCCGTCCTATAGTGTGGCAACCAGAACTGTACACAGTACAGTGGCCTAACTAGCGTTTTATACAGCTCCATCATAACCTCCCTACTCTTATATGCTATGCCTCGGCTAATAAAGCCAAGTATCCCATATGCCTTCCTAACCACCTTATCTACCTGTGCTGCTGCCTTCAGTGATCTATGGCCAAGTACACCAAGGTCCTTCTGACCCTCTGTACTTCCTAGGGTCCTGCCATCCATTGTATATTCCCTTGCCTTGTTAGTCCTCCCAAAATGCATCAACTCACACTTCTCAGGATTAAATTCCATTTGCCACTGCTCTGCCCATCTTACCAGCCCATCTATATCGTCCTGTCATCTAAGGCTTTCCTCCTCACTATTTACGACACCACCAATTTTTGTGTCGTCTGCAAACTTACTGATCATACCTCCTATATTCATGTCTAAATCATTAATGTACATACAAACAGCAAGAGTCCCAGCACCGATCCCTGCGGTACACCACTGGTCACAGGCTTCCAATCACAAAAACAACCCTTGACCATCACCCTCTGTCTCCTGCCACTAAGCCAATTTTGGATCCAATTTGCCAAAGTGCCCTGGATCCCATAGGCTGTTACCTTCTCAACCAATCTTCCATGCAGGACCTTATCAAAAGCCTTACTAAAGCCCATGTAGACTACATCAACTGCTTTCCCCTCCTCTACACATCTAGTCACCTCCTCGAAAAATTCAATCAAGTTAGTTAGACATGATCTCCCCCTGATAAAGCCATGCTGACTATCCTTGATTAATCCCTGCCTCTCCAAGTGGAGATTAATCCTGTCCCTCAGAATTTTTTCCAATAGTTTCCCTACCACTGATGTGAGACTCACCAGCCTGTAATTACCTAGTTTATCCCTGTTACCTTTCTTGAATAATGGTACCACATTAGCTGCCCTCCAGTCCTCTGGCACCTCTCCTGTGGCCAGAGAGGATTTTAAAATTTGTGTCAGAGCCGCTGCTATCTCCTCCCTTGCCTCACATAGCAGCCTGGGATACATCTCATCTGGGCCTGGGGATTAATCCACTTTTAAGCCCGCTAAAACCGTTAATACCTCCTCCCTTTCAATGCTAATTTGTTTAGTATATCACAATCTCCCTCCCTGATCGCTACACCTACATCGTCCTTCTCCATAGTGAACACAGATGAAAAGTAATCATTTAAAACCTCACCTACGTCCTCCGGCTCCACACACAGATTGCCACTTTGGTCCCTAATGGGCCCCACTCTTTCCCTGGTTATATTCCTGCCCTTAATATACTTATAAAACGCCTTGGGATTTTCCTTTATCTTGCCCACCAGTACTTTTTCATGCACCCTCTTCGCTCTCCTAATTACATTTTTAAGTACCCTCTACACTTTCTATACTCCTCTAGGGCCTCCACTGTTTTCAGCCCTTGAATCTGCCCTAAGCCTCCTTTTTTTCCTTATCCAATCCTTTATATCCCTTGACATCCAGGGTTCCCTGGACTTGTTGGTCCTACCCTTCACCTTTATGGCAACATGTTGGCCCTGAACTCTCACTAGTTCCTTTTTGAATGACTCCCACTGGTCTGATGTAGACTTTCCTACAAGTAGCTGTTCCCAGTCCACTTTGGCCAGATCCTGTTTTATCATATTGAAATCGGCCTTCCCCCAATTCAGTACCTTTATTTCCGGTCCATCTTTGTCCTTTTCCATAACTACAATAATCTTACAGAGTTATGGTCACTATCCCCAAAATGTTCCCCCACTGACACTTCTACCACTTGTCTGGCTTCATTCCCTAGGATTAAATCCAGTACAGCCCCTTCTCTTGCAGGACTTTCAACGTGCTGGCTCAAAAAGTCCTCCTGTATGCACTTTAAGAGTTCTGTCCCCTTTAAGCCTTTTGCACTAAGACTATCTCAGTTAATATTGGGGAAGTTGAAATCCTCTACTATTATTATCCTATTGTTTTTACACCTCTCTGAGATTTGCCTACATATCTGCTCCTCTATCTCCCCCTGACTATTTGGAGGCCTGTAGTGCACTCCCAGCCAAGTGATTGTCCCCTTTTTGTTTTTAAGTTCTACCCATATGGTCTCATTTGAGGAACCATCTAAGATATCATCCCTCCTTACTGCAGTAATTGACTCCTTGATCAACAGTGCAATGCCACCTCCTCTTTTACACCTCCCCCTGTCATGCCTGAAGATTCGATATCCTGGAATATTGAGCTGCCAGTCCTGCCCTTCCCTCAACCTGTCTCTGTGATAGCAATAATATCATATTCTCATGTGTTAATCAACGCCCTCAATTCAACTGCCTTACTTGTAATACTCCTTGCGTTAAAATAGATGTAATCCAGCCTTGCATTGTTCGCTTGTGCCTTAACAGGTCTATATTTGCTCTGCCTTCCAGACTGACTTAATTTCTTTTCTAGATTTGGCTGTGCATCACCCCCTACTGTACCTCTACTCTGTATCCACCCTCCCCCAACAGCACTAGCAAACATCCCAGCAAGGATGTTGGTCCCATTCCAGGTCAGGTGCAACCCGTCCAACTTGTCCAGGTTCCATCTTCACCAGAAACAGACCCAGTGATCCAGGAAACTAAAGCCCTCCCTCCTGCACGATGTCTTCAGCCACGTATTCATCTGCTCAATCCTCCTATTCCTGTCCTCACTAGCACATGGCACCGGAGAGATTACAACCTTTGAGGCCCTGCTTTTTAATCTGCTACCTAGCTCCCTAAATTCATGTTGCAGGACCTCATCCCTCTTTCTACCTACATCGTTGGTACCAATGTGAACCCATGACCTCTGACTGTTCACCCTCCCACTTCAGAATGTCCTGCAGCGCTCCGTACATCCTTGACCTGAGCACCAGGGAGGCAACATTGCATCCTGAAGTCACATTTAGGGCCACAGAAACGCCTATCTGTACCCCTTACAATAGAATCCCATATCACTATTGCTGTCCACTCCTTTTCCTCCCTTTCTGTGCAGCTGAGCCACCCGTGGTGCCACAGATTTGGCTCCTGTTGCAGACCTCTGAGAGGCTATCTCTCCCAACAGTACTCAAAGCAGAATATCTGTTAGAGAGGGAGATGGATCCGGGGACTCCTGCACTACCTGCCCAGTTCTTCTACTCTGCCTGGTGGTCACCCACGCCCTTTCTGCCTGAGTAGTCTTTACCTGCGGTGTGACCACCTCCCTGTACATGCTAGTCATGATGATCTCAGCCTTGTGGATACTCCACAATGTCCCCAGCCGCCATTCCAGATCCGAAACGCAGCTTTCGAGTAGCTGCAGCTGGAGACACTTTCTGCATATGTGTTCACCTTGGACACAGGAAGTGTCCCTGATTTCCCACATCGTACAGGAGGAGCACTCCACGTTGCTGAGCTGCCCTGCCATGACTTACCCTTAATTTACTCCAAAAAATTGAGATTATTTATACTCGGGACTTTGATTCCCTAAAAACCACTACTTACTATATTAAAAAAATGAGTCTGGACTCGTGCAATGGATGGCACCGATCCCTCACTAACCTATACATAGAATCATAGAATCATAGAAAGTTTAAGGCACAGAAAGAGGCCACTTGGACCATTGTGACTGTGCCGGCCAAAAAATGGTCCACCTATTCTAATCCTACCTTACAGCATTTGGTCCAGAGCCCTGCAGATTACAGCACTTGAGGTGCATATCCAGACTCCTATTTATTGAGTTGAGGGTCTCTGCCTCAACTACCATTTCAGACAGTGAATTCCAGACCCCTATCACCCGCTGGGCGAAAAGGTTTTTCTCACCTCCCCTCTAATTTTTTTTACCAATCACTTTAAATCTATGCCCCCTCATCACAGACCTCTCTACTAAGGTGAATAGGCCCTTCACCTCCACTCTATCCAGGCCCCTCAAAATTTTGTACATTTCAATCAGATCTCTCCTCAGCCTTCTCTGTTCCAAGGAGAACAACCCCAGCCTATCCAATCTTTGCTCATAGCTGCATTTTTCCAGTCCTGGCAACATCTTCGAAAATCTCCTCTGTACCCTCTCTAGTGCAATTACATCCTTTCTGTAATGAGGTGACCAGAACTGCACACAGTACTCAAGTTGTGGCCTAACCAATGAGTTATACAGTTTCAGTATAACCCCCTCGCTCTTGTATTCTATACCTCGGCTAATAAAGGAAAGGATTCCATATGCCTTCTTAACCACCTTATTGACCTGTCTGCTACCTTCAGGGATCTGCGGACATTCACTCCAAGATCCATCACCTCCTCTATACCTCTCAGTATTCTCCCATTAATCGTGTATTCCTTTGCCTTGTTTGACCTCCCCAAATGCGTCACCTCACACTTCTCCAGGTTGAATTCCATTTGCCACTTTTCTGCCCATCTGACCAGACCATCAATATCTTCCTGCAGCCTACAGCTATCCTCCTCACTATCCACCACACGGCCAATCTTTGTGTCGTCCGCAAATTTCTTGATCATGCCCCCTATATTTACATCCAAATCGTTTATACCACAAAAAACAGGGGACCCAGTACTGAGCCCTATGGAACGCCACTGGAAACAGCCCTCCAGTCGCTTAAACTGCCGTCAACAATTACCCTTTGTTTCCTGCCACTGAGCCAATTTGGTATCCACCTTGCTGCATTTACCTGTATCCCATGGGATTTTATTTTTTAAACCAGTCTGCCATGTGGAACCTTGTCAAAAGCCTTGCTAAAATCCATGTAGACCACATCAACTGCACTACCCTCATCTATCTCCTTGTTACTTCGAGTCATAGAGAGATACAGCACTGAAACAGGCACTTCAGCCCACCAAGTCTTTGCTGACCATCAACCACCCATTTATACTAATCCTACATTATTCCCTACCACATCCCTCCTACATTAATCCCATATTCCCTACCATTCTCCTACTACACTACAGGCAATTTACAATGGCCAATTTACCTAGCAACCTGCAAGTCTTTGGCGGTGGGAGGAAACCGGAGCACCCGGCGGAAACCCATGCGGCCACAGGGAGAATTTGCAAACTCCACATAGGCAGTACCCAGAACCTAACCCAGGTCGCTGGAGCTGTGAGACTGCGGTACTAACCACTGTGCCACCCAAAAAATTCTTCAAAAAATTCGATCAAGTTGGTAAACTTCGATCTTCCTTTAACAAATCCATGCTGACTATCCTTGATTAACCTGTGCCTTTCTAAGTGACAGTTTATCCTGTCTCTCAGAATAGATTCAAATGATTTGCCCACTACTAAGTTTAGACTGACTGGCCTGTAATTATTCGATCTATCCTTCTCCCCCTTTTTGAACAGGTACAACATTAGCAGTTCTCCAATCCTCCGGCACCACACCTGTATCCAATGAGGACTGGAAAATGGTGGTCAGACCCTCTGCTATTTCCTTTCTTGCTTCTTTTAACAGCCTAGGGTACATTTCATATGGCCCTGGTGATTTATCAACTTTTAAGGATGCTAATCCCATAAAAACTTCCTCTCTCCCTATGTTTATCACATCCAATACTTCACACTCTTCCTCCTTAAATACAATATCTGCATCGTCCTGCTCTTTTGTGAAGACAGAAACAACGTATTCATTAAGAACCATACCAATATCTTCCATTCCTACACATAGGTTACCTTTTTGATCTTTTATGGGCCCTACTCTCTCCTTAGTTATCCTCTTACTCTTAATGTATTGATAAATCATCTTTGGGTTCACCTTGATTTTGCTTGCTAATATTTTTCATGCCCTCTCTTTGCTTTCCTAATTTCCTTCTTGATTTCACCCCTCCACTTTCTATACTCCTCTCGGCAGTCTGCAGTATTAGTTTAGAGATACAGCACTGAAACAGGCCCTTCGGCCCACCGTGTCTGTGCCGACCATCAACCACCCTTTTATACTAATCCTACACTAATCCCATATTCCTACCACATCCCCACCTGTCCCTATATTTCCCTACCACCTACCTACACTAGGGGCAATTGCTAATGGCCAATTTACCTATCAACCTGCAAGTTTTTGGCATGTGGGAGGAAACCGGAGCACCCGGAGGAAACCCACGCAGACACAGGGAGAACTTGCAAACTCCACACAGGCAGTACCCAGAATTGAACCCGGGACACTGGAGCTGTGAGGCTGCGGTGCTAACCACTGCGCCACTGTGCCACTGTTCTCGGTGTCGGACATAAGCTTTCCTTTTCTGCCTTATCTTACCCTGTAGGCTCCTTGACATCCCTGGGGCTCTAGATTTGCCTGCCTCACCCATTTTCTTTGTGGGAACATGTTTACCCTGAATGCCTTGAATCTCCCCTTTGAATGCCTCCCACTGTTCTGACACTGATTTACCTTCAAGTAGCTGTTTCCGGTTCATTTTTGCTAAATCATTCCTCAGTTTAGAAAAATTGGCCTTGCCCCGATTGAGAACTCTAACTCCTGTTCTATCTTTGTCCTTTTCCATAATTATGTTAAAACTGACTGAATAATGATCACTACCACTAAAATGCTCTCCCACTGCCACTCCTTCCACCTGCCCATCTTCATTGCCTGAAACTAAGTCTAAAACTGTGCTCTCTCTTGTTGGACTTGCTACATACTGGGCAAAAAAGTTCTCCTGAATGCACCTCAAGAATTCTGCTCCCTCAATTCCTTTCACACTAAAACTATCCCAGTTAATATTGGCGTAGTTAAATTGCGCTACTGTTACTGCCCTATTGTTCTTGCACTTCTCGGAGATTTGCTTACATATCTGCTCTTCTATCACCCTCTGACTTTTTGGGGGGTCTATAGTACATTCCCAGCACTGTGATTGCCCCTATTTTGTTCCTTAGCTCAATCCATATGGCCTCATTTGATGAACTTTCCAACATATCATCCCTCCTCACAGCTGTAATAGTTTCCTTGACCAAAATAGCCTCCCCCCCACTCCTTTCTTACCCCATCCCTATCATGTCTGAAAGCCCTGTAACCCAGGAACGTTAAGCTGCCATTCCTGTCCCTCCTTAAGCCATGTTTCTCAGTATGTTATCATACTGCCACGTGTCTATCTGTGCCCTCAGCTCATCTGCTTTATTTGCTATACTCCTTGCATTGAAATAGATATCCTTGAGCATTGCCAAACTCTTTTTTTTATTTTCTAACCCTCGTTTCCTCTGTCTTCCAGAGTCATCCATTAGCTTTCTAACTTCCATTTTCATTTCTGATTTTGTCCCAACTGAGTCTACCCTCAGGTCCCCATCCCCCTGCCAAACTAGTTTAAACACTCCCCAACAGCACTAGCAAAATGTCCTGCAAGGAACAATGTCCCAGGAATCTAAAGCCCTACCTTCTGCACCATCTTTCCAGCCATGCATTCATCTGTCTTATCCTTCTATTTCTATACTCACTTGCACGTGGAACTGGGAGTAATCTGGAGATTACTACTTTTGAGGTCCTGCTTACTAATTTCTTACCTAGCTCCCTAAATTCTGACTGCAAGACCACATCTCTCGTTCTACCTATGTCGTTGGTTCCGATGTCGACCACGACTGCTGGATGTTCACCCTCCCCCTTCAGGATGCTCTGCAGCCTCTCAGTGACATCCTTGACCCTGGCACAAGGGAGGCAGTACACCATCCTGGATTCACATTGCGGCCACAGAAACGCCAGTCTGTTCCCCTGACTATTGAATCACCTATCACTATGGCTCTTCCAGTCTTCCCTGTACCCCACTTTGCAGCTGAGCCATCCGTGGTGCCATCGGGTTGGCTCTGGCTGCACGCCCCAGGTGAAGCATCAGTTTCCTCAGTAATCAGAACTGAATACCTGTTGGAGAGTGAGATGCACTCAGGGGTCTCCTGCACTACCTGACTAATTCTTTTTGACTGCCTGGTGGTTGCCCATTCCCTCTCTTCCTGCATACTCTTAAGCTGTGGGGTGATCACATCTATAAACATGCTATCCATGTAGCTCTCATCCTCATGAATGCAGCGCAGTGTCGCCAGCTGCCGCTCAAGTTCCAAAACCTGCAGCTCAAGCTGTTTCAATTGACGACACTTCCTGCACAAATGGTTCTCCAGGATACGGGAAGCATCCTGGAGCTCCCACATAGCACAGAAGGCGCACTCTCGAGGTTGAAGCAACCCTGCCATATCTTTATTTATTATTTGACCCTTTGCTACTGCTAAAAAAACCTTACCAATACTACAACACCTTAGAATTATTAATAAAACCTTCTAGATCTGAAAAATCCTACTAAAAATCAATACAGTTCACTAGTTAAAATAAACCTTACTCACAAAAAAAACTAGCTACTCACTTGTTCCTTATTATTAAGCTATTTACACACACTTCCTAATAGTGGTATACTAACTCAGCTATTTACTGATACTCCCTTAACAGCAGTTACTCACCAACCAATCACCTTGCAGCTTTCCTGTGATGCTACTGTTCGCTTTGTTTTCAAACTCCTTCGTGCCAGGACTCCTCTCCGCTGCTCTCCTGGAAGGTAAGTGCTTACATGTTAAAAAAACATGCATAGTATGCGGTCACTTAGAAAGCTGATTCCTTCCTGTCGAGAGCAAAGTACCTTGGATGCTGGAAATCTGAAATAAAAACAGAAAGTGCTGGAAATACTCAGCAGGTCTGGCAGCAATTGTGGAGAGAGAAACAGAGTTAACGTTTCAGGTCTGTGACCCTGCGTTAGAACGATCTAACGTTCCGACGGGTGCTGCCAGACCTGCTGAATATGTCCAGCGTTTTCTGTTTTTTTTATTTCCTTCCTATCAAATCTATGTGTTTTGTGTGGCCCTTGTATTGTTGCTCAGAAGTTGCGAACCTGACTTTAAAGCAAGTCACATTTGTTCATCTGACCAGGATGGTGCTGAATGTCAGGGAAAGTCCTATGCAAGTCTCAATTTTTTTTCTCAAAAATATACTTTATTCATAAAAATCTGTAAAAAAAATACATTACTAACAGTTCAAAACAGCACCAAGTTGACATTCCAGAAAGTGCAAAGGAAATCAGTTTTCTTCAATACGAGAGTGAGTTGCCTCGCAACCCTTCCATTCCATTTTCAATACCATGTACATTTTACAGCAAAACCATATTTGGTGCATACAGCCCAAGGGGTTTTCCATGATTCCAGCCCCTCAATTCACTATGGCAGGAGGACCTTACACAGTGGTCTTTCCCCATTGAGCCTTTGCCGCGGCTGCCGCAAGCTTTCGTGCGTCCCTCAGCGCATTGTTCTGAACCTTGGAATGTGCCAGTCTGCAACACTCATTCGTGGATATCTCTTTGCGCTGGAAGACCAGCAAGTTTCGGGCAGACCAAAGAGCGTCTTTCACCGAATTGATGGTCCTCCAGCAGCAGCTGATGTTTATCTCGGTGTGAGTCCCTGGAAAAAACCCGTAGAGCACAGACTCCTGTGTTACAGAGCTGCTTGGGATGAACCTCGATAAAAACCACTGCATCTCTTTCCACACCTGCTTTGCAAAGACACATTCCAGTCTGTTCCCCACCACAGCCACCTCGAGGGCAGCGAATGGAGGGGGCGAGACTCCGGGCATGCAGGAGGGATCTGACGGGGAGAGCTCTTCTCACCACCAGCCAAGCTACGTCTCGGTGCTTGTTTGAAAGTTCTGGTGATGAGGCATTCTGCCAAATGACTTTGGCAGTCTGCTCGGGGAACCATCCGACAGGATCCACCGTCTCCTTTTCCCGTAGGGCCTTGAGGACATTCCGTGCAGACCACTGCCTGATGGATTTGTGGTCAAAAGTGTTTTTCTGCACAAACTTTTCCACGAAGGATAGGTGGTATGGCACAGTCCAACTGGATGGAGTGTTCCGCGGCAATGTGATCAGATCCATCCTTCACAACACCGGGGACAGATAGAACCTCAGCACGTAGTGACACTTGGAGTTTGCATACTGGGGCTGTACGCACAGCTTGATGCAGCTGCACACGAAGGTGGTCATCAGGATGAGGGCGACGTTGGGTACATTCTTCACGTCCTTATCCAGAGGTTTGAACATCGTATCCCTCCTGACCCGGTCCATTTTGCATCTCCAGATAAAGCAGAAAATGGCTCGGGTGACCGCCAAGGCGCAGGAGTGGGGTATGGGCCAGAACTGCGCCACGTACAGCAACAACGTGAGCGCCTCGCACCTGATGACCAGGTTCTTACCCACAATGGAGAAAGAATGCTGCTCCCACATGCTCAGTTTATGGTGTATAATGGCTACTTGCTCCTTCCAGGTTTTGCCACACGCCCAGGCCCTTCTGAACCATATCCCTAGCACCTTTACGTAGTCTGACCTGACGGTGAAGGGGAAAAAGGATCGGTCGGCCCAGTTCCCAAAGAACATGGCCTCGCTCTTGCTGCGATTTACTTTGGCTCCCGAGGCCAGTTCGAACTGGTCGCAGATGCTCATCAGTCTGCGCACGACAGCGGATCCGAGCAGAAGACGGCGACGTCTTCCATGTACAGGGAGATTTTCACCTGAGTGCCTCCGCTGCCTGGGATTGTCATCACTCTTAAGCCCACATCCTTCCTAGTGGACTCAGCAAAAGGTTTGATACAGCAAACAAACAAGACCGGGGAGAGAGGACAGCCCTGTCTGACTCCAGATATGATCGGGAAACTGATTCCCACCCATTGATTGAGACTGCGCTACTGATGTTTATGTAGAGCAGTTTGATCCAATTGCAGATTCCCTCCCCAAACCCCATTTTGGAAAGCACGTCCATCATGTAGGTGTGCGATATCCTGTCAAAAGCCTTCTCCTGGTCCAGGCTGATGAGGCAGGTGTCCACCCTCCTGTCCCGTACATAGGCGATCGTATCCCTGAGTAGCGAGAGACTATCGGAGATCTTCCTGCCGGGTACAGTACAGGTCTGGTCAGGGTGAATCACCAACTCTAGTGCAGACTTGACCCGACTGGCGACGACTTTGGACCGAATCTTGTAGTCTACATTAAACAGTGAGATGGACCGCCAATTTCTGATTTCCACCCTCTCCTCCTTCCACTTGTAGATGAGGGTGATGATGACTTTCCTCATGGATTCGGACATGCTGCCGGCTAGAAGCATACTCTCGTACACTTCCAGCAGGTCTGAGCCGATCCAGTCCCAAAAAGCCGTATACAACTCAACCGGTAAGCCATCGCTTCCAGGAGTTTTACTCGTCTCGAAGGACCTGACGGCCTTTGTCAGCTCGTCCAGAGTTACCGGTTTGTCCAGACTCTCCTGCACGCTGTCATCTGAGACCTCTGTGATAGATGACAGGAAGGACTGGGAGACCGTGCTGTTCATGGGCTTCACGTTGTACAGCCCAGCATAAAAGGATTTGCTGATCCTTAGTATGTCAGAATGCAATGACATTACTGAGCCATCCTCTTCCTTCAAGCTGCTGATTACAGAGCTCTCTGTGTGTACCTTTTGGAAGAAGTAACGCGAGCACGTCTCATCCTGCTCAACAGAGCGGACTCTGGACTGGAAGATGATCTTGGAGGTCTCTGTGGCAAAGAGCGAGGCCTGCTGACTCTTCACCTCTTGGAGATCCTCCTTGAGCTCGACTGCAGCCGGAGCAGATTTGGCTTTCTTTTCTGGAGTCGGGACATTTCCCTCTGTCTCTCTCTTGCCCTCTGAACACCTTTGAGGATAAAGAACCAGTTGGACTGTGCCGTACCACCTATCCTTTGTGGGGAAGTTTCTGCGGGAAAACACCTTTGACCACAAGTCCATCAGGCAGTGGTCTGCACAGAATGTCCTCAAGGCCCTACGGGAAAAGGAGATGGTGGATCCTGTCGGATGGTTCCCCGAGCAGACTGCCAAAGACGCAGCTTGGCTGATGGTGAGAAGGGCCCTCCCCGTGAGATCCCTCCTACATGCCCAGAGTCTCACCCTCGCCACACGCTGCCCTAGAGGTGGCTGTGGTAGGGAAGAGATAGTTGCCTATCTCCTTCTGGAATGCGTCTTTGCAAAGCAGGTGTGGAAAGAGATGCAGTGGTTTTTGTCGAGGTTCATCCCAAGCAGCTCTGTAACACAGGAGTCTGTGCTCTGCGGGCTGTTCCCAGGGATGCACACTGAGATAAACATCAACTGCTGCTGGAGGACTATCAATTTGGTGTAAGACGCTCTTTCATCTGCCCGAAACGTGCTGGTCTTTCAGCAAAAAGAGTTGTCCACGACCGAGTGTTGCAGACTGGCACATTCCAAGGTCCAGGACTACGTGCTGAGGGACGCACTAAAGTTTGAGGCAGCTGCAGCAAAGGCTCAATGGAGAAAGACCACTGTGTAAGGTCCTCCCACCAAAGTGAACTGAGGGGCTGGACCCATGGGAAACCCCTCGGGCTGCACCAAATATGGGTTTGCTGTAAAATGTACATGGCCTGTAAAATGGAATGGATGGGCTGTGAGGCAACTCACTCCTGTATCGAAGAAAACTGATTTCTTTTGCACTTTTTGGAATGTCAACTTGGTGCTGTTTTGTAATGCATTTTTTTTTACAGAATTGTATGAGAAAAAAGCCTTGTCCCATCGGCTTGGCCCTAGTGCTATTTATTATCTTCATTCTGATCAACCTTTCAACAGCTCTTGAAAACATTATTTAATATAAATACCACATAATAACAGTTCAATTGTATTTCCCAAGACTAATTAACTTCTGCTTTTACAAACATTTTAAGGACATTTAAAGCCAGTTTTTATTGACAATTTAAGAAGCCAGGCTATTTCCTATATTAAATCAGTGACTACACTTCAAAATACTTCATTGGATATGAAGCGCTTTGCGGTCGAGAAAGGCGATATTCTAAATGTGAGTTTTTTCTTTTTCTATCCTTCATGTTTTGTTTTAAGTGTACAAGTGATAAAAATCAGTAGAAAAATGGACTCTAAACACCTTGGTGAATTTAGTGAAAGCCACAAAAAAATCAGAGATCAGTAACATTCCCTTGGCTCGCCGCGTGCATCATGTCAAATTCTGGGTCCTTGAGGCGTTTTGGTCAGCCGGCGTCTCTTTATTTAGGTCATTGGCTAAATTTAGTCTGGCATCGCATTTCGCCCAGGATCACAGCGTCGAGCCGTTCTGGTGAACAAGCAGCTCCCGGAGAGCTTCACCCTCGGTGATCGAGGCGCTGTCTGAGATACAACAGGTCTGACCGTGACTGAGATCAGTATCTGCAACTTTTTAAAAAATCAAATTCACTCCGTTTACAGTCAAGCTGTTTTGCTTTTAGTATCGGTGCCAAATCAGGCAATTGGACAGATTGGCAGAGGCAGAACAATAAATCTAATGATTCCTCAGTCCACACAGCAGCTGGTACAGGGACCGGGTTCAGGATCGCGAAGCAGTCGATCCCGGTTTCCAACTGAGGGCTCAAGCTGTGGCTCTAAAAAAAAGACTTTCGTGCACTCGCCTCTGACTGTGTGAGACTCCCGCTGCCGTCTTTCGGCATTTTATTGATCTCTGGTGTTGTTTGCAGCCTCCCTCCGCCTTGAGATCCGCTCGGTCCATGCGGTGACCCTGCCTGAAAGCATGACAGAGGTGGTGGTGTGTGCCGGCTCGGTTTGCACGGTTAAAGCACTTTGGGAAGGAAGGATTCAAAGGCTGAATGAAGATCTCGAGAAAGAAAAAGAGCGGTCGAAACGGAAGTCGCTGAGGGGGTGAGTGCTGGGAGCTGCTGCAGGTTTAGAATCAATTCTTTTCTTAATGCTGAAAGTGTCAGCTCCTGATGATTTCATCTCTTTTCAGGTTAACGATGGTGTGGCAGAACCGAATAAACCTGGCCAGGCTTAAAGAGAAAGTGGTTACTGAAGAGGGAAGAATTTTGCTGAGGATTGAGAAGGAGGAATGGAAGGTCGGTAACTTGTATCAAAAGTAAGATGAAAGCGATTTGGGACGTGCTGAGGGAAGCTGGATAAACACACGAAAGAGAAAGAAATAGAGGGTTAGATGAAGATGGGTGGAAGGAGGCTCATGTGGGGCACAAACGCCCGCATAGACTAGTTGGGCTGAATGGCCTGTTTCTGTGCTGTATATTCTATGCAATGAGTTTGAATGAATATATTCCACCTACAAACTCTCAGTGATGGGCACTGGTATCACAAGATGAACCAGAGCCCGATTTCCCCCACTCTGGAGAGAATCTCAATGTATCCCCCATTAACTAAAGAGCCAAAATATTCCTGCAAAGCACGATTTTGTTAAACAGTTGTTTAAAACAGCTCTCAAACAAGCACAAAAAAATCTCAGCTGCTATTCTACTGGTGTCCAATTCTTTTGCCCAGATTTTGTGGTGTTTTTTGATGGCAAACTGCCAGCGTTTGCCACCATTGCCCTTCTGAATCTGATGGCAACTTTAGCACAAAGGCAGATTAACTGGAAATCCTGAAGTTATGGTCGGGCACTCACTGCTCTGCTACAGGCTGCACTGTGGATTCCGTCACCAGTGCCAGTAATCATTGAAATTAGTTGATGTGGCGAAAACATCCCCCTTTCCACTCTCACAGAAAACTTACCAAAAAAAAATTACACCATGTTCAATCAGGTTTTGAACAGCAATCTGAGTAATAACTACTGCTGAACAACAGAGTTGGCCCTGAGAAAATATATTTGTAGAGTGTTATTAAATGTCATCATTAAAATTAGTTACTATATTTTTATACTAAATGTTTAAAATAATCACTGACTAGTCACTGACCTCTCAAAGAACAAAGAACAGTACAGCACAGGAACAGGCCATTCGGCCCTCCAAGCCTGCGCCGATCTTGATGCCTGCCTAAACTAAAACCTTCTGCATTTCTGGGGATCGTATCCCTCTATTCTCATCCTATTCATGCATTTGTCAAGATGCCTCTTAAACGTCATTATCGTACCTGCTTCCACCACCTCCCCCGGCAGCAAGTTCCAGGCACTCACCACCCTCTGTGTAAAGAACTTGCCTCGCACATCCCCTCTAAACTTTGCCCCTCTCACCTTAAACCTATGTCCCCTAGTAACTGACTCTTCCACCCTGGGAAAAAGCTTCTGACTATCCACACTGTCCATGCCGCTCATAACTTTGTAAATCTCTATCATGTCACCCCTCCACCTCCGTCGTTCCAGTGAAAACAATCCGAGTTTATCCAACCTCTCCTCATAGCTAATGCCCTCCAGACCAGGGAACATCCTGGTAAACCTCCTCTGTACCCTCTCCAAAGCCTCCACGTCCTTCTGGTAGTGTGGCGACCAGAATTGCACGCAATATTCTAAGTGTGGCCTAACTAAAGTTCTATACAGCTGCAGCATGACTTGCCAATTTTTATACTCTATGCCCCAATCGATGAAGGCAAGCATGCCGTATGCCTTCTTGACTACCTTATCCACCTGCGTTGCCACTTTCAGTGACCTGTGGACCTGTACGCCCAGATCTCTCTGCCTGTCAATACTCCTAAGGGTTCTGCCATTTACTGTAAACGTCCCACCTGTATTAGATCTTCCAAAATGCATGACCTCACATTTGTCCGGATTAAACTCCATCTGCCATTTCTCCGCCCAAGTCTCCAACCGATCAATATCCTCCTGTATCCTCTGACAATCCTCATCACTATCCGCAACTCCGCCAACCTTTGTGTCGTCCACAAACTTACTAATCAGACCAGCTACATTTTCCTCTAAATCATTTATATATACTCCAAAGAGCAAAGGTCCCATCACTGATCCCTGCGGAACACCACTAGTCACAGCCCTCCATTCAGAAAAGCACCCTTCCACTGCTCCCCTCTGTCTTCTATGACGGAGCCAGTTCTGTATCCATCTTGCCAGCTCACCTCTGATCCCGTGTGACTTCACCTTTTGCACCAGTCTGCCATGAGGGATCTTGTCAAAGGCTTTACTGAAGTCCATATCGATAACATCCACTGCCCTTCCTTCATCAATCATCTTCGTCACATCCTCAAAAAACTCAATCAAATTAGTGAGACACGACCTCCCCTTCACAAAACCATGCTGCCTCTCGCTAATAAGTTCATTTGTTTCCAAATGGGAGTAAATCCTGTCCCGAAGAATCCTCTCTAATAATTTCCCTACCACTGATGTAAAGCTCACCGGCCTATAATTTCCTGGATTATCCTTGCTACCCTTCTTAAACAAAGGTGCTCTCTGCTAAGGCGAATAGACCCTTCACCTCCACTCTATCCAGGTCCCCCAAAATTTTGTACATTTCAATCAGATCTCCCCTCAGCCTTCCCTGTTCCAAGGAGAACAACCCCAGCCTATCCAATCTTTGCTCATAGCTGCATTTCTCCAGTCCTGCCAACATCCTTGTAAATCTCCTCTGTACCCTCTCTACTGCAATTACATCCTTTCTGTAATGACGTGACTAGAACTGCACACAGTACTCATGTTGTGGCCTAACCAATGAGTTCCAGCTGTTCCAGCATAACCTCCCTGCTCTTATATTCTGTACCTCGGCTAATAAAGGAAAGGATTCCGTATGCCTTCTTAATCGCCTTATCGACCTGACCTGCTACCTTCAGGAATCTGTGGACATTCACTCCAAGTCCCTCACTTCCTCTACACTTCTCAGTATTTTCCCATTAATCGTATATTCCTTTGCCTTGTTTGACGTCCCCAAATGCATCATCTCACAATTCTCCAAGTTGAATTCCATTTGCCACTTTTCTGCCCACCTGACCAGACCATCAATATCTTCCTGCAGCCTACAGCTATCCTCCTCGCTATCTACCACACGGCCAACCTTTGTGTCATCTGCAAACTTCTTGATTATGCCCCCTACATTTACATCCAAATCATTAATATACAGCACAAAAAGCAGGGGACCCAGTACTGAGCCCTGCGGAACGCCACTGGAAACAGCCCTCCAGTCGCTAAAACAGCCGTCAACAATTACCCTTTGTTTCCTGCCACTGAGCCAATTTTGTATCCACCTTGCTGCATTTCCCTGTATCCCATGGGATTTTGTTTTTTTAACCAGTCTGCCATGTGGGACCTTGTCAAAAGCCTTGCTAAAATCTATGTAGACCACATCCACTGCACTACCCTCATCTATCTTCCTTGTTACTTCTTCAAAAAATTCGATCAAGTTGATCAAACAAGATCTTCCTTTAACAAATCCATGCTGACTATCCTTGATTAATTTGTGCCTTTCTAAGTGACAGTTTATCCTGGCTCTCAGAATTGATTCCAATAATTTGCCCACTACTGAGGTTAGACTGACTGGCCTGTAATTATTCGGTCTATCCTTCGATCCCTTTTTAACCAGAGGTACAATGTTAGCACATCTCCAATCCTCCAGCACCACACCTGCATCCAGTGAGGACTGGAAAATCATGGTCAGACCCTCTGCTATTTCCTGTCTTGCTTCTTTAAACAGCCTCGGATACATTTCATCTGGCCCTGGTGATTTATCAACTTTCAAGGATGCTAATCCCATTAATACTTCCTTTCTCCCTATGTTTATCATATCCAATACTTCAAACTCTTCCTCCTTAAATACAATACCGGCATCGTCCCACTCTTTTGTGAAGACAGACGCAAAGTATTCATTAAGAACCATACCAATATCTTCCATTCCTTATCACCAGGTTACCTTTTTGGTCTTTTATAGGCCCTACTCTCTCCTTAGTTATCCTCTTACTCTCAATGTATTGATAAAACATCTTTGGGTTCACCTTGATTTTGCTTGCTAATATTTTTTCATGCCCTCTCTTTGCTTTCCTAATTTCCTTTTTGATATCACCCCTCCACTTTTTATACTCCTCTCGGCTTTCTGTAGTATTGAGTTCTCGGTGTCGGACATAAGCTTTTCTTTTCTGCCTTTTCTTACCCTGTCGGCTCCTTAACATCCATGGGGCTCTAGATTTGGCTGCCTCACCCCTTTTTCTTTGTGGGAACATGTTTACCCTGAAACCCTTGAATCTCCCCTTTGAATGCCTCCCACTCTTCTGACACTGATTTACCTTCAAGTAACTGTTTCCAGTCCACTTTCGCTAAATCACTCCTCAGTTTAGTAAAATTGACCTTACCCCAATTGAGAACTCTAACTCCTGTTCTATCTCTGTCCTTTTCCATAATTATGTTAAAACTGACTGAATAATGATCACAACCACCAAATGCTCTCCCACTGCCACTCCTTCCACCTGCCCATCTTCATTGCCTGAAACCAAGTCTAAAACTGCGCCCTCTCTTGTTTGACTTGCTACATACTGGGCAAAAACGTTCTCCTGAATGCACCTGGATTCATTAATGGATTTCTGTCTGTGAGAATTCTGTAAATGTGATAGGCTGCTTGGATAGTTAGTTGACATAACTGCAGCTCCTCGCTGGGAATCCCAATTATAGAATCCACTGCATGGCAAAAGGATTTAAAGATCTCGTCACAGAGATCTCGGTGAGGCTTTCTTTGAGGTCAGCAGCTTTTGTAATGACTATAAAATCCAGGCCATTGGTTGGAAGTTGACTTTCACCTCTTGTCATAACAAAGGAAGCCAATTGGTGTCTTCTGTGGCTGAAGTGCAGCCCATTAAATATAATGATCGGCCGCCCTGATGGGCTAGGTTTCAAAATTTGATGCCTGTAGTTACAGTGAGAATATTAGTGAGCATACTGATAAGGTAAAATGTGGTCCCAATATAGTTACTATTTTTTGATTCTTGAGCTTTGAAAGGTTGACTACTCAATCTAATGCTGACTCTTGACAGCAGGGTTTCCTTCACATCCTGGTATTTGGTCTGTTGAAGGATAAATTTAAACATCTGATACTAGAAGTGTTCAACAAAGCATGGTGAGAAAAATAACAGGACAATAAATTGATTCTGATGAACATTGATGGAATTTCTAAAGTGTTCAAATACAAACACTGTTAGAGATCCAGAATCATGTGACAGATGCAATGTAGCTGCTCATTGTGGAGAAATAGTAAACAAGATTTAGACTTAAACTGACATACAGAGAGCACCTGAACCTAGGTATCAGCATTGGCTCAATGGTAGCATTTTCACCTCTCAGTCTGTTGTTGATGGATTCAAGTTCCACTCTAGAGATTGGGGCACTTAGGGTTCACTTCAGTGCATTATTGAGAGAGTGTTGTACTGTTACAGATGTTGTCTTTCCTTTGTGGATGAAACAGTAAACTGAGGCACTATTTACTCTCTTAGGTGGACATGAAAGATTGCATTGCACTATTTAAAGAAGAGCAGGGGAGTTTTCCTCAGTGTCCTGGCCAACATTTATTCCTCAACCAGCATCACTAAAACATGCAATCTAGTTATTAATCTCATTGCTGCTTATGGTACCTTGTTGACACAAATTGGTAACCATGTTTCTCTACATTACAACAGTGACCACACATTGAAAGTATTTAATTGGCTGTAAAGTGTTTTGGGAACTCCTGAAATCATGGAGGGTGCTATATAAATGTGATGTGATTATAGCATTCTCATTTTTATGGATTGGTGTAATAACGGATTCCACTGATCTACATTGCTTTCATTGATCTCACCAAAGCCTTTGACCTCGTCAGCAGACGTGGTCTCTTCAGACTACTAGAAAAGATCGGATGTCCACCAAAGCTACTAAGTATCATCACCTCATTCCATGACAATATGAAAGGCACAATTCAACATGGTGGCTCCTCATCAGAGCCCTTTCCTATCCTGAGTGGTGTGAAACAGGGCTGTGTTCTCGCACCCACACTTTTTGGGATTTTCTTCTCCCTGCTGCTTTCACATGCGTTCAAATCCTCTGAAGAAGGAATTTTCCTCCACACAAGATCAGGGGGCAGGTTGTTCAACCTTGCCCGTCTAAGAGCGAAGTCCAAAGTACGGAAAGTCCTCATCAGAGAACTCCTCTTTGCTGACGATGCTGCTTTAACATCTCACACTGAAGAATGCCTGCAGAGTCTCATCGACAGGTTTGCGTCTGCCTGCAATGAATTTGGCCTAACCATCAGCCTCAAGAAAACGAACATCATGGGGCAGGATGTCAGAAATGCTCCATCCATCAATATTGGCGACCACGCTCTGGAAGTGGTTCAAGAGTTCACCTACCTAGGCTCAACTATCACCAGTAACCTGTCTCTAGATGCAGAAATCAACAAGCGCATGGGTAAGGCTTCCACTGCTATGTTCAGACTGGCCAAGAGAGTGTGGGAAAATGGCGCACTGACACGGAACACAAAAGTCCGAGTGTATCAGGCCTGTGTCCTCAGTACCTTGCTCTACGGCAGCGAGGCCTGGACAACGTATGCCAGCCAAGAGCGACGTCTCAATTCATTCCATCTTCGCTGCCTTCGGAGAATACTTGGCATCAGGTGGCAGGACTATATCTCCAACACAGAAGTCCTTGAAGCGGCCAACATCCCCAGCTTATACACACTACTGAGTCAGCGGCGCTTGAGATGGCTTGGCCATGTGAGCCGCATGGAAGATGGCAGGATCCCCAAAGACACATTATACAGCGAGCTCGCCACTGGTATCAGACCCACCGGCCGTCCATGTCTCCGTTATAAAGACGTCTGCAAACGCGACATGAAATCGTGTGACATTGATCACAAGTCGTGGGAGTCAGTTGCCAGCATTCGCCAGAGCTGGCGGGCAGCCATAAAGACAGGGCTAAATTGTGGCGAGTCGAAGAGACTTAGTAGTTGGCAGGAAAAAAGACAGAGGCGCAAGGGGAGAGCCAACTGTGCAACAGCCCCAACAAACAAATTTCTCTGCAGCACCTGTGGAAGAGCCTGTCACTCCAGAATTGGCCTTTATAGCCACTCCAGGCGCTGCTTCACAAACCACTGACCACCTCCAGGCGCGTATCCATTGTCTCTCGAGATAAGGAGGCCCAAAAGATATGGTGAATATGATTACCGAGCATATAATGTAGAAACTCACAGAACAACAGGGGGTGGGGGGGGTGGGGGAAGCATAATCATTCTATCAAAATGAGGGCAATATGGGATCAATTGGCTTTCACCTCAAAAAAATTTAAATGTATCTTCAGTTTTTAAATCATCTTTCATTAACAGGAACCTCATATGACATAAATTGAATAATTAACATTTTAATAGTTAAGAAACTTTGCCTCTTCTACATTTCAACACCTTTCCCCCAGCTTTTAAAATTCCTTTTTACAGCACTGAAACAGGCCCTTCGGCCCATCGAGTCTGTGCCGATCAAGAACCACCCATTTATACTAACCCTACAGTAATCCCATATTCCCTACCACCTACCCACACTAGGGGCAATTTACAATGGCCAATTTACCTATCACCTGCAAGTCTTTGGCTGTGGGAGGAAACCGGAGCACCCGGCGAAAACCCACGTGGTCACAGGGAGAACTTGCAAACTCCGCACAGGCAGTACGCAGAATTGAACCCGGGTCCCTGGAGCTGTGAGGCTGCGGTGCTAACCACTGCGCCACTGTGCCGCCCCAAATCTGAAAACATTGATTGATTCTTACTGCGATACAGATCCATAAGCATTGGCTGCACTCAAATATTTCACCTAAGCGACCATTCTTTGTGTGATATATTGAAGTTGGGTTAGCTCAGTTGATTTAGTGTTGGATCCAGCACGGAAGGTCCTAGGTTTAAACTCTGGTAGAGGTTACATTGTACATAAAACAGGGAGAAACAGGGACAATGTGGCCAGGAGACTGGGTGAAGTGTTTGCCAAACTGGCACAGATCAAACATTTGTCTGGAAGAGATGGCTAATTTCTCTCTCTTGTGCTGAACAGTGAATTTTGGCAAGTTATTCAACTGAGGTGAGGTAGGACCAATCCTAACTCAGCTCAATTATTGGATATTAGAGAGGTAACATACTTTAAAACAAGGCTACCCATATTCATAATGGACTACTTATCAGACACAGGCTGCTACAGTTTTACATCCATTCTATGCAGAAACATGGAATAAGATATCAAGAATAAGATTTAGGATTATCTGTACTACAATAACCTAGCAAACAGCTAGTAACAAGGCTTTACAACAACAACTTGCACTTAACATTGTAAAACATCCCAAAGGCACTTCATAGAAGTGTTACCAAACAAACTTTGACACTGAGCCACATAAGGACATATTAGAACAGGTGGTCAAAGAACTAGGTTTTAAGGAGGAGAGAGAGGTGACAAAGTGGAGACGTGTAAGGAGGGAATAATTAGACAGGGATAATCCTGCCTGACCAACCTTCTTGATATGAAGTGGCAACTCAAATTAACTGCAGTAAACCTACAATATTTATAATTAGATCTTAAAAATACATTTGATAAAATTCCATACGGAAAGCTCAAGGCTGTGGGGATTCAGGGCAAAACTTGGGAATGGATAAGAAATTAGTTGAAGGGTAGAAAACAACAAGTACTGATTAAAGGGGTGATGTTGGGCGGGGGGGGGGGGGGGGTGGAAGTGGGGTGGGGCAGGCATAGAGTTGGCTTCATTATTTTTTGACTTCACATCAATCACTTTGATGCAGAAATACAATGAAAATTGCTGAAATTTGTAGACAATACTAAACTGGTGGCAGGATGGAAATTACAGAATGAGTTAAACAAAATATGTGAGTGGACTGAACAATGACAGATGAAATTTAATGCAGACAAGTCTAAAATATGGCACATAGGTAATGTGCATACTTCCACGACAGTATTGAATGAAATAGCTTAGGATGAACTTGAAAGCGACCTAGGAATCTTAATAACTCGAAGCTCAACATGTCTAACAACATCATCAGAATGTTGAATTATGCAGCCAAAACAGTAGAATATCGACTAGAGGGAGTTGTGATTAAACTGTACAGTGTTCTAGTCAGGATGTACCTCAAGTACTGTGTCCAGTTCTGGTTACCAAGAAACAAGAGCCACCAGGCTCAGTGTGCTAAATTTACCAACTGGGATGTACAGACAAGAAGGTCCTGATTTTCACAAGGTAATTACAGATGAGGAAGGCAATTCAGCCCATCTTAATTTATCCATCCAGAACAAGCCGAGACTCCTCCAACTGATGTATCTGTTTGTCAGATTATTCCAGGGTTTTTGCCTCCACCTTTCTGCCTGGATGTCCATTGCAAGTGCTGATCACTCTTGGCATGAAGATATTAAGAGAGAAAGAAAGACTTGCAATTATATAGCACCTTTCACAACCTCAGACATCCTAAAGTGCTTTGCAGCCAATTAACTAATTTTGAAGTGTAGCCATGATATCAGTCCTAAATTACCTCTTAAAAATTTGACCATGTGCCCCCTTGTCCTAAATGGTTTAAAGTTTTCTCCCCTTTATTGTTGTATAAGTCTACATGATCAGCTCTCAAATGCATCCTCAGCAGGTTGAAGTTTCTTCATAACTCAGCCTATTAAAACTAGGGATCAACCTTGTGGCTTTTCTTTGCCCTATAGTCTGTAGGAACGGTGAGTTGGAGGGGTAGAGGGAGCAAACTGGAAGAGACGAAACATATCTCATTCACTTGTTAGGTCATTCTATACCACATTTCTGATCAGTGAGAGAAGCCTGGTGATTCGCACCAAAGCCTCTGCCAGTGCTATTCTAGAATGTGTCCGAAAGTAGCCCGGTTTTAGTCTGCCTCTGATTATTGCTTTTCTCTTTCAAGTTGACTACGATACCATGTTAGATGAGATAGTACAGGTGCAACCCTGTGATATCTAGTTTAGCTTATTACTGTTATGCCAGCAGAACCCTTTTAATTTGTAATCTTTATTGTGCTGGATGCTAACATTTTACTTTATTTCTCAGTCACTACCAGATGCATTACAACAAATGACATATTTACAAGAGTGGCAGATCCACAGAACAGGCTTGGAAATTATTCCTCGATTTGTTGGAAAATTCGACAATATTCTTGTGCTGGATTTGTCACGAAATTCAGTCAAAGAGATTCCAAAGGAAATAGGTTTGCATTCATTTTAAGTGAATTTTGGCCAGTCCTGGCGAGTAGTACTATTTTCTTATTGTCCGTATGTTGTTTCTATATTCAGTAGATTCATCGAAATTATTTCACATATTTTATCTTAGCATCATAAAAGCTTACAGCACAGAAGACAGACATTTGGGCCATCATGCCTGTGCTGACACTTAGAAAGAGTCCCACAGCCTCACATTTTGGTCTGTAACCCTGTCCTCATCCTCAAGTACCTGGCCAACTCCCTTTTAAAATTATTTATCGAATCAGCTTCCACCACCTTTTAAGGTAGAGTGTTCGAAAATCCGACAACTCACTGAGTGAAAAAAAATTTCCTCATCTCCCCATTGAATCTTTTGTCAATCATTGTGAATCTATTATCTCTGGTTATTGATCCACTGACCAGAGCGAATAGTTTTGCTCTATTTACTCGATTAAAACCTCTCATCATCCTGAAAACCTCTAATTGGTCATCTCTTAGCATTCTCTGTTCTAAGGAGAGCAGTCTTAACTTTTCCAATCTTTCCTTATAACTGAAGCCCTTTGTCCCTGGTAACATCCTGATAAACCTCCTCTGTGTTCATTCTAAATCCTTTACATCATTCCTGAAGTGTGGTGCCCAGAATTGTCTACAATATTCCAACTGAGGCCTAACCAGTGATTTACAAAGTTTTTTTTTTATTCATTCATGGGATGTAGGCGTCACTGGCCAGGCCAGCATTTATTGCCCATCCATAATTGTCCTTCAGAAGGTGGTGGTGAGCTGCCTTCTTGAACCGCTGCAGTCCATTTGGGGTAGGTATACCCACAGTGCTGTTAGGAAGGGAGTTCCAGGATTTTGACCCAGCGGCAGTGAAGGAACGGTGATATAGTTCCAAGTCAGGATGGTGTGTGACTTGGACGGGAACTTGCAGGTGGTGGTGTTCCCATGTATTTGCTGCCCTTGTCCTTCTAGTTGGTAGAGGTCGTGGGTTTGGAAGGTGCTGTCTAAGGAGCCTTGGTGCATTGCTGCTGTGCATCTTGTAGATGGTACACACTGCTTCCTCTGTGCGTCGGTGGTGGAGGGAGTGAATGTTTGTAGATGGGGTGCCAATCAAGCGGGCTGCTTTGTCCTGGATGGTGTCGAGCTTCTTGAGTGTTGTTGGAGCTGCACCCATCCAGGCAAGTGGATCAATAACCAGAGATAATAGATTCACAATGATTGACAAAAGATCCATCACACTCCTGACTTGTGCCTTGTAGATGGTGGACAGGCTTTGGGGAGTCAGGAGGTGAGTTACTCGCCTCAGGATTCCTAGCCTCTGACCTGCTCTTGTAGCTATGGTATTTATATGGCTACTCCAGTTCAGCTTCTGGTCAATGGTAGCCCCTAGGATGTTGATAGTGGGGGATTCAGCGATGGTAATGCCGTTGAATGTCAAGGGGAGATGGTTAGATTCTCTCTTGTTGGAAATGGTCATTGCCTGGCACTTGTGTGGTGCGAATGTTACTTGCCACTTACCAGCTCAAGCCTGGATATTGTCCAGGTCTTGCTGCATTTCTACACGGACTGCTTCAGTATCTGAGGAGTCACGAATGGCGCTGGACATTGTGCAATCATCAGCGAACATCCCACCTTCTGACCTGATGATTGAAGGAAGGTCATTGATGAAGCAGCTGAAGATGATTGGGCCTAGGACACTACCCTGAGGAACCCCTGCAGTGATGTCCTGGAGCTCAGATGATTGACCTCCAACAACCACAACCATCTTCCTTTGTGCTAGGTATGACTCCAGCCAGCAGAGGGTTTTCCCCCTGATTCCCATTGACTCCAGTTTTGCTAGGGCTCCTTGATGCCATACTCGGTCAAATGCTGCCTTGATGTCAAGGACAGTCACTCTCACCTCACCTCTTGAGTTCAGCTCTTTTGTCCATGTTTGAACCAAGGCTGTAATGAGGTCAGGAGCTGAGTGGCCCTGGCGGAACCCAAACTGAGCGTCACTGAGCAGGTTATTGGTAAGCAAGTGCCGCTTGATGGCACTGTCGATGACACCTTCCATCACTTTACTGATGATTGAGAGTAAGCTGATGGGGCAGTAATTGGCCGGGTTGGACTTGTCCTGCTTTTTGTGTACAGGACATACCTGGGCAATTTTCCACATTGCAGGGTAGATGTCAGTGTTGTAGCTGTACTGGAACAACTTAGCTAGGGGCGCGGCAAGTTCTGGAGCACAGGTCTTCAGTACTATTGTGGGAATATTGTCAGGGCCCATAGCTTTTGCAGTATCCAGTGCCTTCAGTTGTTTCTTGATATCACGCGGAGTGAATCGAATTGGCTGAAGTCTGGCATCTGTGATGCTGGGGACTTCAGGAGGAGGCCGAGATGGATCATCAACTTGGCACTTCTGGCTGAAGATTGTTGCAAATGCTTCAGCCTTATCTTTCGCACTGATGTGCTGGGCTCCCCCATCATTGAGGATGGGGATATTTGTGGAGCCACCTCCTCCAGTTAGTTGTTTAATTGTCCACCACCATTCATGGCTGGATGTGGCAGGACTGCAGAGCTTAGATCTGATTCATTGGTTATGGGATCGCTTTGCTCTGTCTATCGCATGCTGCTTACGCAGTTTGGCATGCAAGTAGTCCTGGGTTGTAGCTTCACCAGGTTGACACCTCATTGAGGTATGCCTGGTGCTGCTCCTGCACTCTTCATTGAACCAGGGTTGGTCGCCTGGCTTGATGGTAATGGTAGAGTGGGGGATATGCCGGGCCATGAGGTTACAGATTGTGGATGAGTACAATTCTGCTGCTGCTGATGGCCCACAGCGCCTCATGGATGCCCAGTTTTGCATTGCTAGATCTGTTCGAAATCTATCCCATTTAGCACGGTGATAGTGCCACACAACACGATGGACGGTATCCTCAATGTGAAGGCGGGACTTCGTCTCCACAAAGACTGTGCGGTGGTCACTCCTACCAATACTGTCATGGACAGAAGCATCTGCAGCAGGCAGATTGCTGAGGACAAGGTCAAGTATGTTTATCCCCCGTGTTGGTTCCCCCACCATCTGCCGCAGACCCAGTCTAGCAGCTATGTCCTTTAGGACTCGGCCAGCTTGGTCAGTAGTGGTGCTACCGAGCCACTCTTGGTGATGGACATTGAAGTCCCCCACCCAGAGTACATTTTGTGCCCTTGCCACCCTCAGTGCTTCCTCCAAGTGGTGTTCAACATGGGGAGTACTGAGTCATCAACTGAGGGAGGGCGGTAGGTGGTAATCAGTAGGAGGGTACCTGCCCATGTTTGACCTGATGCGATGAGACTTCATGGAGTCTGGAGTCGATATTGTGGACTCGCAGGGCAACTCCCTCCCTGCTGTATATCACTGTGCCACCACCTCTGGTGGGTCTGTCCTGCCGGTGGGACAGGACATACCCAGGGATAGTGATGGCAGTGTCTGGGGCATTGTCTATAAGGTATGATTCCGTGAGTCAGGCTGTTGCTTGACTAGTCTATGGGACAGCTCTCCCAACTTTGGCACAAGTCCCCAGATGTTAGTAAGGAGGACTTTGCAGGGTCGACAGGGCTGGGTTTGCTGTTGTCGTTTCCGGTGTCTAGGTCGATGCCAGGTGGTCCGTCCAGTTTCATTCCTTTTTATTGACTTCGTAGCAGTTAGGTACAACTGAGAGGCTTGCTAGGCCATTTCAGAGGGCATGTAAGAGTCACATGTAGGTCAGCAGATTTCCTTCCCTAAAGGGCATTAGTGAACCAGATGGGTTTTTACAACAATCGACGATGGTTTCATGGCCATCATTAGACTAGCTTTTAATTCCAGAATGAATATTAATTAAATTCAAATTCCACCTTCTGCTGTGGTGGGATTCGAACCCATGTCTCCAGAGAAATACCCTGGGTCTCTGGGTTACTAGTCCAGTGATAATACCACTATGCCACTGCCTACCCCTAGCATGATCTCTTTGCTTTTATATTCTATGCCTCTATTTATAAACCAAAGTAACCCATATGCTTTTTAACCACCTTATCAACTTGACCTGCCACCTTTACGGATTTGTGTATTTGGTATTGATGCGTAGTCTCATAAAGCTTGGGTTCTCAATCTTTTTGCTTCTGAGGCCCTCCTCCCATGTTATAAAAATTCCACTGTAACACAAGTAATTTTCCTGTATAAAAATTAGCTGTACAATTAAACATATACATTTATTATTATTTAACGTGACTAGAAGATTGATTGCATAACCTCCACTGCAGTACTAAGGGAGTGCTGCATTGAGAGAGGTTGGAAACTAGAGGTAAGATGTGAATGATGAGCTTCTGTGCCCTGCCAACAGGTTAAAGGTTTAAAAAAAAAAATCCTCAATATGCACCGTTGGACACACTGGTGTTATAGAATAAAGAGATGCTCCTCTTTCCAGATACTCCGTTTTGTGGATTTCAAATTTTAGAGCCTGATTAACTTAAGATAATGGGCAATTCGGGAAACAATCTTGAGATAATGCATCAATATTGGGGCATTCAACAAGTTCTTTCATAAGTGTGAAAGAATCTCATAATGCTTGTGATATTTAGAGTTATATTTTTGAATGAGAAAAACTACCTCTAATATATACACAGTCATTAAGTCTATTTATTACACCTAATCATACATTAACCTCACCCTCTTTAATTGGTAACTGGAAATTAGTTGCAATTTTATTTTACCATTACTGTTAATTCAGGGACAAACTAAAACAGGATATGACCTGAACCAGCCCCTAAACCCCAGCATTACTGGCATCCACTCGAGTGAGTGGGTGTAAAGAGGAAGCTCTTCTTTGGTGACTCTATTGCTACTGCTGGTTATTTATTTACTGGCTGCTGCACTTTACTGAATGAGTTAAGGAAATCTGCTATCTTTTTGATGCTGTTTGTAACCTCAACATACTCCCTGTTGACCCAGTCCTGGTGTATCTCTGCATTGGATTGCCCTGCCTGGAATGTCTGAAGCACAACGACGTTTCCTGACCCAACCCCACCTGTAATCGCTGCGCTGATTGGTTTCACATTGCCTGCCCAAACAATCCCGCAATTAGCAGATCAGATTAAAGCTCTGCAGTCCTGCCACATCCAGTCATGAATGGTGGTGGACAATTGAACAACTAACCGGGGAAGAAGCTCCACAAACATCGCCATCCCCATCCTCAATGATGGGCGAGCCCAGCACATCAGTGCAAAAGACAAGGCTGAAGCATTTGCAAACATCTTCAGCCAGAAGTGCCAAGTGGATGTTCCATCTCGGCCTCCTCCTGAGGACCCCACCATCATAGATGCCAGTCTTTGGCCAATTCAATTCAATCCACGTGATATCAAGAAACGGCTGAAGGCACTGGATACAGCAAAGGCTATGGACCCTGCAACATCCCGGCTGTAGTACTGAAGATTCATTCTCCAGAACTAGCTGCATCCCTAGCCAAGCTGTTCCCGTACAGCTACGACACTGGTATCTACCTGACAATGTGGAAAATTGCCTAGTTATGTCCTGTACACAAGAAGCAGGACAAATCCAATCCGGCCAATTACCACACCAGTCTACTCTCAAGCATCAGCAAAGTGATGGAAGGTGCTGTCGACAGTGCTATCAAGCTCCACTTACACAACAATAATCTGTGTACCGATGCTCAATTTGGGTTCCGCCAGAGCCACTTAGCTCAAGAGCTCATTACAGCCTTGGTCCAAAGATGAACAAAAGAGCCAAATTCAAGAGGTGAGGAGAGAGTGACTGCCCTTGACATCAAGGCAGCATTTGACAGAATGTGGCATCAAGGAGCCTCAACAAAATTGAAGTCAATGTGAATCAAGGGGAAAACTCACCACTGGTTAGAGTCAAACCTAGCACAAAGGAAGATGGTTGTATTTGTAGGAGGCCAAACATCTAAGCCCCAGGACATTGTTGCAGGAGTTCCTCAGGGTAGTGTCCTAGGCCCAACCATCTTCAGCTGCTTCATCAATGACCTTCCCTCCATCATAAGGTCAGAAGTGGGGATGTTCACATATAATAGCACAGTGCTTAAAATTATTCGCAATTCCTCAGATACTGAAGCAGTCTTTTTCCATATATAGCAATACCTGGACAACATTCAGGCTTGGTCTGATAAGTGACAAGTTACATTCGGCCCACGAAAGTGCCAGGCAATGACCATTGCCAACAAGAGAGAATCTAACCATCTCCCCTTGACATTCAAAGGCATTACCATCGCTGAATCCCCCACCATCAACATCCTGGGGTTACCATTGACTTGAAACTGAACTGGAGTAGTCATATAAATACCGTGGCTACAAGAGCAGGTCAGAGGCTAGGAATCCTGCGGCGAGTAACTCATCTCCTGACTCCCCCAAAGCCTGTCCACCATCTACAAGGCACAAGTCAGCAGTGTGATGGAATACTCTCTACTTGCCTGGATGGGTGCAACTCCAACAACACTCAAGAAGCTCGACACCATCCAAGACAAAGCAGCCCGCTTGATTGGCACCCCATCTACAAACATTCACTCCCTCCACCACCGACGCACAGTGGCAGCAGTTGTGTACCATCTACAAGATGCACTGCAGCAATGCACCAACGCTCCTTAGACAGCACCTTCCAAACCCGTGACCTCTACCACCTAGAAGAACAAGGGCAGCAAATACATGGAAACACCACCACCTGCAAGTTTCCCTCCAAGTCACACACCATCCTGACTTGGAACTATATCGCTGTTCCTTCACTATCGCTGGGTCAAAATCCTGGAACTCCCTTCCTAATAACACTGTGGGTGTACCTCACATGGACTGCAGCAGTTCAAGAAGGCAGCTCACCACCACCTTCTCAAGGGCAATTAGTGATGGGCAATAAATGCTGGCCTGGCCAGCGATGCCCATATCCCATGAATGAATAAAAAAAAAGAAACTGAACTGGACATGCCATATAAGTACTGTAACTACAAGAGCATGTCAGAGGCTGGGAATTCTGCGGCAAATAATTCACCTCTTGACTCCCCAAAGCCTGTCCACCATCTACAAGGCACAAGTCAAGAGTGTAATGGAATACCCTCCACTGGCCTGGATGAGTGCTGCTCCAACAACACTCAAGAAGCTCGACACCATCAGGATAAAGCAGCCTGCTTGATCGGCACCCCATCCACCACCTCAAACATTCATTCCCTCCACCACTGCCATACAGTGGCAGCAGTGTGTAACATCTACAAGATGCACTGCAGCAACTCACCAAGGCGCCTTCTACAGCACCTTCCAAACCTGCGACCTCTACCACCTAGAAGAACAAGGGCAGCAGATGCATGGGAACACCACCACCTGCAAGTTCCCCTCCAAGTCACACACCATCTTGACTTGGAATTGTATCGCCAGTCCTTCACTGTGGCTAGGTCAAAAATCTGGAACTCCCTCCCTAACAACACTGTGGGGGTACCTACACCAGATGGATTGCAGCAACTGAAGAAGGTGGCTCTCCATCACCTTCTCAAGGACAATTAGGGATGGCAACAAATGCTGGCCTAGCCACGGACACTCACGTCCCATGAAAGAATAAAAAGAAAGCTGAATGATTTGTTCAGCAAACCCCTCTGCACAAAGCTGCTGACACTTTATTTTTCCATTTGCAGAGGTGGCATGAAAGAATATTGGCAAGAAAAATCAAGGTGAACCCAAAGATGTGTTTATCAATACATTAAGAGTAAGAGGATAACTAAGGGAAGAGTAGGGCCCGTAAAAGACCAAAAAGGTAACCAATGTGTAGGGGCGAAAGATGTTGGTATTGCTTTTAATGAATACTTGGCGTCTGTCTTCACAAAAGAGGGGGACAATGCAGATATTGTAGTTAAGGAAGAGGGGTGTGAAGGATTGGGTGTGATAAACATAGGGAGAGAGGAAGTATTAATGGGATTAGCATCCTTGAACGTTGATAAATCACCAGGGCAGAATGAAATGTACTCAAGCCTGTTCAAAGAAGCAAGAGAGGAAATAGCGGAAGGTCTGACCATCATTTTCCAGTCCTCACTGGATACAGGTGTGGTGCCGGAGGACTGGAGGACTGCTAACATTGTACCTCTGTTTAAAAAGGAAACGAGGGATAGACCGAATAATTACAGGCCAGTCAGTCTAAACTCAGTCGTGGGCAAATTATTGGAATCAATTCTGAGAGACAGGATAAACTGTCACTTAGAAAGGCACAGATTAATCAAGGATAGTCAGCATGAATTTATTTTTATTTTATTTTTTTATTTAGAGATACAGCACTGATACAGGCCCTTCGGCCCACCGAGTCTGTGCCGACCAACAACCACCCATTTATACTAACCCTGCAGTAATCCCACATTCCCTACCACCTACCTACACTAGTGACAATTTACAATGGCCAATTTACCTATCACCTGCAAGTCTTTGGCTGTGGGAGGAAACCGGAGCACCTGGCGAAAATCCACGCAGTCACAGGGAGAACTTGCAAACTCTGTTAAGGGAAGATCTTGTCTGACCAACGTGATCGAATTTTTTGAAGAAGTAACAAGCAAGATTGATGAGGGTAGTGCAGTTGCTGTAGTCTACATGGATTTCAACAAGGCTTTTGACAAGTACACATTTAGCAGACTGGTTAAAAAAATAAAAGCCCATGGGATCCAGGGAAATGTAGCAAGCTGGATACAAAATTGGCTCAGTGGCAGGAAACATAGGGTAGTTGTTGATGGCTGTTTTTGTGACTAGAGGGCTGTTTCCAGTGGCGTTCCGCAGGGCTCAGTACTGGGTCCCCTGCTTTTTGTGGTATATATTAACGATTTGGACATAAATGTAGGGGGCATGATCAAGAAGTTTGCAGACGACACAAAAATTGGCCATTTGGTAGACAGTGAGGAGGATAGCTGTAGACTGCAGGTAGATATCGATGGACTGGTCAGGTGGGCAGAAAAGTGAACTCAACCCGGAGAAATGTGAGGTGATGCATTTGGGGAGGTCAAACAAGGCAAAGGAATACATGATTAATGGGAGAATACTGAGAGGTGTAGAGGACCTTGGAGTGAATGTCCACAGATCCTTGAAGGTAGCAGGACTAGTCGATAAGGTGGTTAAGAAAGCATATGGAATCCTTTCCTTTATGAGCTGAGGTATAGAATATAAGAGCAGGGAGGTTATGCTGGAACTGTATAAATCATTAGTTTGGCCACAACATGCATACTGTGTGCAGTTCTGGTCACCTCATTACAGAAAGGATGTAATTGCACTAGAGAGGGTACAGAGGAGATAAGAATATAAGAACATAAGAAATAGGAGCAGAAGTAG
The DNA here is from genome assembly GCF_036365525.1 of Heterodontus francisci. Lineage (NCBI taxonomy): Eukaryota > Metazoa > Chordata > Chondrichthyes > Heterodontiformes > Heterodontidae > Heterodontus > Heterodontus francisci. Next base: position 84,401,716 of record NC_090378.1, read on the forward strand.
ACCATATGGCCCGTTGAGCCTGCTCTGCCATTCAATACAATCATGGCTGATCTTAGGCTTCAATCCACTTTCCTGCCCATATCTCTTGATTCTCTGAGAGACCAAAAATCTGTCTATCTCAGCCTTAAATATATTCAATGATGAATTATTCACAACTCCCTGGGGTAGAGCATTCCAAAGATTCACAACCCTTTGAGTGAAGAAATTTCTCCTCATCACAGTCCTAAATGATCAACCCCTTATCACGAGACTTGTCCCCATGTTCTAGATTCCCCAAAAAAGGGAAACAACCTCTGTGTCTACCCTGTCAAGCCCCTTCAGAATCTTGTATGTTTCAATGAGATCACCTCTCATTCTTCTAAATTTGAGAGTATAGACCAAATTGGCTCAGTGTCTCATTATAGGCCAACCCTCTCATCCCAGGAACCAATCTAGTGAACCTTAGAATCAATGGATCTTAGAAAGTTTATGGCACAAAAAGAGGCCACTTGGCGCCGGCTAAAAAAAAGGAGCCACCCAGCCTAATCCCACTTTCCAGCATTTGGTCCGTAGCTCTGAAGGTTAGGGCACTTCTGGTGCACATCCAGGTAAATGAGATGAGGTTTTCTGCCTCTTCCACCCTTTTGGGTAGTGAGTTTCAGACCTCCACCATCCTCTGGGTGAAAAACTCTTTCCTCATCTCTCCTCTAATCCTTTTCCAATCACTCTAAATCTATGTCCCCTAGTCACTGACCTCTGTGCTCAGGTAAATAGGCCCTTCCTATCCACTCTATCCGGATCCCTCACAATTCTGTACATTTCAATCAAATCTCCTCTCAGTCTCCTCTGTTCCAAGGAGAGCAACCCCAGTCTATCCAATTCTTTCCTCATTGCTGCAATTTTCCAGTCCTGGCAACATCCTTGTAAATCTCTACTGTACCCTCTCTCTCGAGGATGTTGCCGGGACTGGAAAAATGCAGCTATGAGGAAAGATTGGATAGGATGGGGTTGTTCTCCTTGGAACAGAGAAGGCTGAGGGGAGACCTGATTGAAATGTACAAAATTCGAAGGGGCCTAGATACAGTGGATGTGAACGACCTATTTACATTAGCAGAGAGGTCAGTGACAAGGGGGCATAGATTTAAAGTAATTGGTAGAAAGATGAGAGGGGTGATGAGGAAAAGGTTTATCACCAGAGGGTGGTGGGGGTCTGGAACCCACTACCCGAAAGGGTAGTAGAGGCAGAAACCCTCAACTCATTTAAAAGGTGTCTGGATATGCACCTCAAGTGCCGTAAGCTGCAGGGCTATGGACCAAATGCTGGAAAGTGGGATTAGACTGGGTGGCTCGTTTTTTGGCTGGTGCAGACATGATGAGCCAAGTGGCCTCTTTCTGTGTCATAAACCTATAATTCTAAAGATCTAGCAGAAGAAAAAGAAAACAAAAGCTCACAAACAAGATCTGTGAAGGGACCTGTTTGATGGATTGGGAGATCTTTTCTCCTTCCAGTCTTTCTTACGTTCTCAGCAGACCCCAGAGCTGGTAATGTTTATCTATGGATTGTAGTCACAGGGAGACAGAGGAATTTAGTCTGCTGCCTGAGAGCTTGCCCTTGATAGCCGACAGCATTATCTATTATACAGTTGCCAAAGCTGACTTTATTCACGATACCAAGATTTCTTCCTTTATGACAACACATCAATAAACAAAACACAGCATTTTGAGTTTTTTTGAGATATACTCAATGTACTTAATTCATTTTACATTGAAATACTCTCTCCCGTCTCCCAATTTTCTCCCTCCCCAGTTCAAACAGCATTGTACTTTGGATGGGGTGCAACACAATTGCCAACTATTCTTTTGGTATCTCGTCCAAGTGACCATTCTTTATGTGTGAGCCTTGTCAATGAGTGCTGGCAGGTTATTACACTGTGGTGGGTGTTACAGCTAAGTCGGCTGCTTCCACACATCCAACTTGCACATACACCATCTAACACTGATTTTTAATTTTTTAATTCTCCCCGTCCTATTGTTAGCTATGGGGTGATGGCTGCCTAATCACTACCCCAGCTAAGATCAGTTTGTTCAATACAGACTACAGCTTAGTAGCTCATCTAACATGCAGGTTCTCATTTGCTATAGCTCTATGGCACTTTGTACAGTACTTTCATGTCTATATGTTACTGCTTTTGACATTATTGTCCAGGAGTCCTGGAAAAACAATTTATTGACACGAAAGTTACAATGAACTATTTCAGAAGATCAGTTCTAATCGTCATTGAAAGTAGTAAAAATGAGTAACCTGACTCAGTGGATCCTATCTACCTCAGTGAGACAGCAAAGGAAACAGTTACAAGTATTTAGAATCATTTTGCCAAGAAATTGATAGAACCACATTGGACAACTTTGAACAAAATTAAATTGTTGGGCCAAATCAAAATGTTTGCTTTAATAATTTGATTAAAATAAAAACTTATCCCTTAGTAAGTGAGTGATTGCTTTAAACTCATATCAGCTCATGGAATTGAAGGCAATTTATTGAGCAGGCTGAGTGGCAGGAGACAGAGGGTAGGAATAATGGGCAGGTACTCTAATTGGCAGGATGTGACTATTGGTGTCCTGAAAGTATCTGTGTTGAGGACTGAACTATTCATCATATTTATTAATGACTTGGTTGATAGGATAGAAAGCCACATATTTAAGTTTTCCGATGACACAAAGATAAGTGGCATTGTAAGTAGCATAGATGGAAGCATAATATTACAACTAGATATTAATAGATTAATCAACGGGCAAATTTGTGGATTTCAATGTAGGCAAATATGAGGTCACCCACTTTGGACCTATAAAGGATAGAGCAAGGTATTTTCTAAATAGTGAAAAGCTAGAAGCAGTGGAGGTCCAAAGAGTCCTGGAGGTCCATGTACATGGATCATTAAAATGTCATGAATAGGTACAGAAAATAATCAGAAGGGTTAATGGAATGTTGGCCTTTATAGCAAGAGGACCAGAATACAATGGGTTAGAAGTTATGCTTCAGCTATACAAAGCCCTGTTCGACTACACCCGGAGCACTGTAAGCAGTTCAGGGCACCACACCTTTGGAAACATATATTGGTCTTAGAGGGAGTGCAGCGTAGAATAAACCTGGACTCCAAGGGTTAAATTACAAGGAGAGATCAGGCAAACTAGTATAAAAGCAAAATACTGCAGATGCTGGAAATCTGAAATAAAAACAAGAAATGCTGGAAACACTCAGCAGGTCTGGCAGCATCTGTGGAGAGAGAAGCAGAGTTAACGTTTCAGGTCAGTGACCCTTCATCAGAACTGACAAATATTAGAAATGTAAAATGTTTTAAGCAAGTAAAGCGGGAGTGGAGCAAGAGATAACAAAAGAGAAGGGGTTGATAGGACAAGGTCACAGAGAATAGCTGACCAGAAGGTCATGTAACAAAGGCAAACGGTATGTTAATGGTGTGCTGAAAGACAAAGCGTTAGTACAGAGAGAGTGTGAATTGACTCCAAGAAATACAATGTTCCTCAGACTGCTGTTCTTGCCGCATCCTGAGATCCACACTCAGTGCCATGCGCCGCCACATGTACACATTGGACCTCTCTCTCCAGAAGCACTCCCTCACCTTATCTCAAAGCTGTTCTACTCCGCAATTTCATTTCATCCTTCGTCTTATCCGATGCATTAACAAAAAACTTTTTTTCTTCCTTTCAGGTGTTAAGGAATGCAAGCTCCAGCAGCTGATGGGGACTAATGCCCCTCCAGATTCTTCTTCCCCTTCACCTCCCTCTGACCCCACCCCTTCTGATCTGACCCCTTGCTGTGTATTCACTATACCCTCTGACCTTCCCCTCTCTGACGCTGAATGTTCTGTACTCAGAAAAGGACTCAATTTTATCCCCTTATGTCCCCACCTCAATGAATTTTGTGCTTGGCATGACGTTGAGCTCTTCTTTTGTCGCCTTCGCCTCCGTACTCACTTCTTTGACCAGGAGTCCTCCCCCTGACCAGCGGACCCATTCACTCGCCTCCAGCATTCCCCCTCTACCTGGACCCCTCCCTCTGACCTCTTACCCGCTCTTGATCTTTTCATTGAAAACTGTCGGCGAGACATCGGCCGTCTCAATTTCTCTGCCTCCCTCACTCACTCTAACCTACCCCCCTCTGGACTTGCCGCACTCTGTTCTCTCAGGTCTAACCCCGACATTGTTATCAAATCTGCAGATAAGGGTGGTGCTGTTGTTGTCTGGCGTACCAACCTTAACTCTCAGACACTTCTTCCTACTTCCCCCTGGACCATGATCCCACCACCGAACATCAAGCTACTGTCCACAGAACTGTCACTGACCTCATCTCCTCTGGAGATCTTCCCTCTACAGCTTCCAACCTCGTAATCCCACAACCCCAGACAGCCCGCTTCTACCTCCTTCCCAAAATTCACAAACAGGACTGTCCCGGCAGATCCATTGTTTCAGCCTGCTCCTGTTTCTTCCTATCTTGACTCTATCTTTTTTCCGCTGGTCCAGTCTCTTCCCACTTACATCTGTGACTCTTCTGACACCCTATGTCATTTTGACAATTTCCAGTTTCCTGGCCCTAACCGCCTCCTCTTCACTATGGACGTCCAATCTCTCTACACCTTCATCCCCCACCAGGACGGTTTGAGGGCTCTCTGCTTCTTCCTGGAACAGAGGTCCAAATAGTCCCCATCCATCACCACCCTCCTCCGCCTGACTGAACTTGTTCTCACATTGAACAACTTCTCCTTCAACTCCACTCACTTCCTTCAAGTAAAAAGTATGGGTACCCGCATGGGTCCTAGTTATGCCTGTCTTTTTGTTGGATATGTCGAACATTCCTTGTTCCAGTCCTACTCAGGCCCACTCCCCCAAGTCTTTTTCCGGTACATTGATGACTGTATTGGTGCCGTTTCCTGCTCCCGCCCCGAACTGCAAAACTTTATCAACTTTGCTTCTGATTTCCACCCTTCTCTCACCTTCACATGGTCCATCTCGGACACTTCCCTTCCCTTCCTCGACTTCTCTGTCTCCATCTCTGGCTGTCTACTAATATTCATTATAAGCCCACTGACTCCCACAGCTACCTCGACTACACTTCTTCACACCCTGCCTCCTGTAAGTACTCCATTGCATTCTCCCAGTTTCTCCGTCGCATCTGCTCTGATGATGCTACCTTCCACGACAGTGCTTCTGATATGTCTTCCTTTTTCCTCAACCGAAGATTCCCCTCCAATGTGGTTGACAGGGTGCTCAACCGTGTCCAGCTCATTTCCCGCACGTCTACCCTCACCCCTTCCCCTCCCTCCCAGAACCGTGACAGGGTTCCCCTTGTCCTCACTTTCCACCCCACCAGCTTCCAGATCCAAGGATCATCCTCCGCCACTTCTGCCACATCCAGCGTGATGTCACTACCAAATGCACCTTCTCCTCCCTTCTCCTGTCAGCATTCCGAAGGGATCGTTCCTTCTGCCACACCCTCGTCCACTCCTCCATTATCCCCACCACCTCGTCCCCTTCCCATTGCACCTTCCCCTGCAATCGCAGGAAGTGTAATACCTGCCCATTTACCCCCTCTCTCCTCACTATCCAAGGCCCCAAACACTCCTTTCAGGTGAAGCAGCGATTTACTTCTACTTCTTTCAATTTAGTATACTGTATTCGCTGCTCACAATGTGATCTCCTCTACATTGGGGAGACCAAATGCAGATTGGGTGACTGCTTTGCGGAACACCTCCGCTCAGTCCATAAGCATGACTCTGAGCTTCCGGTTGCTTGCCATTTCAACACCATACCCTCCCCCCCCACCCCCTGCTCTCATACTCACATCTCTGTCCTGGGATTGTTGCAGTGTTCCAGCGAACATCAATGCAAGCTCGAGGAACAGCACCTCATTTACCAATTAGGCACACTACAGCCTGCTGGACTGAACATTGAGTTCAATAATTTCAGTGCATGATGGGCCCCCCCTTTTTATGTTTAGTTATTTTTTCTTTTTTATTTGGTTATTTTATTTTATTTTTTTTAGTTTGTTTAGTTTGCTTCTACTGTGCCTACCCACTGTTTCTGTTTTTTTTAAATGTTTGTGCTTAGGGTGCTTTGTGCTTTACAGTCAATTCACACACTCTCTGTACTAACGTTTTGTCTTTCAGCACACCATTAACATACTGTTTGCCTTTGTTCCATGACCTTCTGGTCAGTTATTCTCTGTGACCCACTGTCCTATCAACACTTTCTCTTTTGTTATCTCTTGCTCCACCCCCCGCTTTACTTGCTTAAAACCTTTCAACTTTCTAATATTTGTCAGTTCTGATGAAGCGTCACTGACCTGAAACGTTAACTCTGCTTCTGTCTCCACAGATGCTGCCAGACCTGCTGAGTATTTCCAGCATTTCTTGTTTTTATTTCAGACAAACTAGTGTTGCATTCCCTGGAATTTAAAAGATGAGGGTTGATTTGATCAAAGTTTTCAAAATATTAAGAAGAATTAAGGGTAGATTGACAGAAGCACTAATTGCGTAGACTAGGAGTCCAGGACACAGTCTAAATATGAGAGCCAGATCTTTCAGGAATAAAACTAGGTGACATTTCTGCACAGAAAAGTTGGGAGGAGTTTGGAACACTCTTCTGCCAATGGCGATTGATGCTAGATCAATTGTTAATTTTAAATCTGAGATTGATAGTTTTTTGTTAATCAAAGGTATTAAGAGATATGGGGCAAAGGCGGGTATATGGAGTTAGGTCGCAGATCAGCCATTTTATCTCATTGAATGGCAGAACAGGCTCGATGGGCTAAATGGTCTACTGACGTTTCTATGTTCCCATAATCTGAAGGGTCTATTCTGAATATAGTGCGAGTGATGCTAACATTTTCCTACATGATAACAGTGACTACACTTCGAAAATACTTAACTGGTTGTAAAGCGCTTTGGGATTTCTGAGGTCGTGAGAGGCACTTATGTAAATAGCAGTCTTTATTTTTATTGCAAACCACAATGCCTTGAAATTTTTTTTTACATTAAAGAATCTAAAGTGAGATTTTGTGGATGGGACCTTGAAACATCTTGTGTGCCACACCAGAAAAAAATTTCAGTTGCGGAATCGGAACAAATAACTTGAACAATGTTCTGTTGCTTAACGATAAAACAATAGATTAATGCTGGCAACAGACGGAGAGACTCTGACCTTGACCTTCCTCCCCCTGCAGGACAATTGACCAAACTGCGAGAACTCTACGTTAGTTACAACAGACTGCGTGAAGTGCCCGAAGAGCTCGGTGACTGCGAAAACTTGGAGAAACTAGATCTAGCTGTAAACAGGGATCTCTGTGATTTACCCGAACAGGCAAGTTTGTATTATTTTATCCAATTTCTTGACATTGGAAAAATAAATCCAGAGAATTCTCCGGGTTGTTTAAACATACATTCATATGAGGAAGTATAACGGGCTTCTTCTCATGCCCTGTGCAGTATAATGTCAGCTTTAGACTATGGACAACTGAGTGTGTCCCAGGTCTAAAGACCGATATAACTGTAACCTCTGGAAAGAGAATTCTGCATACACACTTGAGCAAGAGTGCACAGCATTTCCTCCTTGCCAGGCGGTATACATGATAAATGAAGTATTGCAGCTGCTAGTCTGGACTGGCATAAATGCACCTTTATATTGGATACAATTGGCCTATAGAAAACATTGGAAACAGCCAGCATCTGTGAAGAAAGGTAGGGTTGGGTCGACCTCTCCACAAATTTGACATCTTCCAGGGGATAATTAACAAATAATTTAAAGTTTGACCATTGACTGTGTCCTGGGCGCAGCCACTGGAGGAATCATCATGAGCTGCAATAGGGTTTTGGAGGTGTCAGTGTGAATGAGGTACCAAACCCGAAGCGAACTCAGCAGCGACTGGAGAGTTTCATCGATAGAGTAAATGCATCTTTAAAAGAACTTCATTCAATGCAAATAACATCTAGAGCATTAATCTCAGAGCAAATAGCTAGACTGATTCTCGTCTCCGCCCGGCAAATGGATCTCTTGGCATGTGGTTTCCAAGCTAGCTTTTCAATTACATTCCTTTCACGCTCATCCTTTTTGCTTGTTCATTTGGTTATAAGTAACGTTCTGTGTAAATTTTTTCCAGCGCGTGGGTGATTTATTTAAGTGCAAAACCCCTATGCATTTTTATTGCGTGGCTGCGTACACGCGGTAAATTAAAGGGGCTGCCTTATACGCGGGAACTTTGGGGTGTTGCGGGCCACGCAGTTTAGAGGGAACATTGATTAGAATTCCCTTTATGAAGGATTTAAATACGAACACATCCATACAAACGTCGACAGCTACAGATAGTTATGTCGTAAATATTTAAGGTGAAGCCTCGTACCACATAGCGGGGTATGGTTGCTTAGTTATGTTACTGGACTACTTAAGTCGTCAGTTCGAATCAACCCATGGAAGTTTGTGATAACTGAATTTTACAAAAATCTGACAATTGGTAGCATCCCTCCATACAACTTCAGTTTCACACTACGTGGTTTATGCTGACGCCTGAGGATACTTAGGGACAGGCAGTAAACGTTGATCCGGATTTTGCTGTAATCATGATGGTGAAGCTGTCAGCGTTCGCGTTCACCGTCAGTGTGTCGGTCGGAGCCCAGCACCGTGGCAGTGCGCGCATTGTAGTACGAGAATCCCAAAGTTGTGGTGGCTTCTTTGCACACTCTTTCAGAGTGCTCGCCCTTCAACTCGCCGACACATCAGGATTAAAACAGAGAATTGAGTATGGCGGGAATCTGGGTAATTGCCCAATTATAATCATCATTTTAATAGAAAATTTTAGAGCTGCTGTTTGCAGGTACAAAGAGCCTCCAGAGGCAATGAGCGAATATTTAATGAGCACACCGGTATCGGAAAGATGATTTTCAAATCATTTATCAGACTTTTTAAATGTTATTGTATGTGGCTTTTTAAACAAGATTTATCAAATTTTTACAATGTTTTAATGCCTGATTTTTAAACAAGATTTATTGCACTTATTAAATGTTTAAATGCATATGACTTATTAACACGATTTATCACACTTTGTAAACAATTTATCAGACTTTAAATGTTAATGTATATGACTTTATAACATAGAATCATAGAATGGTTACAGCACAGAAGGAGGACATTCGGCCCATCGCGTCTGTGTCGGCTCTCTGCAAGAGCAATTCACTTAGTCGTACTTCCCAGATTTTTGCCCGTAGCCCTGCAATTTTTTTTCTTCAGATAATCGTCCAATTCTCTTGAAGACCTCGATTGAATCTGCCTCTATCAGGCTCTCAGACAGTGCATTCCCGATCTTAACCACTTGCAGCAGAAAAAAGTTTTTCCTCATGTCGCTGTAGCTTCTTTTGCCCATCAATTTAAATAGGTGTCCTCTCGTTCTGAATCCTTCCACCAATGGAAACTGTTTCTCCCTATCTTCTCTGACCAGACCCCTCATGATTTTGAACATCTTTATCAAATCTCCTCTTCTCCGTGGAGAACAGCCCCAGGTTTTCCAACCTATCCATGTAACTGAAGTTCCTCATCCCCGAAATCATTCGTGCGAATCTTTACTCCACCCTCTCTAATGCCTTCACATCCTTCCTAATGTGTGGTGCCCAGAACTGGACAAAATACTCCAGTTGAGGCCGACCCAGTGTTCTATAAAGATTCTTCATAACTTCCATGTTTTTCGACTGTATGCCCCTTTTTATAAAGCCCAGGATCACATGTGCTTTATTAACCACTTTCTCAATCTTCCCTGTAACCTTCAATGATTTGTGCACATATATCTCGAGATCCCTCCTGCTCCTGCATCCTGTTTAGAATTGTATCCTTTAATTTATATTGCCTCTCCTCGTTCTTCCTACCAAAATGAATCACTTCGCACTTTTCTGCAATAAATTTCATCTGCCACTTGTGTGTCCATTCCACCAGCTTGTCTGTGTCCTCTTGAAAATCCTCCTTCTCAGTTTACAATACTTCCAAGTTTTTGTGTCAACTGCAGATTTTGAAATTGTGCCCAGTACACCCAAGTCTAGGTCGTTAATATATATTAAGAAAAGCAGGGGTCCCAACACAGACCCCCTGGAGAACCCCACTGTATATCTTCCTCCAGTCCGAAAAACAACCATTCACAACTACTCTCTGTTTCCTGTCACTCAGCCAATTTTGTATCCATGCTGCTACTGTCCTGTTTATTCCATGGGCTCTAACTTTGCTGACAAGCCTGTTATGTGCACTTTATCAAATGCCTTTTGGAAGTCCGTGTACACCGCATTAACTGCATTACCCTCACCAGCCCTCTCGGTTACCTCATCAAAAAACTAAAGCAAGTTAGTTAAATATGATTTTCCCTGCTTTATCTTATTTTTAAAAATATTTTAAATGATCCTTATCAAATTTCTGAATTTTAAAAATATGTATAAATTTATGATTTTTAAAAATGATTTTGATCAAATTTATTTGACTTAACGTTTTTTTCCCAATAGCTTTTTAACATGAATCGGTTACGATAGTTACTGAAGCAGGTTACTTTTGGCAGATTCTGTGGGCGTGGCTTCTATTCACGGCACAATATGATGTCTTTTTTGCCTGCATTAGAAATCACTTGCAGGGCCATGCTGAGGTCCCCGCTAAGATGGATTCCTTCTCTGCTTGCAAGTTAAATTCTTGCCCCCCCCCCCCCCCACATTGTCTTGGGGAAGTTCATACCTTAACTCAAGGTCAGAGGCATGCACCGTTGCATCACTACTGAATGCAAAATCCAGGCCACCGTTCTGCCAGGGTTAGCCACATCCAAATAAATATTTTGAACAATTGTTGAATAATATTGGAGGACTGAACCTCTTTAATTGCAAATGTCTTTTACTTCTCTAGCTGTCCCATCTGCAAAGACTCTACCATCTCGACCTGTCTATGAACTGTTTCACCACCTTCCCCTCGGCTGTTCTGAATATGCCTGCATTGGAATGGTTAGATATGGGCAGTAACAAACTGCAGGAGCTGCCAGATGATGTAGCCAGGTAACAAACAGGAATATCATATAAAGCCACAGTTTCTTCATTTTTTGCACTTACAAAGATTTGAAATTTAAACCTTCCAAGACTTGCATTATCACAATGAGAAGGGGGGAAGGTAGTGCAGGTTAGAGGTCAGGATGAGGGGTAGTCTGTGCAGGGAGAGGGATGGTAGAGCAGAATTACAAGCTTAAAGGAGCTATGAAGGGGGATTGGGAAGGGGAAAAGGGGGAGGGAAAGGATGAAGGGGAGTGGGTGAGGTTGAGACAGGGAAAAGAGGCCCTTAGATATGTGTTTTTGGGAAAGAAAAGTTTCCCCTGCTTAAAGACCACCAAATCTGCTTTAAATATATCCACACACAGGAGATTGGGGCTGAGGCCAGACTACCTTAGATTGGGCACAATAGTCAGTGCTTACTGAGTATTGGTTGACACCTTTTTCGCAAAAACAGCAGCAAGCCATACTGGAAGCCATGGGGTGGAACTTTGGCTGGATTGGTAGATATCGGCTCATGAAGAGATGGTGGAGCTGGCAAGTATTTGACAGAACAGTAGTAGTACTCTGGAGGATGCAACATAACAGAAATCAGCAGCATTATCAGCTTACAACTTGATGTGTAGCTTTAAGGTCACTGATCTAAATAAGCAAATTCAATCCAAATAATTGTAGCTGTTTTGTCAGGTTGTTGAAGATGTTTGCAGGTGAACTGTAACTGTAAATTTCTTAGTTTAAACCCCACTCCAGGAAATTGGCAGAAGTGATTTTAAAACACTGAAAATGTATGGGAAAAAGAATGTTGTGATGGAATGCATGGTTGCAAAGCCTTTTTTTGGGGCAGACTCTAACTGAAACGGAAACTAGAAATGAAACAGAAACAGAACCTAAAAACTGAAACAGAAACCAAAACTGAAAGAAAATCTGGAAAAAACCTTAAGATTTCTGGGGAAACTGATACTGGGGTTAGTACCAAATAAAAGGAGACAGAGGCCTCCCCAGATCAGGCAGGAGTGGAGCGCTGGCAAGCAGAAGACTGAATCCAGGAGCTGTTTCTGTTACTTAAAGTAGCCTGGCTGTACTGTGCACAGGTTGTCACTGAAGGGCATGGATAACGGAAATTCTGGTAAATCCATGCGATCAAGACTGTCATGAGCAGAGCTGAGTGGTTCTAGAGAAGTGTGTTTTGTGGTGAAGACTGCACCCATGGAGTTCGGATTGAGAGGGAACTGCTGTCAGATGAAGAACGGTGGATAAATTTTCTTGAAGAAAGGAGCTGAAAATCTACCTGAGCAGCTTCAGAGTTGTGAAGAACTCAGACTGTAATTTGGTGCCATATATGCTGGGTGGAATGTCCTGTGAAACCCTGAGATCCATCTCTGTTGTATGTGCTAGTTAAGGGGTAATTTGTAATATATATATTGACTGTGATCTGTCTGTTGCTTCATGTTTAATTTATGTTGGTTTCGGTTTGAGCGTTGAAGTAAAATTTATAAAAGTGAAAACTTTACCATTTAGTTTGGTTTCCTAAATTGGGGTCAGTCGGTGGAGTTGATTCTGTTTGTTTGTTGGTGGTCTCCACAGGGATCATAACAATGTTCTAATAATTCTCCACAACTTTGGATTTCTTTTTTCCTTTCCTAAATGAACAGACGTTTGCTGTTTAGTTCCATTGGGGTCAGGTATGTTGGAGGACCTCGATTAAGAAGCCAATCAAGAATGCCAGTTTGACTCAGTTGGCACTCAACTTGGACTCAAACTTGTGGGTTGAAGCCTCTCTTCAGTACTTGAGCACATAGTTGGACTACACTGAGAGTACTGTACTGTGTATCTAAATGTGTCAAATGTGAAATGACCTTCATGTTTCGGTGGATGGTAAAAGATCCCTTGGTATTATTGGAAGAATAAGGATAATTTCTTGTATCCCAGAAAACATTCCTCCAGATTAACTGGTCTTATTTGTATTAGTGGACACTTGCTGTATACCCTAACAATTACTGTAATTCATTGTTTATGAAGGTTTATATAAGCATTTCTTCGTGTAAGCCATGACTATTTTTGGCTTCTCAACCTTAGGATCATCACACCTGAGAATCATCCTAGCATCACCTGGTGTTCACACAAGTGCAAGATTCATTAGGAGTCATTGTACAGTGATCAGGAGTAGAAAATCTGGCTAATTTTCATGTACCTTACCTATTGGGGCTTGGACAATTTTAATATCTTGACTGATCAATTATCTCACACAGCAGAGACCAAAACTCAAACCTGGGAATTTCCTGGTCTCTTTGGCCCAGCTCACTAAGTAAAACTTGCTGAACCATCAGGAAAGCTACAACTTTGGATTTCTAAAAGTGGTGGTGGTGATGGGGTTGGGGGAGATCATGAAGGGAAAATAGTACTTATAATTGTATTGATATATCTGTATTACATTGACCATCTGCAAAGGTAATAATTATTAACAAAAATGACTACCAGCGATAGACAGATGAAAATTTGCAGTTCAGGCAGAATTTCTAGGAATATGAATGTATTTATTACTTCCTTTGCTATTTACTATTTCTCAACTGACAGAATGGAAAACCTGCACACAATGTGGTTGCAGAGGAATAAAATTACTTACCTGCCGGAAGCCATTAGTAAACTGAAAAATCTCAGCACTCTAGTTCTAACCAGCAACAAGCTGCAGGAAATCCCTGTTTGTATGGAAGAAATGATCAATTTGAGGTAAGGAAGCACTGGAAACTAGTCATTCCATATACATTTAGTGACTAATGCTTTATGGCTTATTGATTTTAACAGCTAGTGAGTGAAGAAGCAGAAAACTAATAGGTTCTTCAAAAGGACATACATGATATGTGAATCTAGAGAACCTTGGAAAATTGAGTATTGCATCTTTAATTTTCTCATCAATTACTTTGAATGTTCTGGGATAAAACCCATCAGGTTTTGGCGATTTGCCTATTTTAGTCCCATTATTGTCTCCATTACCATTTCAGAATTATTTAAAGCCATGAAGCTCCTCTCTGTGACATTTTTGCATTGCTTTGTACTGGTGGTATTTTGTCCTCTTGCTCCACTGTGGAAACAGATACAAAGTACTCATTGAGAAGTCTGCCATTTCCTTATTGTCCATTATAGTCTCATCTGGATCTGCTGTTAATGGACCATTTACCACACTCACTCATATTTATTAAAAACCTTTACTGTTTGGTATATTACTTTTAGCATTAGGTTTGATGTCCCTTGTAATTTTTTCATGTTCCCTTTTTCCATCACATTACTTTCTTTGTTGCTTTTTATAGTCCTCCCAGCTGGCAAGATTCCCATTTTTCGATGCAATTTTGTGAGCTTTTACTTTTAGATTGATCCCGCCTCTTACCTCATTTATTGACCGTGGTTACAATTCTAAACATAGTTCCCATTGGTAGAAGGGTCAAGAACCAAATGACACGGAGTTAAGGCAAATGGCAAAAGAACCAACAGCATCATGAGGGAAAACTTTTTTATGCAGTGAGTGGTTAGGGTTTGGAACGCACTGCTGAGAGTGTGGTGGAGGCAGATTCACTTGTGGCTTTCAAAAGGAAATTGGTTAAGCATCTGAAGAGAAAAAGGCAGGGAGTGGGACTAGCTGATTTGCTGTTACAGAGCCGGCACAGACACGATGGGCCAAATGGCCTCCTTCTGTGTTGTTACCATTCTATGATTCTTTAGAATTTCTTGTATCACTGATCTGATATGGTTGATATATTTGAAAGGTTTGTGAACCTGAGGGAGAACCCTCTTCAGCTCCAAGTAACTCTACCCCAGTGTGTAAACCCAGAGGAAGAGGAAGACCGTGAACTATTTGGGATAGAATTTATGCAAGCCTATATTCAGGAATTAAAAAATAGTGAGTAAAAGGAAATTTTATTTTCAATTTATATTTATTTTTTAAAAAGCTCAGAATTAAAAAAAAATCAGCCTGTGTTATACAGCTGCATCAAGAAAAAGATTACAGGAGACTGACTCTAGGTAGTACAATGAACACTTGAAGATTGTTGTAAAGCAAATGTCAAATTGTTAATAGACACTGTACATAATACTGAACTCAGTTACACAATGAAACACTCTAAAATTTTATAAAAATGTGGATATACATTAAGCTCCAAAACTCAAGAACTTATACAGCTAAGTCACAGGAAGCTCTATCATCAATGATAGGAACAACATGATTGCAAGACAACATCTTTAAAAGCTTGTAGATTTCTGGCAATGGATCATAATGTAGTTAGATGATATATAGACCTCCTTTTCTTCTAATTTTGACCAGTGCCTGTTACCATTGATTAAGTCTTCTGTGAAGACATATTTATAGTATCACTGACTATACAGGATAGGCAGACAATCTGTAGTCAAAGAACAAACTAAAGGAGGATCAGGTCAATATGCTGAAATCGCTCTCCTTCTCATTCCAAGTCTCCACATTTGAACTAGTCATAGTCATAGTCAACTACAGCACTTCCCTGCAGGAACGTATGAATGCTCAGACACCAGCATCCTTCAGGCAACTGTGGAATGCAATTGAAGGTGAAAGAGACGCAGTAACTTTACCAAACTGTATCAAGGAGTGGTAGTACTAACTATTTAAGTACCTGAGGAATAAAATGGACTTACTTGATTAATGGATGCATTGCCATATGGTTTACATCAGGGTTGCCCAACCTTTTCGGGCAGAGGGCTGCATTATGATTTTTGCTCGGCCCAAGGGGCCGGTGAGCAAATTTTGAAAGATAAAGGCATTAAAATTGATCTTACTAATAAAAGCAAAAACAAATGTGCATTTTGTGAAGAAGCTTTAAATGAGAAGTCTAATTTATTGATTTACTTTCTCGTCACTATATTGAAAACTGATTTAGTGACATACCTGGCATTGTTTTTGCTTGCATAAGTAGTCAATCTCTGCCCACACACTTGATGTAGCTGGATAGCATTCTGGATAGATACCCATTTATCAGGAGTGATCTCATCTCTGTCTCTCTCTGTGTCGTCCTCGCTGTGTTCCTCCCACCCGTCTCTCTCCCCCCTGCTCCCTTTGTTCCCCCCCTCTCTCTCTCTGTGATCCCCCCTCCCCTTTCTCCCTCTCTCTGACAGTTGCACTGAGCGGGAATCGGACAGATTCGGGGTTTTCTGGCTGGCTTTAACAAAAAGTCAGAAAACCCCAAATCTGTCAAAGTTGGGAAGTGGGTTCCTGCTTCAGCAGCTATCAGATGTGATATTTTTTTAAAAGGCCGCTCTGAAAGAAGACGACAGTGGGAAATTTCCCATCTCCAGTCACCAAGCCCTGACAAGGATGAGGAACGGCCCTGGGTACAGTTTACACCCGCGGGCCGGATGGAAACCTTTGGCAGGCCGGATCCTGGCCCGCGGACCGTATGTTGGACAACCCTAGTCTACATGGATTAATTGTGGACCTTTTGCCAAAAACTGTATTGGTATAATACTGGTGTTAGCTGCACTTTACAATGAATTAGATCAGTAACTAAATGATTTTGTGACTCACCACTCTAACAAAAATAGAATACTGTAACTTTAAACCAAATTACAGCTAATGAGAATCAATCATAATAAAAATATGGTTAAGAATTTCTCTGTGCACAATTTGTAGTAAAACTGTAAATATGTTTACAATTTCATTACAAATAGAGGACAGACGAAATATCTCCTATATTGTTCATAAATAAATGAATTGTCTATAAACTCGCACATCACAAACAAAACAATAAAGTTACTTCTTTTGTCTTTCAGGCAAAACTAAAACTTATACCTCACACTTGTCAGTTACAACTGAGGTTGAAATGACTGACTGAAATCAAGGTGCCTTCTGTTGCAAAGCAAATAGTGGAGTAAAAGAACACAACGTGTAGCTAAATATTCATCACTTACATAAACTTGAGTGGACTCTTCGAAATTGTTGTGAAATTATGAACTGAAAGTGCTTCCTTGGTATGAACAGAGATTTAAAAAAATCTAATAAATGAAAACTGCATAGCTGAATGTTATTCTTGTCACTATGTGCCATATAACAGAAATGTGCTACAAGTCAAGGAGAATCCAGGAAGGATTAATGACAGAACAATGAGTGGAACACATTGTTGAACAGATAATGTTAAAAGGAATTATCAGCAAAATTTATTTAACAGTTTACAATGCATCAATAACTGTTGAAACTCACTTAAGAGTTCTCACTTTGCTGAATGTTTGAAAGTGGAACAGCTGTAAGCAGGACATTTTCTAGGGAGATGCTGGGACTCGTGTAATACTGCAAAGCTGAATCAAATCCTCGCTGCTTCAAATACCAGATCCGCCCCTGGTCTATCAACCGCTTGCATAGGTGACCCAAATGTTCTCTTTCGTCTACACTCAATGTCCTGAGAAGAAATTAAAATAAATAAAAATGAACAGCTGAAGAATTTTTATTTTGCATTTAAAGTAGAGAAGAATTACCTGTCTTTGCCTCCTCCCCATGCATTATGCACTATCACCCCACTTAACTGACTTATGGTACAACCTCTGAGTTTACTATGTTCTGTGACATTGTAACCAGGTAGTGCAGAACTTCCCTTTCATAGCTGAGACATCTAATCTGTTAACATGTTTTTTGGTTCTGCCTGATATTAATCTTTTTCAAATTTATTCATTCACAAGATGTGAGCATTGCTGGCAAGGCCAGCATTTTTTATCCATCCCTAAGATTACTTGACAAGGTGGCAGTGAGCCGCCGCCTTAAACTGCTGCAATCGTGTGAAGGTACACCCAAGAATGCTGTTAGGTGGGATGCTCTAGGAATGGCGATATATTTCCAAGTCAGCAAGGTGTGCAAATTGGTGGGGAGGTTAGAGGTGGTAGTGTTTCCATGCACCCTTGTCCTTCTAAGTAGTACAGGTTGTGATTTGGAGGTGCTGTTGAAGAAACCTTGCTAAGTTGCTGTAGACCATCTTGTAGATAGTACACATTGTAGCCATGTTGCACCAGTGATGGAGGGAGTGAATTTTTAAGGTGGTAGATGGGGTGCCGGTCAGGTGGACTGCTTTGTTCTGCATGGTGTTGAGCTTCTTGAGAGGTGTTGGAGCTGCACTCAGCCAGGCAACTGGAGAGTATTCCATTACATTCCTGACTTGTGCCTTGTAGGTTGTGGAAAGGCGCTGGGGAGTTACTCACCGCAAAATTCCCAGCTTCTGACCTGCTCTTGTAGCCACAGTATTTATGTGGCTGGTCAATGCTGACCCACCCAGGATGTTGATTGTGGGGATTTAGGAAATGGTAATGCTGTTAAATGTCAAGAGGTAGTGGCTGGACTCTCTTGTTGGAGATGGTCATTGTCTGGCACAAATGTTACTTGCCCAAGCCTGGATGTTAGTCAGGTCTTGCTGCATGCGGGCATGGACTGTTTCTTCATTTGAGGAGTTGTAAATAGTACTGACCACTGTACAACCATCAGCAAACATTCCCACTTCTGTGCTAGGTATGACTCCAACCAGTGGAGAGTTTTCCACAATTCCCATTGACTTCAATTTTGCTAGGGATCTTATTTCACCTCTGGAATTCTGCTCCTCTGTCCATGTTTGGACCAAGGCTGTGATGAGGTCTGGTGCCGAGTGGTCCTGGCAGACCAAACTGAGCTTTGGTGAGTAAGTGTCGTTTGATAGCACTGTTGACGTCACTTTCCATCACTTTGCTGATGATTGAAAGTAGGCTGATGGAGCAGTAATTGACTGGATTGGATTTGTCCTGCCTTTTGTAGACAGGACATATCTGGGCAATTTTCCACGTTGCCGGGTAGATGCCAGTGTTGTAGCTGTACTGAAACAGCTTGGCTAAAGGCTCAACTAGTTCTGGAGCACATGTCTTTAGCTGGGATGTTGTTGGGGCCAATAGCATTTGCAGTAGCCAGTGCCACAGCTGTTTCTTGATATCACATGGAGTGAATCGAACTAGCTGGAGACAGGCATCTGTGATGCTGGTGACTTCAGGAGGAGGCCAAGATGGATCATCCACTCGGTACTTCTGGCTGAAGATGGCTGTGAACACTTCAGCCTTGTCTTTTACACTCATGTGCTGGGCCCTGCCACTGTTGGGGAAATTCATGGAGTCTCCTCCTTAGTTAGTTGTTTAATTGTCCACCATCATTCACAATTGGATGTTGGAGGACTGCAGAGCTTTGATTTTATCTGTTGGTTGTGGGATCACTTGACTCTGTCTCTGTTTATGCTGCTTCCGTTATTTAGCACGCACATAGTCCTGTGTTCCAGCTTCACCAGGTTGGCACCTCATTTTCAGATATCCCTGTGCTGCTCCTAGCATGCTGTCCTGCACTCCTCATTGAACCAGGGTTGGTCGTCTGGCTTGATGGTAATGTTTAAGTGAAGGATATGCTGGGCCATGAGGTTACAGCCTGTGGTGGAATACAGTTCTGCTGCCGTTGCTGATGGCCTACAGCACCTCATGGAAGCCCAGTTTTGATCTGCTAGATCTGATCTGAATCTATCCAATTTAGCATGGTGATAGCGCCACATAACATAATGGACCGTTTTCTTCAGTGAGAAGATGGGACTTCATCTCCACAAGGACTGTGTAGTGGTCACTCCTACCAATCATGGGAAGATGCATCTGCGATAGGTTGACTGATGAGCATGAGGTCAAGTAGGTTTATCCCTTGCGTAGGACCTCTCACCACCTGCTGTAAGTCCAGTCTAGCTGCTAGTACTTCAGGACTCAGCTATCTCGGCCAGCAGTTTTGATACTGAGCCACTCTTTGTGATGGCCAATGAAGTCCTCTATTCAGGATACATTAGATTTGATTGGATAGTTTAGGTACACAACAGTCCTGCTAGCTAAAGGCAATGTGGGTTCTAGTTTATAACATTTTGAATCTTCAAAGTGGCGTTGAAATCCATGCACCTGTCAAAATAGATCATTAAAAATTCCAGAATATCCAGTATATAAAGGATATGGGCATCCTTACCAAACTACTTCTTAGTAACCATTCTAACAACCAGATCATTATCGGCAACATTTTGAACCAAATTTCTTGCAATATTTCTACAATAATTTTTCTACTTAAAATTGCCTGCATGACAAAAGTGATACTGTTTATTCAATGCAACAAACTATATTAACAGGTTTTGGTGCAAATCAAAAGAATAGCCAATGCACTATTTAAGATTATATTTGACAGAATACGACCATGCTATGAGTCATCCCTTGCCTTGATAAGTGCAAAAATATAATGAAACACAGACTAAGTGGTATGGGCTGGCAGTGTAACTTAAATGATGGCTCAGATAGAGGCCTTGGAACAGGACACCTACTTTCCCATTTAATTAGAAAATAGCATGCAGCATGGAAAGTGAAGGTGTCTTAAGAAAATAGTTTACAGCTTTCCCAAAAGGTAGCACATCACAGCCATCTGACAAAAAGATCCCAGGTTAGATTTCTGTATGATGAATTAGCTGAGCTCAGCTGAAAATAGTGGTAGGAGCTCAAGTTCCTGATCGTTTGAGTGATAGTGTTTGTTTCCACACATTGCCACAGTTCCATCAGCCACAACAAAATGGTGAGTCTTGCAAGTTACATGCCTGTTCATCCACATATAATCTTAAATATTACTGTCGACTCCAGATAATTCAAAGTTGTTTTTGCGCCAAAATATTTGAATTTAGGAAAACCAGCACAAGTTGTTTTATGTTTCAGTTTTTGTTTTGAAATAACTATTTAATCAAGTGACTTCAAATTAAGTGCAGTAGACTGTATATAAATCGCAACCTTCCAGACTATTATTGGTAGAACTGTAGCAGTAGTAATTTTAACTCAGATAACACATTCTTAAAGTGTAATACTACTTTAAAAGTTTCTAAAATATAGCTGTAGCAATATATTAGACAATTAGACACATACCCTTCATAAGCAAAACTTTCCTTTTCAAAATCATGCTCTTCTGGCTGCATTTTCTGATTTGCGTTGTCAACTTCTGTGTCACCTACGTCGATGGAATGCAGTTTCATTCCACAGGTGGCCCAGCTTGACATACGTTGAAAGATCCTAAAATCTTCTGCACCAAGACCTTGTAAGGAGAAAAATTCCTTGCCTACATAATGCTTCCACTCACACCTATGATGACAGCACAATGCAATAGCAATTCCTAGGACTGGCTGTCTATTTGCAGCACTCTGTACAGTACAATTAGAAAGACTCATAGGGTCTCGTTTAGTCCACATTTCATCAATTTTCAATTTTTTTTCCAGTGGTTCCTTGCCAGTATCTTCCTGGTTTGTTTTGTCACTTTCCATGATACACCTCAGAGCAAGATCTGTACAATTTAAATAAAAAGATTCTGTGACAAGCTTTCAATAACTCACATAGAATTGGGGTATTTATGTACGTATGTGGTATCACAACTAGAGATTGAAGTGACTTCTGCCTTGTGACAGTTTTACACTTGTGCAATCAGATATTCCAGCTATGTAGATCAGTCCAAAGCCAAACACATTTCATTTTTGAAGCTTTTCCCCCCCCACTATTTATATTTCCACATATAAGATAGTAAATAGTGGCGAAACATTTACTGAAAACAAATTGTAGCAGATGACACACAATCTCAACATGGAGATCCCCAGCCACTGACTGCAGAATTAGCAGCCGATTGATGACCATTTACAACCATAGGAAGAGACTAGACGTTTTCTATTCCTGAACTAGATTCAGGGAGAAGGCTGATTGGCCATGGAAGACCTGAAAAGAATTGAAAGCATTTTCTTGGAAACCTGCTAACACTGCAGCATAAGCGATTCAAAAAAAAAAGGTAACATACACAGATTTGTTTTATACTAAAAGATGTATATGAGAAAAAACAGAATGAGAATGGACCATTTGGTTCCTTCATTCTACTCATTCCATAGACTATATTCAATTAGCCATATTACAGATTCTATCCAACTCAATTAACTGCATATGGGAATGAACTACATAAAAATTCCCCTACCCCCTCCAGATTACATGAAGGAAAACCTAGAATATCCGTCCAAGTTTACAGATGCTAACCATGCCTTATGGTAGCAATGATAGAGGTGACCATTTGACATCTGCCCCAAGCGGCTAATTTTTATGTGTGAACCTAGACAATGGGTATTAAACCAAGGAGTTCATCACACTCTAGCCTAATTTCCAACACATTCACATTTCCATTAAGGAGTTACCAGAACCATGGCTGACTTTTTCTGTCTACCTTAAATATGCAAAAGTCAGCAACAATGTGCCCACAGACATGTCAATTTTAACTTCAGTTTTCTTTTCCTTTTTAAGCTGATTGCTTTAGCTTGCAATTGTTCTTTTTAAATACTAGCAGATTTCCCATGACAGTGAGGAGGAAGGTGTGTCTGGCAGAATCTGATGTCAGAAGGCAGATCTGAGTGGGTGCTCGCGAGGAGGCTTAGGGTGAGGGTGGGTGTGCATACAGGTACTGGGGAGGCAAATTGATTTACAGAACAAAAAATTAAATCAAAACTTAGGCTATGAGTGGAGTGCAGACAGGCCTGGAAAGGGAGCACAAGGTGGAAGCAGGTATGGGTCTGAAGAAAAGCACAGGCTCTTTAAGTCAAATCTGAGGCTAGTGGTAGTCAGTCAGTTTGCTGTGAATGGAAATAAATGCTTGTGCAGTTAAGCTAATTTTTATTTTATTCTTTGAAGTACATGGCTAACCACTTGCCTTAGAATTCACAATATTTGAAACAACAGTATCAAAAACTTTCTTCTCACTCTGAACTGGGGTGACTGTACCTTGGAGAAAATGTTCTTGGCAAATTGTACTTGGGCAATTTTTTTGCTGCAATGTGTGTGGGCACAATTTTTATTTTGCAGCAATATTGTTGGATTGAATGTGGTGGTGAAGTGTGATTGGAGAGACTACTGAAGTTGGCATGAAAAGCATTGTGGATAATGAAATTGGAAAATAACCAATTAGAAAGTAGAGACTTAACAACAGAATCAGAAAAGACATTTAGCCTGTGAAGAAAAAAATGTATATACAAATTCAATGGTCCCAAAATATTATAAAGAAAATTCAGATCTTTCATGTATTAGCTAACGTTATAGGCTCAGGGAAATGCTCAACACTGAAGTCCTTTTACCTGAATAAATAAAACATATTTAAAATGTCCACATATTTTAATTGTATAAGCGACTATTGCATTTTGCACCATACAAGTGTAGGTCAAAGCTGCTTAAGAATTTATGTGGATACAAAAGAAAATTGCCATTTTAAAGAATGGAAGCATATAGGATGCCGGTGCTGTAAAGTGCTCCCTATCTGTTGAATTTGTACAAGTAAATCATACACGTCATATAAATCATAACTGCAGTGGTTAGCACCGCAGCCTCACAGCTCCAGCGACCCGGGTTCAATTCTGGGTACTGCCTGTGTGGAGTTTGCAAGTTCTCCCTGTGTCTGCGTGGGTTTCCTCCGGGTGCTCTGGTTTCCTCCCACATGCCAAAAGACTTGCAGGTTGATAGGTAAATTGGCCATTATAAATTGCCCCTAGTATAGGTAGGTGGTAGGGAAATATAGGGACAGGTGGGGATGTGGTGGGAATATGGGATTAGTGTAGGATTAGTATAAATGGGTAGTTGATGGTCGGCACAGACTCGGTGGGCCGAAGGGCCTGTTTCAGTGCTGTATCTCTAAAACTAAAAAAAAACGAAAACGTCATCAGTTTTATAACTGATTTCCAATTCCATGGAAACCTTCCACTTTGGCTTTCTATTTGTGCTTGGTACCAACCTGATGATGAAGGCGAAGGCTCATTCTAGCATGATTCCATTTACTAACTCAGACTTAAGCATTTGGACTAGCTTGCTTGCCAATGAAATGCATGTGACTCTTGAAATGTCTGTACTAGCTAAACATTCAAGCATTTGGGGTCTTTTATAAAGTGCCTAATGTGAAATGGGCATGCTTTCCAAATTACACACGACATCCTACAGAAGTTTATTGTGTGATGATTCCTCTTGCTCAAAGGCTATTCTATTTTAAGGCGATTTTGCCAACAAAGATTTGGGATTCAGGAAAAATTATATTTAGAAATGTTAATTATAATTCCTTAATTTGGGAATAAGTAGGATTTTTAAAATCTGTGATGTAAACAAGATACCAAATTGATCTTGTATATTTATAACATTGTAAGAAAATATTCAGAAATGGATAATAGTTTCTGACTCATTTTGAAAAATTAGCTATAGATTATCACTTAATAAATTTGATATCACTATTGTTAATCTTTGGAGAAAAACTGAGCATAGTAGCCTAACTCTCGCTATTAACCACAATGCCTACCATCCACAAACAAACCCAGAATAAAGCTGTCCCCATCTGCTCCACATATTGTATACACTATAATAAAAGAAATAGTGAATACAAAGCTGTGGTTTCAAAGCTGTACTTTTATCATGCAGTTCAGAAGACCACTTAATTTTAGATATCATTTGAATTTATAAATGAGATTACTATCTTGTAATCTTTTATATATGCATTACAGTCTATGCGGTGGCAATAATGGATCTATTGGCATTAGCAACAGCATACACCAGGGCAGGAGTTAGTACTGTAAATGCACTACAGTTATTTTCATCCCCACCTGTCACCTCTCAATAAGAATATGCATGATCATTGTATTTTTAATCAATCTCTATCAGCAGTTCTTCTAAAATTCAGCATTATTATATTTACATATCCTCCAAGATTATTCAAACTATATGTCATAATTCCATTAACAACTTAAATGATGCACTTCTCAGAGACACTGCTAGCAACAGAAAACTGCATTTATTGCAAAATGTATTGGGACTCAAATTCACATACATAACAGAACCTATGCTGCATGCTGTACCTTCAGTGGTACTTAAAGGAATATGAGATTTGCAAAGGATGCCTGAAACTGCTGAATGACAAATTTTAAGATTTACTTCATTTTCATTATCAGATTTCATTAAATGCAATCATACCTGTAGCAGCTCCACACAAATGCTTGCCAATTCCAACCACAGGCAGTCTTTCTCTTACAAGAAGAGGCACCTTACCTGCAACAATAAAATATTAATTATTTAATATTCAGAAAAAGGACAATTTTTTTTTAAAAAGGAGAATGAAAATATTTTGGAAGTGTACAAAATTTAAACAGTATCACTTGCCTAGACTGAGATCTTCGATGTCAATTTGAAGCCGCTCAAACGTTGAGCCTCGACTTCTGTGTTTACCATCTACCTTTAAAAGATAATGTTACATTTGTCCAGTTAATTAACTGAGTTTTCTGGAATATTATTCTAGGCAGATAATCAATAAATGGCACTTAATTACCACAAACTAGTACCTTGAAACGAGTAGTGGCTCTCTCCACAAGGAGGAAGTAAACATTCTTGGCATCTTGTAAAGCAAGATCTATCCAATGGGACAACTTTCCCCGACCAGCACCAAACTCCACAAAACATCGGTTCGATCCAAGCAAACCCAATCTTTCCAAATTACCGGCAAGTGAAGCCTGGAACATTACAATTTAATCCCCTATGGGTTAACAGCACAAGATGTCAACTAAATCAGAAGAAAAATATAATTTTATGATCCCTTCCCACCCCACCTTGGAATGGCTTAGATGTTTAATTTAGTTAACAGTTTTGATAGCTTAGCCATCCAGATTAAGAAGGTCCCAGGTTCAATCCCCAGCTCTGATGATTTAGCTGACCTCTACCAAAAATGACCACAGAGGCACTACCATTGGTGTCACCACTCTGGATCAGGGAGTGGCAAAGTAATTGAGGGAGATCACAACTAAAATTATACAAATAACAGATAGTTGAGTAGAAACCCATGGAGGATATTTTTTCCAAGTAAGAAACAACGTGAAACAACAAAGACTGAAATAACCCTAATATTAAGACGACTAAGGGTCTGCTCAGTACATAAAGTTTGCATTTTTATAGAAATTCTCTAAATGACCTATGTGCCTAATAAAAAATCATGGATTTCTTAAAACGTGAATGTTAGTTTTATTAAAAAAAAACTTCCCTGTAAGCAGAATCATCTGCACAGAAAAGGAACAGAGACATCTTCCACACCTGCAGCTCTTGCTGCTTTCTAGAAGCAGTAGATAAATAATTACAGTATCACACACTGGAGTACAATTAGCCCTTTTCCTGGTTGAAGTAATAAATTATACACTATTGCTAAATACACAAACCAGTTTTTTAATTATACCTCCATATCCTACCTGCTGCTTCAAATGCTTAAAGGCAAAATCTCCATTTTTTGGATCATTCAGAGCTTCCTGCAATGCTATGTGGGTTAATGTTTGGTCTGTCAGCTTAGAATTCAAACCTGCAAATAATTAACAGATACTTTTGAAAACCTAAGTAACACCTTTAATTAATTAATTTTGATTTAAAATTGCTTTGGGCAAGAGTCCCTCATTAAAAAACTTGAAAGCGCTATCTCTTTTCTGAAACTCCACATTTGAATGTCTCCAATCAGGTTTTCGCTTCTTCCACAGCACTAAAATAGCCCTAATCGAAGTCACAACTGACATTCTCTGTTACCATGACCACAGTACACAATCCCTCCTTGCCCTTGTTGACCTCTCTGCAGCCTTCAACAGTCGACCACGCCCTCCTCCAATGCCTCTCCTCTGTTATCCAGCTGAGTGGGAGTTCCTTCGCTTGGTTCCACTCTCAACTATCTGATCGTAGCCGGAGAAGCTCCTGCAATGGCTTCGCTTTGTGCCCTTACACTGTTACTTCTGGAGTGCCCCAAAGCATCTATCCTTGGCCCTCTTCTATTCCTCATCCATATGCTTCCCCTTGGCAACATCATCCAAAGAGTTGATAGCGCGTGCCACATGTACACTGACATCACCCAAGCTCTACTTCACCACCAACTGACCCCTCCATTGCATTTGTGGTGTCAGTCTGTTTGTCCAAAATCAAGGCCTACACTCCTCCAATTAAACATTAAGACTGAAATTACTGTCTTTGGCCCTCGTCAAAAATTCTGTTCCATAGTCACCGATTTCATCCTCCTCTCCAAACACAGTCTTAGGCTGAATCAGACAGTTCACAACCCCATTGTTCATAACCCTGGTCTCCTATTTGACTCCAAGCTGACTGCATATCTTCTCCATCACAAAATAGTCTTCTCTCACCTCCCATAACATCACTGGTCTCTGGCCCTGCTTAAGGCCATCTGCTGCTGAAGCCCTCAACCATGCTTTTGTTATATTCAGATTCTCATGCTACACCTTCCATAAGCTTCTCATCCAAAACTCTGCTTGTATACTAAAGGACACTGAGGCCACTCACCCATCACCCTTGTGTAACTGATATACATTGGCTTCCGGCCCTCAACGCCTCAAATTTAAAACTCTCATCCTTGTGCTCAAATCGTTCTATGGCCTCGCTTATCCCTGTAGCATCCTCCGACAACTCTGTATTTCTCCAACTCAGGCCACTTGTGACTCTTAAGTGTTAGCTGTGGCTCAGTTTGTACCACTCTTGCCTCTGAGTTGCAAAGTTGTGGGTTCAAGTCCCATTCCAGGACTTCAGCACAACAATCTAGGCTGACACTCCAGTGCGGTGGTGAGGGAGCACTGCATTGTCAGAGGTGCTGTCTTTCAGATGAGATGTTAAACTGAGGCCCCTGGCTCCTCAATGAGGAATGCTGTGCGAGGTGTGCAGGTAGCAGCTCGGGATGTTGTCTACCCCCAGAGAAATCTACATAAGTCTGTCTAGTGCCACTAGAAGTGGCAGTGTGCGATTTAATTTCTCTCCTATAATTGTAGGTTGCTAGTTTAATACCATGATTATCACCCATTACACAAAAGGATAATCAATCACAAAAATTCTCCAAATGGTACTTTAAATGGGGTAGAAAAGAAATATCAATAACGAAAATTCAAATGGAGGAATCATGGAATGGCAGAGAAAGATCTTGCTAAGCAATGTTAAGAGACTCACCATCTCCTGTAGAGGGTGGATTGTTTTCTTCTGAGACCAGTAATCAGTTAGGAGGAACATTCAATTTGCTCTCCTTAGATTTGCTTGTGACATCATTTACTCTAAGTGCTGAACTGCTAAGACGTCAAAAGATCCTCTTATATGATAGTACTTTTTTTTAGATGCATATATGCATGATTTCATTAAAATTTTAAGAAAAATAAAAGTTTGTTATATGTTTCAATCCTCAATCATTTTTTCCCCCCCAAAGCCACCCTCTTTCACCATGCTGCCCTCTGGTAAAGGAAGGCTGATCTAGGCTACAGACTTCACAGGCGCCACTGATGTTGGTTTGTCCTCGGACAATAGCAAGCGTGTTTCTTGAAGAGAGTGAGCTAGTCTGTCTCCACTCCCGCGCCCACCCCAACCCTAAGGCGGCACATGTGTCAGCTTCTAGCAACTGGGCTGAAATCTGTCTAAACTCATCCAACTGAGCGGATTAACTGATACCTTCAGCTTCATGGGGGTAACTACTCCTATGACCAGAACAATTGCACACTTCCCTACTTTCAAAGGACTGCATCTTTGGGACTGTATGCAGTACATTCCTGACTTACCTTAATTTAATTCCATTCTCTAGGATATGCAAATTATATGTAACTTTAATTTATACCACCTTCCTTTAAGCTATGTATATGTGTGGCTTAATACTCACTGCTAGTTGCATTTAGAAGCTTTTTAATCATTTTCTCCAGTTCTTCTTTGGACAAAGCACAAATAGAAACCTTGAATATATTTAAGAGATAGAATAAGTTGAAGAGAAATAAAAAGGTTATCATTAAAGAACATTTCGCTGATTGTCCCCTCTTGGGACACTGTACCTGTTTTCTGGGTGTCTCCATGGAATCCTCGTAACCCCCATTGATACCTTTAATATAGTAAATCTGAAATGAGAAAAACGAAGTAGGAGTAATGAGAATTTTTAAAAATAAAGAAATTAAATATAATGCATTTCATTGTGTGATTGTGTGTATGGTCCCTGTAAGTTTGAAAGAAACAAAATATGTAATTAGAAAATTCAAAAGACCTAGTCTTCCAGGCAGGAACATAGGAATAGAAGTAGGCCATTCAGTAACTTCAGCCTGTGATACCATTGTATTAAATCATGGCTGATCTGCACTCAATCCCATTTACCCACCCTTTCTCTACATCCCTTGATATCCTTACCGTACAAAAATCTATCAATCTTAGTCTTAAAAATTCTGTTGCCCCAGCGTGTACCTTGTAGGTCACTGCAGCAACAAATTCTGTTTCAATTCATCCTTGATTCTGATGGGAACCTGCTTAATGGAATTTTGGGCACATCACAACAGGGTTTTCCATTCCCTTTATGGCTAATACAATGTACTCTGGAACATTGTTTGTGACATTATCTGCCTTTCTATAACTTCCTCCTCAACCAAGCCATTAGTCACTTTATTTAACTCTTCCAATTCCTGCTTCTTGTTCACTCACCTCCACGAAAGGCAGAATTTAAGTGCATGTTATTTCAGTGTGATGGTGCTCCAATCTCTTAACTCATGACTAAACTGACTAATTTACCACCTGAGATGCTTTACATGATTGTGACTAGCACCTGTTGAACATTTCATATTGGCAGGTAAATGAAAGCCAAACTTTCTATATTTGAATAGAATCAAAGTTCACAGGAGTACTTTAGGCAGACAAGAAAAAAGAACTGATATCTTTGAGACTTACAGGTTTGGGTTTTTCCCTTGAATTACACTTTTTCAGATGCTTTTCTAGCTTGTCTTCATCAACCGTGCTGGAAAAAAAATTACACTTTATACATTGTGGCTTCTTAGTGGCTAGTCATTAAGACTCGAATCACTTAAATACAGGCAGAGCAACTGGATCAGTTGTCCTTCTTTTGCCAATATTTTTGCTTCAGTGCTATGTAGTATTTCCAAAGTGCAACAACCAAAATTAATCACTGGAACACCTATAACTCAATCTCATTAAGTGTAAATCACTGTAACAAGGGGTGATATCAGTCCAATGCAACCTCTATTGTCTCTCAGTTGAAAAAAGTATGAACAAAATTATTAACCAGTAAATGTCACAGGGTTTAGCAGAGTCAACATAAAAAGGAGTTTGTGACAAGTATGAAGAAATTAAAAGAAACCCACAAATGTGGAGCAGTTCAAATTACTAGAGGTTAGAAAACCAGGTAAGGGACTTGAAGTTCTAAAAGAACTGGAAAGAATAAGAATCTGCAATTATATTAAGCAAATGTTAGAAGTTAAAGGAGGTGAATGAAAGTGTGGCTGGTGGTTTTGAGGAACCTTCTGCAGGTGGAAAGATATGAAGCAAGGCAATAAGATTTAGGTCGGAAATTCTAACGTTTAGGGGTATGAAGACTGAAGGCTTGGCCAAGAATGGTAGAACAGTCAAGTGGTGGGGGGTGGTGAGGAAGGATGGACGATGAACACTCAGTATACCAAAGTTAACTGGACCAGCCATATAAATACTGTGGCAACAAGAGCAGGTCAGAGGCTGCGAATTTTGCAGTGAGTGACTCACCTCCTGACTCCCCAAAGCTTGTCCACCATAAACAAAGCACAAGTCAGGAGTATGATGGAATACTCTTCACTTGCCTGGATATGTGCAGCTCCAACAGAACTCAAGAAGCTCAAAACCATCCAGGACAAAGCAGCCCTCTTGATTGGCACCCCATCCACCATCTTAAACATTTAGTCCCTCTAACCCTGGTGCACAATGGCAGCAGTGTGTACACCTTCTACAAGATGCACTGCAGCAACTCGCCAGGCCTTCTTCGACAGCACCTTCCAAACCCACAACCTCTACCACCTAGAAGGACAAGGGCAGCAGAGGGATGGGAACACTACCACCTGCAAGTTCCCCTCCAAACTACACACCATTCTGACTTGGATCTATAATCACCGATCCTTCACTGTCGCTGGGTCAAAAACCTTTCCCAACAGCACTGTGGGTGTGCCTACACCACCAGACTGCAGTGTTTCAAAAAGATGGCTCACCATCTTCTCAAGGGCAATTAGGGATGAGCAATAAATGCTGGCCTTGCCAGCAACACTCACATCCCATGTGAAAGAATAAAAAAAGTTCAAAGAATAGAACATGCAGGCTAGGAACAGAGCTAGAGGAAGTCACAGAGGTAGGGATTTACAGATGAGGATGAGAATTATTAAATCAAATGCACTGGGTGAAAGAGAATTAGTGGAGGTTAAGGACAGGATTGATAAGGAAATAAGATTTACTGAAGGATGCAAGTTGAACAGTGAAGTTATGGGTGAATTACTGCATCCAGGATGAAGATAGAGAGACTATTGAGAACATTGTAGAATTAGAACCCGAAGGTGACAAAGTCCTGGATATGAATTTCGGCAGCAGTGGGACTCGATTGAGGTGGGTAACGTTACATGAGTAGAATTAGCTGATCTTTACAATAAATAGGTCAGCCTTGAAGATCAGTTCACAATCAAATTGGACACTGAGGATACATACTATGTGATGCATTTGAATGAGTAGCCTGGGAGGGGGGGTGGTGGGGGATAGTAAAATTGGAAGCAGGAATTGAACAGAGTAGCTTCAGTATTGCACTGAAGAAAATTGTGGCTCATACATCATTTGCTGTCAGACAGCACAGTAATAATCATGGAGAGTGATGCCAAAGCTGGGTGCTGTTCAACGTTCATGCAGAAGTTTTCTCATGTTTAAGAATAATCTAATTGCTGAAAGGTAATGTGTAGTCGGCGCTTGAGATGGCTTGGCCATGTGAGCCGCATGGAAGATGGCAGGATCCCCAAAGATACATTGTACAGCGAGCTCGCCACTGGTATCAGACCCACCGGCCGTCCATGTCTCCGCTTTCAAGACGTCTGCAAACGCGACATGAAATCCTGTGACATTGATCACAAGTCGTGGGAGTCAGTTGCCAGCGTTCGCCAGAGCTGGCGGGCAGCCATAAAGACGGGGCTGAAGTGTGGCGAGTCGAAGAGACTTAGTAGTTGGCAGGAAAAAAGACAGAGGCGAAAGGGGAGAGCCAACTGTGTAACAGCCCCGACAAACAAATTTCTCTGCAGCACCTCTGGAAGAGCCTGTCACTCTAGAATTGGCCTTTATAGCCACTCCAGGCGCTGCTTCACAAACCACTGACCACCTCCAGGCGCTTATCCATTGTCTCTCGAGATAAGGAGGCCAAAGAGTCGAAGAAAACATTATGGCTAAAGATGTGAACATCAGCATACTCTACAAATACATGAACCTGTTGCAACAAATTTCTATATTGATTTCATATTTTTAAAACAGCTAGATTTAAAATGTAAGCTGTCCTTTGTAACAGATATAGATAGATGATCTCAAACAGTATGACTGTGAAAGCAGTGAATCCCTGCATTCAGAAACAGTTTAGGCCAAAGTTACATGATGGCGATAACAGCTTACTTGAAATATTTATACATATGGATTGGCAGTGATGTAGATAACTTTAGTTCCTCAGAATAGTGAACCAGAGGAATTCATTACAAAGGGGTGAAAGCCAATCCAGAAGAAATGGCAAATGCACCAAGCAGGGTAAACTCCTGTCATGCTAAAGAGGCTATTCAGACACAAACGGCTATTTAAGACTGGCAAAGAGGGGGAAAAACCCAGAGACAATGTTAAAAATACATTTATTTAAACCAAAATCTACTGTAGGTAAATGCAGCATTGAGTATAAAAGTATTACTTGTAGTTATTTTTCATTACCATGAGGTAATAGCTTGAAATGACTAAACGCATACAAAGAACACTTTTTGCAATGTGCAAGACTTCCAACAACATATACCAAAAGATAAACAGATCTGATAAAGCAATAATAATTTCACATCAATGTCTATGACGCATGACATTCAATCTTGCTTCTGGCTATAGCTTTGGAAAGAACCATCAATTGAAGGATTCTCAAGCACACTATTTGGATGGGAGTCACATAACAATCACAAAGAATGGTGAGCAGATTAACTGGAAAGACCATCTACTCTGCCAAGTGTACTCAACCCAATTGTAAATATGCAAATTTATTATGTCAGTGTCCAAAGTAATGCTTAACTGAACAGTGGTGGGAACATGATAAATATCCGATTAAAGCTGGTGCATACCCTTTTCTTCCAAAAGACTTCAATCATTTTCTGGAAATAGGGTAGAGACAAGAGGGTTAAGATGTTACTGAAGGGCCAGCATCTATTGCCATGGACAACATGTCCTCACTGCTACAGTTGCAGGACCTCTTCTATGTCCGCACTATTTCCAGAAATGTCCTATGGAGATTAGATCATTGGTGATATGGCTCCTATTGCTTTGCACTGTAGTGTAAACAACTCCACTTTATCATTGCTTTCCTTGCTATCCTGCACCTTATTACTATCCTCCAAGACAGAATGTCTTTTTGCCTCTCTGAGAAGATTACATGGCTTTAGGTGGGGGAGGTAGGTTAGTACTGTCTAGTCGTGATGCTCCAGCCATCAGATGCGTAGGGAAGGCTTGATGGATCAACTGGTCTTTTACTGCTCATCATTTTCTTATGTTCCTAATAAACAAGGTGGACTCCTCTGTGGAGACAAGGACAACAATATGTAATACACACCAACTTAATATGGAAACAGATGGCTATAGATACTGCAAAGGCAGAAAAGAAAATATGCAGATAAAGTGCAACTATGGAGTATTTCTAAAAAGCTTTCTGTACACATTTTTTGTGAGTGCAAGTCTGTGACCACCGGTGTACCACAAGGATCGGTGCTGGGTCCCTTGCTGTTTGTAGTGTACATTAATGATTTAGACGTGAATACAGGAGGTATGATCAGTAAGTTCGCAGATGACACGAAAATTGGTGGTGTCGTAAATAGTGAGGAGGAAAGCCTTAGATTACAGGACGATATGGATGGGCTGGTAAGATGGGCGGAGCTGCTCTAAATGGAATTTAATCCTGAGAAGTGTGAGGTGATGCATTTTGGGAGGACTAACAAGGCAAGGGAATATACAATGGATGGTAGGATCCTAGGAAGTACAGAGGGACCTTGGTGTACTTGTCCATAGATCACTGAAGGCAGCAGCACATGTAGATAAGGTGGTTAGGAAGGCATATGGGATACTTGCCTTTATTAGCCGAGGCACAGCATATAAGAGCAGAGAGGTTATGATGGAGCTGTATAAAACGCTAGTTAGGCCACAGCTGGAGTACTGTGTACAGTTCTGGGCAGCACACTATAGGAAGGATGTGATTGCACTGGAGAGGGTACAAAGGAGATTCACCAGGATGTTGTCTGGGATGGAGCATTTCAGCGATGAAGAGAGACTGAAAAGGTTAGGGTTGTTTTCCTTGGAGCAGAGAAGGCTGAGGGGAGATATGATTGAGGTAGATAAAATTATGAGGGGCATTGATAGGAAGAAACTTTTTCCCTTAGCGGAGGTGTCAATAACCAGGGGGCATAAATTTAAGGTAAGGGGCAGGAGGTATAGAGGGGATTTGAGGAAAATTGTTTTCATCCAGAGGTTGGTTGGAATCTTGAGCGCACTGCCTGAAGATGTGGTACAGGCAGGAACGCTCGCAACATTTAAGAAGTATTTAGAATTTAGGTGCTTGATGGCCGGCACAGACACGATGGGCCAAAGGGCCCGTTTCTGTGCTGTATAACTCTATGACATATTTGAGACTTTATAGCCTTATACTGATGTTGCTTAAGTTGCAATTAATAAACAATGCTTTGCAACTAATTATTAACAGGAAAACTACTGAAGACTTAAATACATTGTTTACACTTACCAGTCCACAGGTACTCTGGAGATGGGATTTCTTCCTCAGCAACTAACTTCAACAGCTTCACTATTGTTTCCTTTGGCCACTGATTATTTTCTTCTCCCAGTGAAACTAAGTCTCCCAATGTACTTTTGAAACTTCATGGATTGATGTTGACATTCTTTCCTGCCATCCTTTTGATATTATATAAAAAGGGTTTTATACAGTCCTCTGGCCTCTACAATTTTTAAATGTATTATTGTTTTCCCTCTTATTTTAATATCCATATACAAGCCTGCTCCGCTGGAGTAGACAGTGTCTACTACATCATGAAGGTTATAGTCAATACTTTTTATGAGCTGTTTGCTAAAAAGGGTTTCTTTCCCCAAGATAGCTCATTATCTCTGCCTCTTCCTGGACTCTGTCTTGTGCTTTTACTGCCTCTATAGTTGTTATAGTGCAATTACATATTCAATATTTTTGTTAAGAACCATTGATTCAGATATCCCAATATTCCAACCAGCTAGTGATAGGGTGCCATCTGTTCATAGAAACTTGCAAGGGAATTTACTGCCAAATAACCAAGTTGGGGGAGACGGGCTGTGGGAGCACATTATAAACCCCTTCCCCTACCTGCTTTAAACATTCGAATCAAATTCCTGCCAATTGCCTTTTCATGTAGCATTTTGCTCATTTTTTCTTCCAATATTTCCTGTTTAAATGACAATTACGTTTTAAATATAATGCTAATGAACTCCAGCAGTTGTGCAAGATCAGGGTTTCACAGAAGACAGAGGGAAGAAGAGAAGGACCTGCATTTATAGGGCACCTTGTCATATGTCCAAGAAAAGGCCCACAGCATTTAAATACAACAAATCACTTTTAAACTGCAGCAACTTCTATTATACATATATATTATACAAATATATATTATTTTGCACAAAGCAAGAACCCACAAAAAGCAACAAAATGAATGGTCAATTAATCTGTTTTGGGTGTGGTTCTATGAACAAAGAATATTGGATAAGACTTCCATCCCTTTTTCTCATACTGCCTTGGAATTCTTAACATTCACCTAAGACGGTGATCAGGCAGTCAGGACCTTGGTTTAACATCTCATTCAAAAGGACTGCACTCCCTCAGTACTTTACCACAGTATCAGCCTAAATTGCATGTTCTAAGTCCTGGAACGGGACTCAAATTCAAAACCTTCTGACTCAAGAGTGAGAGTGCTACCAATGGAGTCAAGCTGACACTTTAGTTCATCTTGAACATGGTTAAAACATACACAAAGTAATTTCTGCCTCTTGTACTTACTGTTTTGGGTCAAGGGGACATGGAATTCTTCTTCTTTGGTTTTCACCCTGCAAGGAAATTTTAAAAAGATTTAAGTTGAACATGTGAACTGATGAAACTTTTGTTACTTAGGAAATTGATAATTAACAGCAGTTAGAACTCCAGTTATCAATTAATGATCCACATTGCCCGGCACATTTCAGCATGTTTTTCAGAGCTCAACTTTAGAACTAGTGTAAAATTGCTCAATGTTTGGTGCATTGACAAGGTTAATTCAGGGGAGAGACATTTATTATTCACTTTTCCTTGTTATTCATGATGCATCATGTAATATATCCATTATACTTCCACAAGTATGGTCTCCAACATGATCGTACATATTGCCATCTTATGAAACTGAATGCTGTAAATACTGGGCATTTACATTGACAACAGCTAATTCAACCTCTCCAACAATTTTCTCAACCTCACAACCATTCTGGTGCCATCAGATTGCTCACTTCATAGCATATATATGACATTAAGTTGTGGATGAATTAAAACACATTATAAATGAACATCCAGATGACCAGATGCATAATTTTTGATGCCCACCAAAAACTCTGCACCTTTGCTACTCACTGCATCTCTCTTCCAGGCTGTTTAATCAAATTTAAGCAATCTGCACACAACCTCAAGGAGGTACAAGAGGCCACAATTAGAGAAGTGCAGGTATCTCGGATGATAGTGGGGACTGGAGATTACAGAGATAGGGAGGGAAAAAATCATGGAAGGATTAGAAAACAAGTTTTAGAATTTTAAAATCGAGGTGTTGCTTAACTGGGAGCAGCCCTGTTTCAGCTCATCTGCTGCTGAAATGCTCATGACTGCCTTTGTTACCTCTAGACTTGACTATTCTAACCCAAGTCTGGCCAGCCTTCCATGTTCTACCCTGTAAACTTGAGGTCATCCAAAACTCTGCTGCCTGTGTCCTAATGCATCAAATTCCTTTCACCTCTGTGCTTGCTGACTTATAATGGCTCCCAGTTAAGGAACACCTCGATTTTAAAATTCTAGAACTTGTTTTCAAATCCCTCCATGGTTTTGCCCCTTCCTATTTCTGTAATCTCCACCAGTCCCCACTACCATCCAAGATACCTGCACTCCTCTAATTGTGGCCTCTTGCACATCCCTGAATTTAAACACTTCACCATTGGTGGTCATGCCTTCAGCTGTCTGAGCCCCATGCTCTGGATCTTCCATAAACCTCTTCCTCACTTTCTTCCTTTAAAGCAATCCTTAAAATCTACATCTTTGACCAAGCTTCTGGTCATCAGACCAAATATCTGCTTATGTGGCTCAGTGTCTAATTTTGTTTTATAATGCTCCTGTGAAGTGCCTCAGGACATTTTATTACTTCAACAAGTGCTATATAGATACAAATTGTTGTTGTTATTAAGCACAGAATTGAATTTTACAGGAGAACTAGGCTATCTAAATCATCAAGACTGTATTGCTATTATTTTCCACATGAACCAATTAATTCTAATATTCCTCTTTTTAAAGCAGCTACTTTTAAAATTACTTGTGGACTCTTGCTTCAACATGAATTTATAAAATGCCTTTAATATAGAAAAAAAAAGGTCCAAAGGTGACTCAGAGGTGAATTTCAAGGAGTCTTAAAAAGGTGGGTGTTGGGGGGTGGGACAGGAAAGAGAGAGAGATCTCCAAACTGGGGGCCTAGTTGACTGAAAACAAGGCAGCAAATGAGGGGTGAAAGGAGTGGAGTGGAGTTAGGTGGATGCACAATAGCCAGAGTTAAAGAAATGTGGAGTTTGAGGGGGGGGGAAGGAGTTGTAAGGCTTGAGGGAAGGTTACAGAGATAGGGATGGGCATGGTCATGGCCATGAAGAAATTTAAACAAAATTTTTAATTGGGGTACTGGGAGCTAATCTAGGTCAGGAGGATGTGTTAGGGATGGTTTTCTAGAACTGTATGTTGAGGAACCGACTAGAGAACAGGATATTTTAGATCTAATTTTATGTAATGAGAAAGGCGCAGTGGTTAGCACCGCAGCCTCACAGCTCCAGTGACCCGGGTTCAATTCTGGGTACTGCCTGTGTGGAGTTTGCAAGTTCACCCTGTGTCTGCGTGGGTTTCCTCCGGGTGCTCCGGTTTCCTCCCACATGCCAAAGACTTGCAGGTTGATAGGTAAATTGGCCATTAGCAATTGCCCCTAGTATAGGTAGATGGGAGGGAAATATAGGGACAGGTGGAGATGTGGTAGGAATATGGAATTAGTGTAGGATTAGTATAAAAGGGTGGTTGATGGTCGGCACAGACTCGGTGGGCCGAAGGGCCTGTTTCAGTGCTGTATCTCTAAAAAAAAATAATCTTGTTGTAAAAGAACCTTTAGGGATGAGTGACCATAATATGATAAAATTTTGTATTATGTTTGAAAGTGAGGTAGTTCAATCTGAAGCCAGGGTGTTAAATTTGAACAAAGGAAATTATGAAGGTATGAGGGG
Organism: Heterodontus francisci; assembly: GCF_036365525.1. Classification (NCBI taxonomy): domain Eukaryota; kingdom Metazoa; phylum Chordata; class Chondrichthyes; order Heterodontiformes; family Heterodontidae; genus Heterodontus; species Heterodontus francisci. The sequence continues at coordinate 84,440,391 of NC_090378.1, forward strand.
CAAATTAGCTGAAATGGATTGGGAAAGTACATTAAAAGGTATGACAATACATAGGCAATGGATAGTCTTTAAAGAAATATTACATAGTTTACAGCAACTATACATTCCTTCAAGGCATAAAAACCCCAATAGTAAAGGCAGTCAACCGTGGATAACAAAGGAAGTTAAGGATTGTATAAGATTAAAAGAAAAGGCCTATAGAGTTGCCAGAAATAGTCGTAAACTGGAGGATTGGGAGGATTTTAGAAGACAGCAAAGGAGGACGAAGAAACTGATAAAGGTAGAATAGAATATGAATGTAAGCTAGCAAAAAATATAAAAACGGACTGTAAAAGCTTCTACAGGCACGTAAAAAGAAAAGATGGCTAAGACAAATGCGGGTCCATTACAGGTACAGTCGGGAACTTATAATGGGGAATAGAGAAATGGCAGAGAAGCTAAATGATTACTTTGTGTCTGTCTTCACTGAGGAAGATACAAGAAATCTCCCAGAATTAGAGGTCCAAGAGATTACGGGGAATGAGGAATTGAAGGAAATTAGTATTAGTAAGATGGTTATATTGGAGAAATTAATGGGGCTGAAGGTTGCTAAGTCCCCAGGACCCGATATTCTACATCCCAGAGCGTTGAAAGAGGTATCTGTGGAGATAGTGGACGCATTGGTGATCATCTTCCAAAATTCTAGTTTCTGGAATGGTTCTTGCAGATTGGAAGGTAGCAAATGTCACGCCACTATTTAAGAAGGGAGAAAGAAAACAGGGAATTACGGACCTGTTAGCCTTACATCAGTCGTTGGGAAAATGCTAGAATCTATTCTAAAGGATGTGATAAATGGACCCTTAGATAAGAATGATCTGATTGGGCATAGTCAACATGAATTTATGAATGGGAAATCATGTTTGACGAACCTGTTGGGAGTTTTTTGAGGATGTTACTAACAGAATTGATAAAGGGAAGTTGGTGGATGTGGTATACTTGGATTTTCACTTTGATAAAGTCCCCCACAGGAATGTTGGTTAGTAAAATTAAAGCACATGGGATAGGAGGCAATATACTGGCATGGAATAAGGATTGGTTAACAGGCAGAAAGCAGAGAATAAATGGGTCACTCTCGCGTTGGCAGGCTGTGACCAGTGGAATAGTGCAGGGATCAGTGCTTGGGCCCCAGCTGTTCACAATATATATCAATGATTTGGATGTGGGGACCAAATATAATCATTCCAAGTTCGTGGAGGACACAAAACAAGGTGAGAATGTGCGTTGTGAGGAAAATGCAAAGCGGCTTCAGGGGGATTTGGACAGACTTAGTGAGTGGGCAAGAATGGGGCAGATGGAATATAATGTGGAAAAATGTGAGGTTATCCATTTTAATAGGAGGAACAGATGTGCAGAGTATTTCTTAAATGTTAAGAGATTAGAAAGTGTAGATGTACAAAGAGACCTGGGGGTCCCTGTCAATAAGTCACCGAAAGCTAACATGCAGGTGCAGCAAGCAATTAGGAAGGCTAAGGGTATGTTAGACTTTATCACAAGAGGATTTGAGTACAGGAGTAGTGACGCCTTGCTTCAACTGCATAGAACCTTGGTTAGACTAAACTTGGAGTACTGTGTGCAGTTTTGGTTCCCTTACCTTAGGAAGTATATTATTGCCATAGAGGGAGTGCAACGAAGGTTCACCAGACTTGTTGCCAGCATGGTGGGACTGCCCTATGAAGAGAGACTGGGGAAACTGCGCCTGTATTCTCTAGAGTTTCGAAGAATGAGAGGAGTTCTCATTGAAACCTACAAAATACTTAAAGGGATAGACAGGGTAGATGCAGCTAAGATGTTTCCCTTGGTTGGGAAGTCTAGAATCAGGGGACACAATAACAAAATAAGGGGGAAGCCACTTAGGACAGAGATGAGGAGAAATTTCTTTAGTGAGGGTTGCGAATCTTTGGAATTCTCTACCTCAGAGGGTTGTGGAAGCTCAGTCATTGGGTATGTTTAAAGCAGAGATTGACAGATTTCTAAATACAAATGACATAAGGGGATGTGAGGATAGTGTGGGGAAAAAGGCATTGAAGTGGATGATCAGCCATGATCGTATCGAATGGTGGGACAGGCTCGATAGGCTGAATGGCCTATTCCTGCTCCTATGTTCCCACTCATGAGATTAAAAAGACATGGATCAGGGTTCAACTGTTTATGACAGGGACTTCCAAATTCCAACTCCCTCTTATCTTCCGTTTAGGCCCTCTCATTATCATGTCACTAACCATTGAAAATAATCGACAACTATTTACCCTTGCACAACCCTTCATAATCTTGAGGATCTCATCAAGTCAATTCACACCTTCTCTGCACTAGACCAACAAGGGAGGATTTGCTGCTGAATCTAGTAATGGGGAATCAAAGCAGATAAGAGAACTCAAAGTAGGGGATCATCTAGATAGTAGTGACCCTAATATAATATGGTTTAAGATAATAATTGAGAAGGACATAAGCATGACAAAGACTAGGGTAACAAATTGGAGAAAAGTTGATTGACGGGCTGAGAACAGAACTTGGGAAAATAAAATGGACTAAAGCATTGTCAAACGATGATGTAGAACAACAACAGAAAATATCTGAAATGGTGTTGAACAGAGTCCAGGAAAATATATTATGCTTAAAAAAAGGAACAAACTAAACACCGTGGATGAATAAAGACATAAGGGAAAAACTGGGGGGTAAGCAAGAGACATACACTAAATAAATTAAGAGAGAAGTCAAAAACAATTAGGAAAGCAAAGAGGAGCTATGAAATTAAATTATCAAGGAACACAAAACAAAACTGTTAAATATTCTATGGGCACATAAAAAGTAAATTTGGGATAGGAATAGGGGGCCATTGATGGGCAGGATCAAATCACAGGCAGTGATACTGAAATTGCAGAAATATTAAATAATTATTTTGCTTCAGTATTAATCAGGAAGACAGATCTGATGGATGTGATATTGGAAGATGAAATTAGAAATGATATAACCACATTTAAAATAAAAAAGGAGAAATATTAAATAAACTAATCAAAGTCAGATGCTAAAATTCCTCCTCCGGATAGTGTGTATCCGTGCATTTTCAGGGAATCTAGGGAAAAGACAGCAGATTACGCATTTTTTAACAATTTGTTAGAAAATGGTATAGTGCCTATGGGCTGGCAAATACCTAAATTTAAGAAGGGAGATAGAACATGTCCAGGAAACTGTAGATCAGTCAGCTTATCAGTGGTAGGAAAGATATCGAATCTCTATTAAAGGAGAAAATGGAAACACATATACGAACCAAAAGATTAATAATAGATATTTAACATAGATTTCAGAGGGGAAAGTCTCACTTGACCAACTTTATTGAATTCTTTGAGGAGATAATAGTGAGAGTAGGTAAGGGTAATGTAGATGCGATACATCTAGAATTCCAGAAGGCCTTCGATAAGGTACCATAATAGAAATGAATAAGGTCATAGCATGAGCAGTCAGGGGGCAAGTAACAGAATGGATAGTTAGGTGGCTGTAAGACAGAAAGTAGAGAGTAAAGTGTAGTTATTCAGAATAGCAAGAGGTGGGAAGTGGGGCCCCATATGGATCAGTGCTGGGATTACAGTAATTCACAACTTATATTAACTTAAACATCAAAAACATAATTTCTAAATTTGTAGACACTACCAATTTTTTTTAGGAAGGGGTGGGGGGAGATAGTCAATACTGAGAAAAACTGCATCAAACTACAAGACATTAATAAACTTTGAATGTTTATCTGTATCCCTAGAAACCTTTGTTCCTCTACCTCATTTTCCAGAACTTACATCGCCTCCTTATTCTTCCTACCAAAATGCACCACCTCACACTTACCCATACTGAAATTAATTTGCAACATAAGTTTATTAATGTTTATCAACATCTGAAAAGGATTTGGACAGGCACTTGAGGATGACAAATTTAAAGACAAAAAGCAGGGGTGTGGGACAAAGCATGATTGCTCTTTCAAAGAGTCAGCAAAGGCATGACCGGCCTATATCCCACAGAATTTAGAAGAGCGAGAGGTGATCTAATTGAAACAACTAAAATTCTTACAACTCCCATCCCGAACTGGAAAACTTTATCAACTTTGCTTCTAATTTCCACCCTTCTCTCACCTTTACATGGTCCATCTCGGACACTTCCCTCCCCTTCCTCGACTTCTCTGTCTCCATCTCTGAGGATAGGCTCTCTACTAATATTCATTATAAGCCCACCGATTCCCACAGCTAGCTTGACTAAACTTCTTCACACCCTGCCTCCTGTAAGGACTCCATTCCATTCTCCTAGTTTCTCCGTCTCCGACACATCTGCTCTGATGATGCAACCTTCCATGACAGCGCTTCTGATATGGCTTCCTTTTTCCTCAACTGAGGATTCCCCCCACTGTGGTTGACAGGGCCCTCAACCGTGTCTGGCCCATTTCCCGCACCTCTTCCCTCACCCCTTCCCCTCCCTCCCAGAACCGCGACAGGGTTCCCCTTGTCCTCACTTTCCACCCCATCAGCCTTCATATCCAAAGGATCATCTTCTGCCATTTCCACCACATCCAGCGTGATGCCACTACCAAAGGCATCTTCCCCTCCCTTCCCCAGTCAGCATTCCGAAGGGATTGTTCCCTCCGCGACACCCTCGTCCATTCCTCCATTACCCCCACCACCTCGTCCCCTTCCCATGGCACCTTCCCCTGCAATCGCAGGAGGTGTAATACCTGCCATTTACCTCCTCTCTCCTCACTATCCAAGGCCCCAAACACTCCTTTCAGGTGATGCAGCGATTTACTTGTACTTCTTTCAATGTAGTATACTGTATTCGCTGCTCACAATGTGGTCTCCTCTACAGTGAGGAGACCAAACACAGACTGGGTGACCACTTTGTGAAATACCTCTGCTCAGTCCGAAAGCATGACCCCGAACTTCCGGTTGCTGGCCATTTCAACACCCCCCCCACATCTCTGTCCTGGGATTGCTGCAGTGTTCCAGCGAACATCAACGCAAGCACGAGGAACAGCATCTCATTTACGATTAGGCACGCTACAGCCTGCCGGACTGAACATTGAATTCAATAATTTCAGAGCATGACAGGCCCCCCTTTTTACTTTTATTTTTAGTTATTTTTTTGTGTTTATTTTATTTTAGTTTGTTCAGTTTGTTTCTACTGTGTCTACCCACTGTTTTTTTTCATGTTTGTGCTTGTGGCTGTTCAGCTTTCAGTCCATTAACACCCAATCTGTACAAATGCTTTGTCTTTCAGCACACCATTAACATATAGTTTGCCTTTGCTCCATGACCTCCTGGTCAGCTATTTTGTGACCTTGTCCTATCAACACCCCCACACCCACTTTACTTGCTTAAAATCTTTTACATTTCTTATATCTGCCAGTTCTGAAGAAATGTCATTGACCTGAAACATTAACTCTGCTTCTCTCTCCACAGATCCTGCCAGACCTGCTGAGTATTTCCAGCGTTTCTTGTTTTTATTTCAGATTTCCAGCATCCGCAGTATTTTGCTTTTATTTTAACTAAAATTCTTAAGGGGTTTGACAGGGTAGATGCTGAAAAATATTTCCCATGGCTAGGAAATCCAAAACAGCAGGTCAGAGACTCAGAATAAGGGGTAGGCCATTTAGGACTGAGATGAGGAGAAATTTCTTCACTCACAGCAGGTTGTGAATCTTTGGATTTCTCCACCGCAGAGAACTATGAATACTCAGTCTTTGAGCATATTCAAGACAGATCAATAGATTTTTGGGTATGAAGGGAATCAAGGGATATGGGGATAGTGCAGGTGGATGGCCAGCCATGATCTTACTGAATGGCAGAAAAGGCTCAAAGGGCCAAATGCCCTACTCATCCTTCTACTTCTTATGTTCTTATCAACTGTGTACTGTGCTGCAAGTTTTTAATGAATGTCTTGTAATTTGTTGCAGTCTTCCTCAGTATTGACTACACCTCTCAACCCAAGGTTGAATAAATTTTTGCAGCCATCATTGCATAAAGGCTCATTTGAGCCATGGCTCAGTTAACAGCACTTTTGCCTCAGAGTCACACGATTCCAGGTTCAAGTCCCACTCCAGGAATTAAGCACAAAAATCAAGGCTGACACTCCAGTGTAGTATAGGAATGCTGCACAGTCAGAGGTGGCATCTTTCAGATGAGACGTTAAACCAAGGTCTTGTCTACCCCCTAAGTGGACGTAAAAGGTCCCATGGCACTATTTTGAAGGCCAGGAGAGATATCCCCAGTGTCCTGGCTAATAGTTACCCCCTCAGATTAACTGATCATTTTCACAATTCTGTTCGTAGGAGCTTTGTGTAAATTGGCTGCCATGGTTCCTACATCACAACAGTAACTACTCTTCAAAAGTGTGCTTCATTGGCTATAAAGCGCTTTGAGACGTCCAGTGGTTATGAAAATCGCAATATAAATGTATTTTTAAGATGTCAAAGTGACTATCAAGGACAACTGTTCATTGTTCTTTTATAATTACTGAGGAGCTGGCATACTTCACTATTTGGTGCTGTATTCGCATGTTCCCCACAGAGACGCTTTCCTTCTGCAACAATCATTTTACAATATCTTCTCTTCTTTTCCACGAAGTATCCGCATCTTCCTGGCAGAGGCGCCTGGATGCCATTTGCAGCTCTCTCGCTCGCCATGTTTGCACCAACAAAGGCAGCAACTCCTGCACTCGGACGCACTCCCTCCAAACAAACACACAATGCTGTGCTGAGGCCTCCTGCTTTCCAGATTAGACCCCGGAGTACAATTGGTTGGAGGAACGAGCCAGAGAACGTACACTACAATCTCGAAAATTATCAAATAAGTTAATGGTAACGCACTTCACATTCGAACTACCTAGTGTAAAGAGCCAGTCTGACCGGCTTCACCGGAAGAGGTGGAGGCCGGAGGTCAAAGGGCAGTTCGGCCCCGCCCCTAGCACCAACGGCTGTGCGCGAGGTTGAGGCGCCAAGTTTTGAATGTGGAGGATCGCAGCACGGGTGGGGGAAATCCGTGATGAGCCAGCAACTCTTCAGCGAGATCGTGAGGGTCGCCGTGCGGTGCAAAGACTGCGAGGAGAGGTGAACGGGCCGCCCGTTAACCGGGGGGTGGGGGTTGGATGCAGGCCGGCTGGTGATATACCGGTTGGGGCAGTGGGCTGGCGGTACCCTGACTGGGGCCGGCGATGTGCTGCGATGTTTTAAACTCTGGATCCCAGATTATTCAATAAGCTTTTATGTTTTGTTTTAAATGGAGCCGCGATGTCTCTTTAAACGTTGTTTGTCCCACTGCCAATGGACTGAGGCTCCTGTCCATCCAGCCACGCTATGACGGTTCAAAAATATCCCCTATTTTCGTGTGTCACCCTTATAATTAGCACAGCCACTTGTCTTTAGACAGGTTTGCGATCAGTTTCATTCTTTTTGATCATAAATCCAGATCCTATTAGTTCCCTGACGTTGACAGCTGTGCCTGAAGTAAGGTCTGTACTGTCATCTGATCATAGAGACATAAACGATTTATCCTGTATGAAAAATCGAAGTCTCAATCTCACCACTTCAAGTGGACCAAGTTTCCTGGAGGTGACACTCGTCTACACTGGATCTATTACTTGGCTGTACCCAGTCGTATCTCTCCAGCTTTCTGTCTACCTGGAAGCACTGGGGAAGATTTGTGAGACAGATGACCTTGTTGTAAGTGTTGTGATTTGCACCTATAGAGTATACAAACAATGTAAGTAACGCTTAGGTACAAGCCTACAGATAGAGAAAGTAGAAGGACTAATATTGTGGTCTAATGCTGAGCATTTGCTATCAGATTGTTTAAAGAACTGTACTGGTAGAAAGTCTCTATGCAAGACTGCATCCTGCTCTTTGTGGAGACTTTGAAGAGAAGGAAATTAAATTTAAACACTTCCTTGATGTCTGAAGTGAAATTTTGGGAAATATAGAAACATAGAAAATAGGAGCAGGAGTAGGCCATTCGGCCCTTTGAGCCTGCTCCGCCATTCATTATGATCATGACTGGTCATCCAACTCAGTAGCCTGTTGCCGCTTTCGCCCCATACCTTTTGATCCTTTTAGACCCAGGAGCTATATCTAACTCCTTCTTGAAAACAAACAATGTTTTGGCCTCAACTGCTTTCTGTGGTAGCAAATTCCACAGGCTCACCACTCTCTGCGTGAAGAAATTTCTCCTCATCTCAGTCCTGAAAGGTTTACCCCGTATCCTTAGACTATGACCCCTGGTTCTGGACTCCCCCACCATCGGGAACATCCTTCCTGCATCTACCCTGTCAAGTCCTGTTAGAATTTTATAGGTTTCTATGAGATTCCCCCTCACTTTTCTGAACTCCAGCGAATATAATCCTAACCGACTCAATCTCTCCTCATATGTCAGTCCCACCATTTCAGGAATCAGTCTGGTAAACCTTCGCTGCACTCCCTCTATAGCAAGAACATCCTTCCTCAGATAAGGAGACAAAACTGCACACAATATTCCAGGTGTGGCCTCACCAAGGCCCTGTATAATTGCAGCAAGACGTCTCTGCTCCTGTACTCGAATCCTCTCGCTATGAAGGCCAACATACCATTTGCCTTTTTTAGCGTCTGTTGCACCTGCATGCTTACCTTCAGTGACTGGTGTATGAGAACACCCAGATCTCGCTGCATATTCCCCTTTCTCATTTATAATCTGCCTTCCTGTTTTTGCTACCAAAGTGGGTAACCTCACATTTATCCACATTATACTGCATCTGCCATGCATTTGCCCACCCACTCAACTTGTCGAAATCACCCTGAAGCCTCTCTGCATCCTCCTCACCACTCACCCTGTCACCCAGTATTGTGTTATATGTAAATTTGGAGATATTACATTTAGTTCCCTCATCTAAATCATTAATGTATGTTGTGAATAGCTGGGGTCCTAGCACCGATCCCTGCGGTACCCCACTAGTCACTGCCTGCCATTTGGAAAAAGACCCATTGTTTCCTCTTTGTTTCCTGTCCGCCAACCAATTTTCTATCCATCGCAATACACTACCCCCAGTCCCATGCGCTTTAATTTTACATGCTAATCTCTTATGTGGGACTTTGTCGAAAGCCTTCTTAAAGTCCAAATAAACCACATTCACTGGCTCCCCCTCATCAACTCTACTAGCTACATCCTCAAAGAATTCTAGTAGATTTGTCAAGCATGATTTCCCTTTCGTAAATCCATGCTGACTCTGCCCGATTCTACCACTGTTCTCTAAGTGCTCTGCTATAAAATCTTTGATAATGGACTCTAGAATTTTCCCCACTACTGATGTCAGGCTGACTGGTCTATAATTCCCTGCTTTCTCTCTATCTCCCCTTTTAAATAGTGGTGTTACATTAGCTACCCTCCAATCTGTAGGAACTGTTCCAGAGTCTGTAGAATCTTGGAAGATGACCACCAATGCATCCACTATTTCTAGGGCCACTTCCTCAAGTACTCTGGGATGCATACCATCAGGCCCTGGGGATTTATTGGCCTTCAATCCCATCAATTTCCCCAACACCATTTCTCTACTAATACTGATTTCTTTCAGTTCTTCTCTCTCACTAAGCCCTGTGTTCCCCAACATTTCTGGTATGATATTTGTGTCCTCCTTTGTGAAGACAGAACCAAAGTATGCATTTAGTTGGTCAGCCACTTCTTTATTCCCCATAATAAATTCCCCTGTTTCTGACTGTAAGGGACCTACATTTGTCTTCACCAATCTTTTTCTCTTCACATACCTATAGAAACTTTTACAGTCAGTTTTTATGTTGCCTGCAAGCTTGTTCTTGTACTCTATTTTCCCCTTCTTAATCAATCCCTTGGTCCTCCTTTGCTGAATTCTAAACTGCTCCCAGTCCTCAGGTCTGTTGTTTTACCTGGCAAATTTATTTGCCTCTTCCTTGGATCTAATGCTATCACTAATTTCCCTTGTAAGCCATGGTTTGGCTACCTTTCCTGTTTTATTTTTGCACCAGACTTTTGCAGTTCACCCATGCGCTCTTTAAATGTTTGCCATTGCCTATCCACCATCATCCCTTTAAGTCATGTTTCCCAATCCGTCGTGGCCAACTCACGCCTCATACCTTCGTAGTTTCCTTTACTAAGATTCAGGACCCTTGTCTCAGAATCAACTACATCACTCTCAATCTTGATGAAGAATTCTATCATATTATGGTCGCTTGTCTCCAAGAGGTCTCGCACCACTAGATTGTCAATTATTCCTCTCTCATTACACAATACCCAGTCTAGGATGGCCTGTTCTCTAGTTGGTTCCTCAAAGTATTGGTCCAGAAAACCATCCCATATACACTGCAAGAATTCCCCCTCCACGGTATTGTGACTAATTTGATTTGCCCAATCTATATGCAGATGAAAGTCACCCATAATTACAGATGTTCCTTTATCGCATGTGTCTCCAATTTCCTGTTAATGCCATTCTTAACATCATCACTACAGCTTGGGGTTTTTTTTTTTACAACCCCCACTAATGTTTTTTGCCCCTTAGTGTTTCTCAGCTCTACCCATACAGATTCCAAATCGTCAGAGCCAATATTTTTCCTCACTATTGCATTAATTTCCTCTTTAACCAGCAATGCAACTCCACCGCCTTTTGCTTTTTTCTGTCCTTCCTAAATACTGAATATCCCTGGATGTTCATTTCCCACCCCTGGTCACCTTGCAGCCATGTCTCCGCAATCCCGACTATATCATACCCGTTTACATCTATTTGCGCGATTAATTCATCCACTTTATTGTGAATGCTCCGCGCGTTAAGGCACAAAACCTTAAGGCTCGTCTTTTTAATATTACTTCTCCCCTTCCCACTATTTTTCACTGTGGCCCGGTTTGATTCTGGCCCTTGATTTCTCTGCTTATTACTTTTCTTATTCCCCTTACTGTCTTTTGTTCTTGTCTTTGATCCCCCTCCTCTGATGCAAAGGTTCGCATCCCCCTGCCATTTTAGTTTAAACCCTCCCCAACCACTCTAGCAAATACTCCCCCTAGGACATCAGTCCCAGTCCTGCCCAGGTGTAACCCATCCAGTTTGTACTGGTCCCACCTCCCCCAGAACTGGTCCCAATACCCCAGGAATCTAAAACCCTCCCCCTCACACCATCTCTTCAGCCATGTATTCATCCGATATATCCTATTTCTACTCTGACTAGCATGTGGCACTGGTAGTAATCCTGAGATCACTACCTTTGAGGTCCTACTTTTCAACTTACTTCCTAACTCCCTATATTCTGCTTTTAGGACCTCCTCCTTTTTTTTTTACCTATGTCATTTGTACCAATGTGTACCACAACCACTGGCTGTTTATCCTCCCCCTGCAGAATGTCCTGTAACCGCTCTGAGACATCCACAACCCTAGCACCAGGGAGGCAACATACCATCCTGGAGTCTCTTTTGCAGCCACAGAAACACCTATCCATTCCCCTTACAGTTGAATCCCTTATGACTATTGCATTTCCACACTTTTTACTCCTCCCCTGTGCAGCAGAGCCAACCGTGGTGCAATGAATTGGGCTGTTGTTGCTTTCTCCTGAGAGGCCATTCCCCCAACAGTATCCAAAGCAGTATACCTGTTTTGCAGGGGAATAGCCACAGCAGATTCCTGAACTGCCTGCTTAGTCCTCTTGCTCTGCATGCAGTCTGCTGTCAGCTTATCTGGGTCAATGCTTCTGATTGCTGTACAATTAACTCTATTGGATGAGTTTGTGTACATGTGCATGTTTGTATGTGGTTTTATTTACAACACACACAAGCAATCCACATGTACACTTTATCTCTATAGGGATGTAAGGCTTTTTGGAGGGGAGGGAATCACTGGAATTTTTTTTTTTACAAAAGCTACAAAAGAAGCTCAGACTATTGAAGCAGTGCACTTCATTACATGCTACTGTGCTATGTAACCTGGTGCACAGAATTCAAGTTGCTATCCCTTTCATAATTGCTGTCATCATTCCACTGCTCAAAAAAACAATCTCAGCCCCTCAGTCCTTGCAATCTATTGTCCTTTTTCCAACCTCTAAAGACCTTGAATATGTTGCCTCCCAAAAACCGTGCCTGTTGTAATCTGAAAAGCCTGTTAGTGAAGGATGATACTGAAGACAATTTTTGCATGGTCCTGCATTTATTTAGAGTGAAACATGACAAGCATTAAGATCAGAATTATAAGGGGGAGATGGTGGTGTAGTGGTAATGTCACTGGTCTAGCAATCCAGCAATCCAATACATTACAGTTAATAGTTTTGTGGCACCATTACTATCATTGATAGTCATAAAAACCCATCACTAATCTGCCATCCTTACCTGACCTGGCCTACATGTGACTCCAGATACTTGACTGCCCTCTGAAATGGCCTAACAAGCCACTCAGTTGTCAAGGACAATTAGGGATGAGCAACAAATGCTGGCCTTGCCAGCAACAACCACCTCCCATGAAAGAATAATAATAATTTTTAAAAAAAGCATACCCCACCTAACTCATCCACACAGTTTCATTAAGTGTCTCTTTATATATGCTCAAGTGAAACCCCAATTCATGCCCTCCACCTGCATGTAATTAAACCCAATTGATACACAATTAACAGTGCCTGCCATATCACCAAAATGTCCCTAATCAAAGTCGCTAATGACATCCCTGTGACTCCTCCTCATCAATTATGACTTTCTGAGCTTTTCACATGGTTGATTACACCATCCTTCTCCAGTGCCTCTCCTCCTTGGACAAACACTGCCCTTTCTTGGTTCTGCACCTCCACACCGTTACCTCTAGGGTTCCCAAGGGTCTTTCCTTAGCCATCTTCTCTTCCTCATCTTTATCTTCCTCATCTGCCCTTGGTGAAATCATCCCAAGATATTCGGTCACCTTCCACATGTATGCTGATGAAACCCAGCTCTACCTCTCTAGCAACTGTCTTGATCCCACCACAATCTCTGCGTAGCAAAACTGACATCCAGCTTTGTAGAAGCCACAATTTTCTTCATTTAAACATTGGGATGACTGAAGCCATTGTCTTCAGCGCTCGCCACAAGCTTATGCCATTGCTGTGGATTCCATCCCCTTCCCTAACTATTGTCTCAGGCTATTGCCTTAAAGCTAACCCCAAGACTGGATGATGTTGCTAAGGGGTTACATGTAGATAAGGAGATGATGTGGCAAAGGCTAGATGTTTAAGGGACTCCAAAGGTAACAGTGTGGGAGAGAAAAGAGAAGCCAAGGTTGGCTACAATCAAAAAGTTACAAATGAAACCATGCAATGGCAGCCTCATGGAGTTGGACAGTGGAGGGGAGGTGTTGGAGGAGGATGGCATGGTCAACTGCGTAAGGCACTGGGAAGCTTCCTGCTGCTTGTCCATCTGAAACCATCTATCCACCAGAGCATTGGCTGTACCAGTTCAGGTCCCATTAATACGCCTGGTAAATCAGCAACAATGCCCTGATGCCTGGTGACAGTAGATTGAACCCAATTTCGTTGTAGATTTAGTAATGTGATATCTGAACTATGGCCTACCTAGCTCAGGTATCAGATTACTAAGTCTACCACAAAATTGGCGTCAATCCTCTGTCACCAGGCATATCATTTTTGACGTACTTTGACCCCAAAAGACTCAGTCTTCCCCAAAAAGGAAGGTTTTTTCCATTTGATTAATTTTAAAAAAAATTCATTTGTAGGAAAGCAAGTATTCGAGTAACTGTTGAGCTGCATTGTGCTTCTAATCCTGTTTACAAAAAGGTCAGTGTGCGTTTTTCATCTTTTAAAAAAAAATTGTTCTCTTGTCTATTAAAAATTCTTAGAATACAAACATACGAATTAGGAGCAGGAATAGGCCTTCTACTTCATAGATTTCAGATCTGTGATGTTTCCGCAATTACTGCAATTTGCTGTGTAAGAGTACTTGCCATAAGATTTGATATCTGGTATTGATTCCTTGCTAAGCTGACCATCAGCATTATTCATGTATGAGCCTTGACAGTAACTCATCAAACTTTTTCTAAATGAGGGCATTCATCTGACACCCACATCCCTACCTGTCATTGTATTCTAGGGTAACACATGAATGAACACTTGGGTGAGGTACCAAAAGGTGACTGGCATGTACAAATCAGACTTAAACAGAAGGAATATTGGAGTGATAAGTGGCCAATGTTTTGAGAACTGTGATAATTAAAATACTGTTTTTATTGTAGTGTGTAACTATAAATTTAAATAACCAATTGGCCCTGAAACTGCTTGCAGTCTAAGGTTCAAATTTCTTAATAGATTTAAGGAGTGATTTTAAAAATATTTTTGGTGGGTGAAGGACTTGCCTGGAAAGTCTAAAGTTATGCATGATCAGATCTGTACAAGTGGAATTAAATGTAAGTAATTTTTTTGCCAGTTTTGTGTACTAAATGTACTGTTAACACTTCTAACCAGTGAAACAACTTCAGCAAATTAGTTTTTTAATTGCAGGATTTGGTAGTCCGGTTAACAGACGATATAGATCCATTTTTTCTTTATAACTTGATAATTACAGAAGAAGATTTTCAGAGGTAAGCAGTGCTTTAGTTACATATTTACTATATTTAGTGATCTTGTTTTGATTAGTGCAGTTTGTTAAAAGATTAAGTTTTTCAGTTTGATTATAGTTGAATGTCAAGAAAAGCATTCTGCACAAATTACAGTGACCTATGAGTGACCACTTTTACACCTTATGGGGTACAGATAGAAATAAAGATTGCTGTTAGTGGTGGCACAAAATCACACAGGAACACTGTATCTCTCTAAAACCTTACACTTTTGTGCTGCTATTTCGATATTTTAATTTACTCTTTTGTATAGAAGGCGTTAATCTGAATCATGCTCATAATTATTTTTCTCCTCAAGCAGCCATGACTATTTACTTTTTTGGTATCTCCCTGTGTTGTAAAACAGTGTAGTTTGCAGTGTATAGTTCTTAGTGCTGTAACTGGTTCTTTCAAACTATTTATTTAAATTTCAGTCAACTTTGGAAAAGTTGTCTTAGTTGATGACCTATGTTTTTATTAGCAACTCATTATTTGACTGCAATTCAATTAACCTAACATTGGGAGTTGTCCACTCTTATTTTCATGATGTGTGCCATGGCATGTTCTTAGTGACATGCCCACGATACATGCCTGCATTGCCTTCCAGTAATGTCAAAACCAGAATTGTGAAGCCTGCTTCAAACTCAGCAAAAGTATCAATATTGCTTTCCGATGTAGACAATACTTTTCCAGCTCAGAAGAATGCCTAAGCTCAGTTCTTCTAACTGCAAAGAGAACTTGAATAGAATTTATTTGAAGAATGCATCTATAAATTTCAGGGCAGCTAGATTTAGGGCATATAATTGTTGGAAATGGCAGATTAATGCTTCATCTTTTAGATTGCTCAAGATGTATGACTTGTAAATATTTGAGCTAACTTAAATGTAGTCTGCTGAATTTAATTGATTACAATTGTGATTTTTGATGTCTCCATTCATAGCTTAAAACATCAGCAGGGGCTGTTAATAGATTTTTCTGCATTCCCACAAAAGTTTATAGACCTTCTACAGCAGTGCATCCAAGAGGAGAGCAAAGATGTTCCAAGGTGAGTGGTATTTTGAAATGTGCAGTATATTTACTATTTTGGTTGCATTCTGTAAATATGTATAGATGCACGATTTGACTCTGTTTTTCAAAGAATAAATGATTGTTGAAATATAATTTCATTTAAAACCTGAATTAGTTTGAAAGAATGTTCACAAACAATACAATGTGCAAATACATATTTTTAAAATGTGTGTGGATGGTGAAAGACGGAACTTGTTAACAATCCAAACAGGAGGTAGGAAAGTAAGTGTAACATTAAGAATAACATTAATAAAGAACTGCGCCATGAATATGTATAACCAACACGTAAGAGGAAGCAACATAAAGGTGTCTTGAATAAGCAAATAGGAAATGGAGGAAACCACATGCATGCAGCTGTATCATATAAGGCAGAGATCTCTGTGCATTCAGATATTTCTGAAATAAATATAGAATATTTTGGAAATACTCAACAGTCAGGCAGCATTTGTGGAGAGAAAAACAGTGTTATGTTTCAAGTCGTTGACCCTTCGTTAGAGAAATTTTGCTTTTGTATCAGATATTCCTGATGCAGCTTACAAAAGGAATGGAGATGTAACCTGATTATTTTGCTGTGGGAACAGGAGGGACAATGTTTGTCCAGTACACACTACAAAGTTGACCAGTAAATAACAAAAGCCTGAACAGTCAGCCATTTCAAAGAGTCTAATGGGAAGCCAGCAGCAATGATTCAGATCCAACTGAACTTAATCCTCATGAAGTCTGAACTATATTTAAATAAGTCCAATATGCCCAGACTATTTGGCAAGACCATAAACATGGAGCAGTATACCCACATCCCTGCTAGCAACCACTCAGCTGTCAAGGTTCTTGAGCTAACCCTCTTGTCAGCAACTATGAATTATTACCTTAAAGGCAATTGCACAGGCATCCTTCAACTAAGTTCTGTCTTCAGATCTCTTCCTTGGATGTGAGAGAAGTTTTTAATCATTTTCTTTGTAAGGATCATTAACAATGCAGAGTTACTGAGCTGTGATGTATTGCAATAAGATCTGAATGTTACTTTTTACTCTTCTTTGTAAATTAATTTTGTACAAATGAAATATAAGCACCTACATGTTTTTCAGATTCCTGCTGCAATTAGTTTCTTCAGCACCACTATTTGACTATACACCTGCCTACCTAAATGTTGTGGAGACTAATGCTTTCAAACACTTGAATCACCTTTCTCTAAAATTACTACGTGGAACAGATGTGGAAGTAAAGAAATATTTAGCTACCTGTTTAAAATGTATGAAGGTAAGTTGTTTGTATGTGTTCATACTATAGAATGCATGTTTTTCACAAAGGTAAGTCACATTTTTCACAAAGGTAAGTACAAACAAGGGATATCACCTGGACATCGTAGATCATTGTTCCTTGATTCTTCATCACGACATCTAACTGTATTCTGAATTATTTTAGAGTTTTTGCCTCCACCACAGAAGACTTTTCCAGGTATTCATCACTGTATTAAAATTGCTTATTGAAATCAATTTTGAACTTTCCCCTTCACTGTTTGTTTTTATTCATTCTCAGGATGTAGGTGTCACTGACAAGGCCAATGTCTAATGCCCATATCCAGTTGCCCTGAGAAGGTGGTGGTGGGCTGCCTTCTTTGTAATGGTTGGTACAACTGGGTAGCTTGCTAGGCCACTTCAGAGGGCGGATAGGTGTCACGATAGTGTGCACTAGAATCACATATCGGCCAGGATAGCAGTTTTCCTTCACTAAAGGACATTAGTGAACCAGCTGTTCAACTTAATGGTCACTTTTACTGATGCCAGCTTTTAATTTTCAGATTAAAAAAAAAACTGAATTCAAATTTTCAAACTGCCACAGTGGAATTTGAATTTGCGTTCTCTGGAGTATTAGTCCAGGTCGCTGGATTGCTCGTCCAGTTCTGAGCCCCTATGTATCTTTGACATACTGTCTGTAATTTGTGATTTAACTTAAAATAGTGGATTTATATTTTGATTTATATTTGTGTCTGGATTTATAATTTCTATTTGCTTAGTATTTCATATATTTCTATAAGGTCCTTGTCCATTATTCTCCTTTCAAATGTTACAAGTGAAATAGCCATTGATTCAGCAAAATGAACCTAATTCTTTGTTATTCATTCAATGGATGTAGGCAATATTGGCAAGGCTAGCATTGATTGCTCTTGAGACCACTGGTGAAGGTACTTCCACAGTGCTGTTAAGTGGGTAGTTCCAGGATTTTGACTCAGTGACAATGAAGAAACAGTGATCTGTGTCCAAGTTAGGATGGTGTGTGACATGGAGGGGAACTTGGAGCTGATGGTGTTTCCATGCATCTGCTGCCCTTGTCGTTCTAGGTGGTAGATGTCGTGGGTTTGGGAGGTGTTGTTGAAGGAGCCTTGGCGAGTTGCTGCATTGTCTTCCCTTCTTAGGCAGTCTCTTGGGGCCGAGGATGACTTTCTTCCACACCGGTTCAGTGCTTTCCAACATGGCTAATGAGTCCAATGCTTGAACCGCCGACTCCACCATGCGATCAGATATACGAATTAGGAGCAGGAGTAGGCCACTCGACCCCTGATTACTCCACATTTCCACCTACCCCCGATAACTTTCCACCCCTTGCCTATCAAGAATCTATCTACCTCTGCCTTAAAAATATTCAAGGACTCTGCTTCCACTGCCTTTTGAGGAAGAGAATTCCAAAGAATTCTGAGAGAACAAATTTCTCCTCATCTCTGTCTTAAATGGGCGACCCCTTATTTTTAAACAGTGACCCCTAGTTCTAGATTCTCCAACCAGGGGAAACATCTTTCCACATCCACCCTGTCAAGACCCCTCAGGATCTTATATGTTTCAATCAAGTTGCCTCTTACTCTTCTAAATTCCAGCGGATACAAGCCTAGCCTGTCCAGTCTTTCCTCGGAAGACAGGCCGCCCATTCCAGGTATTAGTCTAGTAAACCTTCTCTGTACTGCCTCCAATGCATTTACATCCTTCCTTAAATAAGGAGACCAGTACTGTACACAGTACTCCAAATATGGTTTCACCAATGCCCTGTAGAACTGAAGCATAATGTCCCTACTTTTGTATTCAATTTCCCTCGCGATAAACGATAACATTCTATTAGATTTCCTAATTACATGTTGTACCTGCATACTAACCTTTTGCGATTCATGCACTAGGACACCCAGATCCCTCTGCATCTCAGAGCTCTGCAAACTCTTACCATTTAGATAATATGCTTCTTTTTTATTCTTCTTGCCAAAGTGGCCAATTTCCCACTTTTCCACATTATACTCCATGTGCCAGATCTTTGCCCACTCACATAACCTTTCTATATCCCTTTGTAGCCTCCTTATGTCCTCTTCACAAGTTACTTTCCTACCTATCATTGTGTCATCAGCAAATTTCACAACCATACCTTTGGTCCCTTCATCTAAGTCATTCATATAAATTGTAAAAGGTTGAGGCCTCAGCACCGATCCCTGTGGCACACCACTCGTTACATCTTGCCAACCAGAAAATGAGCTATTTATGGCTACTCTCTGTTTTTCCTGTTAGCTAACCAATCTTCTATCCATACCAATATGTTACCCCCTACACCATGAGCTTTTATTTTCTGCAATGACCTTTGATGTGGCACCTTATCAAATGCCTTCTGGAAATCTAAGTACAGTACATCCACCGGTTCCCCTTTATCCACAGCACAAGTAACTCCCTGAAAGAACTCCAATAAATTGGTTACACGTGAGTTCCCTTTCACAAACCATGTTGACTCTGCCTGATTACCTTGTATTTTTCTAAATGCCCTGCTATAACATTTTTAATAATAGCTTCTAACCTTACCACATGTGTGGCAGTTGTGTTTGAAGAGTTGGATAGGCAAGTTACTTGGGGGGCTGTGCGCTCCTACCACTGCCTGGATTTGGCTTCCTCGTGCTCCCGTCAAAATCTGATGAGATGTTCAATACCTTCCTGAATGCACCTTCTCCACTCTGAGCGGTCGAGGGACAGGGACTCCCATGAGTTGGTGGGTATGTTGCATTGCTTCAGGGATGCTTTGAGAACATCCCTAAAGTGTTTCCTCGGTCCTCCTGGGTGTCTTTTGTCGTGGTGAAGTTCAGTGGCATGCAAGTGACGTGGCACACCTGGCGAAGTTGGTTTTGGGTGATTAGTACTTCGATGCTGGGAATGTTGGCTTGGGAGAGAATGCTGACATTAGGCCACCTGTCCTGCCAATGATTATGAAGGATTTTGCGGAGACAGCGTTGGTGGTATTTCTCCAGTGCCCTGAGGTGCCTGCTGTAGATTATCCAAATCTCCGAAGCATATAGAAGTGCAGGGATCACTTATGCCCAGTACACCATGACCTCAGTCTCGGGTTTAAGGTCTTAGTCCTTGAATACTCTCTTCCTCAGTTGGCCGAAGGCAGAGCTACCAACATTAAAGCCAGTGGTGGATTTCATCATTTGTGTCTGCCTTAGTTGAGAGGAGACCCCAAAGATATGGAGATGGACCATGTTTTCCAGCGTCTCACTGTGGATTCTGATCGATGGAGGATGATGTTGTGCTGTGTGAGTGGGTTGGAAGAGGACCTTAGTTTTCTGGATGTTTAAAGCTCTTCTGTGCTTCAGTGAAGGAGTCTACGATGACTTGGAGCTCAGTCTCCAAGTGAGCACATACACAAGCATCATCCAGGTGCTGAAGCTCAATAACTGAAGTGGAGTGGCCTTTGTTTTGTAATGGAGGCGACAGAGGTTTAATAATTTCCAGTCTGTCCTGCAGATTATCTCCACTTTTGTGGGGAGCTTTTTTTAAATTATTATTCATTCATGGGATGTGGGCGTCGCTGGCTAGGCCAGCATTGATTGCCTATCCCTAATTGCCCTTGAGAAGGTAGCGGTGAGCTGCCCTCTTGAACCGCTGCAGTTCATGTGAGGTAGGTACACCCTCAGTGCTGTTAGGAAGGCAGTTCCAGGATATTGACCCAGCGACAGTGAAGGAACGGCGGTATAGTTCCAAGTCAGGATGGTGTGGGGCTCGGAGGGAATTTGCAGGTGGTGGTGTTTCCATACGTTTGCTGCCTTTGCCCTTCCAGTTGGTAGAGGTCGTGGGTTTGGAAGGTGCTGTCTAAGGAGCCTTGGTGTGTTGCTGCAGTGCATCTTGTAGATGGTACACACTGCTGCCACGGTGCGTCGGTGGTGGAAAGGGTGAATGTTTGTGGATGGGGCGCCAATCAAGCGGGCTGTTTTGTCCTGGATGGTGTCGAGATTCTTGAGTGTTGTTGGAGCTGCACCCATCCAGGCAAGTGTAGAGTATTCCATCACACTCCTGACTTGTGCCTTGTAGATGGTGGATAGGCTTTGGGGAGTCAGGAGGTGAGTTACTCGTTGCAGGATTCCTAGCCTCTGACCTGCTCTTGTAGTCATGGTATTTATATGGCTACTGCTGTTCAGTTTCTGGTCAATGGTAACCCCTAGGATGTTGATAGTGGGGGATTCAGCGATGATAATGCCATTGAATGTCAAGGAGAGATGGTTAGTTTCTCTCTTGTTGGAGATGGTCGTTGCCTGGCACTTGTGTGGTGCAAATGTTACTTGCCACTTATCAGCCCAAGCCTGGATATTGTCCAAGTCTTGCTGTATTTCTACACGGACTGCTTCAGTATCTGAGGAGTCACGAATGGTGCTGAACATTGTGCAATCATCAGCGAACATCCCCACTTCTGACCTTATGATTGAAGCAAGGTCATTGATGAAGCAGTTGAAGATGGTTGGTCCTAGGACACTACCCTGAGGAACTCCTGCAGTGATGTCCTGAAGTTGAGATGATTGATCTCCAACAACCATCTTCCTTTGCACTAGGTATGACTTCAACCAGTGGAGAGTTTTCTCCCTGATTTCCATTGACTTCAGTTTTGCTCGGGCTCCTTGATGCAATACTCGGTCAAATGCTGCCTTGATGTCAAGGGCAGTCACTCTCACCTCACCTCTTGAGTTCAGCCCTTTTGTCCATGTTTGAACCAAGGCTGTAATGAGATCAGGAGCTGAGTGGCCCTGGCGGAACCTAAACTGAGCGTCACTGAGCAGGTTATTGCTAAGCAAGTGTCGCTTGATAGCACTGTTGATGACACCTTCCATCACTTTACTGATGATTGAGAGTAGACTGATGGGGCGGTAGTTGGCTGAGTTGGACTTGTCCTGCTTTTTGTGTACAGGACGTACCTGGACAATTTTCCACATTGCAGGGTAGATGCCAGTGTTGTAGCTGTACTGGAACAGCTTAGCTAGGAGCGTGGCAAGTTCTGGAGCACAGGTCTTCAGTACTATTGGCGGAAAATTGTTAGGGCCCATAGCCTTTGCAGAATCCAGTGCCTTCGGTCGTTTCTAGATATCACGTGGGGTGAATTGAATTGGCTGAAGTCTAGCATCTGTGATGCTAGGGAATTCAGGAGGAGGCCGAGATGGATCATCAACTCGGCACTTCTGGCTGAAGATTGTTGCAAATGCTTTAGCCTTAACTTTCGCACTGATGTGCTGGGCTCCCCCATCATTGAGGATGGGGATATTTGTAGAGCCACCTGCTCCAGTTAGTTGTTTAATTGTCCACCACCATTCACGACTGGATGTGGCAGGACTGCAGAGCTTAGATCTGGTCTGTTGATTATGGGATTGCTAAGCTCTGTCCATCGCCTGCTGCTTATGCAATTTGGCATGCAAGTAGTCCTGTGTTGTAGCTTCACCAGGTTGACACCTCATTTTGAGGATTGCCTGGTGCTGCTCCAGCATGCCCTCTTCATTGAACAAGGGTTGGTCTCCTGGCTGGATTGTAATGGTAGAATGGGGAATATGCTGGGCCATGAGGTTGCAGATTGTGGTTGAGTACAATTCTGTTGCTGCTGATGGCCCACAGCGCCTCATGGATGCCCAGTTTTGCATTGCTAGATCTGTTCAAAATTTATCCCATTTAGCACGGTGGTGGTGCCTCACAACACGAAGGAGTATCCTCAATGTGAAGGTGGGACACAAGGACTGTGTGGTGGTCACTCCTACCAATACTGTCATGGACAGATGCCTCTGTGACCAGGAGATTAGTGAGGACGAGGTCAAGTATGTTTTCCCCTCTTGGTTCCCTCACCACCTGCAACATACCTATGTCCTTTAGGACTCGGCCAGTTTAGTCAGTAGTGGTGCTACCGAGCCACTCTTGGTGATGGACATTGAAGTCCCTCACCCAGAGTACATTCTACAACCTTGCCACCCTCAGTGCCTCCTTCAAGTGGTGATCAACATAGAGGAGTACTGATTCATCAGCTGAGGGTGGTCATCAACAAGAGGTTTCCTTGCCCATGTTTGACCTGATGCTATGTGACTTTATGGGGTCTGGAGTCTAGGTTGCGGATCTTCCGACTGTGTACTATTGTGCCGCCACCTCTGCTGGATCTGTCCTGCCGGAGGTGGAGGTACAAAATTGTGGCAAGGAAGATGGAGAAGCGGGTTAGTGCGATGACACAGCCTTGTTTGATGCCCGTCTTCACTGAGATAGGGTCTGTGGTGGTTCCGTTAGTAAGGATTACAACTTGCACGTCATTATGTAGTAGGCAAAGGATGGTGACAAATTTCTGAGGGCAGCCAAACTTGTGGAGGCCTCTCCATAAGCCCTCATATTTGACGGAGTCAAAGGGTTTCATGAGGACAAAAAGGCCATATACAGTGGTTGATGCTGCTCCCTACATTTTTCTTGGATTTGCCGCACAGTGAAGATCATATCTGTAGTGCCTCTCGGGCAAAATCCACATTGTGACTCGGAGCAGTTCTTCAGCCACTGCAAGGATGCAGTTGAGCAAAATCCTTTGATCTTCCCTGTGACAGACAGCAGGGAGACTCCCCTGCAATTCTCACAATCGCTGATACACTCCTCGGATTGCACCACCTCACACCACTTATCTGGGAAGAGGAGCACATGCCAGGGGATCTCCGGGACGCTGTGATTGTGATCATTTTCAAGAAAGGAGAAAAATTCGATTACTGCATTGTATCTTGTAGATGGTAAACACTGCAGCCATATTGCACCATTGGTGGAGGACTGAATACTTGAGGTGATGGATGGGCTGCTGCTTTGTCCTGGCTGATATCTAGCTCCTTGCATATTTTTGGAGCTGCATTCATCCAGGCAAGTGGCAAGTATTCCATCACATTCCCAACTTGCCCCTTGTAGATGGTGGAAAGGCTTCGGCGAGTCAGGAGGTGTGTCGCTTGCGCAGAATACCCAACCTCTGACTTGCTCTTTTGCCACAGTATTTATGTAGCTGGTCCAGTTAAGTTACTGATCAGTGGATCAATGGTAACCCTCAGGATGTTGATAGTGGGGGGATTCGATAATGGTAATGCCACTGAATGTCAAGAGGAGGTGGTCATTGCCTGACACTTGTGTGGCACAAATGTTACTTGCCACTTATCAACCTAAGCCTGGATGTTTATTTAATTATTTAGAGATACAGCACTGAAACAGGCCCTTCGGCCCACCAAGTCTGTGCCGACCAACAACCACCCATTTATACTAACCCTACACTACCCCCATATTTTTCTACCACATCCCCACCATTCTCCTACCACCTACCTACACTAGGGGCAATTTATGATGGCCAATTTACCTATTAACCTGCAAGTCTTTTGAAGGTGGGAGGAAACTGGAGCACCCGGCGGAAACCCACGCAGACACAGGGAGAACTTGCAAACTCCGCACAGGCAGTACCCAGAATCGAACCCGGGTCGCTGGAGCTGTGAGGGTGCAGTGCTAACCACTGCGCCACTGTGCCGCCCATGTTGTCATGGTCTTGCTGCAAGTGGGCATGGACTGCTTCATTATCTAAGGAATTGTGAATGCTACTGAACTTCATGCAATCATCAATGAACTTCACCACTCCTGATCTTTTGATGCAGGGAAAGTCATTGATGATGCAGCTGAAGGTGGTTGTGCCTAGGGCACTGGCCTGAAGAATTCCTGCAGTGATGCCCTGTGTGGAGATGATTGGCCTCCAACAACCACAACCATCTTTCATTGTGCTAAGTATGATTTGTGCCAATGGAGACTTTTCCCCCTGATCTCCATTGACATTAGTTTTACTACAGCTCCTTGGTGCCACACTCAGTCACATGCTGCTTTGATATCAAGAACAGCCACTCTCACCTCTCCTGGAATTCAGCTCTTTTCGCCATGTTTAGACTAAGGCTGTAACGAAGTCTGGAGCTGAGTGGTCCTGATGGAACCCAAACTGAGCATCAGTGTGTAGGTTATTGGTGTGTGGGTGCTGCTTGATAGCACTATCGATAACACCTTCCTTTACTTTGCAGATGCTTGAAAGTAGGTGATGGGGCGATAGTTGACCAGATTGGATGTGTCTTGCTTTTGCGAATGGACATAAGTTTAACCATGTGCATATTGTAACCTAAAAGACAGACATTATTAACATAATACAAATGCAACTGTGGATTCTAGTAATCTGAAATAAAAACAGAAAATGCTGGAAATACTTATCAGTTCTGGCAGCATCTGTGGAGAGAGAAACAGATGAAAGGACACAGACCCAAAATGTTAACTCTGTTTCTCTCTCCACAGCTGCTGCCAGATCTGCTGAGTATTTTCAGCATTTTCTGTTTTTATTATTAACATAATCCATCTTTCACAAAAATGAAGAAATAGATTATGTTATTAACTTTTGTCGGTCACAGTGCACATAGACTTAAAATTAGGTTCACTTTGCTGAATCTGTAGCTGCTAATGTTCCTTTAAAGGCTATGCTGAGCACCAGGAAATCGAGATTTTGAGCGAAAGGAATAGTATTAATTCTTCTTTTGACTGTGCTCTACTGAACATTATTGAACATTTATATTTCTGTAGCGAGATCTATATCTTCCAAATCTTTCAATGTTGACTTAGTAGGAAAGCCTATTGAACTCTAAGATGATTTATATATTTGTCTTTGATCTGCTTATGCTATTATAAGAGCTTCATATAAATGTGACCTGGTTTGTTGCAAACTCTTCCAGGAAAGTGTCCATGATGCTTTTGTCAATACCATGAATACAATACATTGGTCTTAAAAGAAATAGGAGCAGAAGTAGGCCCCCTCAAGCCTGCTCTGCCGTTCAGTAGGATCATGGCTGATCTGACTGTGGTTTTAACTCCACTTGCCTGCCTGCCCCCGATAACTTTTAATTGTAGATCAAAAATCTGTCTAGCTCAACCTGGAATATATTCAATGACCCAGCCTCTGAGAGAAAAAATTTCTCCTCACCTCTGTCTTAAATGAGAGACCCCTTATTTTGAAACTGTGCCCCCTAGTTTTAGATTCCCTCATGAGGGGAAATATCCTATCAGCGTCTACCCTGTCAAGCCCCCTCAGAATCTTAAAAGCAAAATACTGCGGATGCTGGAAATCTGAAACAAAAACAAGAAATGCTGGAATCACTCAGCAGGTCTGGCAGCATCTGTGGAAAGAGAAGCAGAGTTAACGTTTCGGGTCAGTGACCCTTCTTCCGAAGAGTGATCCCCTCAGAATCTTATACGTTTCAATAAGATCATCTCTCATTCTTCTAAATTCCAATGAATATAGGCCCAACCTGCTCAACCTTTCCTCAGAAGGCAACCCCTTCACCCCAGGAACCAACCTAATGAACCTTCTCTGAACTGCCTCCAATGCAAGTATATCCCTTCTTAAATAAGGAGACCAAAACTGTACGCAGAACTCTTGGTATGGTCTCACCAGCGTCCAGTACAATTGTAGCAAGACTTCCCTACTTTTATACTCCATCCCCCTTGCAATAAAACATTCCATTTGCCTTCCTAATTACTTGCTGTACCCTTATGCTAACCTTTTGTGATTCATGTACAATAGGATTGTCCAACGTATGGCCCGTGGGCCATGATCTGGCCCGCCAAAGGTTTCCGGCTGGCGCGCGAATCTAAACTGTACCGGGCCGTACCTCATTCTTGCCAGGGGTCCGTGACTGGTAATTTCAGCGATGAGAAATTTCCCATTGGTTTCTTCTTCCAGACCGGCTTTTTAAAAAAATCACAAATCAGTTTCACAGCTGATAGGCGCAGGGTGCGGGAACAGCGGTTTCTGAACTTCGGACAGACTCGGGGCTTTCCGGCGGGCTTTTAAAAAAGATGTTGGAACCCGTCGGAAAACCCAGAATCTGTCCGACGTTCAGAAACCGCTGTTCCCACTCCCGGCACCTGTCAGCTGTGAAACTGACTTGTGATTTAAAAAACAACTGACCAACCACAAAGCTGCTCTGCTGGGCGTTCCTGCTTTCTGCAACTGTCAGAGAGAGAGCTGAATAGGGGGAGGGCAGGGAGAGAGAGAGAAAGAGCGGGACAGAGATGCGGGGGAAACAATGAGGGGGGGGTCAGAGAGAGGGGAGCAGAGAGAAAGGGGGACAGAGAGAGAGGGCGACAACGAGAGAGAGAGGGGGACAGAAAGAGTGGGGGGGACAGAGAAAGAGAGAGGAGGAACAGAGAGAGAGAGAGGACAGAGAGCGAGAAGGTGAGGGGGTCAGAGAGAGGGGGTGACTGAAAGAGTGAGGGGAACGGAGAGAGAAGAGGATAGTGGGAGAGGGGGACAGAGAGAGGGAGAGGGGGGTACAGAGAGAGAAAGAAGGGGGCCAGAGAGAGAGAGGGGACAGAAAGGGGGGGACAGAAAGAGAGAGTGAGGGGGTCAGAGAGAGAGTGAGGGGAACAGAGAGGGGGGATAGAGAGAGAGAGGGAAGGGGGACAGTGAGAGGGGGAGGGGGGACAGAGCGAGAGAGAGCGGCGGAGACAGAGAGAGAGAGGGGTGACAGAGAGAGGGGAGTGACAGAGTGAGAGGGTGGGGACAAAGAGAGAGATAGAGGGAGCTGGGGGACAGGACGAGAGAAAGGGGGACAGAGATAGAGAGAAGGGACAGAGAGAGAGAGAGGGTGGGGACAGAGAGAGAGGGAGGGGGAAACAACACGGGGGGGGGGTGCATAGGGAGAGAGAGAAAGAGTGATTAAGATCACTCCTGACAGATGGACATCTAATCGGAATACGTTGACTACTTGTGTAAGCAAAAAAAATGCAAAAAGAAAAATCAGTGTCCAACATAGTGACGAGAAAGTAAGTCAATAATCTTCTCATTTAAAGCTTCTTCACAAAAATGCACATTTGTTGTTGTTTTGATTAATAGTAAGATCAATTTTTAATGCCTTTATCTTTCCAAAATTGCCTCACTGACCCCTATGTAAGACAAAAATTATAATGTGGCCCCCCACACAAAAAGGTTAGACACCCAGATCCCTCTGTACTTCAGCATTCTGCAGTCTCTCTTAATTTAAATAATCTGCTTTTCTATTCTTCCCACCAAAGTGGACAACTTCACTTTTTACCACATTATAAGCCATCTGCCAAGTTTTTGCCCGCTCACCTAACCTTTCTATATCCCTTTGCAAACTCTTTGTGTCCTCCTCAGAACTTGCTTTCCTACCTATCTTTGTGTCGTCAGCAAGTTTGGCTACAATACGCTCAGCCCTTTCATCCAAGTCATTAATATAGATTGTAAATAGTTGAGGCCCCAACACTGACCCCTGTGGCACCCCACTGGTTACAGTTTGCCAACCTGAAATGCCCCATTTATTCTGACTCTCTGTTTCCTGTTAGTTAGCCAATCTTCTATTAATGCTAATATATTACCCCCAACACCACGAGATCTTATCTTGTGCAGTAACTTTTTATGGGGCACCTTATCGAATGCCTTTTGGAAATCCATCTACTGCTCCCCTTTATCCACCCTGCGTGTTACATCCTCAAAGAACTCTAATAATTTTTTCAAACATGATTTTTCTTTCACAAAACCTTATTGACTCTGCTTGATTGTATTATGACTTTCTAAATGTCCTGCTACTACTTCCTTAGTAATGGATTCTAGCATTTTCCCAATGACAGATGTTAGGCTAATTGGCCTTTTGTTTCCTGCTTTCTGCCTCCCTCCTTTCTTGAATTGAGGTGTTACATTTGCGGTTTTCCAATCCACTGGGACCTTTCCAGAATGTAGGGAATTTTGGAAGATTACAGCCAATGCATCCACTATGGGTGCAGCTCCAACAACACTCAAGAAGCTTGACACCATCCAGGACAAAGCAGCCCGCTTGATTGGTACCCCATTCACAAACATTCACTCCCTCCACAGCCGACACAGAGTGGCAGCAGTGTGTACCATCTACAAGATGCACTGCAGCAACGCACCAAGGCTCCTTAGACAGCACCTTCCAAACTCGCAACCTCCACCAACTAGGACAAGGGCAGCAAATGCATGGGAACACCACCACCTACCAGCTCCCCTCCAAGCCATACACCATCCTGACTTGGAACTATATTACGTTCCTTCACTGTTGCTGGGTCAAAATCCTGGAAGTCCCATCCTAACAGCACTGTGGGTGTACCTACCCACATGGACTGCAGTGGTTAAAGAAGGCAGCTCACCACCCACCTCCTCAAGGGCAATTAGGAATGGACAATAAATGCCTGCCTAGCCAGCGATGCCCACATCCCATGAATGAATTTTTAAAAATCACTGCAGCCACTTCTTTTAATACCCTAGGATGCAGGCCATCAGGTCCAGAGGACTTGTCAGCCTTTAGTCCCATTAGTTTTCTTCGTACTTTTTCTCTAGTGATTGTGATAGTTTTAAGTTCCCCCCTCCCTTTTATTTTCTACTATTGTTGGGATATTTTTTGTGTCTTCTTCCTTGAAGACAGATGTAAAATACTTGTTCTAAGTCTCTGCCATTTCCTTGTTTCCCATTATTAATTCTCCAGTCTCATCCTCTAAGGGACCAACGTTTAGCTACTCTCTTTTTATATACTTGTAGAAGCTCTTACTGTGTTTTTATATTTCTTGCTAGTTTACTCTCATATTCTAATTTCTCCTGTTTTTTATGTCATCTTTTACTGTTTTCTAAAATTTTCCCAATCTTCTGGCCCACTACTAATCTTTGCAGCGTTGTACCCCTTTTCTTTCAATTTGATACCATACTTAACTTCTTTAGTTAGCCACAGATGGTTCATTCGTCTCGTTGTCTTTTTTCTCAATGGTATATATCTTTGTTGAGAGTTATGAAATATCTCCTTAAATGTCTGCCACTGCTTAGCTACCGTGTTACCTTTTAACCTATTTTCCCAGTCCACTGTACCCAACTCTGTCTTTATACCCTTGTATTTGCTTTTATTTAAGTTTAAGATGCTAGTTTCAGACCCAATTTCTCACTCTGAAACTGAATGTGAAATTCATCATGCTATAGTCACTCTTGCCTCGAGGATCAATTACTATGAGACCATTAACTAATCCTGTCTCATTACACATTACCAGGTCTAAAATAGCCTACTCCCGGGTTGGTTCCAGAACGTATTGTTCCAAGAAACTGTCCCTAATACATTCTATGAACTCATCTTCAAGGCTACCTTTGCCAATTTGATTTGTCCAATCGATATGAAGATTAAAATCACCCACGATTATTGCAACACCTTTCCTGCAAGCCCCCATTACTTCTTGATTTATGCTTTGTCCGACAGTGTGGCTACTGTTAGGTGGCCTATAAACTACACTAACCAGTGAATTCTTGCTATTTCTTATCTCCATGCAAACTGATTCTACATCTTGATCTTCTGAGCCAAGATAATTTCTCACTATTGTACTAATCTCATCCTTTATTAACAGAGCTAGTCCACCTCCTTTTCCTTTCTTCCTATCTTTCCGAAATGTCAAATACCCTTGAATATTCAGTTCCCAGCCTTGGTCATTCTGCAATCATGTCTCTGTAATGGCTATCATATCATACTCATTTATTTCTATTTGTGCTATCAATTCATCCATCTAGTTACGAATAGTGCGTGCATTCAGATAAAGAGCCTTTAATTCTGTCTTTTTATCAATTTTCCCTCGTCTGATCCTATTTGCTGGTGTACTCTTATATTTGTAAGCCCTTCCTGTCACACTCTGGTTATCATTACAAGTATCACTATCTTGCACTATTGCCTTATCCTTTCTCGTTAACTTTCTAAGTCTCGCCTCATGTGAACCCTTCATGCATTACTTTAGATTTCCAGTAAAAGATTATACTTCACAGTTTGATGCTTGTTGTGTTGCTTTCCAAATGCATGTAAAATGATTAGTGCTGCAAAAATAGTTTCTTTTAAAAAAATTATTCAGCTTGTTAAGTTTGACAAAATGTTTTAAAGAAACCCAATTACCCTCCTATTGTGTAGCCATTGTCCTTAGTTTCTGTTAAAATATTATGGATGTTGGGGAAAGATAGGCAATTAGCTTGCTTTACCTGAATTGTGCTTTTTGCGGCTGTTCGCAAGAATGGTGTTGTTGGTACGTGAACAGTTCTACCAACAGGCACTGTTGCTTGGAAGACACATTTGAGTCTGGGGAAAAGTGGGGAAAAAGTAAATAGGCATCTCTATAATTGCTTTTATCGCATATCTAAGTCTCAATTTGCTTACAGTTGCTCCTTGTTTATAGGAGGAAAAGTTGTTGTTGGAACAACAGCTTAAAAAGACTGAAGAAGACTTTACCAGTCAATTAAATTACACACAAAAGGTATGCTGAACTTCCACCAATAAAATAGTGGCCAGTTTTCACAATCTTACTGAATTTCTCCTTAATGTCTTTAATATATGTTGAAGAAGTCTTGTATATGATTTAACATAGTGTACTTTAATCATTTCCTTCAATTCCCCAACTTCAAAAATCACAAATGTAATAATATTTTGTTTAATTCAGTTTAGCAGAATTGTAAGTTAAAAGACTATTTAATAAAATCACATGACATATGATGTGGAAACTGTTGTGAATTCTATTTAAGGGTATGTTACTTTATAATACCCTCCCTGTTTTTCTGACCCCTTCTGTTTATTAGGTGGCAATAAGACAACAGTAATAAGGACAGGTTTCTCATGATTCCTTTTGCTAGAATACAAGAAGAGTTACGGAAATGTACTTTTGGTCCCTCCAGGCCACATGTGACTGACTGAGAGCAAGTGAATGCTTTCAAGCTTTTTCTCCACCACTCTTAAGCTGATCACTAGGAGTTAAATGAGAGTGGTCTGATAATAATCACCCTTCCATTTATTTTCTCCTTCCCTCTGGGGAAGTACCTGGGTTGTGCTCAGTATAGCAGCATGGCTTTGGGGAAGGACATTGAAAATGCATTCCACCTGTTGGCTGTGTAATTTGCTTCAGTGCACCCCACTGTTGGATTCTGTGAAATGCGAGTCCAACAAAAATGTTCAATGGCAGGTTATTTGTATAAAATTCATCAATAATTTTGATAGAACTATATTCTGTTGGCATTATTTGCAAATATCCTGTTATGGATTTATTTACAAATAGATTAAATGCAAATTCTGGGTGATGCTCTAGTGCGACAACATGAAAATGCAGAAAAGACGTTGTCATTTAAATTCTTGACTTAATTTTTTTTCCAGTTGCTTGAGTTTTTCCAATCTGAATGCTATGTACCTAAGTGGATTGTAACAGACAACTGTTTTAGTTACATAATGTATAACTGAGTACAATTTGTGAAATTTTATCTAGGCTTTGTCAGAAAAGAGCAATGAACTAGACAGATTGCGAAATGAATGGACAACACATACAGCAACAGTAAATGACCGATATTCTCAAGAACTAACAACTGAAAGAGAAAAGCTACACCAGGTAAAGGGTGTGACATTTTGTTGCTATGAGTAGGGACGTACATCAGTTCTGACAATCATGGGATCATGGGTGCAACCACCAGCACATTAATGGTAGGAGAGGTGCAAGCCCCACTCCCATGGATGTCATACCACTTGCCCTGTAACTTTTTGTAATTCTGCTTACTGTCCAGGTAACAAGTTACTGATGAGTGTTTAAGCCACAGTCACTTGCAATAGAAGTATTCTGCCACTACAGTTATTTTGGTTATCTGACACACACAGACCTAAGCTAGGACTATTCTACCCTTCAGGGTATTGGTTTGCATGATTATTTGGAGCTCAGTGGAAAGAATCCTAGTTCAACAGCTGTTTTCCTTTTTTGCCACAAATCTACTGCAGAGCTTGATCCTTCATTCCACATATGACCAAAGAGAACCCTTCTGTTACACGCTTAGGCATTCAGAATCATGATATAAAACCTTTTAGACATATCTTGCACACCACAAGTTAGCATGCAGCTGCAGCAAGGAATTAGGAAGGTAAATGGCATGTTGGCCTTCATTGAAAGGGGATTGGAGTACAAGAATAAGGAAGTCTTGCTACAATTGTATAGGGCTTTGGTAAGACCACACCTGGAGTACTGTGCACAGTTTTCATCTCCATATTTAAGGAAGAATATACTTACCTCCTATGATGAGGGGCTGAATAAATAGGATCTATACATCTGGAGTTTAGGAGAATGAGACGTGATCTCATTGAAACATACAAAATTCTGAAAGGGCTTGACAGGGTAGATACTGAGAGGTTGTTTTCCCTCGCTGGGAAATCCAGATCAGGGGGTACAGCCTCAGGATAAAGGGTCAATCAGTTAGGACTGAGATGAGGAGAAAGGTCTTCACTCAGGGGTTGTCAATCTGTAGAATGCTCTACCCCAGAAGGTTGTGGATTCTTTACCATTGAGTATATTCAAGGCTGGGATAGATGAATTTTTGACCTCTCGGGTAATCAAGGGATATGGGGAGCGGATGGGAAAGTGCAATTGAGGCAGAAGACCAGCCATGATCGTATTGAGTAGCAGAACAGGCTCAAGCGACCGTATGGTCTACTCCTGCTCCTATTTCTTGTGTTCTCACAAACTTAATCTGTATTTAGAGTTTGCTGACACAAGGCATTCACACTCATACAGACCCACAGTGATCCAACAGTGTTAGCTGGATGATCGAATAAGACGCGGAAAAAGCCCAAAATAGGGCAGGACTGGGTACTACTTATTCCTGGATACAAGGTGTTCAGAAAAGATAGGGAAGATTAAGAAAGGAGGAGGTATAGCAGTATTGATTAAGGAGAATATTACAGTGCTGGAGAGCGACAATGTTCTGGAGAGGTCAAGAACAGATTCTATTTGGCTAGAGTTAAGAAACAATAGAAGTGCCATTACACTGCTGAGTATATTCTGTAGGCCACCAAACACTGGGAAAGATATAGAGGAGGAAATCTGCAAGGAAATTACAGAAAGGTGCAAAAACTATAGAGTAGTTATAATGGGATATTTTAATTATCCAAATATAGACTGGGGTAGTCATAATGTAAAGGGCAGAGAGGGGGAAGAGTTTCTGAAGTGTATTCAGGAGATCAGTATGTTTCCAGCCCAATGAGGAAGGATGCATTGCTGGATCTGGTTCTGCAGAATGTGGTGGGTAAAGTGGATAAGTGTCAGTAGGGGAACATTTAAGGAACAGTGATCATAATATCATAAGTTTTAGGTTATTTATGGAAAAGGACGAGGAGCAATCTAGAGTAAATATTTAATTGGAGGAGGGCTAATTTAAGTGGGATCTGTCCCGGGTAAATTGGAATCAAAGATAGTCAGGCAAAACACTAAAGGAACAATGGGCTGCTTTTAAGGAAGAGGTACATTCCCACGAAGGGGAAAGGTAGGGCAATCAAAGCCAAATCTCCCTGGATGATGAAAGAGATGGAGAGCAAGATGAAGCAAAACAGGAGGTGTATGACAGATGTCAGGTTGATAATACAAATGAGAACCAGGCTGAAATAGAAAGTTAAGAGGGGAAGTGAAAAAGTAAATGAGAGGCAAAGAAGGAATATGAGAAGAAACTGGCAGTTAACATAAAAGGGAAACTAAAAGTCTTCTGTAGGCTTATAAATAGTAAAATGGTAGTAAGGGAAGGGATGGGACCGATTAGGCATCAAAAGTTGTAATTTGAGTATTTTGCATCTGTTCCTCCCAAGGAAGAAAATACTACTGAAGACATAGTAAAAGAGGAAGTAGTTAAGATACTGAATGAGCTAACAATTGATAAAGAGGAGGTATTAGAAAGGCTGTTTGTACTGAAAGTTGATAAGTCACCAGGACCAAATGGGATGCGTCCGAGGATGCTGAGGGAATTATGAATGAAAATTATGGAGGCACTGGCCATAATCTTCCAATCCTCCTTAGATACAAGTTTGTGCCAGAGGTCTGGAGAATTGCAAATGTTACATCCTTGTTCAAAAAAGGGTGTAAGGGATAAGCCAGCAACTGCAGGCCAGTCAGCTTAACCTCGATGGTAGGAAAACCTTTAGAAATGATAATCTGGGACAAAGTTAACAGTCACTTGGATGAGTGTGGATTAATTAAGGTACATGCATGATTTGTTAAAGGCAAACATGCTTAACTAACTTGCTTGAGTTTTTTAATGACGTAACAGAGAGGGTTGGTGAGGGGAATGCGGTTGATTTGGTATACATGGACTTACAAAAGGCGTTTGATAAAGTGCCACATAATAGGCTTGTCAGCAAAGTTGAAGCCCATGGAATAAAAGTGGACATGGATACAAAATAGGCTGAGTGACAGGAAACAGAGTAATGGTGATCGGTTGTTTTTGGACTGGAGGAAGATATACAGTGGGGTTCCCCAGAAGTCAGTACTAGGACCATGGCTTTTCTTGATGTATATTAATGATCTAGACTTGGATACAGGGCACAATTTCAAAATTTGCAGATGACACAAAATTTGGAAGTATTTGGAACTGTGAGGAGTATAGTGATAGACTTCAAGAGGACATAGGCTGGTGGAATGGGCAGACACGTGGCAGATGAAATTTAATGCAGAGAAGTGTGGAGTTATACATTTTGGTCGGAGGTACGAAAGGAGAGGCAATATAATCTAATGGTTACAATTCCACAGCGGGTGTGGGAACAGAGGGACCTGGAGGTATATGTGCACAAATCGTTGAAGGTTGCAGGACAGGTTGAGAAAGTGGTTAAAAAGGCATGAGGGATCCTGGGCTTTATAAATAGAGGCGTAGAGTAAAAAAGCCAGGAAGTTATGATGAACCTTTATAAAATACTGGTTCGGCCTC
Organism: Heterodontus francisci; assembly: GCF_036365525.1. Taxonomy (NCBI): domain Eukaryota; kingdom Metazoa; phylum Chordata; class Chondrichthyes; order Heterodontiformes; family Heterodontidae; genus Heterodontus; species Heterodontus francisci. The sequence continues at coordinate 84,476,136 of NC_090378.1, forward strand.
AACTGGAGTATTGTGTCCAATTCTGGGCACCATACTTTAGGGAGGATGTGAAGGCTTTAGAGAAGGTGCAGAAAAGGTTTGTGAGCTGGGCTGGAATGGCCTCCTTCTTTGCTGTAACCATTTTATGATTCTATGATTGGGAATGTCTTCATTATCACTTTAACAGGAAGAGATCCTGAGTAGGTAAGCTGGCATCTTACATCAGCTGTCTTCACGTTCCTCTTCAAAAAACAAATACCTAAATTACTCAATGAAAAGAATGGAACTGTGTTACAGGCATGGAGAATTAAGAGAAAAGGAACATGTTATTACTGTGGCCTGATGGAATTGGCCAAACTAGGATCTTGTGTAGGAGGCTTTACCTGCTTCAGCAAAATTCTCATTAATTTGCTCAAAAGAATAGGACTGTTCACACTGTGAGGTAATGTGGATAAAGAGAGTTGCCATTACTACAACTTGAAGAAACTGAACATAATGTTCCCCCCACCCCCCCCAAATATTATTGGCAACATGGAAAATAAGCTATTGGATTATCTTGCATGATATTGCACACTCCCCCTTATGGCATATGGCCAGAGGCCTCCTCATCCTCAACCTGTTTCCTCTCCTTCCTTCCTGTTTCCTGAAAAAAAACTTGGTTTGATTTGAAAATTCAAATTTTTAGGAAAAACACTCTGCTTTCGCTATATGTCTCTCATTCGTAAGTATTAGCAAACAGAATCTCTGCCTCATAGACCACATTTTAACTCTGTGAAAGTGGGTGGGTTTTGAATGGGTTATAATTGGGCCCATAGTTTCAATTACAGCATTTAGCTTCTTATTGTCAACAGAAGACTGATGAATTAATCAAAATTCAACTTTTTTTTGAAAACAACATTGGCATGTGTGAAGACCTTTCTCTCTTTTTTGGCATAAATGTACTTTTAGCAGCCAGTAGAAGGAGAAAGTCTAAATGCTTGGAACTGCTTTCCAAAATGACTTGGTGACTTAAATGAAGTATTCAATCATGTTAAGCTAACTCAAGAGTGTACCTGTGGATGGTTGTAGATTTCAGAGGGTGTTTATGGAAGAAAAAATAATAATTTGATAAATATGTTTCTTTTATTCATGTTACAAGCTTGCTTCCTAACTCCCAAATAGAATGGTACTGGCAATAGTCACAGGCTAGTCAAGATTTGCCTTTTACATGAAAATGGCTGTCGAACAACCCAATGAAAGGATAGGTGTAAAGCAAGAGAGATTTGATATTCCTTTGACCATGGAACTGAGCTACTGTATATCATTTAAGCACTGCTTCTGTTTTTATTCAGGCTCAGACGCAATGGCAGCAGCAATTTGAACAGCAGAGGAAGGAATTGGAAACAGGTCACAGAAGAAGCCTCCAGCAATTACAGACCAGTCTAGCAGAGCTAGAGGCTGTAAACAAAGAGCTTACTGAAAGGCGATACAAAGCAGAATGTGTCATCCAAGAAATTAAAGCAAAACTCTCAGGGTTGGAGGATGTAAGGATTCTTCAATTCCATGTTAAGAAAATTGAGAAATGTAATAATTGTTGTAATGAACTCTCATTTAATAATTGTTGTAATAAACTCTCCATGCAATTTTTGTTGATAGGAATGTCACAGAGCAAAACAAGAAGTGCAATCATTACGTCGGGAGAATTCAATGCTTGATGCAGAATGCCATGAAAAGGACAAGTTGATTAATCAGCTGCAAACTCGTGTTGCTGTTTTAGAGCAAGAGATCAAAGACAAGGACCAGTTGGTATCTAGAACTAAGGAAGTATTGGAAGCTACTCAGGAACAAAAGGTAGATGCAGTTTTGTTACATTCCAGTGGTACTTTTGTACAGAACTGCTTACGTTTCAATGATCAAAGACTTTCGTAGAGAAGTATATCAGAGTTCTGGGGCTCCCCAACGAGAAAAAAACAGTTTCCAAAAGTAAACTCACATTTTCCAGTAAATAAACTTTGCATCCTTATGTGTCATTGAACAGGATAACACAATACAGGCCTGACCATTATCCTTACCTTGTCGATTACACAACAGAGATCACATGGGCTGCTTACTACTTAATGTCTTGTTCACTTCAAAAGGGCATAAGTATATGTCAGACTGAGTGCAGGCTAAGTATAATAGCCCATTCTATTTGTATACAAGTAAGATAATTAGAAAAGCAGAATACAGCAAGTAACCAGCAGTACAATACTTTCTCTTTTTTCAAAACAACAGAGTCCAAAATCTTAGAAGTCATTTTCAGTAACTTCTGAATCTGATGAGAAAATGTTTTACACAGGTGATGTCTGCACAGAATCTCTCTTTGGCCACAACCCATGGACGTTGGCAGTGGGAAACTGAAGACTTCAGGAACTGCTGCCTAGTTTTATTTTTTCTTTATCTTTCATGGCATAGCAGACACACTTAAAGTTAAAACAAATTATTCACAATTGCTAGGCAATCAAGATCACTACAGCAGATAAGGTGTGCCTGTAGACTCCTGATAGGTCAAACTAGAGATATTGGCTGTGAAATTCGATAAGGGCTGAAAATGGGTGTGGGGATTGCAATGCATGATTAACCTGTGCCTGTTGTTTCCAATGCATGCAGCATGCAAATTTTATGCTGCCTGCTTATTTACCTGATTACAGTGTGCAGCCAGTGCTAAGTGCACTGTTGGGTAGCTGTACTCTTGTGCAGAGCGTGGAAATTCATGAGAGGCTGAGCACGAGTTAAAGCTCGCCCGCACTATTTAAAGCCAGCCTGCACCTCTTAAAGGAGAGGTGTATTTTGATTGGACCAGGTGCTGGAAGCCATTCTAAAGTAGAATAAAGAAAAATACTGCAGATGCTGGAAATCTGAAATAAAAACAAGAAATGCTGGAAATACTCAGCAGGTCTGACAGCATCTGTGGAGAAAGAAGCAGAGTTAACATTTCAGGTTAGTGGCCCTTCATTTTAAAGTAGAATTTAGCCTGGGAAAGTCACAAGAATGGCACAAGGTGACAGAGAGCAGGTTTCAAGGTTCTCCAGCATAGCACTGGAGGTTGTGGTGCAGGAGGTGGATGGGAGGAGTGAGGTTCTTTATCCACAGGGAATCCTGAGGTCCTCCAGACAGATATTACAGAGGCAGTGGGAGCAGATAGCTGTCTCGATCAATGCTGGTAGTCTAAGCCCGAGGGCCTAGATGCAGTGCTACAAGAAGTTCAGTGATCTCACATGAGTGATCAAGGTCAGTGACTGCATCTTCAAATATGATATCCTATCAGCTGTACCACTGGCCTCACACTCTGCTCAATGTACCATAACCCTATCACTTATCTACCAACAATCTCTATCAATCATGACTCATACCTCACAATCATTGCTTTACCTCACCCTCACACAGTTACTGCAAGCCTCACACTCACATCTCACAGTTTGCACACACTGCCAGCTATTTAACCATGACAACCACATCACCCAAACAGATTTCACAACACTCACTGACACCTTCCCTCTCTCTTGCAGGACACAGTGATGCACAACCACAGGCAGCAGCAGCTAACTAGTGTGGGACAGGCATGGTTGCCTGTCCTCAACCCGATGGAGGAGAATGTGGTTGTCATCATTGGAGCGACCATGACTGAGGCCGTGGCCAACAGCAGGGCTGAAACCATGGAAGATGACTTACTTAATTCACCTTCTTTTGCATCTGACTTACTCCTCATCGCACGGTCTCTTCTGATATATAAGTTGCAGATGGTCTAAGCATGCACCTCTTGGTTTCTCCCCCGTTCTTCACCCCAACCCTACTTTCGCGCCTTTTTCCTCTCAGATATGCAAGAACTGCCACCTGGCCAGGCAGTGGCCGAAGAGAAAGAGGTAAAAGAGCAGGAGGATGGTGATGAAGAAGAAGCATCATCACTTGCTCTCAGAGCTGCAGCCACCAGCTCAGATACTGGCACTGCATGTACTTTAGAGCCTACCTTAGAGATGGGTTCTGCATGTGGTGAGACACTGAGCATGAGTGACCTGCAGCCAGAGCAGGCAGAAAGGGTGTCACAGGTGCCAGCATGGTGGAGGTTTGAGGTTTCATGCATGTTCTGTTCCACAGAGCTCAATTGAGGACTTGAATTGGGTGGTGTACTGAAAAAGGCTGATGAGTACTGTAATATTCTGAATTTAATACAAATTTTTCTCTCTAAAAATTTATCTGGAAGTTAGGGTATGTATTATACATGGTAACAAATTAAAACTGGGATAAAAACAAGAAATGCTGGAAATTCTCAGCAGGTCTGGCAGCATCTGTGGAGAGAGAAGCAGAGTTAACGTTTCAGGTCAGTGACCCTTCTTCAGAACTGGCAAATGTTAGAAATGTGAAAGGTTATAAGCAAGTAAAGCGGGGGTGGGGCAAGAGATAACAAAGGAGAAGGTGTAGATAGGACAAGGTCACAGAATAGCTGACCAGAAGGTCATGGTGCAAAGGCAAACAATATGTTAATGGTGTGTTGAAAGACAAAGCATTAGTACAGATAAGGTGTTAACCGACTAAAAATTGAACAGCAGCAAGTACAAACATGAAAAAAAAACAGTGGGTAAGCAAACTGAACAAACTAAGATGAAATAAAATAAAATACACACACTAAAAATATATAAAAAAGAAAAAATAGCTAAAAATAAAAGTAAAATGGGGGGCCCGTCATGCACTGAAATTATTGAACTCAATGTTCAGTCCGGCAGGCTGTAGTGTGCCTAATTGGTAAATGAGATGCTGTTCCTCGAGCTTGCGTTGATGTTCACTGGAACACTGCAGCAATCCCAGGACAGAGATGTGAGCATGAAAGCAGAGTTGAAATGGCAAGCAACCGGAAGCTCGGGGTCATGCTTTTGGACTGAGCGGAGGTGTTCCGCAAAGCGGTTAACCAGTCTGCGTTTGGTCTCCCCAATGTAGAGGAGACCACATTGTGAGCAGCGAATATAGTGTACTACATTGAAAGAAGTAGAAGTAAATCGCTGCTTCACCTGAAAGGAGTGTTTGGGGCCTGGGATAGTGAGGAGAGAGGAGGTAAATGGGCAGGTATTACACCTCCTGCGATTGCAGGGGAAGGTGCCATGGGAAGGGGACGAGGTGGTGGGGGTAATGGAGGAGTGGACCAGGGTGTCGCGGAGGGAACAATCCCTTCGGAATGCTGGTAGGGGAAGGGAGGGGAAGGTGCGTTTGGTAGTGGCATCACGCTGGATTAAAACTGGGGTTTTTTTCAGCTGGTATTTATAAACTTAATTTTTGAAAGAAATTATCAAGAAGCTACAGGTAAGTCTTTAGATTTTTTGCATTTATTTACAAATATAGAAACCTTGAAACACTGTGGCTGGAATTTTATCCAGGCGATGGGGGTTCTCAACGTCCAGCAAAAACGCCGCCGAGAACCCTGTGTCAGCTTTCTGTGGGAGGCCAGCCAAATCAAGGGCTGATTAGGCATTTAACTGGAGTGCGGTGGGCCTTCCACGGGATAAAGCACCCCGGTAACAGAAATAATGCCCTCTGAGCAGCACTGCCGCGAAGGCGTTGGCTACTGCCGGTGGAGCACTGACCTGAGGCCCGGGAGTGGCGCTGGACCCAGGCCACAGGTAGGTCAATGGGGGTAGGGGTCGTGGGGCTGGGGGGGGTCGATGGGGGTCGGCAGCAAGGGCAGGGCGGTGGCTCCCTTCGGGCTCCCTTGTTCAGGCATTATGTGTCTTTTAACAAGGGTAATGGCTCTAATTTTACATACCGTGTGTTCATATTTCAATTTAGCATAATTTATTTTTCCTTGTTACAGTATTTGATTGCGGGGCGAACAAAAATAGAAAACTTTAATGCATTTCTTTTTGGTATAAACACAGCTGGATTGGCCATTTTGACGAAGCACGTTCGCCAGGAATTTTTTTTTTAAAGTAGGGAGGAAAAAGAAACAAATAAGAGAAAGCACAAGATGGGACAACAATTTGACTTAAAAAACTAGGCAAAGTAAGATGCAGTGTTTTACATTTTTTACTGTCTCTTTATATAGATGCAAAAGCATTTGGGATTAAACCCTTTATCTTACTCTGGTTTGCTCACTACTTTTGTCATTAAAGGGTCAGTTTGACAGCAATGCGTATTATACATGATGATAAAGAAATTTTGACTTTTCGTCCATGAAAGTCTAGGTGCATATTATATCTGGGGGAATATTGTATTTGGAAAATTACGGTGTGCACACAGAAATTCTTGGCGGTTGGCAGGCCTGCCAAAAAGCCTGCAATCACTGTCTAGGAACATGGAGGAGTCAGGCACCAACCTTGCACATGGCTTTCTGCAGACTTTGGAGTCCATCATTTCCAGTGTGGAATTGCTGGCCAACTCCGTTACCACATGGGCCCCACCATGTCAGCTTCCATTGTAGCTCAGCTTGCTGCCACAAACTCTCTACTGCTATTATGGCTGTAGATACATCAATGCACCTGTTTAAAGGGGCTTGTAGGGTCTCAGCAATTCAGCAATCTGTCTTCCAACATATTGCTAGAGTCACTGGCGCTAAAACAGGGGAGTCCCAGTGGCACCATAGAGCATGAACCTGCTCTCCTCCCTTAAGGTGACAGCCTTCTTCCTCCTACTGCCACTCCGCTAGTGCCCTTGCTGTTGACTGTCAGCGAGCTATCAAGCCCAGACTGCTGTTGCCCATGCTGAGATGGTGCTGTCCAAGGCAGGGCCTTCTAGGGCCAGAGCTACACAAGGTCCACCTGCAAGGCCAGCTGCAGTCTCCCCTGCTGAAAGTCAGCAGCCTTCTGCCAGCCATGCGGTAGCCACTGGGGTAGCACTGTATAGGGGCACTAGGATAAGTAAAGGCACATGGAAATCAGGCACCAAGGGAATGCACAAAGGTGGAAATTGGTGTTGCATTCATGGTACTGCAGTCGGATGAGCCAATCACAGAGAGTTCAGTCAGAAAGGGGCTGTGTTCGTTGGCTCCTCCCTGCCTCCTGTTCCTTTTCTTCCTCCTCGTCCTCTCCAGCTGTTCACCATATAACCGATGGCAAGGGCTGTGCCCTCATGATGGGGAAGTTGTACGGGTTGCAGCAGACCATGATGGATCGTAATACATACTCTGGAGCATACTACAGGGCTCCTTCAGAGAGTTCAGGCAGCAGAACTGTTGCTGAAGCATCCCAATGGTCTGCTTAGTGACATTTTGTAAGAGCATGGCTCTCATTTTACTTATGTGTATGTATGTTGCGCACCAGTGTCTTGACCCAGGTGATCAGCAGATAGCCCTTATCACCCAGTAGCCACCCTCTGCTTTCTCACGGTGGCTCAAATGCTGATCGTACTGTGGAGTGGCGCAGAATGAAGGCATCGTGATTGCTGCTAGGATACCGGTCATTGACCTGCATAATGCACTGAGTATGGTTGCACACCACAGAATTGTTATAGTGCAGAAGGAGGTCATTCGGCCCATCTTATCCATACTGGCTCTCTGTAAGAGCAATTCCCTCAGTTCCATTCCCCCGCCTTCTCCCCATATCCCTGCATATTCTTCCTTTTCATATAACTGTCTAATTCAGTTTTTAATGTTTCAATGGAACCTGCCTCCACCACGTTCTCAGGCAGCGCATTCCAGACCTTAATTACTCGCTGCGTGAAAAAGTTTTTCCTCATGTCACTTTTGCTTCTCTTACCAAATACTTTAAATCTGTGCCCTCTTGTTCTCGATCCTTTCACGAGTGGGAACAGTTTTTCTCTATTGCCAAGAATGAGGCATATTCATTTTGTCATATGAACATTAATTTTAAACTGTTGCTGGAAGGAAGAGATGACTTGTTTAAAGAGATCAGCAGTGGCTAGAAAACATTTGCATGCGAAGAGAGAGTGCCTGGAGACAATAGAATGGCTCCCTGATCCAAATAACCCAAATGGATTTTGATCCCCAGACATTGACTGTGTAAGAAAGCCAGCATTCCAGGCTGTCTACTAAGATGGACAATCCGCAATCGCAGGAGTTTGTTTTTAAAAACTAGTCACATGACTAACCTGCTGGCCCAGTTTTTTTGGTTTTGAACTGCTCACAGGACAGTTTTGGGTCAGATTACAACTTGGAAGAAGAGAGCCTCTCTCTTGGCTAGCTGTCTCTCTCTCACGAATCTCCGGATCCACTGAAGTCACCTCAAGAGAGAAAAGACTCCTACATCGAAACAAGTTTTAAAGCGGGCACTGGGCCCCAACGAAATGTCAAGACTTACCGGCAATCAAAGACTTTACATTGAACTCAAAGGACCGTAACTAAATACCAGCTATTGCCTCAAACTTTTCCCCTTTATTCTTTTTACTTTTCTGTCTCTATCTGCGTGTGTGTTTATCGCATATGCATGCTAGCGTGGTCGCGTCTTCGTAGTCGTTAACCGAATTAATGTTTGAAGTTAATAAACTTCCACCTTTCTTGTTTAAATCTAAGAAAACCTGTCTGGTTGATTTCTTTGCCTTACAATTAGAGAGCAGCGAACAAGGATTTACTGAGTGGGAGCTAAAAACAGTATTTGTAAAAATTAAACCCTGTTACGGTTAAACAAGGCAAAGGCTGAGAGGTGATTTGATAGAGGTATTCAAAATCATGAGGGGGTCTGGACAGAGTAGATAGTGTTACGACCAGGTGAGAAAGGGGTCTAGGGGTTCCCTCTCAGCCTTCTCTTCTCCAAGGAAAACAGTCCTAACTTCTCCAATCTATCTTCATAACTGACATTCCTTATCCCTGCAACCATTCTCATGAATCTTTTCTGTACTCTCTCCAATGCCCTCATGTCTTTCCTAAAGTGCGGCGCCCAGAACTGGATGCAACACTCCAGCTGAGGCTGAACTAGTGCCTTACACAAGTTCAACATAACATCCTTGCTGTTGTACTCTATGCCCCTATTAATAAAGCCCAGGATACTATATGCTTGATTAACCATTCTCTCAACCTGTACTGCCACTTTCAATGACTTATTCACATATACACCTCGGTCCCTCTGTTCCTGCAGCTGGACTTTTGGAGTGGAACCCTTTGTGGTTGTGGTATCTCTTTTTGAATTTACATGCAGCACCTGCAAAACAACCTGCGTGTGGTCAGTGGCACCCTGCACCATGGGGAAGCCTGCTAGCTGTGTGCCTGTTCCATCTGCTTTTCTCTAGAGAATGCAATGTATTCCCCTCTCTTTGCAAGAGGAGTGTCAGTTACCTTTTACAACACTGGATGGCAAACAACTTGATGTTGGAGTTGTTACCTGCTCCAACCTGGAAAGAGCCCACGCAAAGACATTCAAGGCCACAGTCACCTTTACAACCTCTGGCAATGCTGTCCTTGACCTTTGCTGAGGCTGCAGGGCAGCCTGTAACAGGTGGCAGATTTCTGTGAAAACCTTCTTCGTGAAAGAGAGATGTCGGACACACTGTTCTTCACTGAGGTTGAGATGGGAGAATTGCTCCCTGATGACCCTCGGTGGTTATGATCTCCTCTTGAGTGCCCTCACCTCCTCATCCCTCATCATGCAGCTTGTCCTCCTCTGTGTCACCTCTGTTTATTCTTCCTAACATGCTGCAGGCTGAGGGGGATAGAAAGTACAACACTCATAACTGGGAACAAGTGGTGTGAGCAAAACCCTTGAAGTAAGAACCAAGGCCTTCACCACTTGCCACTCCACTCCTTGTAGATTTAGCCAACTTTAAGTAGCCAAACAAACCTCCAAACACGTCTATTAACTCAGCAACAGCCAGTAGAAATCAATCAGCAACTAATCTGAAAGTATTGATCCCTTTAAATAGTGCAAGTGGGGGATCCTTCCTGCTATTGAACTAATGTTCAGCTGTGCGAGATTGAGAGGGGGCGTTAGCTGGAGCATTGAGGTGAAAAAAATGGCACCGCTATAGTCCAATCAGCATTGCACACTGACTGATGTCTCCATTTGCGTACTCTGCATAGTTCCAGTGTATGTTCCCAGCACTCTTGCTAATGACCTACTCAAAATGGCGTCTGGCGGGGCCAACACTAGATGTGTGCACACTATTTTGCACCAGAAATGGCAGCCATAACTGCAAAAATACCAGAGCTTTACAACCCAATTTTGCAGCCATTAAATGTACTTACTTCTCCAGTTCAACTCGCATACATTAACATCTCAAAAGGGATAGACCCAGACATCTTGTAATCTTTCAACACAATTAGTTCAAAAATAATGGGCAATAACATCAAATGAGGGAAACTTGCTACATCATATGAAATGGATATTGCTAGATAGCCCTCTGCAATGGTTTTGTCCTGTTCACCAAGACAAAATAACTTTCTTTCAAAGATATAGCTAATCTGAGCCAAACATTACTTTTTGTACCTAAAGTTATTTAAAACAAAACTCCTGTTGGAGGCATGATGGAGCTCTGCTTCTGTCAGAATGTATATGAAATAGCATATGTCGTAACATTTAAAATCCATTAACAGTGAAGTTTGAGTGTAGAAATGAAATAAAACTCAACTTGACCATAGCATTACAGCTTCTTATAATTGTTTCAGCTATCATTTGAAGAAAACTCAGAGAAGAAGCAAGTTCAAGTGGAAAAACTGGAAGCCACTGTGAAGTCTCTGTCAGAAGAACTGCTTAAGGTATGTAGTTTGAGTGTGGGTGCAGTGGAAAGCAGGAGTCCATGATCACACCATCTGCAGCTTCCACTTCATGTTGCATTTCAGGGTGAGGAGGCAATTCAGAAGGGGCGTAAGGCAGTCAGTTATCGTCATCTTGGATGGCCTCAGTGGTGTTGGATGCCACAGGCTTTCTTGCTGATTATACGGTGCACCATCTTCTCAGGGGGGCTCAGGGAATGGAGTCATACCGGCCCTCCGATGGTTTAATCTCCCTGGTGTTATGGGCCAACTTTTGCTGCAAGCAAGAGGGAAGAATGTCAGTGATTGTTTGGCATGGTGCTTGAGTGATGTGCCTGCTGTAGCTGAACAGCTGGAGATCGGTGGAGGCAGTAAAAAGTGTGTGTGAGGCTGTATGGGTGAAGTGGTGTTTCTGAATGTTAGGTGTGAGTCTCGAATGACTGAGCTAAAACAAAAATAGAAAATGCTGGCAATACTCAGCAGGTCGGGCAGTCATCTGTGGAGAGAAAAGCAGAGTTACATTTTTAGGTCGATGACTTTTCAGCAGAATTGCTCAGAAAGCCAGTGAGAACTGCTGGGTGAGTGATGGGGGTGTGGTGCATTGAGCAGCATTCACTCACCTTGACTACTTGTGTAAGGTTATTAAACTTTTCTCGGCACTGCTGCCGTGTCCACGGGGCCAGACTCCAGGCATTCACCTTCATAGCAACCTGCTCCTGCTCCCTTTGAATGATGTTCCTTGAGAGCCTCCATGCCCCCACAGAAACATGGCCTCTCTCCTGGACTCCACCTGTGTGACAAGTGCCTCCATGGTGGTGTCATTACATATGGGAACAAACTCCCTTATCTGTTGTGTCATTTCCCTGCAGTTTCTGTCTTATAATTTACTAGCAGCCTTCAGTTCAGGACCACAGCTTCCCTATAATAGGGATTCTGCCTTTAAGAAGAGGAGGGTGGCTGCACTTTGTACACAATATTGTTCAGTCCCTTGCAGAGTGCAAATACATCCAGCAGCACAAAGAAGAAGGAAGTAGTGCAGGACCTGCTATGCCAGAAGCTACAATCATGCAGATGACATGGGTACACAAAATGTACGTTCTGCCCACCTCGTTCGGAACCAGCACGGGCAGTTCATGAATCGCGACTGCCATGCCCAAAAACCAAAGCATACCTATTTCTATCCCACATCTATTAAATTAAAAGTTTTATATCTGGCATGCATTCGCACTTCAAAGTATTGTATGCCAAAAGTGTGACCCTTTGTTGGGCAAAAAAAGCTATTGCTGGCTTAAATAACCATTACCCTGTTATGTAAACTTACCCTGTTAGGATATCACCAGTCATCCACACCCAAGTATTTTTAATAAAAGCCTGAATGAAATCTCAGAAACTGGTACAGACAAGACTGCAATGTACTCTGAAACAACTGAAAATACCAACTATGAAGGTATTAAAGTCGTACCCAAGTGTGGCCGAAATCACACTTCCAGAATATCGTGAAGGGGACCAGAAATAGCAATAAAGAGCTGGCAGTAGTCTTTGTGGACTTGGCCAAAGCCTTTGACTCAGACATAAAATGCTGTTAAGGGCCCTCAATAGGATGAGAGTTCCTTAAGGGTTCATTCACCTGGTTAAGAACTTATATACAAATATAAGCACCATTATCAAAGGTGACGGAATCAGCACCAATCCCATTCACATAAAGAAGAACATCAAGCAAGGCAATCCTCTCTCACCATTACTCTCTGGAGTTTAGAAGAATGAGAGGCGATCCCATTGAAACATGCAAGATTCTGAAGGGGCTGGATAGGGTTGACACTGAAAGATTGTTTCCACTGGTCAGGGAACCTAAAACACAGGGGCAGAGTCTCAGGATAAGGGGCAAACATTTAGGACTGAGTTGAGGAGAAATTACTTCACTCAAAGGGTTGTGAATCTTTTGAATTCTTTACCCCAAAGAGTTGTAGATGCTCCATCGTTGAATACATTTAAGGCTGAGATAGAAAGATTTTTGGCCTCTCAGGGAATCAAGGGATATTGCGAGCAAGCGGGAAAGTGGAGTTGAAGCCCAAGATCAGCCATGATCGTATTAAATGGCGGAGCAGGCTTGATGGCTCTACTCCTGCTCCTATTTCTTGTGTTTTTGTGTACTTATTAATATGACAATGGACCCCCTGATCTGTTCGTTGGAACTGGCAAACAAAGGTGTAAAGATGCAACTGAAGAACAAGTTGATCAACTGCTTATTGCTAGCATTTGCAGACGACATAGCGATCCTCAGTAACTCGTGTAAATGAATGGTTGAAAACCTTAAGATCATGCAGTCATTTTGCAAAGACATGGGATTCCAAATCAACGATTAGAAAACAGGAAGGAACACTGTCCTCTATAACCATTGAGAGTGCTGGAAGATTAATGGGAACTGTGTGAGCTACATTCCCCAGGAGAGATGGAAAAATATCTCAGTGCTTGCAAAGATCCCTGGACAGGAGTCACAGAGGACAAATGGGCAGCTGAGCTCAGTTCACAGATTATGGGTCTGAAAGGAAGCAAGCTCAGCCTAACCAAAATTGGAGTTTTTAAGGCTCACACAATCCCGAGGATCTACTATTACCTAATCCTCACCGAAGCCTCATAGAATACACTCATGGAATTGGACGGACTAATTAAAAGTCAAATAGCTACTACATTTCCCTAAAGACACCACGGATGGCATCCTGTATGCAAGCAACAAGGATGGAGGCCTGGGTCTGCCCAAATTGGAGATTCAAATCTCTTTTGCAATCATCCGGAAGTTAGAGACCCTAAAGAACTCCAAAGATGCGATCATCAGAGCATCTTTCCAATACCAAGCCAAAAACAATCTCGCCAGTGTTGTAAAGTTCAGGAATCTGAAAGTCCTCAGGGAGGTGAAGGAATTCCTGGAAACCAAGCAGACACATCCCTCTAAAAGTAGTGACCAGCAGAGACTGCTAACCATACCGGAAGCAATGCTGGTTATGGAAATAGCAAGTGCCACTCTGCAAGAGAATAAAACCTGTGAACAGGTATGTAGATTGGGAATGGTGGGAGTTCGAGAGATGGGCAAACCTTCAATACCAAGGTTTAGGTATAAGATACTACCACAACGACCGGATGTCTAATTCATGGACTAACACTTATCACAATCTCAAACAGCCACAGTTCATAAAAGGACTTCTGTTAAAGTACAACCTATATTCAGTTAGTTGCACCCTGGCTTATGGCTGCACCAATATGGTTAAAACTTGCAGAAGATGCATGGACTCAAATGAGAAAGTGTTTTGTATATCCAAACAAATCCCAATGGTCAAAAATGCACATACCAAGCATCACAACAAGATTCAGCACATGTTGAGGAAACACGCATCTAGATACTGTTGGACTTTGTACATTGAACCCAGGATCAGGACGTCGGATGGCTCACTATAGATGTCCACCTAACATTTAAAAAGGACCAGGAGATGGCTGTTGTGGATATCAAAGATATGAAAATAATGATGTGGTGTGACAGAAAGCACAAGTGGAAAAGGGCAAAAAATGTAGATAATTGACACCCAGGTTTTAGATCTGATCAAAAGCTCATCAGTAAAACTTTTTAGCTTTGTAATGGGTGCAAGAGGGGAATGTTTAGAGAGAAACATCACCCTAATGAAATTTCTTAAGATCGAAAAATACAAGGCCTTCTCTAAGCACATCCCAAGTCTAACAATATTGCTCACGCTGGAACTTTTGCAAATCTTTAATGGTTTGTAAAGTCTGAGCAAATAGCACTGTTGCTCACTCTGAAAAATTTATGTATCTTCTATAATCTGTAATGTTCGGAGTTATAGATTTAATGCCTTACACCAAGTCTAGCAGATTTATGTACAGTTTCTTTTGTAACTATCAAGGCATTATAGTGCAAGGTGTAACTTTTGTCAATGTGTCTTTTAATCATTGAAGATGTGTATAATAGTACTAAAGCAAAACATCAGATTATGGGTATGGCTAGTGTTATGATTCCTGTGGAGATCAGAAACCAAAAGAATCCAAATCACTGACCGGCCCCACTTTAGAACATAAGAAAAAACCCAAACTGATAAGATTTCACTTTTATAAATGATACTTTAACACTCAAACTAAAACCAGCAAAACCTAAACATGAACTAACAGTTAAATCACTATAAATATATACATAATATAGCTTAAAGATTACGCTTTAATTATCAGATGCAACAAAGGTGATTCTCACAATTCTTCTGGATTGTACTGTCAGGAAAGTTAGTGCCAATTACAGCCATAAAGTCCTTCAGGTCTTTCAACTTTTCAAATAGATTTCCAAATCCTGTCTTCCAAATGCAAATGCTGATTTCCATTTGATAACAGTTCCCCTGCAATCCAAGCTCCACCAATCTGTCTTCACCAAAAGTGCGCACCCTTCTGGAACTTCCCTGGTTTTTCACAACAGTCCTGATGGCGTAGCTCCACCTATGTTGCCTTAAGTAACTCTTTAAATCATCGAAAACAGCTGTAGCAACTTGTATTTGCCAATGGCCCACTCCCAGAATCAAGGCTTAGTTTTTAAAACCTGCAGCTCCCAGATGTTTCAATTCATCAATCTTGTCTCTTTAAAACAACAGCTGGCTGTTTTTGCCTCCACGCGCTGCAGAGTATTCTTGTAAACTGAAACCTGAGCTCCAGTCACATGTTTCTAGTCACACCTCTGATCATAAGACTGTTTGTTTTAGCTTTCAGTTTCCTTTTCCAGTAAATGACTGTCTCAGAAAAAATTCTCCTCATCTCTCCTAAAAGGGCGACCCCTAATTTTAAAACAGTGCCCCCTAGTTCTGCATGCACCCACAAGAGGAAACATCCTTTCCACATCCACCTTGTCAAGACCGTTCAGGAGCGTATATACATAAGAATGTAAGAACTAGGAGCAGGAGTAGGAAATTCAGCCCCTCAAGCCTGGAGTCTGCCACCCAGAAGGTAAGTTTTTAAAAAAAGCCTCAATATGGAGCCAGGAGGATCAGTCGTGCTCCTTTCAACTCCATATTAAAATAGTGGGCCTCTACTGGCCACTGCTTGCTCTACTCCTAATTTCCACCCCCACTCTGGCTGCATCCACCTTGGGGTTAACTTAGGCCCTTGTTAAGCCCCCTCACCAGTACTATACTAATGACGTCAGCAAATCAATTTGCTGTGGTCCTGTTGCTGCCTCATTGGAGCATGCGCTGCACCCAAACCATGCCCCAGTTCTTGTGAAATCCAGTTTCTAGGCCACTACCTTGCAAATTCCTGAAGCAAAGTAGCCATATTACTTTAGAAATCTATATGAGTTTAGAAATATTTATCTGTTTTATAACAGATTTGGCGAATTAACTAGTGTTCTGTAATGAATTCTGCTGTGATCTTTTGCTACTTTAAGTTTTGCTTTTGATGAGTCTGATTTTAGATTATAGTTCAAGTCATATAATAATGTGGTAATTACCCCTTTATTTGAAAAACTAGGAGCACATGACAGGACTCATCATTCCATTGAGCAAATTATAGTGTGTTCTCTTTGACCTTGGACATTGCTACAGTACCAGATATTGTGTGTATAAGATAACACTTCAGTTCATTGCAGCAGAGCATGCTTACTGGGATGGTCCTTTGTGCCGCACACAGTACTAATACACATCCTCTTCTCTCTCCCCTCCCAACCCTATTCCAAAAAAAAAATTTTGTGCTATCTTTTTGCCTCCCTCAGCCCAAGCATTTGCAATCTGAGAAGTACAATGTGTTTTTCTCAGCTGCATGCACAGTTGTTTGCAGGTAATCCATTCAACAGCCTTGCACAAAATGTAACAGGTAAATATATTAGCTAATTCTCCCATATGAATGGCCAAATTAATGGAGAGCCCACTTTGCTATTTCTCTTCATGCACCAGGCTGTTATTGTACAGAATTGTGGCCACATTTGTACTATACCATATTTGTTCTAGCCCACCTTTGACTTAACTATTACCTCCAACATCTGCCTCATTTCCAATCTACCTTACGACTCAATGATTCTTGAACTTGACTGCTTCCAGCTCTGCATCCATCTCTCTTGCTATTTGAAGTACTCTAGTCTGGCTTCCGCTCTACTCACACCACCAACACAGCCCTAGACAATTCAGAATGGAAATATCTATGGTCTCTGGTCATGATATATTAATTCCTCCTAGTCCCCTTTCATCTTTCTGGAGCATTTGATAAAACTGCCATGCCATTCTTATATAAAAGCAAAATACTGTGGATGCTGGAAATCTGAAATAAAAATAGAAAGTGCTGGAAATACTCAGCAAGTCTGGCAGCATCTGTGGAGAGAGAATCAGTTAACGTTTCAGGTCTGTGACCTTTCATCAGAACTAACAAAGGTTAGAAATGTAACAGGTTTTAAGCAAGTGAAACGGGGTTGGTGGGGAGGGGAAAAGAGAACAAATGGGAAGGTGTGTGATAGGGCAGAGTACTTTCTGTTAGAGCACTTACTGTTTTTATTTTTATGCCATTCTTTGTCATCATCTACTCATGAACATACGAATTAGGAGCAGAAGTAGGCCTTTCGGCCCCTCAAGACTGCTACACCATTCAAAAAGATCATGGCTGATCTCTTTGTGTCTCAAATTTCACACGCCCATCTACCCCCGATAACCTTTGATTCCCTTGCCTAACAAGAATCTATCTACCCCCGCCTTAAAAATATTCAATGCCCCGCCTCCATCACCTTCTGAGGCAGAGTGTTCCAAAGTCGCACAACCCTCAGAGAAAAAAAATTCTCCTCATCTCTGTCCCTAATTTTAAAACAGTGCCCCCTAGTTCTGCACGCACCCACAAGAGGAAACATCCTTTCCACATCCACCTTGTCAAGACCGGTCAGGAGCGTATATACGGGCGGCACAGTGGCACAGTGGTTAGCACTGCAGCCTCACAGCTCCAGCGACCCAGGTTCAATTCTGGGTACTGCCTGTGTGGAGTTTGCAAGTTCTCCCTGTGTCTGCGTGGGTTTCCTCCGGGTGCTCCGGTTTCCTCCCACAAGCCAAAAGACTTGCAGGTTGGTAGGTAAATTGGCCATTATAAATTGCCCCTAGTATAGGTAGGTAGTAGGGAAATATAGGGACAGGTGGGGATGTGGTAGGAATATGGGATTAGTGTAGGATTAGTATAAATGGGTGGTTGATGGTTGGCACAGACTCGGTGGACCGAAGGGCCTGTTTCAGTGCTGTATCTCTAAACATACATAAGAACGTAAGAACTAGGAGCAGGAGTAGGAAATTCAGCCCCTCAAGCCTGCTCCGCTATTCAATACGATCATGGCTGATCTCATCTCGGCCTCAACTCCACTTTGCTGCCCGTTCCCCATAACCCTTCAACCGATTACTAATTAAAAATCTGTCTATCTCCTCCTTAAATTTACTCAATGTCCCGGCATCCACCGCACTCTGGGGTAGTGAATTCGAGACTCACAACCCTTTGAGAGAAGTAATTTCTCCTCATCTCTGTTTTAAATCTGCTACCCCGTATCCTAAAACTATGACCTCCATTCTAGATTGCCTCACATCCTCTCTATGTCTACTTTGTCAATCCCCTTAATCATCTTATATACCTCAATTAGATCTCCTCTCATTCTTCTAAACTCCAGAGAGTAAAGGCCTAATCTGCTCAATCTCTCTTCATAAGACAAACCCCTCATCTCTGGAATCAATTGAGTGAACCTCCTGTGAACTGCCTCCAGTGCAACTACATCCCTCCTCAAGTAAGGGGACCAAAACTGTACGCAATACTCCAGGTGTGGTCTCACTAATGCCTTGTACCATTGCAGCAACACTTCCCTACTATTATACTCTATTCCTATAGCAATAAATGCCAAAATTCCATTTACCTTCCTTATTACCTGCTGTACTTGCATACTAGTTTTCTGCGATTCATGCACGAGGACACCCAGATCCCTCTGCACCGAAGCACTCTGAAGTTTCTCTCCATTTAGATAATAACTTGCCTTTCTATTCTTCCGACCAAAATGGATAACCTCACACTTATCTGTGTTAAACTCCATCTGCCAAATTTTGGTCCATTCACCTAACCTATCCATATCCATTTGTAAATTTCTTATTTCTTTATTGCAACTTACTATCCCACCTATTTGAGTGTCATCTGCAAATTTGGCTATAGTACCTTCTATCCCTGCATCCAAGTCATTAATATAGATTGTAAATAGTTGGGGCCCAAGGACCGAACCCTGTGGCACCCCAGTAGTTACATCTTGCCAGCCAGAAAAGACCCATTTATCCCGACTCTGTTTTCTGTTGGTTAGCCAATCCTCTATCCAAGCTAATAAATTGGCCCTAACCCCATGTGATCTTACCTTGTGTATTAATCTTTTGTGCGGCACCTTATCAAATGTCTTCTGGAAGTCCAGATATACTACATCTACAGGATCCCCATTATCCACTTTGCTTGTTACAGCTTCAAAGAACTTCAAAGAGCAAATTAGTCAAACACGATTTACCCTCCATAAAACCATGTTGACTCTGATGGATTGCATTTTGACGTTCTAAATGTCCTGTTATTACTTCCTTAATAATGGATTCTAACAATTTCCCAACGATGGATGTTAAACTAACTGGTTTATAGTTTCCTACTTTCTGTCTCCCTCCCTTTTTGAATAAGGGCATTATATTAGCTTTTTTCCAATCCACTGGAACCTTTCCTGCATCCAGGGAATTTTGGAATATTATTAGCAGTGGATCCACTATCTCCTCTGCCACTTCCTTTAAGACCCTAGGTTGTAGGCCATCAGGCCCTGGGGACTTGTCTGCCTTCAATCCCAATGGTTTGCTCAGTAATTTTTCCCTAGTGATGATGATTGTTCTAAGTTCCTCCCTTTCTATAACTTCTGCATTTCCTGTTACTATTGGAATGGTACTAGTGTGCTCCACTGTGAAAACTGAGGCAAAATACTGATTTAGTGTCTCCGCCATTTCTGTGTTTCCCTCTATTAACTCCCCTGTCTCATCCTCCAAAGGACCAACATTCACTTTAGCTATTCTCTTCCCTTTTATATACTTATAGAAGATTTTGCTATCTGTTTTTGTATGTTGTGCTAGTTTTCTTTCATAATTTACCTTTGCTCTTTTTATTACCTTTTTAGTAACCCTTTGTTGATCTTTAAAAGTTTCCCAATCCTCCAGCCTGGCACTGGCCTTTGCTGTAGTTTTGTCTTTATGTTATCCTTAACTTCCTTGCTTAGCCATAGATGTTTTTCCCCCTCTTAGAATCTTTCTTCCTCTCTGGAATATATTTTAGTTGGGAGGATTTGAATATCTCCTTAAACATCTGCCACTGCTCATCAACTGTCCTAACTTTTAGTCTTCCTGCCCAGTCCACTAGGGCCAAATCTATCCTCCTGCTTATGTAATTACCTTTGTTTAACTCCAGAACGCTAGTGTGGGACTCCAGTTTCTCGCCCTCAAACTGAATTTGAAATTCTAGCATGTTATGATCACTCTTCCCTAGAGGATCCTTAACTATGAGATCATTAAAAAATCCCACCTCATTACACAATACCAAATCTAGAATAGCCTGCTCCCTGGTTGGTTCCACAAAATATTGCTCCAAAAAACAATCTCTAATACATTCAATGAACTCTCCCTCGAGGCTACCCTTGCCAATTTGATTAATCCAGTCTATATGCATATTAAAATCACTCATGATTATTGACGTACCTTTCTTACAAGCCCCCAGTATTTCCTGGTTTATACTGTGCCCCACTGTGGAACAACTATTTGGGGACCTATGGATTACTCCCACCAGGGACTTCTGTCCCTTGCTATTTCTTATTGCTACCCAGACTGATTCTACTTCTTGATCTCCAGTGTCTATATCATTTCTCACTACAGCACTGATCTTTTCCTTTACTAACAAAGCTACACCACCTCTTTTTCCTTCCTGCCTGTCCTTCCGAATTGCTGAGTACCCTTGGATATTCAGTTCCCAAACCTGGTTTCCCTGAAACCATGTCTCAGTAATCGCCACTAAATCATACCCATTTGTCTCTATTTGTGCTGTTAACTCATTTATTTTATTCCGAATGCTTTGTGCATTCAGATACAAAGCCTTTAAGTTTGTTCTATTATCAAATTTCCCTACACTTGTACGATTCCTTGGTACAATATGATGTTCACTCGTTCTGTCCCTACCGTTTATATTCTGGTAACAATCAGCCTCATCACTAACCTGCACTCCTAATTTTCCATGCAATTGAACCCTCCCCCCCCACCCCCACTATTTAGTTTAAAGCCCTATCGACAGCCATAGTTATGCGATTCGCCAGGACTCTGGTGCCAGCATGATTCAGGTGGAGCCCGTCCCATTGGAACAGCACCCTCCTTCCCCAGTACTGGTGCCAATGTCCCACGAATTCGAACCCATTCCCCCACACCAATCTTTGAGCCACGCATTTACCTCTTTAATCTTATTGACCCTGTGCCAATTAGCTCGTGGCTCAGGTAGTAATCCAGAGATTATTACCTTTTTGATTCTGCTTTTTAATTTAGCCCCTAGCTGCTCATATTCCCTCAGCAGAACCTCTATCCTCGTTCTACCTATATCATTGGTACCTACGTGGACCACGACAACTGGATCTTTTCCCTCCCAGTCCAAGTTCCTCTGCAGCCCAAATGAGATATCCTGAACCCTGGCACCAGGTAGGCAACACAGCCTTCGGGACGCTCAATCCTGGCCACAGAGAACAGTGTCTATGCCCCTAACTATACTATCCCCAATTACGACTACATTTCTCTTTTCTCCCCCCAGTTGAATGGCTCCCTGTACCACGGTGCTATGGTCAGTTTGCTCTTGTCCACACAGGGAGCAAGAATCTCGAACCTGTTGGACAAGGACAAGGGCTGAGGCTCCTGCAGCACTACCTCGTGGATCCCTCTACTTGCCTCACTCATAGTCACACACTCCTGGCCCTGACCACTGGCCGAATTCAAGGTAGTTAATCTAAGGCGTGTGACTGTCTCCCGAAACAGTGTCCAGGTAACTCCCCCCCTCCCTGATGTGTCACAGTGGCCAAAGCTCAGACTCAAGCTCATCAACTTCAATATACTTCAATCAAGTCTCCCCTCACGCTTCCAAACTCCAGCGAATTTCCAGTCCGTCCAACGTTTCCTCATAAGACAACCCACTCATTCCAGGTATCAATCTAGTATACCTCTTCTGAACCACCTTCAACGCATTTACATCCTTCCTTAAATAAGAAAGCCAAAACTGCACACAGTATTCGAGATGTGGTCTCACCAATGCCCTGTATAACTGAAGCATCACATCCTTACTTTTATTTTCAATTCCTCTCGTAATGAAGGATAGGGTTCCATTAGCCTTCTTTATGACTTGCTGTACCTGCATACTAACTTTTTGTGACTCATGCACTAGAACACCTAGATCCCTCTGCACCTCAAAATTCTGCAGTTGTTCTCCATTTAAGTAATACTCTGCTTTTTTATTCTTCCTGCCAAAGTGAGCAACTTCACATTTTCCCACATTATACTCCATCTGTCAGATTTTCAAAGTGATTCTTGACAATGCAGCCGGCCGTTGACGTCATCAGGCTGCGCACATGCGCAAACGGGCTCCTGCTCTCTGCGCGTGTGCTGCGTTCCGCAGTGCCAGGACTGGTTGGCGTAACGCGGGGAAGTGGGGAGAGAGCGGGAGGGGAAGCGGGGAGGGAAGTGGAAAAAAAACTGGGGAGGGGCGTGGGGGGAAGAGAGCGGGGCGGGGATGGGGGGGGGCGATGGGAAGCAGTGTGGGGGGAGGGTGGTGGGAAGCCCGCTCGCTCGCTGTCTCTCTGTCACCCCACCCCCCCCCCACCACTCGCTCGCTCTCCCGCCCAGCTCTCCAGCCATTGTGTGCTGCCATGTGTTTACGTTGTTTTTGTGTGATTATTTGAGAAGCGCCATCTTTAGTCCTGGCAGCTGCCTGGACGTCACAGACTGTGACGTTTTAGTGGCACAGGCTGCATTTGCGCATGTGCCAGTGGAGCACCACCTAGTGGTTGCATTGTCAGCAAACGCAGCCCCAGATTTTTGCCCACTCACTCAATCTATCTATATCGGTTTGCAGCCTCCTTATGTCCTCTTCACAACATACTTTCCTACTTATCTTTGTGTCATCTGCAAATTTAGCTACCCTGCCATTGCTCCCCTCATCTAAGTCATTGATATGAATTGTAAAAAGTTGAGGCCTCAGCACAGACCCCTGCGGTACTCCATTCGTCACATCTTGCCAATCAGAAAAGGACCCATTTATGCATACTCTCTTTTTTGCCAGCCAACCAATCTTCCATCCATGCTAATATGTTACCCCCTACACCATGAGCTCCTACTTTGCACAATAATCTTTTATGTAGCACCTTGTCAAATGTCTTCTGGAAATCCAAGTACAGTATGTCAACAGGCTCCCCTTTATCCAGAGCTCATGTTACTCCTTCAAAGAACTCCATTAAATTGGTTAGACATGGTTTCCCTTTCACAAAACCGTGCTGACTATTCCTAATTACCTTGAGTTTTTCTAAGTGCCCAGCTACAGCCTACTTAATGATCGATTCTATCACCTTCCCCACGACAGACGTCAAGCTAACTGGCCTATAGTTACCTGTTTTCTGTCTCTCCCACCGCCCCCCCCGCCCACTTCTTGAATAGAGGGGTTATATTTGGTACTTTCCATTCTGATGGAACCTTTCCATAATCCAGGGAATTTTGAAAAATTAACATTAACGCATCTACTACCTCATTAGCCGCCTCTTTTAAGACCCTAGGATGAAGCCCATCAGGACCCGGGACTTGTCAGTCTGCAGCTCCATCAGTTTGCTCAGTATTGGTTCCTAGGTGATTGTAATTTCAGCAAGTTCCTCTCTTCCTTCCACCTCCTGATTTACAGCTATTACTGGAATATTTTTGTATCCTCTATAGTGAAGACAGAGGCAAAATATTTGTTCATTTCATCTGCCATTTCCTTATTATCTTCTATTAACTCCCCATTCTCACTCTCTAGAGGACCAACACTCTCTTTACTTACTCTTTTCCTTTTTAAATACCTGTAGAAACTCTTGCTATCTGTTTTTACATTCCTAGCTGGCTTCCTCTCATACTCTAATTTCTGTCTCCTG
Organism: Heterodontus francisci; assembly: GCF_036365525.1. Lineage (NCBI taxonomy): Eukaryota > Metazoa > Chordata > Chondrichthyes > Heterodontiformes > Heterodontidae > Heterodontus > Heterodontus francisci. The sequence continues at coordinate 84,499,952 of NC_090378.1, forward strand.
ATTAACCTTTTAGTCATTCTCTGCTGCTCTTTATATTCTGACCAATCATCTGACCTGCCACTCATCTTTACACAATTATATGCTTTAACCTTAAGCTTGATGCTTTCCTTAACTTCTTTAGTTAGCCATGGATGGTGGGTTCTCCCCTTAGAATTTTTCTTTGTAGTAGGAATATACTTATTCTGAGTATTCTGAAATATCTCTCTTCCATTGCCCAGCTTACATGGAACTTCCCTTCTGTAGTCACACTCCTACCTAATTGAACACATCTTTGGTAATGGCTTCCACTCCCCTCATAGATCTATATTGAACTCCCTGTTCTTACTCAACTATACACTGCCTCTCAGTGACATCTGTAGACTTGGTGCCAGTTTCCATATGTATGCTGACAACTCTTAACTCTCTCTTTCCATCAACCCTTTTGATCGCTCAATCACCTAGTGTTGTCAGACCAACTAACTGATATTTTCATGGATAGGTCACAATATCCTACAACTGAGCATTGGGGAAACCCAAGCCATTGTTTACAACACATGCCATAAAATTGCCCTTTTGTCCTTGACTTCATCCTCCTCCATGGCCACTTGCTCAGGCTGAACTAAACCAAGTAAAAACTTGGTGCCATGTTCAGCTCCAAACCAAATACCTATCCATCACCAAAATTGCTAATTCCACCTCTACAATTTTGGCCAATGCAGGCCCTCCACTGCTGAAACCTTCATCCCAACCTGCGGGCATGCTTCCTTCCTTCCTCTTTGAGGAGCTGGAAATATAGAACATGCCTCCTGTGAAATTCCAGTAGCCACTAGGCTCCAAACAGCTGTCATCTGTTTGATGTGTTTAGACTTGATATACCTATTGTACTAGCATACCACTTTATTCTGTTCATGTTGAGCCAAATTGCCATTTAAAAAAATGTATTACAGTTGTCTTTGCCTTGCTAAATGCTTAACCATGCCCATTGTATGCCTTCTACTGTCTTCCAACAGGCGAATAAAATTATTAAAAAGTTACAAGGGGATATGAAAGCACTAATGGGGAAGCTGAAACTTAAAAACACTGTCACCATACAACAAGAAAAACTGTTATCAGAGAACGGAAAACAACTGCAGAAAGAGCAGAGGGAACTACAGGAAGCTCGGCAGACATTACAACTCAAAGGAAAAGAGGTAAGGCTCCAAATGTAAATTGAATTCTGTCTGTGTGTGTGTATATTACAGATTTACAGGTGCTTTTATTTGAAAGGCTAAATTTAAAATTCAGGATGCAACTGTTTTACTGAAGTTGTAGGCTGCAAAATTTGGCTTCTTAGCAGCCAGTTATTCAGTGCTGAAAGCAAAACCAGATGTGCAAGATGGCATCCAGGGTGCACCTGTGCACTTCTGGTTCTCGTCCTGCTGGACACCATTCTGCTGATGGCGTATAACTTTGATTTGACGATGGTGCTGCCCGTTTGGAACTCAATGCTCCAACTATCGGCCTTTCTTAACCTTGCACAGCTGAACATGCTTTAAGCAGCTGGAAGGACACCCCACTAGTGCCTTCATTCTGTGGCAGTCCAGTGTGCCATCTGCATTTGAGCCACTGCAACAAACCAGAGGGTGCCATGGGGCAGCAAGGGCTATTTGTTGACAACATAGCTCATACCTCTGGTGCGCAACCCACGTCCACATGGGAGCATGCATATAACAAAAGTCATGCTCCCCCAGAAAATATGATAGGGCAGCCCATTGGAGTGTTTAAGCAACGCTTTCACTGCTTGGACCGCTTTGGAGAAGCCCTGCAGTATTTGACAGAGCCAATGTAAAGATTCATGGTAGTCTGCGGCATGCTGCACAAATTCGCCGTCATGAGGGCACAGCCCTTGCCACCAGGTATATGGCAACCAACTGAGGAGGAGGAAGGGAGGAGGCAACCAACTCAGCCCCTCTCCACCTGGACTGTCTGTGATCGACTCATTTGACTGCGATACCAGTAAACGCAACCTTAATTCCCCATTCACCAACAGTCCTACAGCTTACTTTCCCTCTGACACTGATCTTCACAGCATCCACTTGGCCACAAGGAGATGGCAGATTAATTGAACAGGTATTTTGCATCGATCTTCACTATAGAGGATGCAAGCAACATCCCAGAAATAGCTGTAAATCAGGAAATGGAAGGAAGGGAGGAACTCAAGAAAATTACAATCACCAGGGAAGTGGTACTGAGCAAATTGTTGGCACTGCGGCCTGACAAGTCCCTGGGTCCTGATGGACTTCATTCTAGGGTCTTAAAAGAAGTGACTAGTGAGATAGTTGATGCTTTTTGGTTTTAATTTTCCAAAATTCCCTAGATTTGGGGAAGGTTCCATTAGATTTTTTTAATTCATTCATGGGATGTGGGTATCGCTGGCTAGCATTTATTGCCCATCCCTAAATGCCGTGGAGAAGGTGGTGGTGAGCTGCCTTCTTGAACTGCTGCAGTCCATGTGAGGTAGGTATACCCACAGTGCTGTTGGGAAGGGAGTTCCAGGATTTTGACCCAGCGACAGTGAAGGAACGGCAATAAAGTTCCAAGTCAGGATGGTGTGTGACTTGGAGGGAAACTTGCAGGTCGTGGTGTTCCCATGCATTTGCTGCCCTTGTCCTTTCATCGGTAGAGGTCGCAGGTTTAGAAGGTGCTGCCTAAGGAGTCTTGCTGCGTTGCTGCAGTGCATCTTGTAGATGGTACATACTGCTGCCACTATGCATTGGTGGTGGAGTGAGTGAGTGTTTGTGCATGGGGTGCCAATCAAGCGGGCTGCTTTGTCCTAGATGGTGTCAAGCTTCTTGAGTGTTGTTGGAGCTGCACCCATCCAGGCAAGTGGAGAGTATTCCATCACACTCCTGACTTGTGCCTTGTAGATGGTGGACAGGCTTTGGGGATGAGTTACTCATCGCAGAATTCCTAGCCTCTGACCTGCTCTTGTAGCCACGGTATTTATATGGCTACTGCAGTTCAGTTTCTGGTCAATGGTAGCTCCTAGGATGTTGATAGTGGAGGATTCAGCGATGGTAATGCCATTGAATGTCAAGGAGAGATGGTTAGATTCTCTCTTGTTGGAGATGGTCGTTGCCTGGCACTTATGTGGTGCAAATGTTACTTGCCATTTATCAGCCCAAGCCTGGATATTGTCCAGATCTTACTGTATTTCTACACGGACTGCTTCAGTATCTGAGGAGTCGCAAATAGTTCTGAACATTGTGCAATCATCAGTGAACATCCCCACTTCTGACCTTATGATTGAAGGAAGGTCATTGATGAAGCAGCTGAAGATGGTTGGGCCTAGGACACTGCCCTGAGGAAATCCTGCTGTGATGTCCTGGAGTGCAGATGATTGACCTCCAACAACCACAACCATCTTCCTTTGCATTAGGTAAGACTCCAACCAGCGGAGGGTTTTCCCTCTGATTCCCATTGACTCCAGTTTTGCTAGGGCTCCTTGATGCTTTACTCGGTCAAATCCTGCCTTGATGTCAAGGACAGTCACTCTCACCTCACCTCTTGAGTTCATCTCTTTTGTCCATGTTTGAATCAAGGCTGTAATGAGGTCAGGAGCTGAGTGGCCCTGGCGGAACCCAAACTGAGCGTCACTGAGCACGTTATTGCTAAGCAAGTGCTGCTTGATGGTACTGTTGATGACACCTTCCGTCACTTTACTGATGATTGAGAGTAGACTGATGGGGTGGTAATTGGCCGCGTTGGCATGTCTTGCTTTTTGTGTACAGGACGTACCTGGGCAATTTTCCACATTAGAATTAGAATTAGAACATTACAGCGCAGTACAGGCCCTTCGGCCTGTGAAACCATCTGACCTACACTATTCCATTTTCATCCATATGTCTATCCAATGACCACTTAAATGCCCTTAAAGTTGGCGAGTCTACTACTGCTGCAGGCAGGGCGTTCCACGCCCCTACTACTCTCTGAGTAAAGAAACTACCTCTGACATCTGTCCTATATCTATCACCCCTCAACTTAAAGCTATGTCCCCTCGTGTTTGCCATCACCATCCGAGGAAAAAGACTCTCACTATCCACCCTATCTAACCCTCTGATTATCTTATATGTCTCTATTAAGTCACCTCTCCTCCTCCTTCTCTCCAACGAAAACAACCTCAAGTCCCTCAGCCTTTCCTCGTAAGACCTTCCCTCCATACCAGGCAACATCCTAGTAAATCTCCTCTGCACCCTTTCCAAAGCTTCCACATCCTTCCTATAATGTGGTGACCAGAACTGCACGCAATACTCCAGGTGCGGTCTCACCAGAGTTTTGTACAGCTGCAGCATGACCTCGTGGCTCCGAACCTCGATCCCCCGACTAATAAAAGCTAACACACCATATGCCTTCTTAACAGCCCTATTAACCTGGGTAGCAACCTTCAGGGATTTATGTACCTGGACACCAAGATCTCTCTGTTCATCTACACTACCAAGAATCTTCCCATTAGCCCAGTACTCTGCATTCCTGTTACTCCTTCCAAAGTGAATCACCTCACACTTTTCCGCATTAAACTCCATTTGCCATCTCTCAGCCCAGCTCTGCAGCCTATCTATGTCCCTCTGTACTATCCACAACTCCACCGACCTTAGTGTCATCCGCAAATTTACTAACCCACCCTTCTACACCCTCTTCCAGGTCATTTATAAAAATGACAAACAGCAGTGGCCCCAAAACAGATCCTTGCGGTACACCACTAGTAACTAAACTCCAGGATGAACATTTGCCATCAACCACCACCCTCTGTCTTCTTTCAGCTAGCCAATTTCTGATCCAAAGCTCTAAATCACCTTCAACCCCATACTTCCGTATTTTCTGCAATAGCCTACCATGGGGAACCTTATCAAACGCCTTACTGAAATCCATATACACCACATCCACTGCTTTACCCTCATCCACCTGTTTGGTCACCTTCTCGAAAAACTCAATAAGGTTTGTGAGGCACGACCTACCCTTCACAAAACCGTGCTGACTATTGCTAATGAACTTATTCTTTTCTAGATGATTATAAATCCTGTCTCTTATAACCTTTTCCAACATTTTACCCACAACCAAAGTAAGGCTCACAGGTCTATAATTACCAGGGCTGTCTCTACTCCCCTTCTTGAACAAGGGGACAACATTTGCTATCCTCCAGTCTTCCGGCACTATTCCTGTCGACAATAACGACATAAAGATCAAGGACAAAGGCTCTGCAATCTCCTCCCTGGCTTCCCAGATAATCCTAGGATAAATCCCATCTGGCCCAGGGGACTTATCTATTTTCACACTTTCCAAAATTGCTAACACCTCCTCCTTGTGAACCTCAATCCCATCTAGCCTAGTAGTCTGAATCTCCGTATTCTCCTCGGCAACATTTTCTTTGTCTACTGTAAATACTGACGCAAAATATTCATTTAACGCTTCCCCTATCTCCTCTGATTCCACACACAACTTCCCACTATTATCCTTGATTGGCCCTAATCTAACTCTAGTCATTCTTTTATTCCTGATATACCTATAGAAAGCCTTAGGGTTTTCCCTGATCCTATCCGCCAATGACTTCTCGTGTCCTCTCCTTGCTCTTCTTCTTAGCTCTCCCTTTAGATCCTTCCTGGCTAGCTTGTAACTCTCAAGCGCCCTAACTGAGCCTTCACGTCTCATCCTAACATAAGCCGCCTTCTTCCTCTTGACAAGCGCTTCAACTTCTTTAGTAAACCACGGCTCCCTCGCTCGACAACTTCCTCCCTGCCTGACAGGTACATACTTATCAAGGACACGCAGTAGCTGCTCCTTGAATAAGCTCCACATTTCGATTGTTCCCATCCCCTGCAGTTTCCTTCCCCATCCTACGCATCCTAAATCTTGCCTAATCGCATCATAATTTCCTTTCCCCCAGCTATAATTCTTGCCCTGCGGTATTTACCTGTCCCTGCCCATCGCTAAGGTAAACCTAACCGAATTGTGATCACTATCACCAAAGTGCTCACCTACATCTAAATCTAACACCTGGCCGGGTTCATTACCCAGTACCAAATCCAATGTGGCATCGCCCCTGGTTGGCCTGTCTACATACTGTGGCAGAAAACCCTCCTGCACACACTGGACAAAAACTGACCCATCTAAAGTACTCGAACTATAGTATTTCCAGTCAATATTTGGAAAGTTAAAGTCCCCCATAACAACTACCCTGTTACTCTCGCCCCTGTCGAGAATCATCTTCGCTATCCTTTCCTCTACATCTCTGGAACTATTCGGAGGTCTATAAAAGACTCCCAACAGGGTGACCTCACCTCTCCTGTTTCTAACCTCGGCCCATACTACCTCAGTAGATGCCAGTGTTGTAGCTGTACTGGAACAGCTTGGCTAGGGGCGTGGCAAGCTCTGGAGCACAGGTCTTCAGTACTATTGGCAGAATATTGTCAGGGCCCAAAGCCTTTGCAGTATCCAGTGCCTTCAGTCATTTCTTGATATCACGTGGAGTGAATCGAATTGGCTGAAGTCTGGCGTCTGTGATGCTGGGGACTTCAGGAGGAGGCCGAGATGGATCATCAACTTGGAACTTCTGGCTGAAGATTGTTGCAAATGCTTCAGCCTTATCTTTCGCCCTGATGTGCTGGGCTCCCCCATCATTGAGGATGGGGATATTTGTGGAGCAACCTCCTCCAGTTAGTTGTTTAATTGTCCACCACCATTCACGGCTGAATGTGGCAGGACTGCAGAGCTTAGATCTGATCCGTTGGTTATGGGATTGCTTAGCTCTGTCTATTGCATTCTGCTTATGCAGTTTGGCATGCAAGTAGTCCTCTGTTGTACCTTCACCAGGCTGACACCTCATTTTGAGGTATGCCTGGTGCTGCTTCTGGCATACTTCATTGAACCAGGGTTGGTCTCCTGGCTTGGTGGTAATGGTAGAGTGAGGGATATGCCGGGCCATGAGGTTATAGATTGTGGTTAAGTACAATTCTGCTGCTGATGGCCCACAGCGCCTCATGGATGCCCAGTTTTGCATTGCTAGATCTGTTCGAAATGTATCCCATTTAGCACGGTGATAGTGCCACACAACACGATGGACAGTATCCTCAATGTGAAGGCGGGACTTCGTCTCCACAAGGACTGTGCGGTGGTCACTCCTACCAATACTGTCCTGGACAGATGCATCTGCAGCAGGCAGATTGGTGAGGACGAGGTCAAGTATGTTTTTCCCTCTTGTTGGTTCCCTCACCACCTGCTGCAGACCCAGTCTCGCAGCTATGTCCTTTAGGACTCGGTCAGTGGTGGTGTTACCAAGCCACCCTTGGTTATGAACATTGAAGTTCCCCACCCAGAGTACATTCTGCGCCCTTGCCACCCTTAATGCTTCCTTCAATTGGTGAGCAACATGGAGGAGTACTGATTCAATCAGCTGAGGGATGAGACTTCATGGGGTCCGGAGTCGATGTTGAGGACTCCCAGGGCAACTCCTTCCCAACTGTATACCACTGTGCCGCCACCTCTGGTGGGTCTGTCCTGCTCGTGGGACAGGTAAGGAGGACTTTGCAGGGTCGACAGGGCTGGGTTTGCCTTTGTCGTTTCCGGTGCCTAGGTCGTGCCAGGTGGTCCATCCGGTTTCATTCCTTTTTATTGACTTCGTAGCAGTTAGGTACAACTGAGAGGCTTGCTAGGCCATTTCAGAGGGCATGTTAGAGTCACATGCAGAGGGATCTGGGTGTCCAAGTGCAGGAGTCGCAAAAGGTTAGTATGCAGGTACAGCAAGTAATTAGGAAAGCTAATAGAATGTTATAATTTATTGCCAGGTGGAATTGAATACAAAAGTAGGGAGGTTATGCTTCAGTTCTACAGGGCATTGGTGAGACCACATCTGGAGCACTGTGTACAGTACTGGTCTCCTTATTTAAGGCAGGATGTAAATGTGTTGGAAGCAGTACAGAGAAGGTTTACTGGACTAATACCTGGAATGGGTGGCCTGTCTTATGAGGAAAGGTTGGATAGGCTAGGCTTGTATCTGCTGGAGTTTAGAAGAATATGAGGCGACTTGATTGAAACATAAGATCCTGAGGGGCCTTGACAGGGTGGATGTGGAAAGGATGTTTCCTCTTGTGGGAGAATCTAGACCCAGAGGTCACTGTTTAAAAATAAGGGGTCGCCTATTTAAGACAGAGATGAGGAGAAATTTTTTCTCAGCGGGTCGTGAGTCTTTGGAACTCTCTTCCTCAAAAGGCAATGGAAGCAGAGTCTTTTAATATTTTTAAGGCAGAGGTAAATAGATTCTTGATGAGCAAGGGGGTGAAAGGTTATTGGGGGTAGGCGGGAGTTGAGGTTACAATCAGATCAGCCATGATCTTGCTGAATGGCAGAGCAGGCTCAAGGGGCATAGTGGCCTACTCCTGCTGCTAATTTGTATGTTTGTAAATGGTGCATGCTTACACCATCTGCCACTTGTAAATCAGAACATTGTGGGATGAGGGGCAAGTGGAATGTGAGAAGGAGGATTAGGTACGATGATACTGTCACGTTAGATGTTTTCAGCCCCGTTGCTAGCCATGGCCTCAGTCATGGACGCTCCAAATGATAGCTGCCACTGTGTCCTTCAGTGAGGTAAGTACATGCAGCCATTGCTGCATCTGGTTAAGCGCCACGTTCTGCAAGGGAGAGGGAAATGTGTCAGTGTGTGGTGCAATGTATTTGGATCATGGTTAAATAGTTGGCAGTGTGTGCAAGCTGTGACATGTGATTGTGAGGCTTGTAGTAGTGCTAAGTGTGTGAAGGTAAGGTGGGGTAAGGAGAAACTATGAATGTTAGGAAGAGTCATGATTGTCGAGATTGTTAGTAGGCGAGTCCTGGGAGCGTGATGCATTGAGCAATGCATGAGGCTAGTGGTGCAGTTGGTGGGATATGGCATTTGAGGATAGATTCACTGACCTTGACCATTCGTGAGCTCATTGAACCTTTTGCAGCACTACATCCAGGTCTTTGGGGCTAGATTCCTGGCATTGGCCAGCATGACTATCTGGTCCCACTCCCTTTGCAACGTTTGTCTGGAGGGCCCCCTGGCCCCCTATGGATAGATGACATCTCTCCTCTTCTCTATTTCCTGGACTATGGCCTCCCGTGCAATGTCAGAAAATCTTAGAGTCTGCTCTCTGCCATGTTGTCTCATTCTTCTCTTTCTCAGGTCAGAATTAGTTGTAAAATGACTTCCAGTGCCTTCTCTAGCCAGAATGCACTTCCCTTTAAGGCTGGCTTTACGTAGTGCAGGCGAGCTTTAACTTGTATTAGCCTCTCACTATTTTACAGCCCTGCTCAGGCAGGCAGTCACCTAACAGCATGTTTAACGTTGGCTGCATGCTATAATCATTTTAATTAGCAGGCAGCACAGTTTGCATACCCATTTCTGGCCCTGTTCAGTTTCGTGGCCCCAGTGTTTGCCTTCTGACTGAGTGTCAATGCACTAATCACAAGAAAATCTTAATTGAGCCCACTTGACTTTTGAAAGCAAGTTAGTTAACAGTAACAAATCTTCTAAGACATTTTTTTAGTGAAGGTAACATTGTTGCAAGGGGAGGGTTACTGGAGTAGGTGTGGGTAAGAAAATACGTTTGTAATAAATGGTAAAGTAAATGTTTTTGATTAGGTAAATTAATGAGTTCTGTTTCCTCACATACCACATTTGCATTTAATAAATAAATCTCTGCATAGAGTCATATGTGGAACTTTGCAGTCTAATTATAGCAAAAGCCAACAAATTAGTATATTAGGTAACTGCTGGGGAAACCCTTTAAAGATATCTCTCCTGTCCAGAGTATAGCCATCCACCCGGAGTATCTACCTTCCCCTCCATTCAGTCCCTACTGCTGCCTCTTACCCACCTCTGCAGTGAACACCTCTATTACTATGCATTTAGTAGCACCTCTCCTCAGTATTTTCACATCCAGCAACTCCCTTCCCAATGCTTGTGTGCCCAACAATCCAGCCATCCCAGGCCTACAACATGAATCTTCCCATTGATGTCACACCCTGCGTACCCTACTCAGTTCCCCCACCTCCAAAAATGCACATTGCCCTTAGTGCTACCATAGCCAGACACCCATCTTCAGTCCTACCAAACCCTGGTATTCCCTTCCCATTGCTTTCAAGCACCAAGATCCCTACTCTCAGATCTCTAGACCACCTTCCCAATGCTTTTAACCCACATGACTCCCCCAACTCTCCACCACTGTTAAACATAGTTGTTACAATCTACCTGCCTCTTATCTACCTGCAACTTAGAATATTTTCTTACCATTTGCTGCCTGTATCTTGTGCTTTAAAATAAAAAGTAGGGTATAAATTGAACTACAACAATTTGCATTTGTATAGTACCTTTCTTACCACTAGCTCTTCGCTTTCCAACTGCCTTCTATGATTTTTAGCTATCAATGAACCATCCCCATAACTGTTAAGCAGAGCCCCAGTTCCCGTCCCTCTGCCAATAAAGCCATGACCAACACTGGCCTTAAGTTGGTTAAGTACTTTGAGCACCGTTTAAAGTTTTCTGTTCTGGTTTTAAAGAGCACTTGCATCTGATACTGGTCACTTCCAAGAAGCACTGCTTTTCTCACAATAGAGGTGGAATTCCCTAAATGGATTTCCTGTGCTAACTACTTCCAGACTAGAGTCCCAATCTTACTACTCTGACACCCCACCATCAATTCAGGACTCCCATACCCCTTGACCTCCCTGTCACCCCTGCCTCACCCTGCCAAACACATCCTAGTATTCCTGCACCCTGGAACTACCAACTTCTCCACCCCTTAGCCAACCCTGATACCCTTAGCCAGTGCTCCAAAAGCCAGGAACATGGGAGCAGGAGCAAACCATGCAGCCTCTTGAGCATGTTCCACCATTCAATTCGACCATGGCTGAACGGTACCTCAGCTCCTTTTACCCACCTTTGATCCATATCCCTTGATACCCCAACAGAACAAAAATCTATCAATCTCAGTCTTGAAAATTTCAATTGTGGGAGACAGTTCTGGGTTTCCACTACCCTTTGTAGATAAAAGTGCTTCCTGATTTCACTCCAAAATGCTTATCTGTAATCTTAAACTTGTTCTGGAGTCCTCCACCAGAGGAAATAGTTTCTCTGTATCTTCCCTACCAAATTGCTTTATAATTTTAAACACCTTAATTAGATCAGTCCGCAATTTTCTAAACTCAAGGTAATACAAGCCAATTTATGCAACCTGACCTCATAACTTAACCATTTCAGCCCCAGTATCATTATGTTGAATCTATGCTGTACCTTGTTCAAAGCCTTCCTGGTGCGGTGTCCAAATCAAATGCAGTACTCCAGATGGGGTCAGACCAAGACTGTATACAACTAAAGCATAACTTCCTTTTCCTTACATTCCAGACACTTGAGATAAAGGCCAAAGTCTCATTAGCCTATTTGATTTCTTTTTGTGCCTGTGCACTAGCTTTTAGTGAAACTGACACCCAAATTTCTTTGGACCTTTAAAGTTCAGCACCATTTTAACCCTCAGATATCAGATAGAGAAATTCTCAACTCCTTTAGCTGACTAGTTTTACCAGTTTTCAGCTTGTGCAATGTGATTTTGAAGTAGTAAATAACTTATTCCATTCGGAGCATAGCATAAATAAATACAAAATACACTTTTCACAGAATCATTTGTAGATAACCAGAAAATTATAAATTGTGATTCCACCTTGTTGATTGTTTTAGACATGGTATCTTAATCTTTAAATTGTTTTTGTTTTTGATTACGTTTTCATGGAAGAGATACGTGACTGAAAGTTGGAGCAAAGTAGCATTTGAAAGTGCTTTTTCTCTTGCTGTAGGTATCAAAATTGCAAGAGCAGTTAGAAGAAACAATGGAGAAATTGGAGGAAAGCAAGCAGCTCCTTAAAACAAATGAAAATGGTAAGTACACAGCAAAAACATTCTCTCTAATTGCAATCTGGCAGTGGGATTAGATCAATTGGATTGGTGGAACAGAGTAGCATTAATTCTAAATGTTAATGCTTTGCAACCTCGTGGTAACCTTTATACTTGATTTATTTGACAAAGTATCTTAATTTTGTCTCAGTAACTGAATTTGCAATGTTTGCATGGGAATATCCCTTTTTTATTTGTTCGTGGGAAGTGAGCATCGCTGGCAAGGCCAGCATTTATTGCCCATCACTAGTTGCCCTTGAGAAGGTGGTGGTGAGTAATGTTCTTGAACTGTTGCAGCCCATGTGCTGTTAGGGAGGGAGTGCCAGGATTTTTGGCCCAGCGACAGTGAAGGAACGGTGATATAGTTCCAAGTCAGGATGGTGTGTGGCTTGGAGGGGAATTTGCAGGTGGTGGTGTTTCCATGCATCTGTCTCCCTCATTTTCCTAGGCCAGGGGTCTGCAAGCACGGAGCCACATTGTGGACTGAGGTGCAACTGCCGACCTCGATAGATCAAACCTGTTTTGATGGTAATTAAATGGTTAGTTTCATTGTTTTAAACTTTTATTAACAGTGTACTTGTGAGAAAGTATAATTCAATTAACAACTTTGTTGTAAAAACCTTTAAAATGTCGTTGAAATGTGTCTTTCATTATTATTGGCATTCGAGTAACAGCATTGCGGTTTTTAAGATATTACGTTTTTTTGCTAAATTTTTAATGTGGCACTTCTTGTTCTTAAGATTGCCGACCTCTGTTCTAGGTGGTAGAGGTCATGGGTTTTGAAGGTGCTGTTGAAGGAGCATTGACAAGTTGCTGCAGTGCATCTTGTAGATTGTAAACACTGCTACCATTGTATGCCGGTGGTGGAGGGAGTGAATGCTTAAGTTGATGGATGAGGTACCCATCAAGCCGGCTACTTTACCCTGGATGGTGTCAAGCTTCTTGAGTGTTGTTAGAGCTGCACTCATCCAGGCAAGTGGAGAATATTCCATCACACTCCTGACTTGTGCCTCGCAGATAGTGGATCGGCTTTGGGGAGTCAGGAGATGAGATACTCGCTACAGAATTCCCAGCTTCTGATCTGCTCTTGTAGCCATAGTATTTATATAGTTTGTCCGTTCAATTTCTGGTCAATGGTAACTCCCAGGATGTTGATTTTGGGAGATTCAGCGACGGTAAAGCTGTTGAATGTCAAGGGGAGATGGTTAGATTCTTTTTGGAGATGGTCACTGCCTGGCACTTGTGCAGTGCGAATGTTATTTGCCACTTATCAGTCCAAGCCTGAATGTTGTCCAGGTTTTGCTGCATATGGGCACGAACTGCTTCAGTATTTGAGGATGGTGCTGAACACTGTGCAATCATCAGCGAACATCCCCAATTTTGACCTTATGTTGGAGGCAAGGCCATTGATGAAGCAACGGAAAGATGCTTGGGCCTACGACACTACCCTGAGGAACTCCTGCAGTGATGTCCTGGGCCTGAGATGTTTGATCCCCAACAACAACTGTGAGTGCACTGAATTGATTATGGTTTCTTTGTTTCTGTAAGTATCAAATTGGTGCTGTTTTAGAGCCTTAATTAATTGGTGAATCCATCCTTTGCATGACATGATTTATTGGCAAAGGAATGTGACTTTTTGGTGGGGTCCCTTTATGCTGAGACAGATCCAGAATGCAGAAATTGCACTATCTACATTTTCAGCTAAGCCTGAACTTCAGTGGATGTTTCTTGTTAACACTTGACCCCAGTTATTATTAGGGTTTATAGATACTATGCTATTTTAATCCATGTAGCAGACTGAGGTCCTCAAATAGTAGATTCTGAACTGTTTACAGATGACAGAGTGATGTGAACTCTTAAGATTTTGAAGTGGTGTGAGCCTGGGCTAGTCAGTTACTCAAGACTTGTTCTGCCCATGGATCTCTTGTTTTATGACTCATTCATTGCTCATGTCCGCTCATGAGCGGAAGTAACTAATAATGGACCAGTCAGAAGTTAAATGGCTTAGTGGGTGAGTGCACTGGATACAGTAAAGGTTATGGACCCCTGTTGTGCTGAAGGCTTGTGCCCCAGAACTAGTTATGCCCTTATCAAAGCTGTTCCAATACAGTTACAATACTGGCATTTACCGAATGATGTAGAAGATTGTTCTAGTATGTCCTGTCCACAAAGGCAAGACAAATCCAATCCAGCCAATTACTGCCCTATCAGTCTACTCTCAATCATCAGCAAAGCGATGGGAGGTGTTGTTGACATTGTTATTAAGTGGCACTTACTGACTAATAACCTGCTTACCGATGTTCAGCTTGTATTCTGCCAGACTACTTGGCTCCAGACCGCATTATTGCCTTGGTCCAAACATGGACAAAAGAGTTGAATTCCAGAGGTGAGGAGAGAGTGACTGCCCTTGACAACAAGGCAGCATTTGACTGAGTGTGGCATCAAGGAACGCTAGTAAAATTGAAGACAGTGTGAATTGCGGGAAAACTCTCCACTGGCTGGTGTCATACCGAGCACAAAGGAAGATGGTTGTGGTTGTTGGAGGCCAATCATCACAGCCACAGGGCAACACTGCAGGAGTTCTTCAGGGCAGTGCCCTAGGCCCAACCATCATCAGCTGCTTCATCAATGACCTTCCCTCCATTATAGGTCAGAAATTGGAATGTTCACTGATGATTGCACAAGGTTCAGTTTGCTTTGCAATGAAGCACTCAGTGCCCGCATGCAGTAAGACCTGGTCAACATTCAGGCCTGGGCTGATAAGTGGCAAATAATATTCATGCTACATTGCCAAGCAATGACCATCACCAACAAGAGGGAATCTTAATCATCTCCCTATGACATTCAACAGCATCGCCATCACTGAATCCCCACCATAAACATTCTGGAGCTTACTATTGACCAGAAACTTAACTGGTCCTGCCACATAAATACAAGAGCAGATCAGAAGCTGGGAATCCTGCACGAGTATCTCACCTCCTGACTCCCCAAAGCCTGTCCACCATCTACAAGGCACAAGTCAGGAGCGTGACGGAATACTCCCCACTTGTCTAGATGAGTGCAGCTCTAACAACATTCAAGAAGCTCAGTACCAGCCAGGACAAAGCAACCTGCTTGATTGGCAACCATCCACCACCTTAAACATTACTCCCTTCACCGGCACACAGTGGCAGCAATGTGTACCATCTACAAGATGCACTGCAGCAACTCGCCAAGGCTCCTTTGACAGCACCTTCCAAACCCATCACCTCTACCGCCTAGAAGAATAAGGGCAGCAGACGTGAAGGAACACCATCATCTGCAAGCTCTCCTCCAAGTCTCAAACCATCCTGACTTGGAACTATTTTGCCGTTCCTTCATTGTTGCTGGGTCAAAAACCTGGAACTCCCTCCCTAACAGCACTGTGCGTGTACTTATGTCGTATGGACTGCAGTGGTTCAAGAAGGTGGCTCACCACCACCTTCGCAAGGACAATTAGGGATGGGCAATAAATGCTGGCTTTGCTAGCGACACTGGCATACCATGAACAAATCAAAAAATAAGCTCCTGCTCAGATACTTGTGCTTGTTTGCTAACTTAAGCAGTAAGACTCATGATAGTAGAACTGATTAGTCTTATTTTGTCCATTCAAAACCTTTAGAGTAAGTTACAGCATTATTTAAATCTGTCACAGACTAAAGTTAAGGTGTAGTAATATCTCAAGTTTAAAATTCAGATTTCTATTTTAAACACTATATGGTAATAAGTTCAAAACATAAAAGAAACAGTTGTTGAAATAATACCCTTAGTAGTAATGGCCCAGACCTCAATAAGGATGACTGAGTTAAGTGGAGTTTGGGTGAATATAATTGGTGGACCTCTAGATTGGGCTATATATATATATGTGGATTCGCCATGACAATGTTACGGGTAGCTTGTTACAAAACTATAATGTACATGGTACACATGTACACATGATGCCTTAGACTGGAAGATCCAGTTACTGTATGCTTTATAAAAATCAGAAAATGCTGTAAATACACAACAGGTTTGCTACCTTCTGGAAATAAAAAAAGAGGTTAGCATTTCAGGTGGAGATAGTGCATTAGCAATGATCAAAAGGGGAGGAGCGAGCAAGAGCTAAGAACATAAGAAATAGAAGCAGGAGTAGACCATATGACTCCTCAACCCTGCTCCGCCATTCAACATGATCATGGCTGATCTTCTACTTCATCTGCACTTTCCTGCCTGCTCCCCATCTCACTTGATTTCCTAAGAGACCAAAAATCTATCTATCTCAGCATTGAATATACTCAACAACAGAGCATTCACAACCCTCTGCGGTAGAGAATTCCAAAGATTCACTACCCTTTGAGTGAAGAAGTTTCTCCTCATCTCTGTCTTAAATGATAAACCCTTTATCCTGAGACTGTGTCCCCGTGTTCTAGATTCCCCAGTGAGGGGAAACAGCCTCCCAGTGTCTACCCTGTCAAGCCCCTTCAGAATCTTGCATGTTTCAATGACATCACCTCTCATTTTCCTAAACTCCAGAGAGTATAGGCTGAATTTACTCAGCCTATCATAGGACAACCCTCCCAGGAACCAATCTAGTGAACCTTTGCTGTACCACCTCCAAGATAAGTATATTCGTCCTTAGATATGGAGAACAAAACTGCGCACAGTACTCCAGAGCCCTATACAATAATAGCAAGACTTCCTTGTTCTTGTACTCCAACCCCCTTGCAATAAAGGCCAACATGCCATTTGCCTTCCGAATTGCTTGCTGTACCTGCATACTAACTTTGTGTTCCTCGTACAAGTACACCCAAGTCTCTCTGAACATCAACATTTAAAAGTTTCATGTCTTTTAAAAAATATTCTGCTTTTATATTCCTACTACCAAAGTGAATAACCTTGCACCTTCCCACATTATACTCCATCTGCCATGTTGCTCACTCAATCTGTCTGTATCACTTTACAGCTTCTTTATGTTGTCACAGCTTACATTCCTACCTAGCATTGTATCGTCAGCAAACTTGGATACGTTAGTCTTGGTCTCTTCATCTAAGTCATTAATCTAGATTGTAAGTAGCCGAGTACCAACACTGATCCTTGCGATACTCCGTTAGTTACACCCTGCCAACTTGAAAATGCCCCGTTTATCCCTCATCTTTGCTTCCTGTCCGTTAACCAATTCTCCATCCATTTGAACGTTTTACCCCGAACTCCATGAGCCCTTATCTTACATATTATCCATTTGCATGTCACCTTATCGAATACCTTTTGGAAATCCAAGTATGCTGCATCTACTGGTTCCCCTTTACCCACCCTACTAGTTATATCCTCAAATAACTTTAATAAATCTGTCAAACATGATTTTCCTTTTGTAAACCAGGCTGACCCTGTCTGACTGATCTATGATTTTCTAAGTGCATAGGAACATAAAGGTATAGGAGTAGGAGTAGACCATGTGGCCTCTTGAGCCTGCTTCGCCATTCAATACAATCATGGCTGATCTTTTGCATCAATTCCACTTTCCTGCCCACTCCCCATATTCCTTGATTTCCTGAGAATTGAAAAATCTATCTACTCCAGCCTGGAATATACTCAATGATGGAGCATTCACAGTTCTCTGAGTAGACAAAGATTCACAACTCACTGAGTGAAGAAATTTCTCCTCATCTCAGTCCTAAATGATAGATCCCTTATCCTGAGACTATGTCCCCTTGTTCTAGATTCCTCAGCCAGGAGACTTTCAGAATCTCATATGTTTCAATGAGATCACCTCTCATCCCAGGGACCAATCTAGTGAACCTTCACTGTACTGCCTCCAAAGTAAGTATATCCTCCCTTAAATACAGTACTCCAGGTGTGGTCTCAGCAAAGCCATACACAATTGTAGCAAGACTTCATTGTTCTTGCACTCCAGTTCCCTGCAATAAAGGCCAACATGCCAGTTGCCTTCCTAATTGCTTTCTGTGCCTGTATGCTAGCTTTCTGTGCTCCATGTACAAGTACACCCATGTCTCTCTGGACATCAACACTTAAAAGTTTCACACCTTTTGAAAAAATACTCTGCATACCTAAGACTTGCTTAATAATAGATTCCAGCATTTTCCCGATGACTGATGTCAGACTAACTGGCGTGTTGTTCCCTGTTTTCTCTCTCCCTCCTTTCTTGAATAGCAGTAATACATTTGCTATCTCCAATCTGCTGGGACCATTCTAGAACCTGGGGAATTTTGGAAAATCATAAACAGTGCATGCAATTTCTCTGCAGCTACCTCTTTTAGAACCCTAGGATGTAGGTCATCAGATACTGGGGATTTGTTGGCTTTTAGGCCCTCAAGTTTCTGTAATACTTTTTCTCTGCCGATATTATTACTTCAAGTTCCTTGTTCTTATGAGGCCATTGGTTGCCCTCTATTTCTGGTATGTAATTTGTGTCTTCTACTGTGAAGACAGAGGCAAAATATTTTTTCAACATCTGTGCCATTTCTTCATACTCCTTGATCATTTCTCCTGTCTCTTGGGGCCAACATTTACTTTAGCTACTCTCTTTATATACTTACAAAAACTCCTACTATCTGTTTTTCTGTTCCAAGCTAGTTTACTCATGTTCTATTTTTTCTTTTTTACCAATTTTTGGTCACCCTTTGCTGGTTTCTAAAATTCTCCCAATCCTCAGGCTTACTATTAGTCTTCGCAACATTATACACCTCTTCTTTTAATTTAATACTATCCTTCTCTAGTAAGCCATGGATAGATCTTTCTTGCTCAGTTTTTATTTTTGAATGGAATGTATTTTTGTTGAAAAATTTGAATTGTTTCTTTAAATGTTCTTCACTGTTTATTTACAGTAATACCTTTTCGTTTATTTACCCAATCAATCTTAGTCAGCTTTCCCCTCATACTTATTTAATTGGATTTGTTTAAGTTTAAGCTTTTTTTGGACTTGAGTATGTTGCTCTCAAACTTAGTATGTAATTCAATTGTATTATGATCACTTCTTCGCAGAGGGTCTTTTATTATGAGATTACTAATTAACCCTGCTTATTACGGGTTGTTTCCACAATGTATTGTTGCAGGAAACTGTTGTGAAAGTATTCTATAAACTCACTTTCCATTTTACTTTTGCCAATTAATAAGAAGATTAAAGTCCCCCACAATTATTACCTTGCCTTTGTTACAAGCTTCAATTATTTCTTACTTAATGCTCTATCCAGTGGTATAACTACTCCTACCAGCATTATAATAATTATAATTATTGATTCCTGGGATGGCAAGACTGATGTATGGAGAGAGATTGGGTCAATTAGGCTTGTATTCACTAGAGTTTAGAAGAATGAGAGGGGATCTCATAGAAACCTACAAAATTCTAACAGGACTGGACAGACTAGATGCAGGAAGGATGTTCCCGATGGCAGGGGAGTCCAGGACAAGGGGTCACAATCTAAGGATAAGGGGTAAGCCATTTAGGACTGAGATGAGGAGGGATTTCTTCACCCAGGGAGTGGTGAACCTGTGGAATTCTCTACCACAGAAAGCAGTTGAGGCCAAATCATTAAATATATTCAAGAAAGAGTTATATATAGCTCTTAGGGCTAAAGGAATCAAGGGATACAGGGAGAAAGTGGGAACAGGGTACTGAGTTTGGACGATCAGCCATGATCGTATTGAATGGCGGTGCAGGTTCGAAGGGCCGAATGGCCTACTCCTGCTCCTATTTTCTATGTTTCTAGAACTGTTAAAACCCTTGTTGCTTCTAATCTCCACCTACACTGATTCTACTTCCTGATCTTCTGAGCCAAGACCCTTTCTTACTATTGTCCTTATGTCATCCTTTATTATAAGGATGGTCAAGAGAGTGTGGGAAAATGGTGGACTGATACGGAACACAAAAGTCCGAGTTTATCAAGCCTGTGTCCTCAGTACCTTGCACTACAGCAGCGAGGCCTGGACAACGTATGTTGAGCCAGTGGCACTTGAGATGGCTTGGCCATGTGAGCCGCATGGAAGATGGCAGGATCCCCAAGGACACATTGTACAGCGAGCTCGTCACTGGTATCAGACCCACTGGCCGTCCATGTCGCTGCCTTAAAGACGTCTGGAAACGCGACATGAAGACCTGTGACATTGACGACAAGTCGTGGGTGTCAGTTGCCAGTGATCGCCAAAGCTGGCAGACAGCCATAAAGGCGGGAATAAAGAGTAGCGAGTCGAAGAGACTTAGCAATTAGCAACAAAAAAGACAGAAGCGCAAGGAGAGAGCCAACTGTGTAACAGCCCCGACAACCAATTTTATCTGCAGCACCTGTGGAAGAGTCTGTCACTCTAGAATTGGCCTTTATCGCCACTCCAGGCGCTGCTTCACAAACCACTGACCACCTCTAGGCGCTTACCCATTGTCTCGAGACAAGGAGGCCAAAGAGAGATTATAAGAGCTATTCTTCCTTTTCCATTCTGCCCATCATTTTGAAATGTTATGTACCCTGCATTCTTTATTTCCCAACCTTGGTCACCTTGCGATTAGCTCAAACCCATTTATCTCGATTTGTGCAGCTTGTTTGTCTATCTTGTTATGAATGCTTCATGCATTCAGATAAAGAGCCTTTAAATTAATTTTTTTATCATTATTCTTTGCATGGACCATATTCACTACTGCATTATTACTGTTAAACTCTGTCTTTTCCTGTCCAGCTCTGCTTGTCCTTACCCAAATTACTGCACTGCTCTATTGCCTCCACTTTTCTCTTTAAATTTGTACATTTCTGTTCACCTGCCCCCTTCCACACCTCTTTTATTTTAAAGTCCTATCCACAGCCCTTAGTTATACCATTTGCCAGGATGCTGATCCCAGCCTGGTTTAAGTGGACCGCATCTCAACGTAAGGTGTTTTGGTGTCAGTGCCCCATGAGTCGAAATCCCTTCTTCCCACACCACTCTGAGCCATGTATTTAATTCTCTAATCTGCTTGACTCTATGCCAAAGGCTCAGGTCGTAATTCAGAGATTATTCCACTTGAGGTTCTGCTTATTAATTCAGAACCCAGTTCCTCAAACTCCCTCCACAGAACCTCATTCTTAGTTATACCTGTGTTGTTGGTTCCTACATGGACCACAACAATTGGATCCCCTCCCTCCCACTCCAAGATCTTTTCCAACTGCAAGGTGATGTCCCGAATTCTGGCACCGGGCAGGTAGCACAACCTTTGGAACTCCTGGTCATGGCTGCAGAGAACAGTATCTGTCTATGCTATCCCCTACTACGAACACGTTCCTTTTTACTCATCCTACTTGAATGGTCTCCTACACCATGCTGACATGGTCAGTTTGCCCATCCTTTCCACAGTCCTGTTTCTCATCCACACAGGCAGCAAGTACCTCGTGCCAGTTGGA
This sequence comes from Heterodontus francisci, assembly GCF_036365525.1. Classification (NCBI taxonomy): domain Eukaryota; kingdom Metazoa; phylum Chordata; class Chondrichthyes; order Heterodontiformes; family Heterodontidae; genus Heterodontus; species Heterodontus francisci. The sequence continues at coordinate 84,521,267 of NC_090378.1, forward strand.
CAAAACCAAGGGCCACGGTTCCTTCATCGTTACATCCTGGATCCCTATACCTGCCTGACTCGCAGTCACACTCTCCTGCCCCTGACCATTGCCCACCTCTAAAATACTGCTTCCCTAAGGGGTGTGGCTGCCTCCCGGAACAAAGTGTCCTGGTAACTCTCCCCATTCCAGATGCCCTGCAATGGCTGGATCTTAGTCTCCAGCCCAATAACTCTGAGCCAAAGTTCCTTGAGCTGCAGACACTGCAGATTTGCTTATCCAGGACCAGAATGCTGTCCAGAAACTTCCACATGCTGCAGCTACATCACACCACTTGCTCTGCCATGGCTATTCATTCAAACATACAAATTAGGAGCAGGAGCAGGGCACTCGGCCCCTCGAGCCTGCTTCGCCATTCAACAAGTTCATGGCTGAACTGACTACTCCACATTCCCGCCTACTCCGATAATCTTTCAGCCCCTTGCTTATCAAGAATCTATCCACCTCTGCCTTAAAATATTTAAAGACTCTGCTTCCACCGCCATTTGAGGAGGAGAGTTCCAAAGACTCTTGAACCTCTGAGAAAAGATTTCTCCTCCTATGTGTTAATTGGGTGACCCCTTATTTTTAAATAGTGACCCCTAGTTCTAGATTCTCTCACAAGAGGAAATATACAAAATATACAAACTGGGTGGTTTTATTTTAATTTTAAAAAGTCACAACAGATTTAACTCTCAGCCGAACAATATATTCCATATCCACCCAGTCAAGACCCCTCAGGATCTTATATGTTTCAATCAAGTCGCCTCTTACTCTTCTAAACTCCAGCCTAAACAAGCCTAGCCTGTCCAGACTTTCCTCATAAGACAATCCACCCATTCCAGGTATTAGTCTAGTATCCAAACTGTTTACTTGGTTAATTAGTTGAACAATAATTTTAATCGATTATTTTAGTTGTATAATTAATTCGTTTGTCTAGTTTATTTCAACAATTTAAAAAAGTAATAGTAAGTTACGGCTATATTCAAGATTACGAATATGCAAAAAAAGCATGTTAATAGCCTATAAACAGTTTTGAAAGGCAAAGAAGAGTTGGAAAATACTAGCTGAGATTCAAAGTTCATCCCAGGCTGTGGAAATATATTAGAAAAACAGAAGATACACAAAACAACAGCAAGGAAAGGTCCACACTGGAATTTGATTAGCTGCCTCTGCAATGGTTTCAAAATCTAAAATTGCTAAAACCAACATTCAGACCAGAGGACTCCTGGGTACCAGGAGGAAGATGAGATACTGTTGTTGGAGCTGTGTGAGTAGTGAAAGTTTTAAGGTTGGAGTGTGCAAGAGCAAAATAGCAAGCGGTAGGGATTGTGTTTCTAAACAGAATGGAGATATTTGGTAAAGGAGCCCCCAATATAGAAGAGACCACACTGTGAGCAGCAAATTGGGCCCACCAAGTTGGATGAAGTGCATGTAAATCATTATCATACATGGAAAAGTATTTGGACTTCCAGATGGTACAGGAAGAAGCAAATGGACAGGGTTTGCATGAGGAAAATGCCTGGGAAGAGCAACTTGTTGTATGGGTAATGGGAAAGTGAAAGAAAGAATGTCATGAAGACTTTGGCTCCTAAGATCCGAGGGAGGTAGAGGTTGCTTGGCACTTGGGTCATATCATAGTTGTGGGAATGATCGGAAGATACAAAGGCAAATAGGGTTCAAGAGAGGTGGGAGAAGGAGTAAGAGTAAAACCTCAGTGAAGGAAAAAAGCAAGACATTTCAGAATCAAATTAGTTGTAAGAGTATGTGAGTTTGGAATAGATATTTATAGAATACAAGTTTCAGTAATTGGAGACAATTTTAAAAGAAATGATTACCAGAGTAGATGAATTCTGTGGGATGTTGGACATGATCTTTGTCAGGATGATTGGACAGAGTATATGTATGTGTGCTAGATGACCAAGTGACACAAGCTGAAGCTGAACTTGGAACCTTTCCCAGTGCATTTAGAAAAATCTTGCACTCAATTGGTACTCCAGCATTCCTTAGTAAATCATCTTTTCCAAAGAGACAGCAACAAAAGTTTGATCCTCCAGCTCTCTTCCAGACAGTCGATTACTTCCCAGTGTAGAACTCAGAGCCACATAAATGATGACACTGAAAGAATAGCACTGCAAAAGAGGAAATTTAATTGCCTAAATCTTCTGGATGCACTACATCAGTAGCTTTTGGACAATAATGAACCGACATTCAAATCCTCATGAAACAGGCTGACCAAATCCTCATGGAACAGACTTGTCTTCCTTTTGATTCTCCAAAAGTTAACAAAATTACCAAAAATTCTCCAAAAGAGAGAGAAAGAAGACCAGGAAAGTGGAACAGAACAGTCAGAGATGGATCATGTAAAGATAAGATGAGTCGAAATAAGACATTCATTTCTGCAGGTCAGAGCCAGCACAGGAAGCAGCGCCAACAACTATCATTGTAAAAGAGGAAGAGATCAAGGAAATGGCCTGAGCAGGATGAGTACAAAAAGGGTGAAATTTATTCTGTCAATAAAAGTGGGAAATCTCCAACTGATAGGACAACTTTTTCATAAAAATTTAATGAAAGGAATGTTTTTCCCAGGGTGTTCCAACTACCCTTTGAAAAGATGAGAAGAAGTGTTGGTTATCATAGTGACAACCATTTCAAAACATTCTGGGAGCCAGATAATCAATAATTATCAAAGCAGGAAAGTGTGTCAAAGAATGATGCATGTAGGTAGACGGAACTGGCAAGGAAAGAGAAGTGGGAGATGAACTTGGAGATCACCAGGCTTAAGCAATGGACGTGCCTGGAACTTGTACTTGTACCTGTATTTGTGAATCTTCGGGAGAAAGTAGAAAGTGGTTTTGCAAGGTTAGGACATAATGATTAAAGGCAGGGAATGGTGGGGATGGGCAAATGGAGATCTTCAGAAGCTACAAGCTCAGTGGCATTCTGGGACATGATGGTTTGTTGTTCACATAGGATCATGGTCAAGAAAGAGATAGGGTGATCAATCCAGAAATTGCTCAACTGGTACTTTCATTGTTGCTCTTCCATTGCTGTATGTGGCAGTATTTGGCTTGTCATCCTGTATTGATTTTTATAAGTTATTTAGCAAGATGTGAGATAGTGCAGGAAGAAACCAGGCTGACTCTTTTTCAGTGGGGTGGGGGATGGGGAGTATAGAAAGGGAGAAAAATCAGTGGCTTTCTTGCACATTCTGCAATTTGGCCATAGCGAGTTCAAGGTTTTTCCACCACACAAAAGCAGGGTTTATTATCACAGAATTGTTATAGTGCAGAAGGTGGCCATTTGGCTCATCGAGTCTGCACCTGCTCCCTGAATGAACAATTCACTTAGTGCCATTCCTCCGCCTTCTCCCCGTAACCTTGCACATTCTTCCTTTTCATATAATAGTCTAATTCCCTTTTGAATGCTTCAATTGAACATGGCTCCACCACACTTTCAGGCAGCGCATTCCAGACTTGAAACACTCGCTGTGTTAAAAAGTTTTTCCTCATGTCGCTTTTGCTTCTCTTACCCATTACACTCGTTCTCGATCCTTTCACAAGTGGGAACAGTTTCTCCCTATTTGCTCTGTCCAGGCCACTCATGATTTTGAATGCCTCCATCAAATCTGCTCCCAGTCTTTTCTCCAAAGAAAACAGTCCTAACTTCTCCATGCTATCTTCAGAACTGAAGTTCTTCGTCCTTGGAACCATTCTCCAATGCCTTCACATCTTTCCTAAAGTGTGGTGCCCAGAACTGGATGCAATACTCCATTATGTTGTGTTGTATTTCCTAGTAAGATCAGGGTTTTAAAGTAAGCCTGCAGGACTACTTGCAGTTTCACTGTTGTGTTGTGTTATTATTTGCTTGAACTGGGTTTAGTTGCCCATATTCATATTAGTCAAAATGTTTTATATAGCCAATAGCAAGGTGGTACAGGAAAATGCTGAAAGAGGAGGATAGAAGACATGAGAAGAGAGAGGATACAGGGAAAATGAATGGATTGTCTTGTACATTCTGCAGGGGAAGCAGCATTGTTGGAGGTCTGAGCTTCTTAGCCAGGGAGAGTGTACACGTGTGTATGCACGAGACTTGTGACAAGAAAGAAAAAATATGTTTTGGGAAAGACAATAAAGGGTTCAATTCTCCTTGTGTGAAATTGACAGTTCACGAACATTTTATTTGGTATGTAACCTCTTTTTTCTCATCCTTAAGTGATTACATGGCTCAACAAACAACTTAATGAAAACCAAATGATGAGGAAGCAAGAGATAATGGGACCATCTGGGATAGTTTCTGCTTCTGGAAGTAATGGTATCTTCAAAAGAGGAACTGTACATCACAATATAGTAAGGAAATTGATGCTTTTAATATACCAAATATGATCTAAAGATTGAATCATAATTCAGGTATCTAGAGCTGAAATGCGAGGATTGCAAAGCAGTGTGATTTCAGCAGTCAGTGTTTCTTAATTCTGTCGTAGTGGTTACATTAAGACTTGAAAACCATAGTTTTAGTGCTGAAAGTATAGTAACTTATTTTTTTCCATTTTTCTGGCCAAATTTCTCAGCGACTCTGCCACTTTGGAGGAGGGCTATCCTGTGGTTTTATTGGTCACTCTTTGCAGCGATGAAGTGGACAGGGCAAAATTCAGAGGGACTAGCAACCAACACAATATGAAAGGTTCAAATTTGCCATTGTCTCTGTATGAGTCCAGCTGCACATTAAGATGAGTTGGAGGAGTGGGAAGAAGAGTCACCAGAACACTTCTGGTAGCTCCATAATGATAAACTCCAGAAAGCTTGTTATAGAAGGATAAGGCTGGAACATATATTTACCCAGTTTCACAATTCATGTGCAGAGTAAAAGCATTTCAAACATGTAGCTCTACACACTGTTACGACCAGGTGCAAAAGGTGTCTAGGGGTCTGTTATTATCATCACCTGGTCTTATTGTAACAGGGTTTAATTTTAAACACTGTTTTGAGTTCCCCCTTTGTGAAGCTTTGTTCATAACTTTCCAATTATAAGGCAAAGAAATGAGCACAAACAGGCTTTCTTTGGTTTAAAGAAGAAAGATGAAATTTATTAAACCTTAGACTCTAATAAGGTTATTCCTTTGGATATACGACGTGCCCACACTAGCATGCACATGTGATACACACATGCAAATAGGGACAGAAAAGAGCAGAAGAAAAGATAAGTAGAACAGTTTGAGACAATCTTTTGTTACTGTGCTTCGAGCTTGCTGTAGTCCTTGATTGAAGCTATGATCTTGCGTTTCGTTGGGGCCCAGTGTTTCTTTTATACCTTGTTCATGTAGGAGACTTTTTCTCTTTGAGTTTACGTGTCTTTCAGGGTTTCCAAAGCGGGTGAAAGCGAGATGAGTGCAGACAAGAGAGAGGTCTTATCAAACCAGGAGCTTTCACAGTTCGAATCCTTTCTTGGAAGTTCAAATCTCAGTCAGCTAGTCACATGACTAAAACTGGTCTGACCACTTCTTCTGTGTATTAGGGAAGCAATGACTGGGTCCCTTTTGTTCCAACACTGCTAGTACTATGCAAATGTTCTTCCAGTCAGGGTCTTGCAATTTTAAGTTTGAATGTTCATTTGGCGAAATCATGTGTGCCTCAGTTTTGGCAGGTGGAAGGTTTGCCTGACACCTCCACACCCAGGGGAATGAAATGCGATTTCTTAAAAAACGGCGCTTTTCATTACAGAGTTTGAGAGAAATATAAGATACAGAAAGAAAAACCATGCATTTCTCTCATTCATTTACCAATCTTAAAGCCTATTTAAAATGGTCTTTTCTGGGTGCCAGGGCTGCTTTGATTTTCTCTCTTTTTTTTCTCAGGAAAGTTAGTAGTGGGGGGGTGCAGATCTATCCTGAACTCCCTGATTCATACAAAGACTTTTGGCTTCAGGGGATGGGTGATTCCTTTTTCCTCTGACTGTTGGGGGTGGAGTCTATGTTACTCTCCCCTTTGTTCTCTGCGATACTCCTACCTGCAGGTATTTGTGCAGACTTAACTGCATTCTCCTGTGATACTTCGACTAGGTGAGGCATCACCCTAACGGTTTCTCTGCCCCCTAGAGGTTTCTCTTTGTCTCTGCAGGTTCCTGTAAATGCTGATAGCAACTCTGATGGAGGTGTTTCTAGAGTCTGCAATCACATAGGAGGATGTGGTGTCTAACTTTTCACATTTTTTGGGGTTGGTTGATCAGACAGTAGGGGTTTTCATCCGGGATTCTTCCCAGACTTCCTTTAACCTGCCCTCTTGGTCACTTTTATCCCTCCTCTTTCTAAACTTTTGCCAGCCTTGTGCCTGCCTGTCCCCTTTTGTTCTCTGTCCTTTACAGTTCACCAGCTGTCTGCTGGAGGGTCCTCCTAACACCAGTACAGGACTTAGGGGTACAGGTGTCACTGTAGGTTGGGGTTTCCCCATAACCTGGCACATGTGCCAACTCCTGCAGTACTCCACCACATCTTTGTGGAGTTTTGGCCAGTCAAACTGCTGTCTTATGTGAGCTTTGGTCTTTTGTATACCGGCATGTACAGCTACTGTAGTCTTGTGGCCCTTAATATTTCTGCCCGGTACCTCTGCGGCACCACTAACTGGAGAACCACAGTCCATTCCTTGCCCTCAGGTCTGTGAGGAGAACTCCATTTCCTCATCAGTACCTCATTCTTTAAATAGTATCAATCAGGGACTCCCTCTGCTTCACTTTCAGACTGGGCAGCCTGTGCTAACTCTTGCAATACTGGGTTGGCTCACTGAGCCTCAGCTAGGGAAAATCCATTTAATTAATTCCCTGGGTCTCCTAATTTTCCAAGGAAAGTCTTGGACAGGCAGACCTCATGGTCATTTGCCTGCAGTGCCAAAGCAGTCTCCTCTGGGGGAGCTAGTTTGATCATGGCCTGACCCACTACACATTCAGGGAAACTGCAGGAGACCGTCTCCTGCCTCTCTGACCTCCTGCAGTCTTTCATTACTTGGGGGGCTACCACCTTCACCCTTGCCAGATTGTTACCTAGGACCAGGTCAACCCCATCCACACGTAATCTAGGGACAATCCCTGCAGACACTGGTCCTGAATCCAGGTCGCACTCCAGGTGCACCCGGTGTACAGGTACAGGCATACACTGCCCTCCAGTACCATTCACCATTCTGGTGTTCACTGCACTCTCTGGGGGAAAAGTCAGGCCTTTTCCCAGTAACAGGGATTTAGTCGCTGCTGTGTCCCTGAGAATTACTGTGGGCTTGCTTGCCCCACTCGAGGGTTATGGGGTTACTTTCTCTTCAAACACAAAACACTGATAACTTTTCCTGCACTGGGTTACACTCTTACTGCAGTTAGAACCACAGCTTGTTCTGTGTTTTCCATCAGGGCCTCGTCTTCACTGAGAGGGTGTGTCCTGATTAACCCCACCAGTTTCCCCTTTAGTTTCCAGCAGTCAGCTTTTAAATGCCCTGTTTTATTACAAGGAAGCACACAGGTCTCCAGGTCTCACTCTCGCTCACAGCACCTTCCTTTTTGGCTGGACAAGGACCCCCTATGTCTCCTGCTTGCCTTTCTCTTCCAGGACTGCCTGGGCTTCTAGCACCTTCCCACCCTTTGTCCTTTTTGGATTTGTGGGGGTGATCAGGAAAGGTTCTCCCCAGGCAAACTGACTAATAAATTAAAGCAAATTCATCAGCCAGAACGGCTGCTTGCCGGGCTTCCTGAACCCGCTGCTCCTCTACATGGGTTTTTATTGAGAATGGGAGAGCGTTTTAAATTCCTCTAACAGGATTACTTCTTGGAGAGTCTCATAGCTGAGCTGTACTTTTAAAGCCCTCAGCCACTGGTCAAAAGACAGCTGCTTGCTTCTTTCAAACTCCAGATAAGTTTGATTGGCTTGTTTTGTGAGGGTTCTAAACTTTTGGTGATAGGCTTCGGCTACTAAATCATATGCTCCGAGGATAGCATTTTTGGTGAGTTCATAATTTGATGAACTCTCATCTGGCAGCAAGGAATAAACTTCATGGGCTTTTCCAGTTAGTTTGCTTTGCAATAAAAGAGATCAGGTCTCAGCTGGCCATTTTAGCTGCCTTGCCAGTTTCTCAAAGAACCCAGTCCTGAATTGTGCTGTTCCATATTGGCCATGCTTTCACTAGGGTTACTCTGTCGTCCCCTAGTTAACTCAAGCTGCTTCAACTCTTTCTTCGCATTCTTTCCAGACTTTTCTCTCTCTCTTCCACCTGCCTTTCATTTTCTTCACATTCCTTTTGGAAGGCCCTCTCTTTCTCCCTCTCCCTTTCCTCAAATTCAAGTTTCCTCTGTTCCAATTGTATCTTTGCTTACAATACCCTGTTGGATTCTGTTTCTAACACTGCTTCTGCTTCTTCAGATTCAAGGGAAAAATGGTTGGCCACTAGCCTTAAGAGTTCAGACTTCCTAGCCTTGCCACGTACAGTGATCCTACACTGCTCAGCCATTTTCCTCAATTCCTGCATAGTGCTTTTAACTTATCCCAAGTTATTTCACCTTGGCTTGGAGAGCTACTTGCTTCAGTTGCAGACATATTAGTATTCAATCACACACAACCACAAGAAAACCTGTATTGATTTGCTCTTTTTGATTGGGAACAATTTGGCTTCCCACTTCCAATTTCACTTGTTCGTCTGTGGGTAACAATCTGGATGCTAGCACCCAATTTCTGTTACGACCAGGTGAGAAATGTGCCTAGGGGTCTGTTACTATCTTCACCTGGTCTTATTGTAACAGGTTTAATTTTAAACGCACTGTTTTGAACTCCCCTTTTTATGAATCCTTGTTCACAACTTTCCAATTATAAGGCAAAGAAATGAGCACAAACAGGCTTTCTTTGGATTAAAGAAGAAAGATTAAATTTATTAAACCTTAAACTTAAATTCTAATACAGTTAATGTGTACAGATATACAACGCGCCCATGCTAGCATGCACACGCGATACACACATGCAAGTAGGAACAGTAAAGAGCAGAAGGAAAGATAAGTAGAACAGTTTGAGGCAAATTCTTGTTACTGTGCTTCGAGCTCGCTGTAGTCCTTGATTGAAGCTATGGTCTTGTGTTTCGTTGGGGCCCAGTGTTTCTTTTAAACCTTGTTCACGTAGGAGACTTTTTCTCTTTGAGTTTACATGTCTTCAATGGTTTCCGAAGCTGGTGAAAGCGAGATGAGTGCAGACAGGAGAGAGGTCTTATCAAACCAGCAGCTAGGAGCTTTCGGAGTTCGAATCCTTTCTTGGAAGTTCAAATCTCAATAGTCAGCTAGTCATGTGACTAAAACTGGTCTGACCACTTCTTCTGTGTATTGGGAAGCAACGACTGGGTCCCTTTTGTTCCAATACTGCTAGTACTATGCAAATGTCCTTCCTGTCAGGGTCTTGCAATTTTAAGTTTGAATGTTCATTTGGCGAAATCATGTGTGCCTCAGTCTTGGCAGGTGGGAGGTTTGGCTGACAACACAAATCCCTTTCCCAATCCCAGTGAGTGTCTGCTTTTAAGTGCTCAACTAAAACCCCAATAAACCCCCTTCACCTGCATATAATCACACAATTAACAGAGTCCCTCTTTCTTTTACAATACAACTTAGATTAACATGCTCAAGCAATACTTCAAAATAAATCAAAATTAAATTCCATATTGGGCACAAAGATTTTTTTTTAAATTGTGAGACACCCCTCATTCAGCACCTCCAACAATTTCTTTGCACTCTCATTCTTCTTTGTAAAACAATCGGATAGCTGATGACTTGCATCAACCCATTTAAGTTTGGAGATTTCCTTTTTCTCCAGCATTTATTTCAATCCAGCAAGGTCAATACGTAGTCTTTTCTCACTCACCCTTTTTGTAGAGTGTACATTATCCCATAAAGAACAATTATTCACATAACATTCAATGGATATCCTATCTTCAGGATGTCCCTTGTTCAGAATTTCACCCAAAATATTTGACAAATAGAACCCCATGTCCACTGCCTCCACAAGACTCAGTATTTCTGCAGCTAACGTGCTTTTCACAACCCGTTTTATTTTCTTAGCCTCCCAAGCTAAAGGACAACATTTCCCATTTTCCCCATCAGAAATATTACGAAACCAGCTGCACTCGAATACCCATCAGCAAAATTAGCATGTGAAGCATCACTAAAAATTATTTGCTTCATGTTCTTTGGGTCACCTAAGGATGGGAACTTCAGTACTCATTTCTCCAGATTTAGTTTTTTCAGTGTTTTATTTGCCCTTAAAACATTCTCAACTTCTGGATGTTTCAACATCGTGCTTAACTCCCAGCACATTAAAACTAACATCAGGCCTAGTCTGAGAGCCCAACCAGTTTAATTGGGCTTTTCAATTGCTCAATCTCTGCTTTAGATAGATCATCATCCTTCTGTGATGACCTAACACGATTAACCGGGATGGGAGTAACACTCTATAAATAGGATTATTGATTCAAACTTATTCCAGACTTAGTCTGTTTAATATCTAAACCAATATATTTAAAGGCCCCACAAGCCTGACTCCCAATCTTAAATTCTGCCTTAATCTTAATAACATATTTCTCAAAATTTGCAGTACCACCCCATAAGAAATCATCAACGTGCATCATGAAGGTGCCTGAAAGTTTCCCTCTATGATACCAATAAAACTTCGCAGGATCTGCTTTTAGTTGAACACAACCAATTTTCAACAAAACAGATCTCACCGAGAAATACCACACCCTGGAAGCATCATTAAAGCCATAGACGCATTTGTTCAGTTTCCATAATTTTCCTTCTGCATCTGCTGCCTCTTTAGGTGATTTCAGATATACTTCTGTCTGAAAAGTATCACCTTGCAGAAATGCAGCTTTTATGTCAATGGATCTACATTCCCATGAATATGTGGCCAAAAGAGCCAAAAGGATTTTCAAGATTACTTTTCCAGCTGTGGGAGAGTCCACTCTAACATCGGTATTCCCCCAGTCGCTCTTCAAAACCCCTCACAACTAACCTCGCTTTAGCCTTATAAGTTCCATCGGGAAGGACTTTTTCAGTACAAGTCCATCTATGTGACAAGGCCAGCTGTCCCCTATCTGGTACCTCAGAATAGACTCAAAACTCTCTAATTCCTTATGTTTTGCACCTCTTATTCTCAAGTTTATTGGCAGCCACTAAAACTTCACGATCATGAGGACTGCTGCTTTTAGTTCTATTCGGAGACTGCCCTCTAGCCTTCGTTTCATTGTGTAATCTGTTCATCCTACGGCCTCTATTAGCACTTTGATGCCTTTCGGAACTACTGCTCGAAGATCTCCCTCACATTTTATCGTAAGTTCTTTCTCCAGGACGTGATCTTTCCTTATGCAAGAGTCACTTCCTGACACACTATCAAAACTTGTACTGCGCTTTCTTACCCTCCACTCTTACACTCCATTCTGCCTGTCCATGGCCCTGGCTTCTTGGCCATCATCCTGAACATTTAACCAATATTTAAACTTGCCTGTAGGTTTTCTTGTACGCCCCATAATTGTTGCATCTCTCCATTTATCAGACTCCTCTAGGATATATGTCACCCAAGTACCCACTCGAGGCAATTGGCCTTTGGATGCGATAGCTCTTTCCTGAGCATCATGATCGGTTACATTACTATCCAACCCCTGATCTACCTGTGCCTCAGGACCTTCATCACAAAACACATGAGTATTTGAAGTATAAGGTGCCTCTATTCCCTCTATCAGCTGCTCAGATTCTGAGATTTTGTAACCAACCCCAATTAATCGTGACGAATGAACCTTAGCAGTTTGATTTCCATACTTGATAACTACTGTCTTACCATCCCGACCGATTACTGTACCAGGGCCCTTCCATTCCCTATGGGCCTCTCTTTTATAATAGACCAAATTTCCTGAACTAAATTCCACCTCAGATGGCCTTATACGATGCCTCCAAGCTCTGCGAATTTTCTCAGAGACCTCTGTCTTGATGAAAACCCGTCTCCCTGCACGTAAAGCATTCAAATGTGTAGAAAAAAATGGAACTAATTGTAATACGTCTAGAGAAGAAGGACTGTCACACAGTACAGAAGGCAATTTGGGATTCCGCCCATAGATCAATCAACCGTCTGAAGTGAATTCTTCGCATGAACCGCCCATGCCAGGGCAGTTGACAACTTGCAGTTTGGCTGGTCAGCCAAAATTTCATGTAACATTTCATCCACTACTGCGTGATTCCTTTCACAAAGCGGGCGGCACAGTGGCGCAGTGGTTAGCACCGCAGCCTCACAGCTCCAGCAACCCGGATTCGATTCTGGGTACTGCCTGTGCAGAGTTTGCAAGTTCTCCCTGTGTGGGTTTTCGCCAGGTGCTCCGGTTTCCTCCCACAGCCAAAGGTTGATAGGTAAATTGGCCATTATAAATTTCCCCTAGTATAGGTAGGTGGTAGGGGAATTGAGGGAAGGTGGGGATGTGGTAGGAAAATGGGATTAATGTAGGATTAGTATAAATGGGTGGTTGATGGTCGGCACAGACTTGGTGGGCCGAAGGGCCTGTTTCAGTGCTGTATCTCTAAATAAATAAAATAAAATAAATAAAAGCTAGTACTGAACCAGGGATTTCCAAATTGAATTTCCTCAATCTTTTATACAGTCTGCTAAAGTCTATGATACATTCATCCATTGAATAACCATCTGTTTTCCAAAATCTGTCAAAGTCTGACCATGCCACATACGCATTCAATAGGTTATCTTTCTTGTAAATTTCATCCAAAACTCCTAACAGAAGATCCAGCCCTTCATCAGTATCCAACTGACAAGCATCCAGTTCTGAAAACACTTTACTTCTCATTTTACTTTTAGTTGGAAGTGGCAATGCCAAGGCCATATCTTGTTTCCTTTTTGGTAGAGATGTAACCCGTGTCCACATCTCCACTTCATTCTTCCATTGGTCATATGGTTCAGACTCCAAAAACACCGGAGGGTAATCATACCCTGACAATTTGTACTTGCTTTCTGCCATATTTTTCACAATGGCCCTTGAGACTTTAGTTTTCTATCCAAAAAGAAATTCCTATTTTCTAACCTTCAGCTTTAGGCAACCATTCTCTGCTACCATGATAAACTCCAGAAAGCTTATTATAGAAGGATAAGGCTGGAGCCTATATTTACTCAGTTTTACATTTATTGTGCAGAGTAAAAGGATTACAAACATGTAGCTCTACACACAAATCCCTCTCCCATTCTCAGTGAGTGTCTGCTTTTAAGTGCTCAACTAAAACCCCAATTAACTCCCTTCTGCATATAATCAAACAATTAACACATAAGAGTCTAATCCACCTGCTTCCACTGCCCCAGAGCCACTTTTATACAGGTCCTCAATCTGATCAGTGGACTAGAAACAGAGGGAAAGCTACTGGTGACCCAAGTCCTGACCACTTAATATCATTTACATGTGGCATGAATAGCAAGAGAAGGATGACTGGAGTTATCATCAAAGAGGTGGAGGAAAATACCAGTGGTAAATTTTTAATGGGCGGGGATTTGTCACAATGTCCCCTGACATCCCATTTTCCTTCACTCTTCATGGAGGAAAACATATGCTATGGCCTATATGGCTTTTAAATATTATCTTTAGCAACTACGTTTTGGGGGAGCAAGTAGGGCAGCTTTTGTTTAAAAGTTTTAAAACTTCAAATCAGAAAGAACTGTATTTTGTTCTGATAAGGCTATTTTAGGTATCAGCTGTGGCTCTGTTGGTAGCACTCTCGCCTCTGGATCGCAAGGTTCCGGGTTCATTTCACTCCAGGACTTGAGCACAAAAATCAAGGCTGGCACTCCAGTGCAGTATTGAGGGAGTGCTGCACTGTTGGAAGTGCCGTCTTTGAGGTGAGACGTTAAACCGAGGCCAGCTCAGGTGGATTTTCTTTTATTTGTTCATGGGATGCGGACATCGCTGGCTACGCCAGCATTTATTTCCCATCCCTAATTGCTCTTGAGAAGATGGTGGTGAGCTGCCTTCTTGAACCACTGCAGCCCTTGGGGTATAGGTACACCAACAATGCTGTTAGGAAGGGAGTTCCAGGATTTTGACCCAGCAACAGTGAAGGAACGGCGATATAGTTCCAAGTCAGGATGGTGTGTGGCTTGGAGGGGAACTTGCAGATGGTAGTGTTCCTAAGCAACTGCTGCTGTTGTCCTTCTAGGTGGTAGAAGTCGCGGGTGTGGAAGGTGCTGTCGAAGGAGCCTTGGTGAGTTGCTGCAGTGCATCAAAAAGGTGGTACATACTGCTGCCACTGTGCATCGGTGGTGAAAGGAGTGAATGTTGAAGGCGATGGATGGGGTGCCAATTAAGCGGGCTGCTTTGTCCTGGATGATGTCAATCTTCTTGAGTGTTGTTGGTGCTGCTCCCATCCAGGCAAGTGGAGAGTATTCCATCACACTACTGACTTGTGCCTTGTAGATGGTGGACAGGCATTGGGGAGTCAGGAGGTGAGTTAGTCGCTGCAGAATTCCTGGCGCCTGACCTGCTGTTGTAGCCACAGTATTAATGTGGCTGATCCAGTTCAGTTTCTGGTCAATGGTAACCCCCAGGATGTTGAAAGTGGGGGATTCAGCAATGGTAATGGCAATGAACATCAAGGGGAGATGGTTAGATTCTCTCTTGAGATGGTCGTTGACAGGCACTTGTGTGGCATGAATGTTACTTACCACTAAGCCTGGATGTTGTCCAGGTCTTGCTGCATCTTGACATGGGCTGCTTCAATATCTGACAAGTCGCAAGTGGTGCTGAACATTATGTAATCATTAGCGAACATCTCCACTTCTGCCCTTATGATGGAGGGAAGGTCATTGATAATCTAGCTGAAGATGGTTGGGCCTAGACACTACCCTGAGGAACTCCTGCAGTGATGTCCTGGGACCGAGATAATTGACTTCCAATAACCACAACCATCTTCCTTTGTGCCAGATATCCAACCAGCGGCGAGTTTTCCCCCTGATTCCCAGTGACCAGTTTTGCAAGGGCTCTTTGATGCCACACTCAGTCAAATGCTGCCTTGATGTCAAGGGCAGTCACTCTCACCTCATCTCTGGAGTTCAGTTCTTTTGTCCATGTTTGGACCAAGGCTGTAAAGAGGTCTGGAGGTGGAACTCAAAACTGAGCACCAGTGAGCAGGTTATTGCTAAGTAATTGCTGCTTGATGGCACTGTCGCGACCCCTTCCATCACTTTGCTGATGATCGAGAGTAGACTAATAGGGCGGTAATTGGCCACGTTGGATTTGTCCTGCTTTTTGTGTACAGGACATACCTGGGCAATTTTCCACATTGCCGGGTAGATGCCTGTGTTGTAGCTGTACTGGAACAGCTTGGTTAAGAGCACTCTTCATTGAACCAGGATTGGTCCCCCGGCTTGATGTTAATGGTAGAGTGGGGGATATGCTGGGCCATGAGGTTACTGTTACGACCGAGGCAGGAGGAGTGCACTGTTTATTCTAGTTCCACTTCTCCACAGGTCACAACATATATTTTAAAATTTCCCACTCTTAGCTCCTGGTTTTAACTCTTAACACCAACATTTCTACCAAATCCTTTAGTTTATTCTTGGTTGAGTTCCTCAAATCACTCAAGGATACATCCTCCTTCCCCAAAGAGGTTGCAGCAACTGTTAAAGACACTCTGGTAGAGTAAACTTTGTTCTACTGCACAAAAAACTTGGTTCTTTTTTTATTTTTTCCTTTTCCAATTATTATTACCCCACTTACAATTATACGTCATCGGTGTTGGGTTTATCCCGGAAAGAGAGCCCCCAGTTAATATGTTATGACCGAGGCAGGAGGAGCGTACTGTTTATTCTAGTCCTGCTTCTCCACAGGTCACAACATATATTTTAAATTTTCTCACTTACTAATACAGTCAATCATATACTTTATTTTTCCCAGAATAGAACACACTAAAAAGGTTTCTTTAATGAACAACAAAATTATCAGTTTATTATAGAACAAGTCTTAACTAGTAATGAATTAAAGCATAAACACGCAAATTTAAATGTTAAAGTCCTCTTTTTTCCTTAGCCCTTCTCTCTCTCTCACACACACACACACACGTTAACTGGAAAAATAAAAAGGATGTCTTAAATTCAAAGCTCTGTTACAGACAAAAAAAATAACTTGGGGTGATTACTTGCTCATTTTTTGAAAAAAACAGCAAATGAGATATGTTGTTCCAAAACTGCATACAGTCTAACTTCCGAGTACATATAGACAAGTCACTGAGATCTTTTAAAACAGTTCTTTTCAGCCGGTGTTAAGAATCAGTCTCGCAGGCTTTTCTTAAAGACAGGAGACGAGATGAATTGACACAATGGACTTCTCAGGGTCTTTTAGAGATACTGGGAAACGAGCTAGGTTGCAGTCTTCTCTCCTTCCTTCACTTCTTCAGCAGCAGGCTAACTTTATCAGCTGCTCATTCCAGAAGGTAAAACACACTGACACTACAACCAGAAGCTTGTGAGTTTGCTGCACACTCAGGTGTGCGCTGCTGCTTCCAGGCTTGTCCACTCAAGGGGCACCTGTCACTTCTCTGCCCACTTCTTCCCCTGTTACCATTGTTGCTGTTCTGTTTTTAACTTGAGTCATGTGACAACCAGTACATTGTTGCCAAACCAGTTCTTTCAGTGTCCCCTTGATGACTCTCTTGAAAAAAAACTGGTCCAACGTTTATTCAGTTTGACTATGAATTCCTCAAAAAAAATATTTTAACAAAAAACCAGAAACACCTTCATAACATTACAGATTGTGGTTGAATACAATTCTGCTGCTGTTGATAGTCCACAGCACCTCATGGATGCCCAGCTTTGAATTGCTAGATCTGTTTGAAATCTATCCCATTTAGCACAGTGGTAGTGCCACACAACACGATGGTGGGTATCTTTAATGTGAAGATGGGACTTTGTTTTCACAAGGACTGTGCTGTGTTCACTCCTACCAATACTGTCATGGACAGGTGCATCTGCAACAGGTAGATTGATGAGGACAAGGTCAAGTAGGTTTTCCCCTCTTGTTGGTTGCCTTACCACCTGCTGCAGCCCCAGTCTAACAGCTATGTACTTTAAGTCTCAGCCAGCTCGGTCAGCGGTGGTGTTACCGAGCCAGTCTTGGTGATGGACATTGAAGTCCCCCACCCAGAGTACATGCTGTGCCCTTGCTGCCCACAATGCTTTTTCCAATTGGTGTTCCAATTGTGGAGAAGCACTGATTCATGAGCCGAGGGGGGTGCAGTAGGTGGTAATCAGCAGGAGGTTTCCTTGCCCGTGTTTGACCTGATGCCATGATACTTCTGTAAAGGATCTCATGGCACTATATTGAAGAAGGGGAGTTATCCCTGGTGTTCTGGCCAATATTTATCCCTCAATCAACATCACTAAAACAGATTGTCTGCTCATTATCACATTTCTGCTTGTGGGTGTCTGCTGTGCACAAATTGGCTGCCACGTTTCCTACATTACAATGTTGACTATACTTTAGAAGTACTTCATTGGCTGTATAGTACTTTAAGACATCCAGTGGCCATGAAAGACGCTATATAAATGCAAGTCTTTTTTTTCTTTTTGTGAAAGAAAACTTATTCAGGAACTCTTATAATTTCAGTTTTCTTTTGCACCTAACCCAATTGTTTCTAAGCAAAACTCCAGTGATAATATTACTCAAGATAGGGTATCAGGTGTTGTAGTTATAGAACTGGTTTTGAATCTGCTGCACTATAATGTGTACGGTATTTAAAACTTCTTGATTGCGTAATTCAGAATGTTTTGAACATTTGTGAGTTTGTCAGGGATGTTTGAAACGGGCAATGTGACTCTTTGTTCCTTCGTTTATTACAGTCAGAGAAAAATCCTTTTTCAGTCGTTTCTGGAATGAACTATCCAGTTACATCTGTGATGTCATCCTTTCCACAACAGATTACAACCAACAGTATGAAGCCACACTATGCTGTGTCAAATGAACACAGCTTGGGACCAAAGGTAGGCAGGCATCTGTGCTTTCTTTCAATTTTTAGTTGATGTGTCACTATGCGGCAGAATTTAGGAAAATGTACACAGTTCACTGAACTATTTTAATCTTGGTTTAGAAGGAAATTCTTGTTGAAATGTATTAAACTTAGTATTAGATTCAGTGAGAAGAAAATTATATAAGGTGGATGAAATGGACTTTAAAAACCTTGCTGTATCAAGGTGTTGTCATGTTAAGAATAAAGAAATCAAATATACGGCATGTTGCAATTTTGTTTTCTCTGATTATCTGAGGGTAAATTTCTGTGTGCAGTCTCGTAATCCTACATAACTTCAATGAAAGAGCCACAAAAATCCCCAGAAAAACAACAATTACACCATTTTTCTGGAATTTCAATGGCTCTTTTGGTAGACGAATGGGAACACCCCTGTGGAAGTAAAAGCCCATTCTGTACCATCAAATTATTCCTGACCTCCAAATAACCAATTTTATTTTAGTCTAAAACTCTGTATTAAACTGTAGCTTTAACTGCTTTTTTTTATTTGTGACAGTTATGTTTGCCACAGTCAAAAATGTTTTTCATTTTTGACAGGTTCAATTTAACTCTCAATTTTCAAAAACAATAACACCATCAATGACTTCAAAACCAAAACTTGCAGTGGGATTACGTACAGCTCCTTCATCAGACAAAGAAAAGTGCGTTGTTGTGAGATATCTTTTATTGGCATTTATGATTGCATCTTACTAATAAGATTTACATTTTGATCAATGGCCCTGATATTTTTTAATGATGAGTGCCTTCAGATTGACTTTTCTCTTTCCTTCCTCTTTATAGCAAAGTTGGTGGTTTAGAACCAAAGTATTTTAAGCAACGACAAGACAGCATTCCTCTGCGAGGACTCTCTGCTCATAATACATGCAGTTCAGGTAGGAACAGTATTTCTTGGCAGACTTAATGTGATGTGATCGGTATCCTTACTGAAATATTTGAATCTAAATCCTAGTGCTTCCTGGTTAAATGGATACAGCCATCCATAATGGTTTTGACTTTAGTGCTATCTTTTATTGATCTTTTGTGTAATTTGGGAGGCCAATGTTAATCTGCACATCGAACCTTTATTTTAAGGTTGAGTAGAAAAAACATTGCTTGCAATATAAATGGGGGAAAATTTAAACATTTGACAGCGGCTAATAATAATAGTGCATATTCACAATATTAAAATTATTTTAGATCTATGCATGAGATTCTATTAACATAGTGAAAACCATCCTATGTAAAAGTAGTCATAGATAATACTAAATGTTCTTAGTTCAGTTATAAAGTATATTTTTATTTTGTCAGAGCGCCAGAAATCATCCCCATCTACAATAGGAGAACAAACCACAAAATCTGGACAACTTCCTCCAGCTTCTGCCTATTTCTGTGGATGAGAACTGGAACCATCCTGATCCTGAAGTAATTTTTGGTGGCAGATTTGTCAGCCCCCACCACACCATAAACAGTTTTTGTGAACTGCCCTAACAAGTTTTGGGCAGTCTAACATTTGAGCTGATTGGAATTGCAGTGATCAATTTCTTTAAAGCTATTAATGGTTTTGGCTATTGCTGCAAGCTACTGCTGTTTGTTTTGCACATGCAATTTAAAAATAATGTATTTGGCAATTATGGAGAAACCCATGGGGAATAAATTACATCGGCTCATGATAAGGGAAGGCATTTTTTTCATACATATAAATGACTTGGATATTGGAATACAGTGTAAAATTTCAAAATTTGTCAATGATTCCAAACTTGGAGCTGTGGCAAACAGTGAGGATGTTATGCATCGACTGCAACAGGACATTGATAGGATAGCAGAATGATCAGACAAGTGGCAGATGGAATTTAATACAGAAAAATGTGAGGTGGTGCATTTTTGGAGAACGGATAGGGAGAGGCAATGTGGACTTAATTGCACAGTTCTAAAGAGTTTTCAGGGACCTGGGGATTCACATGCATAGATCTTTGAAGGCAGCAGTGCATATTGAGAGAGTAATTAGCAAAGTATATGGGATCTTGGGCTTCATAAATAGAGGTATTCAGTACAAAAGCAGGGAAGTTATGCTGAACCTTTAGAAGGCTGTGTCCAGTTCTGGTCACCACACTTTAGGAAAGATGTGAAGGTCCTTGAGAGAGTGCTGAGATTTCCCAGAATGGTTCCAGGGATAAGGGATTTTAGTAACAAGATTAGTTTGGAGAAGCCGGAGTTATTCTGCTTGGATCAAAGGAGATTGAGGAGAGATTTGGTAGAGGTGTACAAGATTATGACAGGTTTAGATAAGGTTGACAAAGAAAAGCTGTCCCATTAACTGATTGTACAAGGGGACATAGATTTAAATTTTTGGGAAAAATATGCAGAAACATGTAACGCAGTGACTGTTAATGATCTGGAACTCACTGTCTACGAAGGTGGTAGAATGGGAGATGATGAATGATTTGAAAAGGAAATTGGATGGGCACTTGAGGGAAATAAACTTGCAGGGCTACAGGAATAGAGCCAGGGAATGGGACTGACAGGATTGCTCTACAGAGAACCGGCATGGACTCGTTAGGCCGAATGACCTCTTTCTGTGCCATAATGACGATGTAAATTGTGTGTTTTGTCAATTCTGCTTTTTATCATTTTTTCTTGGTGGTCATTCTAATTCAAACTAAGGATGAGGTTAATGTGCAGTGATTCTAAATTACTAATAGATTAACCTCCGAACAAAAAAGATAAATAGTTTGCAACAACAGATCTATAGTGCCCAAAGTCAATATTTAACAGAATGACTACAGATATTTTTATATGTTCATGGGATATGAGTGATGCTGGCAAGGCCAACATTTGTTGTCCATCCCTAATTGTCCTTGAGAAGGTGATGGTGAACTGCCTTCTTGAACCGCAGCAGTCCATGTGATGTAGGTACACCCATAGCGTTGTTAGGAAGAGAGTTCCAGGTTTTTGACCCAGCTACAATGAAGGAATGGCAATATAGTTCCGAGTCAGGATGGTGCTTGGCTTGGAGGGGAACTTGCAGGTGGTGGTGTTCCCATGTGTCTGCTGCCCTTGTCTTTCTAGGTGGTAAAGATCATGGGTTTGGAAGGAGGCTAGGTTAGTTGCTGCAGTGCATCTTGTATATTGTACACACTGCTGCCACTGCGTGCTGGTGGTGGAAGTAAATGTTTAAGGTGGTGGATGGAGTGCCCATCAAGTGGGATGCTTTGTTTCGGATAGTGGTATTGAACGTCTTGAGTTTTGTTGGAGCTGCACTCATCCAGGCAAGTGGAGAGTATTCCATCACACTCCTGACTTGTAGATGGACAGGCTCTGGGGAGTCAGGAGGTGAGTTACTCGTCGCAGAATTCCCAGCCTCTGAGCTGCTGTTACAGCCACAGTATTTATATAGCTGGTCCAGTTAAGTTTCTGGTCAATGGTAATCCCCAGGATGTTACTCTTCTTATCTTCCGGGAGCGGAGCGGAGCTCTTCCAGCGTGCCGGAATTTTGAGAAAAAAAGCCAATAGTGACATCAGAGGAGAGCTGCAAGGTGATTGGTTGGTGAGTCACTGCTGTTAGTGCATTTAAATATCTTTTTTAAAAAAGGGGTAAGTTTTTTTTTGAAAAAAACCTCTAGTGATAAGGTGAGTACTATTAAAGTGTTTTTTTAAAATTCAGTGTAGTTTATTAAGGACTTTAGATTGGAGTGGGTAGAACAAGGCCCCTAGTGTAATTAGTATTTTTTAATTCAGGGAGTAACTAATTAATCTAAGGGTAAGTCATGACAGGAGAGCACAGCCTCGTGATATGCTCCTCCTGCACTATGTGGGAAATCACGGATGCTTCCAGTGTCCCTGACGACCATGTGTGCAGGAAGTGTATCCATCTGCAGCTGCTGGCTACCCGCATTACGGAGCTGGAGCTGCGGGTAGATTCACTGTGGAGCATCCGCGATGCTGAGGACGTCGTGGATAGCACTTTTAGTGAGGTGGTCACACTGCAGGGTAATGTCTGCACAGGCAGAAAAGGGATGGGTGACCACCAGACGGAGTAGTAGGCGCAGTCAGGTAGTGCAGGAGTCCCCTGTGACCATCCCCCTCTCAAACAGATATACCGCTTTGGATACTGTTGAGGGGGATGACCTCCCAGGGGAAAGCAGCAACAGCCAGGACCGTGGCACCATGGAGGGCTCTGCTGCAGAGCAGGGGAGGAAAAGAGGTGGAAGAACTATAGTGATGGGGGATTCTATTGTAAGGGGTGCAGATAGGCGTTTCTGTTCCCGCAAACGAGACTCCAGGATGGTATGTTGCCTCCCGAGTGCTAGGGTCAAGGATGTCTCGGAGTGGCTGCAGGACATTCTGAAAGGGGAGGGTGAGCAGCCAGAGATCGTGGTCCATATTCGTACTAATGACATAGGCAGGAAGAGAGATGAGGTCCTGCAAAGTGAATATAGAGAGTTAGGCAGAAGGTTAAAAGGTAGGACTTCTAGGGTTGTAATCTCAGGATTACTCACTGTGCCACGTGCTAGTGAGGGTAGGAATAGGAGGATAAGGCAAATGAATGTGTGGCTGAAGAGCTGGTGTAGGCAGGAGGGATTCAGCTACTTGGATCTTTGGGATCTCATCTGGTGTAGAGGTGACCTGTACAAGAGGGACAGGTTGCATCTGAACTGGAAGGGGATCAATATCCTTGCGGGGAGGTTTGCTAGTAATGGGAGGGTTTAAACTAGTCTTGCAGGGGGTTGGGACCCAAAGTAGTAGTCTCTCCAATGAGGCAAATGTAGAGGTTAAAGCAAGCAAGTCCAGTAGGCAGGCCAGGCAGGGGCAGGACAGGGAGCGTGGAAGGTCTGGTAGGCTAAACTGCATTGACTTTAATGCAAGAAGCCTTACAGGGAAGACAGATGAACTTAGAGCATGGATCGGTACATGGGATTGTGATATTATAGCTATTATGGAAATGTGGTTGAGGGATGGGCAGGACTGGCAGCTCAATGTTCCGGGGTACCAATGCTTCCGGCGTGACAGAGGTGGAGGTAAGAGAGGAGGGGGATTTGCACTATTGATTATGGAGGACATCACGGCAGTTCTTAGAGAGGATATCCCGGGGGGAACATCCAGCGAGGCCATATGGGTAGAACTTAGAAATAAGAAAGGGGTCATCACTTTGATGGTATTATACTATAGGCCCCCCAATAGTCAGAGGGAATTGGAGGAGCATATATGTAGGGAAATCACAGATAGGTGGGGGAGCACTTTGGGACCAGTGACCATAACTCTATTAGCTTCAAGATAGATATGGAAAAGGATAGGACTGGTCCTCAGGTTGAAGTCCTAAATTGGGGGAAGGCTAATTTCGATGGCATCAGACAGGAACTCTCAAAAGTTGAATGGGAGAGGCTGTTTACAGGTAAAGGGACGTCTGGCAAATGGGAGGCTTTTAAAAGTGAGATAGGAAGAGTTCAGGGCCGGCATGTTCCTGGTAGATGGAAGGGCAAGGCTGGCAAGTTTAGGGAACCTTGGTTGACGAGGGATATTGAGGGTCTGGTCAGGACAAAGAAGGAGACATAAGTCAGGTATAGGCAGCTGGGATCAAGCGAGTCCCTCGAGGAGTATAAGGGATGTAAGAGTACACTTAAGAAGGAAATTAGGAGGGCGAAAGGGGGGCATGAGATTTCCCTGGCAGATAAGATAAAGGAGAATCCTAAAAGATTCTATAAGTATATTGAGAGTAAAAGGGTAACTAGGGAGAGAGTAGGTCCCCTTAAGGATCAGTGTGGTAATCTATGTGTGGAGCCACGGGAAATGGGCGACGTCTTAAATGAATACTTCTCGTCTGTATTTACCGTGGAGAAGGTCATGGAAGCTAGTGAGTTCAGTGGTGTGCTGAAGGGATCGGTGCTGGGCCCTCTGTTGTTTGTCATATATATTAATGACTTGGATGTGAATGTAGGGGGCATGATTAGTAAGTTTACAGATAACACCAAAATTGGTGGTATAGTGGACAGTGAAGAAAGTTGTCTAAGGTTACAACAGGATATAGATAAACTGGGAAAGTGGGCAAGGGATTGGAAAATGGAATTTAACGCAGACAAGTGTGAAATGATGCATTTTGGGAAGTCAAACCAGGGCAGAACATATACAGTGAATGCCAAGGCCCTGGGGAGTGTTGTTGAGCAGATACACCTTGGGGTGCAAGTATATAGTTCCCTGAAAGTGGCAGCACAGGTAGATAGGGTGGTGAAGAAGACATATGGCATGCTTGCCTTCAACGGCCGAGGCATTGAGTACAAGAGTTGGGACGTCATGTTACAGTTGTACATTTTTTTAAAAATTCATTCATGGGATGTGGACATCGCTGGCCAGGCCAGCATTTATTGCCCATCCCTAATTACCCTTGAGAATGTGGTGGTGAGCTGCCTTCTTGAACCGCTGCAGTCCATGTTGGGTAGGTACACCCACAGTGCTGTTAGGAAGGGAGTTCCAGGATTTTGACCCAGCGACAGCGAAGGAACGCCGATATAGTTCCAAGTCAGGATGGTGTGTGACTTGGAGGGGAACTTGCAGGTGGTGGTGTTCCCATGTATGTGCTGCCCTTGTCCTTCTAGTTGGTAGAGGTCGCGGGTTTCGAAGGTGCTGTCGAAGGAGCCTTGATGCATTGCTGCAGTGCATCTTGTAGATGGTACACACTGCTGCCACTGTGCGTCAGTGGTGGAGGGAGTGAATGTTTGTAGATGGGGTGCCAATCAAGCGGGCTGCTTTGTCCTGGATGGTGTTGAGCTTCTTGAGTGTTGTTGGAGCTGCACCCATCTTGGCAAGTGGAGACTATTCCATCACACTCCCGACTTGTGCCTTGTAGATGGTGGACAGGCTTTGGGGAGTCAGGAGGTGAGTTACTCGCCTCAGGATTCCTAGCCTCTGACCTGCTCTTGTAGCCACGGTATTTATATGGCTACTCCAGTTCAGTTTCTGGTCAATGGTAGCCCCTAGGATGTTGATAGTGGGGGATTCAGCGATGGTAATGCCGTTGAATGTCATGGGGAGATGGTTAGATTCTCTCTTGTTGGAGATGGTCATTGCCTGGAACTTGTGTGGCGCGAATGTTACTTGCCACATACCAGCCCAAGCCTGGATATTGTCCAGGTCTTGCTGCATTTCTACACAGACTGCTTCAGTATCTGAGGAGTCATGAATGGTGCTGAACATTGTGCAATCATCAGTGAACATCCCCACTCTGACCTTATGATTGAAGGAAGGTCATTGATGAAGCAGCTGAAGATGGTTGGGCCTAGGACACTACCCTGAGGAACTCCTGCAGTGATGTCCTGGAGCTCAGATGATTGACCTCCAACAACCACAACCATCTTCCTTTGTGCTAGGTATGACTCCAGCCAGTGGAGGGTTTTCCCCCTGATTCCCATTGACCTCAGTTTTGCTAGGGCTCCTTGATGCCATAGTCGGTCAAATGCTGCCTTGATGTCAAGGACAGTCACTCTCACCTCACCTCTTGAGTTCAGCCCTTTTGTCCATGTTTGAACCAAGGCTGTAATGAGGTCAGGAGCTGAGTGGCCATGGCGGAACCCAAACTGAGCGTCACTGAGCAGGTTATTGCTAAGCAAGTGCCGCTTGATGGCACTGTTGATGACACCTTCCATCACTTAACTGATGATTGAGAGTAGGCTGATGGGGCAGTAATTGGCCGGGTTGGACATGTCCTGCTTTTTGTGTACAGGACATACCTGGGCAATTTTCCACATTGCAGGGTAGATGCCAGTGTTGTAGCTGTACTGGAACAGCGTGGCTAGGGGCGCGGCAAGTTCTGGAGCACAGGTCTTCAGTACTATTGCCGGAATATTGTCAGGGCCCAAAGCTTTTGCAGAATCCAGTGCCTTCAGTCGTTTCTTGATATCACGCGGAGTGAATCGAATTGGCTGAAGTCTGGCATCTGTAATGCTGGGGACTTCAGGAGGAGGCCGAGATGGATCATCAACTCGGCACTTCTGGCTGAAGATTGTTGCAAATGCTTCTGCCTTATCTTTCGCACTGATGTGCTGGGCTCCCCCATCATTGAGGATGGGGATATTTGTGGAGCCACCTCCTCCAGTTAGTTGTTTAATTGTCCACCACCATTCACGGCTGGATGTGGCAGGACTGCAGAGCTTAGATCTGATCCGTTGGTTATGGGATGCTTAGCTCTGTCTATCGCATGCTGCTTACGCAGTTTGGCATGCAAGTAGTCCTGTGTTGTAGCTTCACCAGGTTGACACCTCATTTTGAGGTATGCCTGGTGCTACTCCTGGCATGACCTCCTGCACTCTTCATTGAACCGTTGGTTAGGCTGCATTTGGAGTACTGTGTGCAGTTCTGGTGGCCGCACTACAGGAAAGTTGTGATTAAACTCGAGAGGGTACAGAAAAGATTCACAAGGATGTTGTCTGGTTTGGAGGGCGTGAGCTATAAAGAGAGATTGGATAGGCTGGGTCTGTTTTCCCTGGAGCGAAGGAGGCTGAGAGGGGACATGATAGAGGTATATAAAATTATGAGAGGCATAGATAGGGTAGACAGCCAGCAGCTATTTCCCATGGTAGGGGTGACTAAAACTAGAGGGGCATAGATTTAAGGTGAGAGGGAGGAGGTTTAAAGGGGATCAAATGGGTACATTTTTCACACAAAGAATAGTGGGTATCTGGAATGAGCTGCCAGAGGAGGTGGTGGAGGCAGGAACACTAGCAACATTTAAGAGGCATCTGGACAGGTACTTGAATGAGAAAGGCATAGAGGGATATGGAATTAATGCAGGCAAGTGGGATTAGTATAGATCGGCATGGACACGGTGGGCTGAAGGGCCTGTTTCTATGCTGTACAACTCCATGACTCTATGTTGGTGGTGGATTCAGCGATGGTAACGCCTTTGAACAAGATTCCACAAGTGCTCACTAATACTTGTTTCTCTCAGCCCTTTTCTGACTCTTCTGGTAATGTCTTTTCTCTCTCTCTGTGTGAGGGAGAAAAATCTCCCCCCACCCCAAAATGTATTTTTTGATGGTGGGTGAGGATAGTGGACAGAGGGCTGAGATGGCCTTAAGTTGCACGTGAAAAACTTGATCTTGGGGAATAGATTTTGAATAGAAATTAAATTAACTTTATAATCAGGGTCGGATAAATGGGAACGTACACACTATTGGTCAACTAAGGAAGGAGTGATTCTAGGAAGAACATCTTTTGGTCAAAAGTCTCATCAAAAATGCAATGTATGACTTTTTTGGAGATTCTGTTCTGGCAATATAGCTTGACCTGTCACGTATATTGTTTTCAAATATGTTGTAAAATAAAGTTTGTACAGCTTTTAATCAGAAAGTGGCATTTATAACATTACTGATATGAAATAAAATGTATGTTGCTATGAAAATGTATAAAGAATGTCAATATTTTAAGCAAAAAGATTTATTTCTAAAATGACATTGAATTCTTTGTGTCCAGTATGCCCAAGAGGAGTTAAATAAATATATTTATATTCGTATTGACTCAATTGTTTTTATCTTTATTAGCTATACATATGAAAATTTGTAGCTTGGGCAGTGGAGCAATTAACATTTCCTTTATGTTACATAATTTAGTTTACATTGAATTGTGTGTTTGGTTAAATCGCACATTTTAGTATTGGAAGGTTAGGTTTCTTGCATAGTTCTGCTTAGATGCTTTACCCATGTTTGATATGGAAGGTGGCCCTATTGCAGGGAGACTTAAAATTGCCTGTACCTACAGAGCATTCCTTAGTAGTTCCGTAAAGAAAGAACATTCGTTTAGATATTGTATATTTGATGCCCTCAGGACACCCCAAAGTGCTTTATAGTCATCAGTTACTTTTGAAATGTAGGCAAACACAGCAGCAATTTGCATGCAGCAAAGTCCCAAAATGACCAGCTCATGTTTTAGGTTGTGTTGGTTTAGGGATAAACGTTGGCCAGGAGAACTCCCCTGCTCTTTGAATAATGCCAGGGGATCTGTAAGATCCACTTGAGAAAAGTGAGAGGATCTAACAACATAAATACAACACTCCTACAAGGCTGAAGTGTCAGCATACATCATGCGCTCAAGTGCTGGAGTGGGGATTGAAAGCGAGAAAAGCTGGAGATTCTGAACTGTTTTCCATTGAAGAGGTGTATCCAAAGTTTATACCAGTGTACCTTATATAGCCACAGCACTGAGGTGGTGGTATGTTCAGCGCATGTCTGAATTTGTTTTTTCATATTTTGCAATGTCATCGGCAGCTGTCCCTCAAATCGAGGATGACATCTACTTAAGGTCGTTAATTTCTGCCATGGGTCTTCAGGTGACTGAACAGGCTGATTCTCAACCCGCAGATCTTTGGGAACATGGGGGCAGGACGCCCCACGAGGTAGTGGGATCTTGAGTGCAGGATTTGCTTCCATTTCTTTCCTTCGCTGCTGCTGCTCTGCCTCAGCATTAAGGCGTTTGGACTCAAAGCATGATGCAACTTGATAGACACGTTGTCGCCATTTTGAACGATTGGTCGTAAGCTCCTGCCAGTCATCAATATCAATGCTGCCGCACTTCAAAGAGAACTTCAGAGTGTTTTTGAAGCATTTTCTTTGTCCTCCCCTGGAACATTGGCCATTTGAGAGTTGAGAAAACAGGACCTGGCAGGGGTGGGGGAATGGTTTTCGGCCATCCGGACAGTGTCCAGTCCATCGAAGTTGGTTTTGCAGGAGGTTTGCTTGAGTGCTTTGGAGCTGGCTTCAGGAATATACAATAGATGGTAGGACCGTAGGAAGTACAGAGGGACCTTGGTGTACTTGTCCATAGATCACTGAAGGCAGCAGCATAGGTAGATAAGGTTAGGAAGGCATATGGGATACTTGCCTTTATCAGCCGAGGCATAGAATATAAGAGCAGGGAGGTTATGGTGGAGCTGTATAAAACGCTAGTACTGTGTACAGTTCTGGGCACCACACTAATGGAAGGATGTGATTGCACTGGAGAGGGTGCAGAGGAGATTCACCAGGATGTTGCCTGGGCTGGAGCATTTCAGCTATGAAGAGAGACTAAAAAAAGCTAGTGTTGTTTTCCTTAGCGCAGAGAAGGCTGAGGGGGGACATGATTGAGGTATACAAAATTATGAGGGCATTGAGATAGGTTAGATAGGAAGAAACTTTTTCCCTTAGCGGAGGGATCAGTAACCAGGGGGATAGAATTAAGGTAAGGGGCAGGAGGTTTAGAGGGGATTTGAGGAAAAACATTTTCACAGAGGGTGGTTGGAATCTGGAACGCACTGCCTGAAGACATGGAAACATTTAAGTATTTAGATGAGCACTTGAAATGCCATAACATACAAGGCTATGGGCCAAATGCAGGAAAATGGGATTAGAATAGTTAGGTGCTTGATGGCTGGCACAGACACGATGGGCCTGTTTCTGTGCTGTATAACTCTGTGACTATGACGCTAAGAAGAACACTCAGATGTTTGTTCGATGGTCCTCGCATTGAATCCAGAGGCATTGCTGATGGAATTTCTCTAGTGCTCTTATGCGTCGCTGATACACAGTCCAGGTCTCACTGCAGTACAGGAGTGTGGTACCGACAACTGCTCTGTACACTAGGATTTTGTTGAATTGTGGTGGTCTTTGTTGTCAAACAGTCATTGCTGTATTTTGTAGAAGGCTGAGCTGGCACAGCTGATCCGGTGTTGGATCTCCTCGACAGTGGTGGCCTTTTGAGTGTAGTGGTTGCCAAGGTATGGAAGTACTAAACATATTCAAAAGTTTCCTTCAACAATATATGGAAGGTGGAATATTTGGCTGACCAGGTATAGGTTGATATGAGTCTCGTTGGGCAACATTCAAGGATAGGCCGAGTCTCTTGTATGCAGAATTGAAGCGATCGAGAGCAGCTTGCAAATCTGGTGCGGAGTGGCCAGTTTAGTTTTGGCATGGAGGTGACTGAGGTTAAAGTTTTCCATCTAGGCGGTATTTAACACTCACACCAGAGGGCAGCTGATCTTTCACGAGGTGAATAGCCACTGTCAAGTAGATTGTAAATAGTATGGGGGGCTATCACAGTCTTGCTTGACCACAGGCCCGAATCGTGAAGGCATGTTTCGGGTCTCCCACTCAAAACAGTTGCAGTCATATCATCATGGAGCAATTGCATTATTGTAATGAGGTTTCTTGGACATCCAAATCTTTGGAGCACAATCCACAGAGCATCACCATATATCAGGGGAGACGGTGGTGCAGTGGTAGTGTCGCTAGACTAGTAACCAGAGCCCCAGCCTAATGCACTGGGGACATGGGTTCAAATGCCATCACGGCAGATGGTAAAATTTGAATTCAGTTAATTAAAAAATCTGGAATAAAAAGCTAGTCTAATGGTAACCATGAAACCAATGTTGATTGTTGTAAAAACCCATCTGGTTCACTAATGTCCTTTAGGGAAGGAAATCTGCCTAATCCTCACCTGGCCTGGCCTACACGTGACTCCAGACCCACAGCAATGTGGTTGACTCTTAAATGCCCTCTGAAATGGCCACAGTTCAAGGACAATTAGGGATGGGCAATAAATGCTGGCCTAGCCAGCGTTGCCCACACCCATGAATAAATTTTTAAAAATACTGTCAAATGCTTTGGTCAGGTTGATGAATGCAATGAATTTTGCATGGATAAGTGGTGATAGGTCAATTTTTTACCAGTCTAGTTGTTATGCCTAGGCATTCAAAATTGTGTGCTAAAAGTGGGAATGGAGTAAAGAAGTGATTACTGTTGCCCAAGTTCCAAAAGACCTGAAACGGTTTTCAAAGAATTGGAGCAGGGTGTAATGCTGGGAAGAAAAAGAAAATACAACTTGAGATGTCCAAAGTGTTCAAGAGCAGTTTCAGGTGTGCAACATGGTTATCATTACCAGATTATCATGATGGATTGCTTCACTAAACAGCAACTGCCATAACTTTTAGAAAGGGTAATGACTGAAAAGATGGTGTAGGACAGGGGTAAGTTCTGAGGTACATATCTCAAAGCAATAACACTAACACCAGAAGTTTCATTCATCAGAACAGCCTGAAATTGAAGCAATGATAAAACAGCACATTAATGATAGAGCAGTGAGCTGGTGGTCAGCTTTCATTTCGAAGATAGCAAGAGAAATATCAAAATTGAGAAAAGATTCACATCAGGGACCAGCAGTTGATGTTTTAAAAAAATCTACTGTTATGAGCTGTCCAAGGTAAAGTTAGAAACAATGACAAATGCATGCTTAACTTAAAATATTTAGCTTTATTAAACTAAATAACTGACATTGTTTGAGCTTATTTATCTTATGGTCATCAGATCCAAGTAAAACAAGGCATGTTGCAAAATAACAAGACACCACAATGAAAAATACATTTCCAGGAGTTACTTTATAAATGTAATGACATTATTTTACACAAAGCAATACAATGTTTTTTTACATTTCAAATAACCACACACAGGTAATTTAAGAAAGTTGATGTCTGCCATTCAATGTTGCAAATTTGGTACTGTGATTAACTTCTAGTTACCACAAAATGGATCATATTGCTAAAAAGGCCACTATATTAAGAGGACATTCTAACATACAAAATAATGTCATTTTCAAGGCTGTAGGTTTAAAGTTACATGTTTTGATCAATACAACTTGGTTTGAAGTTAAATAAATACCACACATTACAACAGCTATAAAAAGTATAGAAAACAAAACTTCAAAAGGCATAGAAAGGGAGCATTAAAAATGTTTTGATTTATATGGCAAAATTCATCACAATAAACAGTGCTCCTGGTAAACATTCAAACTACTAGCATTTAAGACAAACTGCCTTTTAGATTAGCTTGCTGAAGCAAGTTGAAATGGAGTACACATTTCACTGTCTACGACAGTAAGGCATTCCAGCACCAATCCCAGTCTGAAATATTCTCGTTAACATGATACTCAAGGCTGAATGAAATAGCTGAACTCTCAAAGCTAGCTTAAAAATTTGTTTGAGACATTTCTGGGTAAATACTGGAAAGAAAAGGAATACCACATGCAATGTTTTGATTTTATATGCAATTGCCATGCTGTCTTAGATACTTTTTCTTGCAGATAAACTGGCAACCAGCTTTCAATTTGCTTTCAAGTACTTCTACAACATTAAGGCTTAAGTAACTAACCACCCTGGCGTCCACAATAATGCTCAAAATGGACATTGCACAAATTCTCTTTATCTGTCCCACTGGGACATAGGATGTGTCTAGAGCCATATACAGCAAAACACCTCCAACACAGGATGTGGACTGACCACAGGTTTAGACCTACATCAGTCACTAATATTCATTACACCTTTAAATAAAGCAGAGCTACACTAACACACTGTGTTTAATGATTTTGTTTTTTAACATGGCACAAAATACACTTCCAACCATGTCGCGGGGTCTTGGAGTAGCATCTCATCAGAAATCCTCACCAATAAAAAAAAGCTTCCCAGAAATTGTTTTAGCAAATACGTCAGTCAATTTTCTTCTTGAAAGTTTGTTCAATTCTAATATTATAGACCTCCTGATATAACTGCATTTCTGCAACAAGTTTGTCACTGTGCAGGGATCAACACAATCCTGAGTTGCAATGCCCAGAATACTGGATTGTTTCATAGGTCAACACCACAATCTGAGATTTTTTTTTAAAAAAGGACTGTACCCAGTACGGTTTCAGTTTTCAGCGTTCATCAGAAGTCACTCTGGGTACTGAAACAAACTAAATCCTGTTGTCATACACTCGTGTCCTGAAGTAGAGGTTCTTTGGCTTCAGCAGGGACCTGTGGACTGTGTGGATGGCCATGGCTACCAGTGTGTTTCTTCCAGTTGCTAGATCTTAGAGACATATTTCTATATTCTGGGATGAACAAGGCAACAAGCAAAGCCAGCAATACTGAGCATGCTCCAAATAAGAATGGTGGTCCAGGAATTATTGAACTCTGTTTAAAGAAAAATATTTTTAAAAATGAAAAAATGTTTACCACCACAATACAAACATCACTACACAATAAACCTACTAAGACTTAATTACTGTAAAAGTAATCCTTTAAAACAAAGTAGCTTTAGTCTCCACATAGTTCAGCTATTTATGCCAGAAAGCAGCTGAGCCGCAGTGACCTGGAACGTCCCAGCATTTAATAATTTTCTGTAGAATTAACTGATATTAGATGGGACAGTGTGCAGGTGCACTACAATTCTCCTCAGATTTAGGTTAGGAAGGTGGAGGGGGGGGGGGGGGGGGGGAAGAAATTAGCAAGGGATCAACCTCTCATCAGAATCTTGTAACACCCAGAGTGCATTTTGTGGACAGCAACTGAGGGCAAGATTGGGCTTTGCTATGATTCTGCCCACTCTTTACCCTCCCCTGTGGTCAGATAGCCTGTTGATGCACATTGCAGGTGTTAGTATGACTGGGACTTCTGGAACTGCAACCAAAGAGTCAACACCTTCAGGAACGGAGAAATTGGCAGGAAAAAGCAAATTAAACACCTCACTTTCCTAATCTTCATTTCCCTCTCTCCATTCCCATATACCCAGTTTACTTTTTCCTCTGTATAATCCAATGATTTTCAAAATTTGTCAGTGTGAAGGACCCCCTGTTAATACTGTCACACTCCCAAAGATCTTCTGCCCCAACCTCTGACAGTGTCAGCTAGCCAAAAGAAACTTTAAGCACACAGCAACAGAAGTAACACATATTCCAGACAAATACAGGAATATATTAAATAAAGGTATTTGAAGTGTTTATGTACATGCACAGCATGTGGACATGAAGAAAGATTTAAAAAATACATCTATGGGACACTCAGCGGTATAAATAAGCAAGAGGCAGGAATCTGTACTCTATCATCCCATTCAACATTGTTTAATGGGTCTGAATGTAAGCACGAACTACAGATGATCAGTTTTAGCATTACAGAATTAGCACTGTAACATTAGTTGCCTAGTAAATACCTGGTGCAAAGACCCACAGCTTACCTGCTGAGAATGGCTGTCTGTCTTTCTACTGTCAGGTGACATGGCATCATTCTCTGGTACTTCATTTAGTTCCACGTGAAAAATATAGAATATAAATCCATATAGTGCTGGCCCCAGGCCATTACATAGCCCTCGAATTCCTGTGACCATTCCTTGAACAACACCTATAAACAATCGTAACTGAGTTTATGTTCAAACTTGGTACTTCAAAAGGAACATTATCTCTCCATTATAAATGAAAAGGGACTGTTTTCCTCAACCGCCATATCACATATTAACTCAAGCCACATTTTATTGCCATTACTAAACTATTCCCTGTAGATTGTAATCTGGGCCGAGATCAATTAAGTCATTAAAGTGCAGGTTCCTTTTCTTTTAAGAAAAAGGATATTTTGCATTTGTAACAAAATGTGAAATTTTGACGCATGATGCAAAAGGGAGATAGACAGAAGACAGGATACATTTCAGAGCATATCCCTTATTAATGAAAAATTAATCAAGTTATGACAGGTAGAAAAATAATCCTCAATTTTTTTTCACATGGTTTTCAAAACCAGTTTTCCACTAGACTTTGTGCTACTCTGACTGCAGCTTTCAGAACACATATTACGTCAAAAGGCACAGAATTCACTTCCTTTAAAGCAGATAATGTGGGAGTATGGGCACCCATTGTCAATGGCATGTTATTGATATAAAATCAATAGCTAAAAATACATAGAAGTTAAAAACCTATTATAGACCACACTACAGTTAAAATTCTAGTATTTATATGTACCTTTTGAAAGAACCCTAACTGTCCATTGGAAACAGAAATACATATTTTTGTCATAGTGGTACATACAAACACTGGGGAGTTTGGCGGGAAGATTGAGCGTGTGCCCTTCTAACTGAAAGGTAAATACCCCCGGCAAAGTCAAATTTAAATTTCTGCACACACTTTAGAAGGTGACATTCTGTATTTCAACATTACACATTACAAAGAGCCTGATGAATGAAAAGGACAACAGGGGTTATTCCATATTTTCTATAAGTACCCTGGACCAATAAAAAGGCCATATAAAATGTAAATAGGAACTATTGAACATAAAATAATTTTTTTTTACTCTATTTCCGCAGCACCAATTCCTACAGAAGCAAAAGCTTTACCTTGTTGATCTGGATCAGCATTCCTTGACACCAATGCACTCACTGCTGGGAAAGTAATGCTGGACATGGCTGCCACTGCTCCTGCAGCCCACATCATCCTATAGTCAATGCACATTAATGTTACTTAGTTAGGCTCCATTATACTGAAGGAAAGAGGATAAAAGGATATGTGAACAGGTAGGGCATAAGGGATTAGGACCATTTCCATATTTAAAAAAATACTGTGTCTCATCTCGTTGTCATTTTAAACATCTAATATCTATTGACGTCAACTAAAAAGTGATACATTAACCTGACACAATAGTACAGAACACACCAGAAAGATAGTAGAATTTGTATTCTCATATTATAAATGACAACATATTCTATACATACAAAAACCAACAACACTGCTTGAAGTTGAGTAACTTTAAGATGGGCTTTAGACGGAAAAAAAAATTTTCACAATGCAATGAATTTCCATTTTAATATTCTGTGATGAGAAAAATAGAAATACAGGATTATTCTAAACACAGTATGCAGGTCCATTTAAAGGTTTATAATAATTATTACATTTCTGAAAAGAAAAGATTCAAATTACATACCAAGGCTCAGAGCCAAAGCCATACCAAGCCAACTGTAAGGTCTGGAATCCCAACCCAAGTAGAATAGTGTTTTTGTTCCCAATGGACCTCATCAGCAAACTCAGGACCGCTGTCTGAAAAAGAAATGCAGTTAACTTTTAAGCATGTTTTTAGGTTAACAGTCTCAACATATTACATTTCGAGTGTTCCTCATGCATAGGAAAACACTGGAGAATGCTATTCTGGAGTGGAAAGGAGAAAATGAATAAGATGGAGGAGGGAGCAATAAAGCCTGGCTCGGGTATAAAATTAAAACCTGACCCAGGCCCAACCCAACAACAGCCAACCCGAACCAGAGTTCTTGAATTTTTTTTAAATGCCCAACCCAACTCCGACACATAGTTGGGTTTGGTCAGGTAGCCAGGCTTTACTGCAGAGTGTGGAGTCCGGACTGCACGTTTCTCGCCTTGACGTCCTGAGTGTTCATTTGAAGATTACTTCCCAGAGCAAGGCAGCACTGTCCACGTCCAGCCCGACCCGACCCAACCCGAGCCCGAATGCTGGATCCGGAACAGAGACCCAACCCAACCCCGACACATGTCGTCAGATCAGGTCGGGTAGCCACGCTTTAGGGAGCAATGGCATTGTTGAAGAGAGAAGTGTTTTTCGACGGTTCTGAAAGCAGGGAGGTAGCAAGACAAATATATTAAAGTGAGTGTTCCAGACAGCAAGGATGCAGTAGATAGAGAAACCATAGAAAAGTTCCAGCACAGAAGGAGGCCATTCAGCCCATCATGTCTGCGCCAGCTGAAAAAGCTAGCTGCCCAATCTAATCCCACCTTCCAGCACCTGGTCTGTTGCCTTCTTCACCACTCTATCTACCTGTCCTGCCACCTTCAGGGACCTGAAATGGCCACTGACGGTAGAAGAGGGACAAGGAAACGAGGAGTATCCTAATATCAGAGGAACAGAACATGCAGCTGCAGCAATGGTAGGATGGGGTGAGGTTAGGTGCTTTGAAAATAATTACAAGGATCCTGAGGTCAATTTGCCATGGTTTGGAAGCCAGTAGTTTGAGGATACAGTATAGTGGTTATGTGACAGGATCCAGGATTAATGATCCAGAGACACAAGTTGAAATCCACCACACGGCTGGGGAGTTTAAATTCAATAGAATAAATAAATCTGGAATAAAAAGATAGTATCAGTAATGGTGACCACAAAACTACTGGATTGTTGTAAAAACCTATCTGGTTCACTAATGTCCTTCAGAGAAGGAATCCTGCTGTCCTTACCCAGTCTGGCCTGTATGTGACTCCAGACCCACAGCAAAGTAGTTGACTCTTAACTGCCCTCTGAAATGGCCTAACAAGCCACTTAGTTGTATTTAAGAAGGCAGTTCGCCATTACCTTCTCAAGGGTAATTAGGGATTGACAAAAAAATGCTGGCCTTGCCAGCAATGTCCACATCCTGTGAATGAATAAAAAATGTTGAGGTTGGAAAGCACAATGATGACCCATCTGCATAAATTTATGGGCAAGAAGTGGAACTCAGTGTGGTACTTAGAAATATTAAATGCTGAAGATGGTTCAATGATGTAAACACATCAAGCCACAAGTGGAAGAAAATAAAACTAGTACCCAAAGTTCCCAACAGATTGAGTTCAAATCCCAGACAAAGCATCCAAAGAGGATCCTGCATGTAGGGATAAGAAAGGGAATGAGGAAAATATGACCTCTATTATTATCCATCTCCTAGTGGCTACTTCATTAGCAGCAGAGACTGCAGGGGGTGGTGGAGGAAGGTAGCAGGTTCTCTGCCTGCCTAGGAAGCTGCTGAATTCGCAACCAGATGCTAACATGGGGAAAATATCCAATGATAGTAAAATTACAAAAGCAAAGTTCAGTCTTGCTCATTCATTATAGTTTTATGTGAGTTTTAGAAAGTCCAGCATATTGTCAATTTAAAGTAAACTTCTGCTAGCTGGATTCTTAGAAAGATTATTTTTTAGTCTTTGTGAGAAGGAATGACATTACATAAATATTATCTGGAGATAGCTGTTAGCTACAAGGAAGGTTGTTAGTAGCACTGCTGATCAGAATCTAATCAAATCAAGTTGGGTTGGATAGTTGCTTAGGACTGTGACATTTTGAACATTTGCAAAACTGACAGATGCCAGTCAAACACGCTGGAATTACTCATAGAACCATGCAAGTGTCAAAAGAAAATGAAACCAACTAGTTTAGATTAGATTAGAGATACAGCACTGAAACAGGCCCTTCGGCCCACTGAGTCTGTGCCGAACATCAACCACCCATTTATACTAACCCTACACTAATCCCATATTCCTACCAAACATCCCCACCTGTCCCTATATTTCCCTACCACCGACCTATACTAGTGACAATTTATAATGGCCAATTTACCTATCAACCTGCAAGTCTTTTGGCTTGTGGGAGGAAACCGGAGCACCCGGAGAAAACCCACGCAGACACAGGGAGAACTTGCAAACTCCACACAGGCAGTACCCGGAATCGAACCCGGGTCCCTGGAGCTGTGAGGCTGCGGTGCTAACCACTGCGCCGGATTACTGTCCGTACATTGAATTGCGAAACTAATAATAAAATTTCCTGTCAAATTGAGAGAACTCCTTTAATCTTGTGTGTTGTATTGTGCTCTGGACACAGAAATTGTATGAGGTACTAGTTTGCTATGTTGTCAGTTCAGTTTTCATTGGTGTTCAAAGTGATAGCTGGAATCCAGGTGCCCACAGCAGGTCTATTTCTTACCAACACATAAGCACGACACATATGCAAGTCTGTGTCCTCCAGAAGCCTTACAGAGTACCACATATCGTAAGAAATATTCTCTGAAAATGGATATTTAATGTATTGTGCTCCAATTGATATTTTGCTTTCTAAATATTTGTATTGATAGTCTCCTGCTCTGTTGTTTTGCTCCTCTGTAAATACAATTCTTGTAAATAAATTTGATTACTGGTTTTAGTCAGAATGAACTGGAAAGTCTGATGGGAAGCCAGTGCAACGTCCAGCACAAAATGTTTTGTGAAATGATATTAAGTATACGACATGCTACTCCCACTTATAGCATGCATGAAAGTGCATATTTCAGAACAGAGGAGCCATGCATGTGCTTATGTGAACTTCCCTTCACTGTAAACATGGAGGGAAATTGTATCAGTACCTTATAAGAGTAAGTCTGATAAAGCATGATTACTTAACTGTAAAGAAAGTAGTTTGGGGACGGCGGGGCGGTTCTTAAAGTAAGTACCATATGAGGCTGTAACTGGATACTTACTTGTGCAATAATGGACAGGATTCCAAGAACAGCTATAAAGGCTGTCACACTTTCTGCTGAAAATCTCATGACCTATCAGAACAACAACAAAAAATTAAATGTGCTGTAGTTTTCAATCTGATTAATCTAAATGTTACATTAACTATCATTTGATAAAACTATAAACTATGAAAGGTCATCGATCTGAAACGTTAACTGTTTTTCTCTCCACAGATGCTACCTGACCTGCTGACTATTTTCAGCATTTTCTGTTTTTGTTTCAGATTTCCAGCATCTCCAGTATTTTGCTTTTGAATAAAATGGTATAGCTGGTAATCTTTTAATGAAATAAAACTATTCATTTACTATAGAATTTTGTGTAACGTTTACCAAAAATAAATCCTAGTAATAAACTGAACATAACGGCGTGATACAATACCATTTGAAGATTACATTCTAGTTAATGTAAAGCACAAATATATTGCATGCAGTAAATGGCATTTAAAAGAATCAGCTTTGTTTTTAAAAACTACAGCTGCAAAGAAGCAAGCCGATTATTCAACGGCATCACGTCTATTTTGTGTGTAAATTTGGTCTTCCCTTTTGTATCTGTAAGCTCCCATTAAGCGGAAGCCCACTGAAGCACATAGCCCATGTTGAAAACAAGCACAAAGTTTTTAAACACAGAACGTAAATTTATTTAGAACACAATGATGGCTGCTTGAGTAATGTAAAGTGGTAGCTCATGACTTATTAAATTTCGAGTATATATTTAAAAAATCTGACACTACACATTCAGCAGAAAATTGGTGAAATATTCAATTATTTCTATTAAAGGAGCTTCAACTGGTTAGCTGCCTGCTCGGAGTACAAAATAGCTTTAATGAAGTTACTACCAAACTTATTGGAATGTGATTTACGAAAGTTTTCACAAATTTTAGAAAACAATGGGTTTCCCAAATGCTATTCATACCTGTCTGAGATAAAGAAAAAAACTGGAATACTGGCCCGCCTCTGGCAGGTAGGAGAGGAAAACTGTAATGCAGATGAGCAGAACTGTGGAATCTTGGCCAACTTTCTTGAGGGACTGCAGGTTAAAAAAAAAATTACTTGTGTGAGCAACAGCAGTACATTCACATCTTGTCTTTGAAAACTAAATAGCTTTGATAACACAACTACAGCAGAGCAAAATACAACCACCTTTTTAAATGTATAATATAATGCCAAGTGAAACAAACGAAAACATGACTTCAGTATTACAGAAAGAGGCCTTTTTCAGCAACTATCAACGTTATACTTTTGTTTTACAGTTTCAGGTATTGGTAAAGCCCAGGGAGACTCTATTGACTAAGCAGAACTGTCCTTCTCAACAGCTCAATTAACAGACCCGAAAATGGCCAAATTAGCATCAGTTAATTTTCAGCAGGCATTTGACACTTCAGTCAGAAAAAATAATAAATATACAAATGGTTCAACATGTATAAGCTGAAGTAGTTCCAGTTAAAGCTGTATGTGAACACAATCAAGAAACCTATTAAAGGTTCAATATTAAGTTGTATTTGAATTTCCATAGATACTAATTCAAACACCTTCAAATTCTAATACAGTCCATGTCACACTTACTGCAAATGGGTCAGCTTGCTCCCAGGAGATGGGAGCCCCCCAAGAGGCAGGTCGCATCTTTTCAGGGAGAGATTCTGGTACAGCCACCAATATAAAGCAGA
Source organism: Heterodontus francisci (assembly GCF_036365525.1). Taxonomy (NCBI): domain Eukaryota; kingdom Metazoa; phylum Chordata; class Chondrichthyes; order Heterodontiformes; family Heterodontidae; genus Heterodontus; species Heterodontus francisci. Next base: position 84,562,056 of record NC_090378.1, read on the forward strand.
TATCCAGAAGAGCAATTGCTGTGGCGAGAATAACCACAAGACTGTCCCCATAAATTCGACCAAGATATGCACCAATGGCTGGGCTGGTAACCAAGCTTGCAGCAAATGTGGCCGAAACCTAGTAATCATGAAGATAAAAATAATTACTACAGTCTAAAGATTAATATATTGTAAGAGAAAGACACCATACACAGAATGGCAAACCTTGGACTTTTAAAAATTTATTCTCGTCTTAGGATAAAACTATAACTGGAAGATTGCTTCCCTTCGTTTGTAATCACTTCTTCAGATGAAATAAAATAGATACAAAAGCAAAATAATGCAGATGATGGAAACCTTAAAAGCAGAAAATGCAAGAAACACTCAGCTGGTCAGGCAGCATCAGTACGGAGAGAAAATAATTCAGACTGCTGTCCTTCCATCAGAACTGGAAAAAGTTAGAGATTTAACAGGTTTTAAGCAAGGACAGAGGCAGGGAACAGGTGGTGGGCGGAAGAACAAAAGGGAAGGTCTGTGATTGGAAGGTAGGAGAGATTAAATGACAAAAGGGATGATGGAGTAAGGCAAAGGGAGATGGTAACAGGTCAAGTAAAGGAACAAAAGATGGATTCAAAGGAGGTGTCAAGGGAAAAGCATGATCGTCACTAATCGCTGCCATCCAAAAACAAAATGGGGACAGCGTTATGATCTGGAATTTGCTGAACTCAATGTTGAGTCCGGAAGGCTGTAAAATGCCCAATCGAAAGATGAGGTTCTATTCCTTGAGCTTACATTGAGCTTCATTGGAACAGAGTAGCAGGGTAAAGACAGAGAGGTCAGAGTGGGTGCGGAACACAGAATTGCCCCTTTTTTTATTGGACGGCAGCTGTTGGTGATGATTCTGCTTTACCCATTTACACCTCTATATTCATCTTTTGTTTCTTTACATGCCCCATTAGCATCTCATCTTGCCTTGCACCATCATCCCTTTTGTTATTTAATCACTCCTGCCTTCCACCCTATTGTAGACCTTCCCTTTTGTTCTTCTACCTCCCACCTTCCCTGCCTCTTACTTGTTTAAAACCTGTCACATCTCTATTTCCAGTTCTGACAAGACATCATCAACCTGAAACATTAACTCTTTTCATCTCTCCACAGATGCTGTCTGACTTGCTGAGTATTTTCAACATTTTCTGTTTTTTGTTTAAATGCAGGGATGCTGCTTTTTGGAAATAGGATATTGTTCCAAAATAAAACTCACATCTAAAAGCATCTCTTCCCTTTGTGATGAAAACAAATATGGGATCAGATGCTTAGCACAGGACTAACAGGATGCCAAGCTGGTGCCCCTATTGGGGGATGGAGATGGTGGCAAGGTTACAAAGTTTGTGGCAAGGGCTGAAGAGGGAAGCTTCAGTCTTCCCAATATTTAGCTGCAAGAAATTACAGTTCATCCAAGACTGGATGTTAAACTAGCAGTGGTTGAGAGGTGGCCAAGAGTTGGAGCTGGGTGTCATCAGTTTACGTGTAAAAACTGACCCTTTGCCTATGGATGATGTCACAAAGCAGCAACATGTAGATGAGAAAAAGGAAGGGGCCAAGGAAGGAACAATGGGTGAGGGTGCAGGAGTGGGAAGAGAAGCTCTTGCTAGAGGTACTCTGGCTATGACCAGATAAGGATGAGTGGAACCAAGCAAGGGAATGCCAATGAGCTGGACAATGGAGATGGTGTTGCAGGAGGACAGAGTGGTGGACTATCAATGGTTGTATACAGGTTGAGGGTCACAGTGGCTGGCGGGGTGGGTGGGGAGATAATGCATGATAATGCAGTCATAGAGGATGTCATGTGTGACTTTGGTTTAGGATTGGAGAGATTCAAACAGGGACTTGTAGGAATGATGGGCATGGATTTGGAAGGGAACAATACACTTTAGGATTTTGGAAAAGGGAAAAAAAAGTGGTAATTAGGTGTAATATAACTAATTTATTGAAGCAATATATCACATAACTGATCCTGGAAGGGAGACAGCGTCATAGGTACAGTATATGTAATACTGTGAGCAACCTAAGCGGAAATGTTTTGTCACATCGGTGAAAGTCATCACAGGGCTTCCATGTACATCACATTAATATTCTAAATAGAATTTCCAGTTTTTCTACTGAATAGTATTTTCAAATTACTTTTCCAGCTGTCAAAATGTCCTGAATGAAATTAGTTAAGGACAGTACAAAAAGCATGGTTTCACTTACCAGACCATAGGCCATACTTCTTTCATGCTCCTGGGTTATGTCAGCCACATAAGCAAATACCACAGAGAAAGTCACAGCAAACACCCCTGACACAGAGATAACCGCAAAATACCACCTAAAAGGACAAATATACAAACAGAAACAATTGTGTATAGGAAAAATGCATAATTTGCATTTTTGGAAGAGTTTTGAAGTCACGAGGAATTTAAAAGACAGGAAGAGGAAGTCAGAAGAAATTTAATTCATGCAGAGGATTATTAGATTATAGAATGCTTTACCACAAGTGCCTATTGAGGCAGAGATTAAAGCAATGTTTAAAGGGAAACTGAATAAATATTTGAAAAGAAACAATACAGGGAAATGGAGGGAGAATAGGATTAGAGTAGACAGATTCAGTTGAAGGGCTAGCACTGACCTAAATGGGCTGAAAGGCCTCCATTTGTACTCTAACTTCTACAATTCTATGAAATTGTGCCACGGACCCATTCACCCATCAAACATGTCTTCCAACAAACTAAAAAGGAGTCTAGTTTTATCTGGCAGAGTAAATAACTATAGTTAATTGTTCATTACTACTGTATAGGAGCTTTGGAAAAAGTATAAATTCCTGTGCTAGTTCCTTCTCCACGTAATTAATGAAAAACTCCCATTACAACCAATTTCCTGCAAGCATTTAGAACATCTTCCAGAGCATCCCAAGCACTCAAAGTTATAAATGTATGATCTCTTCCCAAATCTCACAAAGCTATTACGAATGGCAGGTCTTTGAAAAGTGAAAGTCTTGGGCATCAGTAAGTATTCGTACTTTTTTCAGGTTAAATGCTTGCTCCTTCATCCTAACCACCATGCAAAGTAGGAAAAATACACAGGAAAAAAAATTGAAGTGCATTTTTATTTGTAAATATTTTGATCGAGATAATCTGTTAGGGGAAGAAAAAGCACAAAAGTGGTATTTACAATAAGATAAGTGGGTATGCCTGATGTTACTTCATATACAAACCAAATTAAAATTAACCCTCCTCCAATTCAGAATCTCCAAAGTATTTCCTTGACTTGAAAAGGAGATGGATTTGAACTAGACAGCTATTCAGCTATCTTCCAACTAGGTAGCTAGTCAGCTATTACTTTTTCACTGCACATAAACAAATATATATACTTACCATGGACTAATCTTCATTAAAGGAATAGGAGCACAGGTGAAAAAGACAGTTAGCAGCAGAAAAGATTTTCGCCCCCACACATCCGAAAGTGCACCGATTAACGGTGCACTCAGGAATGACAATAATCCCTGTAGACAAAAAAAAGGTAGAAAGTTCTTGTTCAACTTTATTCAAGTAGGTACAATATGCAAATTAAATTGTACCCAACAATAAGAACAAATTTGCATTTACTATTGTTGACTTGGTATAGCCAAAGGACTGAAATGTCACATATACTTATAGTATGATTTCATTCTTGGAATGTACTTCAACCTCCACATGCAAGGAAATACCTCTGCTTGAGAGGTTGTGGGAGGCGTTGGGGGAGAGGGCGGTGGTGAATGTAAGGAACCAAACAAGGAAATAAATGTCCCTGCTAGAGCTCGACAGCATCAGGTGCTATATAGGCCAGATGGTCTCTTTCCCTAAAAACGCCCCAACTCCAAGTTGAATGGACTGCAACTAAAAAAAAGACTAACTTTATTTATCATGTAGATCGCGGCGGCTCATCAGGAGGTGATGGGACCTTTACTATTGCAGGTAAATTAATTGATTAATTGATCCTGACTTCAGGGCCCCAATAAAATTCAGCCCATCGTCTTTGATAAAGTACCTCAAAATAGGTTATTCCACAAGATAAAATATTGTGTTATCAGTAGGAATTTGATAGACTAGATTATGAATTGGCTCCAATCCCACGGCCAAAGAGCTCTAGTTAACAGATGTGGTTCAGCCTCGAGGTACATTACTAGTGGTGTCCTCCAGGATCGATCCCAGGTCCTCTGTTGTTTACTGTCTTTATTAATGACCTGGACAGTGATGTTGGGAGTATGGTCAGTAAGTCTGCAGATGACAACACAATCTGTTCAAGGGACAATAAAAGAGTGAAATCAAATGCAAAAGGATTTAGATGTGCTGGGGGAATGGGCCAAACAATGGGAAGTGAATTTAACTTAGATAACTGTAGTGTCATATTTGTTGATATATGTATTCTTTGATGGCCCTATCATTTGCAGGGAACAACACTGAAAGAAGTTGAGACAGACCACTGAATGTTCATGGCCAATGTAGAGAAGCCGTAGCTGAAGCTGACAGGATATTGGGTTGTATTAATAGAACCATTCAGTGTAAATCAAAGGACACAATTTTGTCTCTATACAGATCATTGGTCAGACCACATCTAGAGTACTGGACTCAGCTTTGGTCCCCCACATGCATTACAACTGATAACGGCCTTGGAGTGACCAGAATGATTCTTAGCTTAAAGAACCTCAGCTACTTAGACAGGCCTTAAAGACCTTGGTCTATTTACTTCAGAGCAGTGTAGACCGAAAAAACAATTAAAAGAGTTGGATATTGTCCTGGTTGATATTTTATTCCAGTTTAACAGATTGGGGAGAATCAGGCGATAAGAGATTAAACTATGTAAATGACTGGATTTTAGCCATTTCTATTTTTCCCAGAGATAGTGAGCCCTAAAATACATTGCTGTTGGTGTAATGGATGTTGACTCTCTGCATGTCTTCAAGAGGAGCTCAATTCTTGACTGATTTAGAGATTGCATCTTATAGTAGGTGAGTATTTTCATAGAAAGCACATTGCCCATGTGGTCACCTGGACCAATTTCAATTGCCTGAGGGGGTCGGAAATGTTCAAGAGTACTTTGTCCCTTATTAGCCCTGGGCTATTCTCTGTGTTTTTGCCTCTCCTAGGAGCTTACATGGCTGCAGGGGAGGGGTAAGGAAGCGTCCAATAATAATGCAACAGCCATCGTAGTGTGGGGCAGGTTTGATACACCAACTGGCTTCTTCCTGCTTGTCAGTTTTGCATGTTGATATGTGGGTGCCAGCTCCATATGAAACAGGAGGATGGAAGAAAAATGAAGAAAGGGTACATCTGTGGTTTTAAAAACATTTAATGGAACATTTTAACCACTGACTGAAAAATCTGCAGGAATTCCAGACTTACCTTTACTCCCTGAATTAAACCATTCATCAAAAATGTATGCTTGGGAAACGTCTCGTGCAAGACCTAGGGAATATATGAAAGATAAGATAACTAGGTGATTAGATTAAAGCAAAATACTGCGGATGCTGGAAATCTGAAATAAAAACAAGAAATGCTGGAACCACTCAGCAGGTCTGGCAGCATCTGTGGAAAGAGAAGCAGAGTTAACGTTTCGGGTCAGTGATGAAGGGTCACTGACCCGAAACGTTAACTCTGCTTCTCTTTCCACAGATGCTGCCAGACTAGGTGATTAGATGTCTTATTAGAAAAACTAAAAAACAACCTTATCAAGCAACCTGGTCTACCCAAGAGCATGACTCAAAATTAAACAAATTTATGTTCTGTTGCAATAGTAACTTGAAATAAAATAAGTCCCCTCTACAATAACTGAAATCTAAAATTTGCAACAGATTTACTTTAACCCCACAGGTTATAAATCTTCAAACTACATTAGGAGAACCTTGCTTCCTTCTTTTTCCTTATTGGCTTTGTGCATGAATATATACCAAAGACCCAGGTGCAATCCCTTGCATCTGTTCAGTTAATAAGCCCAGCCATGACAGTGGTTTAGGTGCATTACAACCGTCCTCAGTGCACAAGTCAATGTAAATTTAAAAAAGAGATCTTTAAGCTAAGCTTCACACAGCAACAAATTGACAACTTATTCTGTCAAACAGCCTACAAGAGACAAATTTGATGCCACTAATTTAAAATCATAACTAACTAATGTGCAACTGTTGCAGGCCAACCTAGTCCAAAGTGTAGTTCTGCTGTGAGATTCAGCAAATCAATTTAACAGCAGGGAAACACTGTTTGCAGATATTTCAAAATATTTATCCAGAACTGGGTGACACAGTGTTTATATATTGGCCTTTCAGCTCTGGGACCTTGGTTTAAATACAGCTCAGATGGACGGAATGAAAGTTTCTAATATCTGCAACATTCATACACAAGTTGAAATAGGATAATCTCAGTGGACCCCTAATTTGGCATTCATTGTGAGTCATTGAGAGTGACTGCGCTTGACATCAAGGCAGCATTTGACCGAGTATGGCATCAAGGAGCCCTAGCAAAACTGAGGTCAATGGGAATCAGGGGAAAACCCTCCGCTGGCTGGAGTCATACCAAGCACAAAGGAAGATGGCTGTGGTTATTGGAGGTCAATCATCTGAGCTCCAGGACATCACTGCAGGAGTTCCTCAGGGTAGTGTCCTAGGCCCAACCATCTTCAGCTGCTTCATCAATGACCTTCCTTCAATCATAAGGTCAGAAGTGGGGACGTTCGCTGATGATTGCACAATGTTCAGCACCATTCGTGACTCCTCAGATACTGAAGCAGTCCTTGTAGAAATGCAGCAAGAACTGGACAATATCCAGTCTTGGGCTGATAAGTGGCAAGTAACATTCACGCCACACAAGTGCCAGGCAATGACCATCTCCAACAAGAGAGAATCTAACCATCTCCCCATGACATTCAACGGCATTACCATCGCTGAATTCCCCACTATCAACATCCTAGGGGCTACCATTGACCAGAAACTGAACTGGAGTAGCCATATAAATACCGTGGCTACAAGAGCAGGTCAGAGGCTAGGAATCCTGAGGCGAGGAACTCACCTCCTGACTCCCCAAAGCCTGTCCACCACCTACAAGGCACAGGTCAGGAGTGTGATGGAATACTCTCCATTTGCCTGGATGGGTGCAGCTCCAACAACACTCAAGAAGCTCGACACCATCCAGGACAAAGCAGCCCGCTTGATTGGCACCCCATCTGCAAACATTCACTCCCTCCACCACCGACGCACAGTAGCAGCAGTGTGTACCATCTACAAGATGCACTGCAGCAATGCACCGAGGCTCCTTAGACAGCACCTTCCAAACCCGCGACCTCTACCAACTAGAAGGACAAGGGCATCACATACATGGGAACACCACCGCCTGCAAGTTCCCCTCCAAGTCATACACCATCCTGACTTGGAACTATATCGGCGTTCCTTCACTTTCGCTGGGTCAAAATCCTGCAACTCCCTTCCTAACAGCACTGTGGGTGTACCTACCCAACATGGACTGCAGCGGTTCAAGAAGGCAGCTCACCACCACCTTCTCAAGGGAAATTAGGGATGGGCAATAAATGCTGGCCTGGCCAGTGACGCCCACATCCCATGAAAGAATTTTTTTTTAAATTGCTAATGTTACTTCAACCAATCCAAGGATGGCTGGTGGGGAAAATGTAACAAATGCCACACTAGTACACTTCTGGGTATGTGGCACAGTAGAGATAGCTTTACTCTGCACTTGGCAGTTCTTTACCTGACCTTAGTGTGTTTGACACTGACGAAGAATGTTTGAAATGGAAAGTGTTCCATTATCCAGCACAGATATCCTTCACCTTGAGCACTATTTAAAAGAAAAATTACCTCTCCACGCACCTCAAGGATGGCAGACTGATTACAGGGCAATGTTCCATCAAACATCAACAGTAAAGCGTGAATGACATGTCACTGGATATCAAGGTTAGATTTCTGCAGTGTACTCTCTACACGCAAATTTGTTTTATTATATATTTTTCAATAGATTTGCTTCATACAGTCAGAGTTATTTATGGCATAGAAGGCAGCCATTTGGCCCATCAGCTTCCTTTGAGATTAGGAGTTAGTTTTGTGATGTCGTACTTTGGATGATTCTGAATGAAAATTTACAGAAGATTAATTACCCCCATATAATATTTTGCAATTATTTTTACTTCATTGCGTTCAAGGTCAGCTTTTTGTTCAATGATAAATCTATAAGTAAAGAAGTCCCCTGTATGTTCTGGGGGCATAAAAAAAAAAGGGAGGTACATACATCATACAGACGTTAGTCAAGGGCCTCAAAAGACCAATCGCTGACTGTCCCGCATGGATATGAATATTGGCCATCTGTTTTTACATGAGGACTGGTTTCATCTTGTGACAGAGCAGATGTATTTAATTAATAATATTGAACAATGCACACTAGAACATTGGTGTGGAGGCAGACCAACTATATAGTCAAATGAGATCGGTGGGGACCTTCATTCCATCCTGTTGACAAAGTGCACCCCCTTTCACCACCCCCCCCCCCCCCCCAATCAATATACAGATTGATCAGACACTTTTAATGATGGAACTTTCATGGACATATTTGTGAAATAGTTTTTAAAAATAAATTACAATAGTGCTAACTGGACCCTAACAAGGCTGATCAACTGACAAAAAGTGTAGCAATCCATTATATCTACTTTCACTCTAATTGAACAAGACAGCATAATGGGACATCATAACTCACCACCAGTGTCGGTGCAGTCAGCAAACCCCAAGCAAAGAACTCCAGGAATATTACTATCACAGCATGGTATACACTTGGTGCACCTATTCCTTGAGGCTGTAAAAAAAACATGTAGCATTTAAAAATAAGAGCTTTAATTAAATCACTGGAATCTCCTTGCAGTTTTGGAACCAACTGCCCAACTCAATAATCACACAAGCAATCATTTGTGTAATGTCAGGTTGCAGTCTGGAAATATTTATGTCACCCATTTTCACTGGGTCCTCTGCAAAGTTTCCAAAAGGTTTCCAATCAGTGATGAGCCCTCAAACAGTGGGACAACCATTTCCATTCTTAAACATTATTTTGATAAACAGGATTGCATCAGAGTTGATGAAATGCTCCAGTACTTTGCCAATAATGTTATAAGCATGATTATTGCATTTGGAGATCCCCCTTTACCGTGCAGAGTGACACCTTCTGACTCTGATTTGATATGGACCTTGAACACCCACCACTGATTAAGAAAAATAGGATGGCCTGATCACAGTGGTCACTGCTGAACAAGCTGCATGTGCATAGTGGAGGTTTCATTTGTTACTACATCCTCAGGGCTTGCCCTGTGGCTTCTGCCTACTTAGAGATAGTTGGTCCCTTCTTAAATCCCTTTTGAATTTGATCCCTGCTGCTACTTGCCAAATTTCTCAGTGAGGATTCCTCTGGGATCATTGGAAACTTTCAGAGACTTTTGCTACCTCTGTGCACGCACTCTGTAGAGGATGGCTGAGAGACCTGTGTACACTCTCACAGGTTTCAGGGAACACTGATCCAGATCAACGAGCCTGTCTTCTCTAAGTATAGCTGCTGTGGAAATGGACTAACAAAAAAAGATTACTGCTGAGAATTTAATTTTATATTCAGTATATTCCCCTTTTTAATGATCCACGATACTTCTAGAAAATAGTGATTAATTCCCTTAGTCTTTTTCATTCATCGGGCTATTTGCAATAGGTTTTGAAAATTCAGAATGTCACGAGAATGGGGTTGGATGTATAGTTAATCAAATTTAAATGAAGTAACTTTATACCTTCTAAAGGGTGTGCAGAAATTTTAATTTGACTTTGCCATGGATATTTACCTTCCAATTAGTGCACGTTCCCTCATTCTCTTACCCCCATACTCCCACCTCCACTTTCAAATGTTTGTAAATGCCACCATGACAGAAATGTGATTCCTATTACCAATGGATGGTTTAGAGTTCTTTTCATGCAAATATCAGATTTTAATGAGTGTGGTCTATAATAAGTTTTTAACTGTCATTTTTAACTAGCTATTGCTTTTACATTAATAATATGCCATTGACAACAGATGCCCGATACTCCCACATCATCTTTAAAGGAAGTGAATTCTGTGCCTTCAACAGCATTCAGGACCTGACCCATCAGGGTTCTGAAAGCTGCAGTCAGAAGCAGCACAAAACATGGGGTCAGAAGCAGCACAAAACATGGGCCTCAGTTTTAATCATTGCCCAAGTATAGAGTCATAGAGTTATACAACACAGAAACAGGCCCTTTGACCCATCGTGTCTGTGCCAGCCATCAAGCACCTATCTATTCCAATCCCATCTTCCAGCACTTGGCCCGTAGCCTTGTATGCTATGGCGTTTCAAGTGCTCATCTAAATATTTCTTAAACGTTGTGAGGGTTCCTGCCTCTACCACCCCTTCAGGCAGTGTGTTCCAGATTCTAATCACCCAATGGATGAAAATAAATTTCCTCAAACCCCCTCTAAACCTCCTGCCCCTTACCTTAAATCTATGCCCCCTGGTTATTGACCCCTCTGCTAAGGGAAAAAGTTTCTTCCTATCTATCCCCCTCATAATTTTGTATACCTCAATCAGGTCCCCCCTCAGTCTTCACTGCTCTAAGGAAAACAACCCTAGTCTATCCAGTCTCTCTTCATAGCTGAAATGCTCCATCCCAGGCAATATCCTGGTGAATCTCCTCTGCACCCTCTCCAGTGCAATCACATCCTTCTTATAGTGTGGTGACCAGAACTGTACAGTACTCCTGTGGCCTAACTAGCCTTTTATACAGCTCCATCATAGCCTCCCTGCTCTTATATTCTATGCCTCGGCTAATAAAGGCAAGTATCCCATATACCTTCCTAACCACCTTATCTACCTGTGCTGCTGCCTTCAGTGATCTATGGACAAGTGCACCAAGGTCCCTCTGACCCTCTGTACTTCCTAGGGTCCTACCATCCATTTATATATTCCCTTGCCATGTTAGTCCTCCCAAAATTCATTAACTCACACTTCTCAGGATTAAATTCCATTTGCCACTGCTCCGTCCATCTTACCGGGCCATCCATTTCGTCCTGTAATCTAAGGCTTTCCTCCTCACTATTTACGACACCACCAATTTTCGTGTCATCTGCGAACTTATTGATCATACCTCCCATATTCAAGTCTAAATCATTAATGTACACTACAAACAAGGGTCCCAGCACCGATCCCTGCGGCACACCACTGGTCATAGGCTTCCACTCGCAAAAACAACCCTCGACCATCATCCTCTGCCTCCTGCCACTAAACCAATTTTGGATCCAATTTGCCAAATTGCCCTGGATCCCATGGGCTCTTACCTTAACCAATCTGCCACGCGGGACCTTAGCAAAAGCCTTACTGAAGTCCATGCAGACTATATCAACTACTTTACCCTCATCTACACATCTAGCCACCTCCTAGAAAAATTCAATCAAGTTTGTTCGACATGATCTCGCACTGACAAAGTCATGCTGACTATCCTGGATTAATCCCTGCCTCTCCAAGTGGAGATTAATCCTGTCCCTCAGAATTTTTTCCAATAGTTTCCCTACCACTGATGTTGGACTCACTGGCCTGTAATTACCTGATTTATCCCTGCTATCCTTCTTGAATAATGGTACCACATTCGCTGTCCTCCAGTCCTCTGGCACCTCTCCTGTAGCCAGAGAGGATTTGAAAATTTGTGCCGCTATCTCCTCCCTTGCCTCACATAGCAGCCTGGGATACATCTCATCTGGGCCTGAGGATTTATCTACTTTTAAGCCCACTAAAACAGCTAATACTTCCTCGCTTTCAATGCTAATTTGTTTAAGTATATCACAATCCCCCCTCCCTGATCTCAACACCTACATCATCCTTCTCCATAGTGAACACAGATGAAAAGTAATCATTTAAAACCTCACCGATGTCCTCTGGCTCCACACACAGATTGCCACTTTGGTCCCTCATGGGCTCTATTTTTCCCCTGGTTATCCTCTTGCCCTTAATATACTTATAAAACGCCTCGGGATTTTCCTTTATCTTGCCCGCCAGTGTTTTTTCATGTCCCCTCTTCGCTCTCCTAATTACTTTTAAGTACCCCCCTACACTTTATATACTCCTCTAGGGCCTCCGCTGTTTTCAGCGCTCTGAATCTGCCAAAAACCTCCTTTTTTTTCCCGTATCCAATCCTCTATATCCTTTGACATCCAGGGTTCCTGGAACTTGTTGGTCACCTTTACGGGAACATACTGGCCCTGAACAATGAAAGGTCACAGACCTGAAACGTTAAAACTCTGCTTCTCTCCACAGATGCTGCCTGACCTGAATATTTCCAGCACTTTCTGTTTTTATTCTAAAGCACTTTACAGCCAATTAAGTACTTCTGATGTGTCCTCAATGTTGTCAATTTCTGCACAATAAAGTCTCACAAACAGCAATGTGTTAAATAAACAGATAACCTGTTTTATTGATGTTTAAGGGATACATATTGACCAGGACACTGGGAGAACTTCACTGCTCTTCTTTGAATAGCAGGATTTTTTTACATGCTTGAGGGACAAATGGAGCCTCGGTTAGCATCCCATCAGAAAGACGGGCCTCTGACAGCTTGACTCTCTCTCTCAGCACTGCACTGATGTTTCATCTTAGATTATGTGCTCAAGTTTCTAGAGTGAGCCTTGAACTTACACCCTCTAAGAGACTGGAGTACTACCAATGAGTCAGGGCTCAGTTATAATCTGTGCAATTTCCACATTACAAATTAACTCAAATCTCTGGCAGCTGAGACTCAAACCAACTAATCAGAGATGCTAGTCCCTCCAAAATTTTAGCCAGTCCAATTCTGAAATGTGAGGCATTAGTTGCCAACACAGCAGAGGGGAGCTTGCATTTGAGATACTCAGAGCAGACTTAAAGAAAAACCAAGTTGGATGACATCACTAATGTGCCTAATTAGGAGGACCTTCCACTCAATTATAGGAAGAGCAAAGTGGAGAATTGGCTAAAGGGTGTTAGGAGTCCACAAATTATTCTAATATATCCAGAAAAGATTTTATATTACCTAATCAAGTTACAATTATCATGCAATAGATCTTGTTCGACTGCTGGTTCCATTTTACTTCAAATGCAAAATCAGTCTGTGCCACACACTACCTTAGGAAACAGCACAATGTACAATGCAGGTGAATGGGAACACTGAGCTCCACATGCAAATTGGCAGCCCTGACGAAGTAGTTAGCATCGGCAGTTTACAATTTTTTTTCACACTACAGATTGCTTATGGCTGAATATTAGCAGCACCAGCATCACCATAGATAGCTAAATGAGACCACACAGTTCCTTTAAAACATTTCTTCACAAGCAAGAAGTTCAAAATAGGCAAATAAAGTCAAAATAGATTTAAAAATATACAAATCAGCAAACAAAAGATGAGGTCCTTTGATGCACTCCTTTCAATTTATTTTTCTTCAACGTGGAGGTGGCACTATGACAACTAAAACAGAACACCAAGCAATAGCGTTATCATGTTTTATTTCTCACTACTACTCTATCAAGTTCATAACATACTAAATTCAACCAAGTTCCACTCATTCAAGGCTTCCTGGGATCCTACAGTTTTAAACTATCAGCCTGATGCAAGCACTTGGTTTTCAAAAATATTCAAAACATTCACACGCGATGTTTACAATGGCCTGATGTGATTTCCTCACCACATATGCAGGCAACTACAACTCCTTTCTCCCAAAGGCAATCTAAAAACCAGTATCCAGATGTTTGAACTTTTATTAGGAAAAAAAACAAAAGTTTGCTTTTGAACAGAAGCCCTGGGATATGCTAGCAACTTTACCTCTACCCATGCAACCATCTGCTATTAAAAGGGAATTGTAGGACAAGACAATAAAGCCTGAATAGGACAAAGCTGCAGAAAACTATTTGAATGCACTTACATGGCTACATGTAGTGACGACCAGATGGTCTATTTAACTGAGGATGCAAAGTAACCATCACACTCTTTTCCCCTACCACTTCAAATGCTGCCATTATGCTTTCTGTTTAGGCAACAGGTTGTGGCCTATTACACGAAACTTTACAACTGCATTCCTTCCCTCCAAAAAAAAAATCACAAATTAAAATAGCTAATCCTATTCAGACCAGAGGCAAGTCTATGTATTTAAAGCACAGCCCTTTGCAATCATTCTTGCCCCCATACTAACATTTACCTCCAACATAAGCTTCCCTAATGCCTCCACTACAAATTACCCATCTACACAAATGAAATTGAAATGACGAGAAATCAAAAATCATCAGCAACTTTCAAGCCAGTATACACTTGGGATACTTCTGCACCCAAAAGCTGCAAGAACAGTTAATGCAAACAATTCCTGTGTAATCTATAACCTTTCTGACTTGTGTATGTAACAGATATTGTGCAGGAAGGCAGGAAGGAGAACTTGTATTTATATGGCATCTTTCATGTCCTTAGAATGCTACAAAGTGCTTCATAGCCAGAAGTTACTTCTGAATTGTAGTCATGCCATGTATAGTGTAGTCATGTCATGGAATCTCTTACATCCACTTGAAGATAGACTGGATCACAGTTTAATGTCTCATTACAAAGAAGGCAGTGCAAATGATGCCACACTATCCTCAACACCACAATGGCATTAGCCTAGATTAAGTAGGGCTTTAACCATTATTTTCTATCTCAGAAGCGAGTGTGCTACCAAACAGCAAAAGTGAAACTTAAAATATTACAGGAAGGATTTTTAGAACATATTAACTATCTTATGGTCACTAATTTACTGCTAGATCTTTTGTGACATTGCTCATGGTGAGTCCTTGATCCAAAATGTGTCTTTCATTCCATTCCCCTGACCTTTGTGCATCTCTTCTTTCTGTTTCTCTCACCCGAGTTCTGTTTCTTTCTCCTCAATCTCTCTCCAATTATGTCTCTATCACATCATCTTTCTGTCACTGGATCTGTTCCCTCCATCTTTAGTTTTCCCCATCAGTGTCCACCTGCCTGATGTGTCTACCACCCAGATCTCGCTTTTGGCCCCTACTCAATCGCAGCCATAATCCTGGAAAATGGTCAGGAATCTGGGAATTTGACAAGGAGGATTCTCCTGTCATGCTCACAGAAAATCGGATTTTTTTATACGAACAACAGCACAAGGTTCTGTTGTTAAACTGCAGTAGTGTCTGAACTTGTTTGTCTGTACAAAGCCACAAAGTCTCACTTTTGTAAATAAAGACGTGGGAGGGGTGGGGGGGGGGGGGGGGTGGTGTAGGATTGAACATTTTTTGCGAGGGAAATTTGTAGACTGGAATATGCTTTTTAATTTCTAGCTTTAGTTCAGAAGGAATCGCAGTAAAATTGTTTTTTTTTCTCTTTTGTTTATATTTCTGATATTCGGAGCCTGTTGTGATACGGATGCTCTCTTTTTGATACGTTAAAAGGTTAATATATTACTAGAAACACCAACCAAAACAAGTTTTGCTTTAAGTATTCCCTAAATTTTCTGCTTAATGTCAGCAACTTGATTCTTATAAAATCTGTAGCTGCAGATAGGAGGAACACCTACTTCACTGGATTCTATCCTCCACAACCGGATACAAGAGCTGAAGAATAACCCGGCGAAATGGTGTCTGTAGTGCCAGGGTATGGGGCCGGCAGGAGTTGCTGTAATGATCAGTGACCAGTTCGTTGCAGTTAAAGGATTGGCACTTTAGTTAGTGGGGTAATTAATAATTGACAGGCTAGATTTAAAGCGTTGCCCACTACCTGCTGAAGCTCGGACCCCTTTCTCCCGGCGCAGGAAAGTAGGGAGCCCTGCGCATAATGGGACTGCAACGAGGCCCAGATCTCGGCTCAGCCGCCTCGACCAGCTCTATCCGACTTTGCCCGCAAACTGGCCGGCCGGAGCCCACTGAAAGGCAGGCCCTGGAGCCGCTCTTCACTCACCGTGCCTCCGTCTTTAATGATGATCTTCTTGGCCAGCATAATACTGCGGTGAAGCCGCTTCTTCTTCTTGCTGGGCATCATGCCGCCATCCTGGGGCCGCGCGCCGCCGCCATGGTGACAACATCACCCCGCAACCGCGCTCACGTCATATCGCACGATCTCCCCATTGGCCCCACGCGGACACGTGACCAGATTCGCCCCGCCTCCTCCGCCGGTGCCGGGCCCGTGACGGCATGGGGGATTACTCAGGTTCATTCAGCTGCGTGCAGCAGGTGCGATGGTGGCTGGGTTTGATGCCTTTTCTTAAAGTGGAGCGGCACAACTAATAAAACAAAGAAAACTCACAAAATTAAATACTAAACCACTTGGGACCTTTTACGTTAAAGGTATATAAATACAGGTTGTTGTTGTATTAGCTGTGTCCAACATACATTCCAGTCCCTCCGGTGCCCATTGGTCAGTGGAAGGCCTCAAAAATTTTCTTTGGCCTCCTTGTCTCAAGAGACAATGGGTAAGCACCTAGAGGTGGTCCGTGGTTTGTGGAGCAGCGCCTGGAGAGGCTATAAAGACCAATTCTAGAGTGACAGACTCTTCCACGGGCGCTGTAGATAAAATTGATTGTCAGGGCTGTTAAACAGTTGGCTCGCTCCTTGGGCTTCTGTCTTTTTTCCTGCCAATTGCTAAGTCTCTTCGACTCGCCACTCTTTAGCCCCGCCTTTATGGCTGTCTGCCAGCTCTGGCGATCGCTGGCAACTGACTCCCGTGATTTGTGGTCAGTGTCACAGGACTTCATGCTGCTTTGCAGATGTCTTTAAAGCGGAGACTTGGACAGCTGGTGGGTCTGGTACCAGTGACGAGCTCGCTGTACAATGTGTCCTTGGGGATCCTGCCATCTTCCATGCGGCTCACATGGCCAAGCCCTCTCAAGCGCCGCTGGCTCAGTAGGGTGTATATGCTGGGGATGTTGGCCGCCTCGAGGACTTCTGCGTTGGAGATATGGTCCTGTCACCTGATGCCAAGGATTCTCCGGAGGCAGCGAAAATGGAATGAGTTGAGTCGTCGCTCTTGGCTGATATACGTTGTCCAGGCCTCGCTGCCGTAGAGCAAGGTACTGAGGACACAGGCTTGAAACACTCGGACTTTTGTGTTTTGTGTCAGTGCGCCATTTTCCCACACCCTTTTGGCCAGTCTTAACATAGCAGCGGACGCCTTTCCCGTGCGCTTGTTGATTTCTGCCTCAAAATTACCGACAGACAATGAGTCCTTATGCATTTGATATATTGTGCACAGATTGTCGTCCAATGTAAATTGTGGAGTAGCCATAGTTAAGGTGACACAGTTTTAGCCACATGCACTAATTTTAGTCGAAAATGCCTTCTACATAATATAGGGAAATGTAGTTGATGCTTATACTTACTTATAGATCCTAGAATGGTAGAGCATAGAAGGAGGCTGTTTAGCCCATTGAGTCTGCACCAGCTCTTTCAAGGACAATCCAGTTAATCCCACTCACCATCCTCTTTCCCCATACCCCTGCAATCTTTTTTCTCTTCACGTATTTATACAAATCCCTTTTGAAGGCTATTGAATCTGTTTCCACCACCATTTCCGGCAGAGCATTCTAACCAATCATTTTATAATAACAAAATTTTCCTCATGTTGTCTCTGATTCTTTTGCCAATCATCTTAAATCAGCGCTGTCCAGTTAATGACTTAACAAGTATTTACCACCATTGAGTGCAAACCTTTACCAGTCCTTCTCTGTCACCTAAGTTTGGAATTCTGGCATGAATTTCTCAGACATTGCCTAGGAACATAAGATTTAGGAGCAGGAGTAAGCCATTTGGCTCTTCGAGTCTTCTCCACCATTCGATATCATGGCTGATCTGGTTGTGGTCTCAACTCCACCTTCCTGTCTGTCCCCCATAACTCTTGACTCCCTTGTCCGTCAAAAATCTATCTAACTCAGCCTTGAATAAATTCAATGACCAAGCCTTCACTGCTTTCGGGGGAAGCGAATTCCACAGACCAACAACCCTCTGAGAGAAAAAAATTCTCCTCATCTCCGTCTTAAAAGGGAGACCTCTTATTCTTAAACTGTGTCTCCTAGTTCTAGTCTACCCGTCCCGGTATCCACTCTATCATTTCTGCTCAGGATCTTATACGTTTTAATAAGATCACCTCTCATTCTTCTAAACTCCAATAGGTATAGGTCCAACCTGTTCAACCTTTCTTCATAAGACAAGCCCTTCATCCCCAGAAAGGGTCGAGTGAACTTTCTCTGAACTGCTTCTAATGCAATTATATCCTTTTTCAAATAAGGTATGCAGTACTCCAGATGTGGTCTCACCAAGGCCCTGTACAGCTGCAGTAAAACTTCACAACTTTTATATTCGATTCCCTTTGCAATAAATGCCAATATTCCATTTACCTTCCTAATCACTTGCTGTACCTGGTGTTATGACCGAGGCGGGAGGAGTGCACTGTTTATTCTAGTTCCACTTCTCCACAGGTCACAACATATAGTTAAATTTTTTCCCACTTACTGATACAGTCAATCATAGGCTCTATTTTTAATCCCAGAATAAAACACACCAACAATAATAAACAACAAAATTATAAGTTTATTATAAAACAATTCTTAATCAGTAATGAAGCAAGGCATAAACACACAGATTGAAATATAAAAGTTCCCTTTTTACCTTAGCCCCTCACACATGTACATACACCAGTTAACCAAAAATATAAAGAGATTTAGGCCAGAATTTTACCTTCGGGAATCGGTTCCCCTCGGAGGCATCCAGAAGGTAAAATAGAGTGCGATGACGTCGGATCGGGTCCCCAGCATCATGACACACAGACGGCAGTTAACAAACGTAGGAAGTCGGGCGAGATCGAGTCTGCGCTCGCCGCCCGACTAAAAGCAATTGAGAGCTCATTAAGGTCATTGACAAAGCAATTGCCAGCAATTTTACGTGTGGCGTCTGATTTAACGGGCTGCCTCGGGAACCCGGCAAGTTTAAAAGGGCAGCAGGCAGTGAATCGGTGAGGGAGTTGGAGGTACTTTTTTTTTTGCTATTTATTTATTCTGATGTTATTTGTGTGTTCTAACAATTGGTGTTATTTGCAGCTTGTGCAGAAGGGTTCACCTGACTGTCACTGTTGCTCGGGCCCCAGTTTCTCTGAGTAGTTGGGTGAAAGGAACGGGGTTATGTGAGCCTGACCTAACAGCTGGAAGCCAATACCTGCGGTCCTAACATCTACTTTTCAGTACAACAAGGGGAATTGTTCACTCTGGAGGTGGATCATCAGATGAGGAGGACTATGCCCCAAGGAGGGACAGAAGGGCAAATGGGCAGGGTAACTTGCAACCAGCTGGCCCAGTGCATCCTCGTAATGTGGGAGGGAGAACAGGTGGCAGAGTGGGCTGGGTGCAAACATGTGTCAGGAGATGGGCCTACCCAGCAGGCAGGGTATACCGCCCGTGTCTGAACTACCTGCAGCTGTCAGAACGCCACTGCAGAGGAAGACTGAAACTGTCACGGGAGATTGTCACATCTCTTTGTGAGATGCTGGCAGCGGATGTTGCCTCAAACTGCCTCGGTGGACAGCCAATGCCGGTCGCTCTGAAGGTTACAATAGCTCTTAACTTCTATGCGTGTGGCTCATTCCAGGCTTCAACGGCAGACTTGTGCGGAGTCTCCCAAGCAACAGCGCACCACTGCATAAAGGTTGTGACTGATGCATTGTTCCAATGTGCTAACAATTTCATCATGTTCAAGACGGACAACACTAGTCAGGCTGAGAGAGCCAGAGGCTTCAGCATTTTTATTTGAGTCCCCAATGGTACAAGGCTTGAAAGACTGTACTCATGTGGCCATTAGAGCACCAGCAGGTCAGTTGGGGGCATTCATTAACTGCAAGGGCTTCCATTCACCGAACGTCCAGCTTGTCTGTGATCATCGAAAGAGAATCATGCAGGTGTGTGCACATTACCCTGAGAGTTGTCATGATGCTTTCATTCTCCAAAATTCCTAGGTGCCTGCACTTTTCAGACCTCCTGACAGACTGGAAGGATGGATACTTGGCAACAGGGGTTATCCTCTGAAGACATGGCTAATGACACTGGTGAGGAACACAAGACGTTATGCTGAGGAACGTTACAATGAGAGCCATGCGGCCACCAGAGTGACAATCGAACAAACTATAGGCCTACTAAAGATGAGATTTAGGTGTCTTGACCGCTCTGGTGGAGCCCTGCAGTACACACCATCAAGGATTTCCAGAATTATTATCATCTGCTGTGCCTTGCATAACCTGGCGATGGAAAATGGAGAGGCCCTGGAGGATATCAAGGTCAGCACGATGCGTCATCAGACGATGATGGAGCTTCTGATGAGGAAGATGGACATTAGTCACAAGATGATCGGGGAGAGGAAGCTGAATGTAATTTGGCATTAAGTGCGAGAGAGACCAAGGAGTCTGTAATAGGCAGGCGTTTCTATCGAGAGGATATAAATTTTCAAATACTTGACATTGGGGTATGAGATAAGTCATTGTGAGGATCTGATTGGGCAAATACACTCACCTTCAGGGGGAGAGATAATCTGATGATGCTTTCCTTCACTTCATGAGGAACCCAACCCAAATGTGTGACCTCGCATTTAAAACTACTCGAGTTGAGCAACAATGTTGGATGTAACTTCAGGAATGAAATGTAAAATTGTCATTACACAAAATTTATAACTTTTTTTCCTATACAAATCAAATAAATAAGTGAAAAGTAACCCAGTGAACCAGGAGTGATGTTACTGTGATTTCTTTATACGTTTGCGAGCGCTCCTGCACGTGGACGATCCCTCGCCACCAGACTCACCAGAGGCAGGGGGCTGATCTGATTGCCACCCCGCTTTTGATGACCTTGGCGGACATCCTCTGCCTGCTCACGGCTGTGTAGGCCGCTGCGTATCAGGGTTCTCATGAGAAATATCATGAGCACCCTCTAACACCCTGGGAGTTTGCGGTTCACATGTCCCTGGCAGAGGGAGCAAGGAGCTGCAGGATGCATCAGGGGTGCCCTGAGAGGAGCTCCCATATGCGATTTGCTGCTGCCCCTGTGCCCTCCTGCGGCTCGGCTTGTCCTCAATGGTGACCTCAGAGGGATGAACTGCCTCGACCTGTTGCCTGCACATCGGATTCTGCTCTCTGATGCTCTGGTCCATGGAGGCCACACTTGCTCTGAGGTCACGAATTGTATCCAGTACTGGCCCCTCCACTGCAGCCGCCAATCTTTTAATGGAGGATGCCAGATGGACAAATGCCTGAGAGTTTGCAGCACTCATACACTGGATGGATGTTTCCAGAGTATGAGTCATAGCTCACAGCATCTCTGGCGACTCCGCCAGATCTCCATGCACCGCATGCTGCACCTGCAACATCTCCCGCCTAATGGCTGTTATCAGAGGCTCGTCATCAGCTTGTGGCTCTGCACTGGCCTGGCATCCCACACTCCTCCGAGTGTGCGAGGCATCGGCTGGTTCTACCTCTGGTGGCTGGCCCGGCAACTGTGTTGTGCTCACACCTGTATGTGAAGACAACTCCGCAAACACACTAATCCCGACCGTGGTGGAAGTATCTGTGCAGGTACTTGGTGGGGTGCGAGGATGTGACGGTGCACCCTCTGAGGCGCCCTCCTCCACATCAGAGGTGGACAGTTGAGCCACGGAGACGCTTCCTGGCTGCTGCTGTGTTTCACCTTTGGGAAAATCATATTGATCAGTTTGATCAGCAATCCAGACTTAAGCACATGTTATTGACTGCATTTTGGTCACATCTGTGTGAATCAACTTTAGAGAGCACACTTCAGTGCATTAGACAATCACCACACCTCTGTCCCCCCACCATTCCCCCCCCTCCCCATACACTCTTACACCACATACTGGGTCACTCACTCTCATGGCCAGGTCCACCGGCCTCACCATCTGCAACGGCGCGTCCTCCGTCCTCCCCTGCTATCATCAAAGCATCCTCCTCCATTCTAGTCAGGTATGCTTGATTGGAAACGCCACCACCGGTCTGGGACCTCTCTCGGGCATTATATGCCCTCTTTTCCTATTTAAACAAAAATACTTAGTTTAGACATATTAGGTGGCATCTCACACACTCACCCATAGGGGTTGATGTTACATTTCACTGCTGTGCCAGTGCAGTGCCCAACTTGAACATTTCTGGATCACCGTGCATCTCAGACTTACCCATCTTGCGTCCCAATGCAAGGCAGCAGCCAAGCAATGATCATACAGGGCTTCCACCTTGCAGCATGAGGACACATAGACCCTCCCTTGACACATTAACGATTAGATGAATGAGAAATGCCCCTTACCCGGGCAGAGCAAAGCAGGTCATTGAGGCGCTTGCGGCACTAGAGCCATGTCTTCCTTACAACGCCGCAGCTGCTGACCTCCTCCGTGACCTCCAGCCAGTCCCTCTTGGTCATTTGGGAGGGTCGCCTTCTGCCATCTGGATTGACGAGGACCTCCCGCCTCACCTCAACTGCCTGGAGGAGGACTTGCAGTGATTCCTCCAAAAATTGGGGGGGGGTGCGGAAACCTCCCCCTCCATCACTGTTCATTGTTCTGCAACTTTTATATGTATCTTTCTTCCTGCTCCTGGACACTGCCAGTCCTCCTTCTCTCCTTGCCGGTGTAGAGCCTTGTTATCCTCCTGTACAACTTCCACAGCTGTCTTCCTCTGATGCCAGGTAAGAACCAACTGGTCCATTTCATTGCTGTAAGTCTTTTTAAAGGGCTTACAGCAGCCTTTCCCAGATGTGGCCCCGCACCCAACGCTGCTCATCATCCCGCCGGCGCGCACCCTTTCAATTCACAAATACGCCGCGGGGCTGCTAAGTTTTTATGTTGCCTGCAAGCTTGCTCTCATACTCTATTTTCCCCTTCTTAATCAATCCCTTGGTCCTCCTTTGCTGAATTCTAAACTGCTCCCAATCCTCAGGTCTGTTGTTTTTCTGACAAATTTATATTCCTCTTCCTTGGATCTAATGCTATCTCTAATTTCCCTTGTAAGCCATGGTTTGGCTACCTTTCCCATTTTACTTTTGCGCCAGACAGGGATAAATAATTGTTGCAGTTCAACCATGTGCTCTTTAAATGTTTGCCATTGCCTATCCACCGTCATCCTTTTAAGTAACGTTTCCAAATCCAATGTGGCCAACCCACATCTCATACCTTTGTAGTTTCCTTTACTAAGATTCAGGACCCTTGTCTCAGAATCAACTACGTCACTCTCAATCTTGATGAAGAATTCTATCATATTATGGTCGCTCATCCCCAAGGGATCTCGCACCACTAGATTGTCAATTATTCCTCTCTCATTACACAATACCCAGTCTAGGATGGCCTGTTCTCTAGTTGGTTCCTCAACCTATTGGTCCAGAAAACCATCCCGTATACACTCCAAGAATTCCTCCTCTACGGTATTGTGACTAATTTGATTTGCCCAATCTATATGCAGATTAAAGTCACCCATAATTACAGATGTTCCTTTATTGCATGCATCTCTAATTTCCTGTTTAATGCCATTCCCAACATCACCACTACAGTTTGGGGGTCTATATACAACCCCCACTAACGTTTTTTGCCCATTAGTGTTTCTCAGCTCTACTCATACAGATTCCACATCATCAGAGCTAATATCTTTCCTCACTATTGCGTTAATTTCCTCTTTAACCAGCAATGCAACTTCACCGCCTTTTGCTTTTTGTCTGTCCTTCCTAAATACTGAATATCCCTGGATGTTCATTTCCCATCCCTGGTCATCTTGCAGCCATGTCTCCATAATCCCAACTATATCATACCTGTTTACATCTATTTGCGCGATTAATTCATCCACTTTATTGCGAATGCTCCGCGCGTTAAGGTAAAAAACCTTAAGGCTTGTCTTTTTCACATTACTTGTCCCCTTCCCACTATTTTTCACTGTGGCCCTGTTTGATTCTGGCCCTTGATTTCTCTGCCTATCACTTTTCTTTTTCCCCTTACTGTCTTTTGTTCTTGTCTTTGATCCCCCTTCCTCTGACTCCTTGCAAAGGTTCCCATCCCCCTGCCATTTTAGTTTAAACCCTCCCCAACCACCCTCGCAAATACTCCCCCTAGGACATCAGTCCCGGTCCTGTCCTGGTGTAACCCGTCCAGTTTGTACTGGTCCCACCTCCCCCAGAACCAGTCCCAATACCCCAGGAATCTAAAACCCTCCCCCTCACACCATCTCTTCAGCCACCTATTCATCCGATATATCCTGCTATTTCTACTCTGACTAGCACGTGGCACTGGTAGTAATCCTGAGATCACTACCTTTGAGGTCCTACTTTTCAATTTACTTCCTAGCTCCCTATATTCTGCTTTTAAGACCTCATCCTTTTTTTTACCTGCTGCACTTTTAAACTCTGCCGGTTTCACTCAGTCTTACATTTTGCTATCATTGAGCATCTGTGGTTTTATTCTTGCAGGTTTTAGAAATTGCTATTAATTCGCACATGTCTTTCATTTTCACATCAACACTCAATCAATTTTAAAATGAGAGTACGAGTACATGCCAGAAACCTTGAATAGGAAGCTAAAATGTAGGAGGTTAAATTTTACAATTAGAAGTTGTCTAGAAAAGAAAGACAAGCCAGCCAGTTTACAAAAAAGACAAGGTATATGTTTATTATTGTTTTTCTAATTTTGTTTTTGAGAGGTGAACTGAGATTAAGCGAAATAAATGGAAATTGTTTTGACTGTTACTCTGTAAATACACTTCCTGTAAAATAAAGCAGCTTAATGATTGGTATCCGGCCTCATATCAATAACTGTTTCAATTTGCCTTTCAAAAGATTGGAGAAACACACAAGAATTCATGTCTTGAAAACACAATACCAGTTCAGGTGACAAGAGGGCCCTACTGTTACGTTCCAAGTTATGCTATCTTATAATTAGATCTCGAGCAGTGCGGGCACACTCCTGAATGCGAAACACTCAGATGTTTACAGGAATAACTAGCACAACCATACCCGTGAGAGTATCTATGACAATCCTAAAACTTGTAATAGTGACCAATAGGAAGATCTATCATATTTCAAATCATACAGTCGTTATTTTTAATACCCATCAGCTTCTCCTTATAAATTAGGCATATCCTCAGATCAATTACAGGCTAATTGTCATTGCAGTTGAAAGTTTCCGTAAACTGAAACTAAAGGGACACACGGAGGGAAGACTTTGCCTGAATGAGACATAGTCAGAGTGTGAAGGTGGGAATGTGGTTCACGTGGTGCAGAGGGGGAAAGAGGTGCTCCTTCTTTAGCCTCCAATATCTGTAGAACATGCTTTGCTTCCCAGAAATAGAGAGTAACCTACAGACAAAAGCCAGAGTTTGAAGAGGTAGGGCTGTGAGTCTGTGGGGTCAGAGCATTCCCAAGAAAATTTATGTGAGACACTACAGCAAAGAAGGCAAGTGATTGGCTGGAGAACATTTTCTCATATCTAAACTAAGGAATTTTAATTGGGGTTAGTATAACATGAATTGAAATTATAACAATAAGAATTTTCTGAAACTCAGGTAATTTATTAGTAAGGTTTTGTTAGTAGTAGTAAGCTTTACTAGCAGTAGTAAAGCTTATTAGTAGTGGGGTTTATTAATAATAAATTAATCAAGAAAAATAAATTAATTAACAGAATAAAAATGGCAGGGGAGGTGATGTGTTGCAGCTGTAGTATGTGGGAGTTGGTAGGTACCAGTGCAATCCATGGCAAACATGTTTGCAGTAAGTGTCTGCAGCTCGAGGAGCTTCAGCTGAGAGTCACTGAGCTGGAGGCTGAGCTACAGACACTGTGCTGCATCAGAGAGGGGAAAAGTTACCTGGATACTTTGTTCCAGAGGCAGACACAACCCTTAGGATAGGGTCTTCTGATTTGGTCAGTGGTCAGAGACAGGAGGATGTGACAACAAGTGAGGCAAGTAAGGGAATCGAGAAGGCAGAAGTGGAGGAGCCTCAGCCCTTGCAATTGCCCAGCAGGTTTGATGTTCTTTCAGCTTGTATGGATGAGAGCTACGGCTAGAGGATGGATGAGCAAACTGACCATGGCACTGTTGAACAGGAGGATTTCAAGCAGGGGGAGTAAATAGGAATGTAGTGGTAGTAGGAGATAGTATAGTGAGAGGGATAGACACAGTTCTCTGCAGCCAAGAGCGAGAGTTCAGAAGGCTGTGTTGCCTACCCAGTGCCAGGTTTCGGGACATCTGCTCAGGGCTGAAGAGGAATTTACAGTGGGAGGGGGATGATCCAGTTGTCGTGCTCCACGTGGCTAACAACAACATAGATAGGACTAGGAAAGAGGTTCTGCATAGGGAGTATGAGCAGCTAGGGACTAAATTATAAAGCAGAACCTCAAAGGTAATAATCTCTGGATTTTAACTCTCTAATCTTATTTACCCCCTGCCAACTTGCTCATGACTCAGGTAATAATCTCTGGATATTAACTCTCTAATCTTATTTACCCCCTGCCAACTTGCTCATGACTCAGGTAATAATCTCTGGATTATTACCTGAGTCATGAGCAAATTGGCAGGGGGTAAATAAGATTAGAGAGTTAAATGTATGGCTCAAAGATTGGAGTGGGAGAAATGGGTTTTGATTCAAGGGGCACTGTACTGTACCGTTGGAATGGTCTTCAACTGAACCATGCTTGGACCAGTGTTCTGGCGCGTCTAGGTGGTAGAGAGGGCTTTAAACTAAATTGTGGGGGGTTAAGGATCAAGTGAGGGAAGATGTGATAATTTAAAGAGAGAGAAGGCAAGAGATCAAGGTAGCAATAAGGGTAATGATAATTAGAGCATCACAAGAACGGACAGAGCGTATAAACGTAAGAATGCGCCAGCAGATGAGGCTAGAGGTTGTGAAAGTAATAAAAAGACAGAATTAAAGGCACTCTATCTGAAAGCACACAGCATTCTCAACAAGGTAGATGAATTGACGGCTGTTATGACTGAGGTGGGAGGAGTGCACTGTTTATGCTGGTTCTACTTCTCCACAGGTCACAACATATGTTCAAATTTTTTCCTGTTTACCGATACAGTCAATCATAGACTCTATTTTTATCCCAGAATAAACACACCAACCGGGTTTCTTTAATAAACAACAAAATTATAAGTTTATTATAAAACAAGTCTTAACCAGTAATGAAGCAAAGCTTAAACATACAGATCGAAATATAAAAGTTTACTTTTTATCTTAGTCCCTAATGGAAAAGATAAAGAGATTTACTCTTTAGAGATCTAGTACAAAAGAAAACAGGTAGGCCAAAATACTTGCTAATTCTTGAAGAAGAAAAAAGAGAAGATATGAAAAGATGTTAGAAGTCCTTTTTGGTTTGGCATCCCAAATATGTATAGATGGCTGTCACTGGGATCTTCCAAGAACAGTTCTTGGCAGGCAATATTGAAGATCAGTTTGGGCAGGCTTTCCAGGGAAAATGCAGTAACAAGGGTTTCAGGCTGTTTCTTAAACTTGCTTCTCAGCTTCTCAAGAGATGGAAAATTGGCAGGCTTTTCAAAAAGCTGGAACAGACTGAGCTGGGTGTAGCTCCCTTGTCAAGTTTTCTCCAACAGTCTTTTCAAACCATTGTCCATATCCCAATGCACTGTCCAAAGCAAAACCATAAACAATGTCAGGAGGCAAGTCTCCTGACCCCATATAAATCTTGACCTGTCACTTCTCTGCAAACATCTTTCCCCAAGTCAAAAACAACCCCTGTTGGGTAATTATTTGTAGACAGGTGCCTTCCAGTAACTGTTTACAGTCCAGAACTCTCAGTGATCCTTGTTAAAAAAATCCATGGACTCCTTTTCAGTTTTAAACCACAAATCTTCAAAATTTAACAAAAAATTGAAGCACTTGTAACACAGCACAAATAGAAGTAAACAGATATGATCTAATTGCCATTACAGAGACATGGCAGCAGGGTGACCAAGGCTGGGAACTGAATGTTCAAGGGTATTCATAATTTAGGAAAGATAAGCAAAAACAAAAAGGAGGTGGGTTAGCGGTGTTAATCAAGTATGAGATCAGTACATTAGTGAGAGAAGATCTTAGATCGAAAGATCAAGATGTAGAATCAGTTTGAGTAGAGCTATGAAATTTCAAGGGGCAGCAAACATTGGTAGGAGTTGTTTATATGCCACCAAATAGTAGTGGTAATGCAGAGCCCAGTATAAATCAGGAAGTTAGAGGTGCATGTAACAAGGGTAATATAGTAATCATGGGGGACTTCAATCTACATATAGACTGGGTAAACCTAATTAGCACTAATGCCGTGGAGGACGAATTCCTGGATGGATTTCTAGAACAGTATTTTGGGAACTAACTAGAGAATGAGCTATTTTAGATCTGGTATTGTGCAATGAGAAAAGGCTAATTAATAATCTCGTTGTAAAGGACTAATATGATAGAATTTTACTTTAAATTTGTAAGTGATGTAGTTCAATCCAAAACTAGGGTCTTAAATCTAAACAAAGGAAGTATGAAGGCATGAGGGGCACGTTGGCTGAGGTAGATTTGGTAACTACATTAGAAGGTATAGCAGTAGACAGGACATTGGCTGGCATTTAAAGAATTAGTCCATATTTAACAACAAATTTGCATTCCATTGAGGCACAAAAACCCAGCAGGAAAAGTGATCCAACCATGGCTAACAGGAGAAGTTAAAGATTGTATTAGATCAAAGGAAGAGGCTTATAAAGTTACCAAAAAAGAAAAACCAGTAAGCCTGAGGATTGGGAGCATTTTAGAATTCAGCAAAGGAGGACCAAAAAACTGATAAAGGAAGAGAAAATAGAATATGAAAGTAAACTAGCAAGAAACATAAAAATGGACTATAAAAGTGTCTATAGGTATATAAAAAGGAAAAGATTAGCAAAGACAAATGTGGGCCCATTGCAGGCACAGACAGGGGAATTTATAATGGGGAATAAGGAAATTTCAGAGCAACTAAACAAATACTTTGTGCCTGTCTTCACAGAGGAAGATACAAAAAACCTCCTAGAAATACTAGAGAACCAAGGTACCAGCAAGAATGAGGAACTGAAAGAAATTAGTAAAAGTAAAAAAAGTAGTACTGGAGAAATTAATGGGACTGAAAGTTGATAAATCCCCTGGACTTGATGATTTACATCCCAGAGTGCTGAAAGAGGTGGCTTTTGAGATAGTGGATGCATTGGTGATCATCTTCTAAAATTCTATAGATTCTGGAGGGGTTCCTGAAGATTGGAAAGTAGCAAATGTAACTGTACTATTTAAGAAAGGAGGGAGAGAAAAAACGGGGAATGACAGACCTGTTAGCCTTACATCAATAGTAGGGGAAATGATAGAATCTATTATAAAGGATTTGATAACTGGACACTTAGAAAATAATGGCATAATTGGGCAGAGTCAACATGGATTTATAAAAGGGAAATCATGTTTGGCAAAACTGTTGGAGTTTTCTGAGGATGTAACCAGCAGAATAGATAAAGGGGAACCAGTGGATGTGGTGTATTTGGATTTTCAGAAGGCTTTCAACAAGGTCCCGCACAGGAGGTTAGTAAGCAAAATTAGAGCACGTGGGATTGGGGGTAATATACTGGCATGGATTGAGAATTGGTTAACGGACAGAAAACAGAGTAGGAATAAACGGTTGGCAGGATGTGACTAGTGGGGTAATGCAAGGATCAGTGCCTGGGCCCCAGCTATTCACAATTTATAGCAATGATTTGGATGTGTGGACCAAATGTAATATTTTCAAGTTTGCTGATGACATAAAACTAGGTGGGAATGTAAGTTGTGAGGAGGATGCAAAGAGGCTTCAAGGGGATTTGGACAGGCTAAGTGAGTGGGCAAGAACATGGCAGATGGAATATAATGTGGAAAAATGAGTGATTCCTGGGATGGTGATATTGTCCTATGGGAAGAGCTTGAGGAGACTGGGCCTGTATTCTCTAGAGTTTATAAGAATCTCATTGAAGCATACAAAATTCTTACAGGGCTCAACAGGGCTAATGCAGGAAGGATGTTTTCCCTGGCTGGGGAGTCTAGAACCAAGGGACACAGTCTCAGAATAAGAGGCAGGCCATTTAGGACTGAGATGAGAAGGAATTTCTTCACTCAGAGGGTGGCGAATCTTTGAAATTCTCTACCCCAGAGGGCTGTGGAGGCTCAGTCATTGAGTATATTGAAGACAAAGATAGATAGATTTCTAGATATTAAAGATATAAAGGGATCGGCTATAGTGCGGGAAATGGCATTGAGGTAAAAGATCAGCCATGATCTAGTTGAATGGCAGAGCAGGTACAAAGGGCTGGATACCCTACTCCTGCTCCTATTTCCTACGTTCCTATGCTTTTAAATCCTCAGCTATGTAACTTGGAAACAGGTCAGGTTATGATGGTCAGAGAAATGAGCAAGGAATGACAATTTTTTCAGTTGACATTTTTCTTCTATGATTTTATTACTGTTTTATGAATATATTTTAGAAAATCCGGTACAAGTATGATACTTTTGGATTATAAAGAAAGAGAAGAACTTGCATTAATGTAGCAGCTTTCGTGATCATATGTTGTCCCAAAGCACTTTACAACCAATAAAGTACTTTTGAAGTGTCGTTATTCTTATAATGTGGGAAAACATAGCTGTTAATTTACACAAAGCAAGGTCCCACAAAGATCAATAAGATACATGACTAGTTAATCTGTTTAGTAGTGTTGGTTGCGGGATAAATATTGGCTAGGACACCAAGAATTCCCCTGCTCATCTTCAAATAGCATCCTGTGATGCACCTGAGGGCAGTCAAGGTCTCGGTTTTGTAATGAGTTCTTGATGTGGTCTGATGCAGCATACAGTACAGAGCAAACAATTTACAGAACCTTCCTCCAGGTATTACAGTTGCAGAGTGACTCTGGCTTGTAGTCACATGACTAGATCCTGGTACTTTGCTCATTAGAATACTAAGATCTTAAAGGGACATCATTCTTAAAGGCAATCATACAACAGGTTTAACGTCTCATCTTAAAAGTTAGTGAAGTACTCTCTTGGTACTGCATTGAAATGTCAGCCAAGATTATGTGCTCAAGTTTCTGGAGTGGGGCTTGATCTATATCAGAGATGAGGGTTGTTACCACTGAGCCAAGGCTGACTCCTATTTGATGCAATTGTATACCAAATGAAGGAAAGGTTTTTTAATAAATCCCCAAAAAGCTCTTGTAGTAAAATGAAAATAGGAATATTTACTTGTCCAGGTAATTTTGGGATGCAGAGCCAAGTTTTTGGATATCCAGAATTAAGCTGGTCACTTCATAAATATGATCAGATCACATCTCCAGTATTTTGATTTCTGTTTGGCTGCAGGGATGACATTAAAATCAGTTTTCCAACAATTAAATAATTTAAAAAACTTGTTCTCATTTCCAATCTGGACAGTGAGAGTGGTGAGGTGGATGATAAAAGAAAAACAAATTCAACTTAAAAAGGACAAAAAGTTGGAATGGGTGAAATATACTTTATTAGTTACAAAAACAATGGAATTAAACAGCAGGAAATAAAGGGAAAGAAAATGTGCAGCCACGTGTTTATATCTTTAAAACATATGTAAATAATATTTGATATATAAAGACAGAAAATGCTGGAAATACTTAGTAGGTCTGGCAGCATATACATGTACTTCTTTCAATTTTGTATACTGCATTTTCTGCTCACAATGTGGTCTCCTCTACATTAGGAAGGCCAAATGCAGAGTGAGTGACTGTTTTTTTGGAACACCTCCGTTCAGTCTGCAACCGTGATGCCGAGCATCCAGTCACCTGTCATTTTAATTCTTCATCTTGTTTCTAATCCTTGGCCTGCTACAGTGTTCCAATGAAGCTCAAAGAACAGCGCCTCATCTTTCAACTGGGCACTTCACCGCCTTCTGGACTGAATATTGAGTTCAACAATTTTAGATCGTAACCTCTGCCCTCATTTTTTTCATGTTTCTTTGCTGGTTTGTTTTCTTTCCCCTCTTATTCTCTCTTATTTCCTTTATTTTGTGTTTGGATGGCAGCTAGGCAGGATCCTGCCATTCACAACTCCTCTAGACTTTGTTTCTTTACTTGTCCCAATACCACTCCCTTTGGCCTTGTACCATAAAACCTTTTGTCGTTTAATCTCTCCTGCCCTCCACCCCATCACAGACCTTCCCTTATGTTCTTCTTCCCCCCCACTTCCTCCTTTCACTTGCTCAAAACCTATTACATTTCTAACTTTTCCCAGTTCTGATGAAAGGTCAAAGACCTGAAACGTTAACTCTGTTTCTCTCTCCACACTTGCTGTCAGACCTGCTGAGTATTTCCAGCATTTTCAGTTTTTATTTCAGATTTCCAGAATCTGCAGTATTTAGCTTTTTTATATAATGTTTTAGGTGTTTGCACCATTTTTGGTGACTGCAAACCTAATGCATTCTCCCCTCATGCTTTCTGTGGCTTTCAAGATGGTTTGGCCACCCAAACATCCTCTATAGTGCATCTCTATGGTTCCAACCTTTATCTGTCCCAATGCAGCCAGCATAACCCTTGCAATATCTTTTTTTTTAGAGATACAGCACTGAAACAGGCCCTTCGGCCCACCGCGTCTGTGCCGACCATCAACCACCCATTTTTTATATTAATCCTACACTAATCCCATATTCCTACCACATCCCCACATATCCCTATATTTCCCTACCACCTACCTGTACTAGTGGAAATTTATAATGGCCAATTTACCTACCGACATGCAAGTCTTTTGGCTTGTGGGAGGAAACCGGAGCACCCGGAGAAAACCCACGCAGACGCAGGGAGAACTTGCAAACTCCACACAGACAGTACCCAGAATTGAACCCGGGTCGCTGGCGCTGTGAGGCTGCGGTGCTAACCACTGCGCCACTGTGCTGCCCTAATCTTCTCTTGCATCTGATCATTTCTGGTACACCACAAGGTTCCATTCCCGGTCGCCTCCTATTTTTCATCTGCACATGGCCCCTTAGTGACATTTTTCATCAACTTGGAGCTGTGCAGACTTAACTAATCTGAACTGGATCAGCAGTTAAGTGTTGCAAATGTTCTTAGTACCCTTGAGGCACGAAAGGACGATTGCTGAGAGTAGTTCAGAAATAAAATGCTGAAGTCAGACATATTGCGTTGTTCACTTATTTCCTTATGGTAATAAACCTATTCCTCTCTGTTAAAGTATTCATAAACCAGTATGATATGGTTGTTTGTCAGTTTTATTTTGCAATTACAACTCGGAACGTACACCATAATCAATATTCCAAAAGGTCTTTGCACAGCAAGAAATTTAATTCACTAGTTCCAAAATATACACTATTTGTGACTTCAAATAATTTGAACATATATATTCTTGTTACACTGTTGTTACAGCCAGGTGAAGAGGTGGTCACAGGCTCCCCTCTTGCCGTTCCTCTCATTTGACCGCAACAGGGTTTATTCCTTTTTAAACAGTGGTTGTGCTTACCAGCTCAGTGATTGTTTTACCTTTTTACCTTTAATGTGATGGCGAAAGAACCAATTGGACAGGTTTTCATGAGTTTAAACAAGAAAGA
This sequence comes from Heterodontus francisci, assembly GCF_036365525.1. Classification (NCBI taxonomy): domain Eukaryota; kingdom Metazoa; phylum Chordata; class Chondrichthyes; order Heterodontiformes; family Heterodontidae; genus Heterodontus; species Heterodontus francisci. The sequence continues at coordinate 84,595,710 of NC_090378.1, forward strand.
GGTGAGTTTATTTTACTTAACAATCTAAACCTGATCTAAATAAAATAATAAAAAATACGCTAAACATTCATGCACTCATTCACACGAGAATCACATACACAGAAATAGGTTACAGAGTGAGAAATAGATTTTGTGATTGGATTAGCATCCAGAATAAATGGAAATTAAATACACAGTCTGTGAGGTTGGATGATTCCGTGGTCTTCTGACTGAAGTTGTATTATTGAAGTCTTTCACTGGACAAAGTGCACTTTGTGGCAGGCCCACTTAGCTCAGGGCTTTCTTGGAGGCAGACTTGTAGGTGGCTCTCTTCCCCGGTCTCTGTCTGTAGCAATCTGTAGGCTTGGAGGGTCCACAGTCACAGACGGTTTTCAAACTTGTGCTATCTTGGGGGGGGGGGAGGTGTGGGGAGAGAGAGAGGGTGGGGGGAGGCACACCACCATTCCACTGCTGCCTAGTCTGTTACTGGCTTGACTCACTGTTCAAGGAAACTCCCAGCTTTCACAGAGATGGACAGACCGTCACATGACAGCCTCAGGGTATTCTCTGGAACCTTCTAATGAGATTCAAGATTTGGAATTGGCTCCCCAGGCCCCAGGATGCCAATATTTACTCTTGGAAGGGTTTGCTCTTTCAAAGGCAAGGTGTTAGGATTGTCTTGAATGCTGTGCTAATGAAGCAATCTTAGGTAATTCAATAATAATAAATAAAAACAAGAAATGCTGGGAATACTCAGCAGGTCTGGCAACATTTGTGGAGAGAGAAGCAGAGTTAACACTTCAGGTCAGTGACCCTTCATCAGAACTCTTGCTGAATTCTGAACTGAAATTGTTGGGTTTGATTAGCTTTGCGTTTGGGACCTGACCAGTGGCTAGTGTTATGACTGAGCGAGAGGAGTGCACTGTGGTATCTAGTCCCACTTCTCCACAGGTCACAACATATATTTAAATGTTTACCCAGATACCGATGCAGTCAAACATATACTCTTCTCTTTATCCCAGAATAAAATACACCAACCAGGTTCCTTTAATAAACATCATAATTATCAGTTTATTATCAAAACAAGACTTATCTAGTAACAAAGCAAAGCATTGGCACACAGATTGAAATATGAAAGTTCCCTTTTCAAATTAGCCCCTCACAGACTCACACTAACTCTGGAAAAATACAGAAACTCTTTCTCTGCAGAGGTTTGTTACAAAAAAAAGAATACTTTGGCCAAATACTTTCTAATTCTTGAAGAAAAAAGGCAAGATATGGAAAGATGTCGGTTGTGCCTTTTTTGTCTGGCATCCCAATTATGCGTAGACAGCTGTCTTCCTAGAACAGTTCTTTTCAGGCGACGTTGAGCATCAGTTTGGCAGGCCTTTCAGGAGAAATGCAGCAACACTTTCAGTCTGTTTCTTACACTTGGTTCTCAGGGCATCTTAAAGAGATCGAAAAGCTGGCAGGCTTTTCAAAGAGATGGAACAGACTGAGTAGGGGTTTGCTCCCTTGACAAGTTTTCTCCAACTGTTTCTTTTAACACTGTCCACACCTCCAACTCTGTCCAAAGTGAAAACAAAAACAATCTCTCCAAAAGCCTAACTCCAAACAGCAGGTTAAAAACCCTAAATCTTGCCTTGTCGTTTCTCTGTAAACGGCTGCCCTTAGTCCAAGGTTTCTGTTGTTTATTTATCTTAAATCACATGATTTCTAGCAAAAGGTTGTTTTCAACAAAAACATTTCAAGTATTCCCTCAATGAACTTCAAGAAACAAATTCCAGTAACTATGAAATCTTCAGCCTCCAAAAAATGAATCAATTTCCACAATTTAAATATAAGTTTTCAAAAATTTAACAAAAATGGAAGCACTGTCATAACAGTAGATCCATTCTGACCTCACTTTTAGTTTTCTGGTGAGTCACACAAGTGCTGTTTAATTTAGGGTATTTTACTTTCCCTTTACTGTGGGGAGAGACTCTTTGCCAGTCTGCCCCATGTCCTCTGGGATATTACCACTCGCAGATGGCTGTCCAGCTTTCACTGCACTCCCCTGTGGTACTTCAACTAGGTGAGGCATCTCCCTCACTGTTGATTTGCCTTTTTGGGAACTTTCCTTGTCCCTGCAGGTTTCTGTAAATGCTGTTAGCAGCCTTGGTAGGGTGCCTCTTTGGCCTGCATTTACATAGGGGACTGTGGGGTCTAATGTTTCTAGCATTTTAATATTGGCTAACCGGACAGTGGGAGTTTTCATTCGGGAATCCCCGCGGCCCTCATCTAACCTGTCCTCACTGTCCTTTTTGTTCCCTTCCTGCCTGACTGTCTGGCAGACCTCTGCTTGTCTGTCTCCTTCCTGGCTTTGATATTGTTTTAACATGTTCATGTTTTTTCCCTCCGTCTGGGGTGTCAATCAATAATTTACCTGGCTAATCCTTTTTGCCACTCAGTATGGGCCACTGAACCAGGCTTTCAGGGATTCACCCTGAATTGGGAGTAATACTAATACAGGGTCTCTCGGCCGAAATGTTCTGGCTTTGGCATCTTTGTCTGCTTGCCTTTTCATAGCTGCCTGGGAGGTCTACGTGCTCCTGAGTCACTGCACAGACTTTCGGGAGCCTCTCCCGGAACATGGAAATGTAGTCTAACATGGAAGACTCATCCCTGTGTTCCATAAACTTCTCCTTGATTAGTTTAAGAGGACCTCTCACCTTGTGCCCATAAACTAATTCAAAGGGCTGGATTTTATAAGCTTGGTGCCGATCTTGGTGGCGAGCTTCACAAATTGTGGCCCACCCACACAGGACATACACCAAAGAGCCGCCGTGATTCCAAGCACAGCGGCTCATTTAAATAGCCGGGGCTGTCCGCCCTCTCCAATCACGTGGAGGGGGCAGGCTGTCTGTCCCCGGCAATGGCGTCAGCTGCCTGTGCACAGATGTTGACGCCATTTTTAAAGGGCTGTTAGTCCTACCGGCTAATTTAAATATTTAAAGATAGAATGAATTAAGTTAAGTAAAAACATTTTTTTGCCCTCTCCCACCGCCCCCCAGAACAATGAAATTAATGATTTGCCCTTCCCCCCCAAAACACTTACCTTTACCATTTGACCTTCCCCCCCCAAAACTGCATAAACTTTAAACTATAAACCTTCCCACCATTCCTGACACCCATGACGTTAATTTGATCCCATCAACTGCATCCCCACCCCCCACCGATAAACTTACCTCCTCCCTGCTTCCCACCAGTGTCGTGCCTTGTTTCCCTGGACGGGGATCCAAAGGTGAGGAATGCTGGCCACCGGCCGAAGATCGCAGCGGAACATCAGGAGGCGATGTAAGTTTATTTAAGTTAATTATTTTAATTGATTTAAATATTCAAATTGTGGTCCCATCGCCCAGCAGTGGGGAGGCCACCACGGTGCCTCGCCACTGCTGGGAGGATCTGGCCGGGCTCTGCCGGCGTTGAGGTCTGTGGCGGGCCTCATCCGGGGCCATCTTCAGGCCCCACCACTGCCATGGATCCCAATGCCAAGGGCTCCTTAAAATCCAGCCCAAAGAGACTAAAGCCAATGGTCTCGTTGGGTGAGTCCCTGGTGGCAAACAGGAGAAATCCCAGCCCTTTGTCCCAGTCATTGGGGAACTTGTACAAGTATGCCCTGATCATTGCCTTTAGGGTCTTGTAGTACCATTCTAAAGCCCCTTGTGACTGTGGCTGATAGGCTGAGGACTTTAGTTGGGTTATGACCAGATTATCCATGACTTTTTGAAAGATCCCAGACATGAAATTCATGCCCTGATCTGACTCGATCCCGGCAGGCAGCCCATATCTGGTAAAGAATTGGGTTAGCCCCTCCACCACTACCTTGGCAGAGATAGTTCTTAAGGAATGACCTCTGGGAATTGGGTAGCCACATCCATAATGGTGAGAAGATACTGGTAGCCCCCTTTTGTTTTCAGCAGGGGCCCCACACAATCTACCAGCTCTCTGTTGAATGGTTCCCCAAAAGCCAGTATGTGAATTAGGGGTGCAGGTTTTATTGCAGGTTGGGGCTTCCCCACAACCTGGCACGTGTGACAAGTTTTACAGAACTCCACTACATCTTTGTGGAGTTTTGGCCAGTCAAAATGCTGTCTTATGCGGGCTTGGGTTTTTCGTACACTGACATGTCCAGCCATTGGAGGTTCGTGGGCTATTCTTAGTATTTTCTTACGGTACCTCGATGGCACCACTACCTGGTGAACCACTGTCCGCTCTTCATCTGCAAGTCTGTGAAGAGGTCTCCACTTCCTCATCAGCTCCTCGTTCTTTAAATAGTAGCACTCTGGGACTCCCTCTGCTTCGGCTTCGGTTTGGGCAGTCTGTGCTAACTTTTTAAATACTGGGTCAGCTTGCTGAGCCTCAACCTAGGAAGACCTGTTTAACCCATCCTTTGGGTCCTCTAACTTCCCAAAAAAGATTTCAGATAACCAGACAGTAGGGTCATCTGTCTGCAGTGCCAGTTCAGCATCCTCTGATGGAGCATGTTTTGCCATGGACCAAGACACCACACAGTCAGGGAAATTGACAGGGACCTTCTCCTGCAACTGCTCTGTCTCCCTGACTTCTTTCGGTCTCTCTGAAACTACTGGGGAAGCTACCAATTTTGCCTCCGCTAGACCATTACCCAGGAGCAGGTCGACCCCATCCACCGGTAGACTAGGAACAATCCCCATGGTTACCGGTCCCGAAACAAGGTCACACTCTAGATGCACCTGATATAAAGGTATTGGCATACATCGCCCTCTGACACCATTCACTAACAGTCTAGCATTCACTGCACTCTCTGGGGAAAAGGTCATGCCTTTTCCCAGTGGAAGGGATTGGGTGGCCCCTGTGTTCCTGAGTATGACTATGGGCTTGCTTGTCCCACTCAAGGGGTATGGGGTCACTTTTCTTTGGGGTACTAAATCCTGATAACTTTCAGGGATTTTGTTAAAGTTTCCCGCACTCACAGCGGTATGTTTACTGTGTCTTACTGCCGCAGTTAAAGCCACAGCCTGCTCTGCTGTGCTTTCCATTAGGGCCCCTTCTCCTGCCCTGGTCTGGTGTGCCCTGATTAATCCTACAGGTTTTTCCCATAATTTCCAGCAGTCAATTCAAAGGTGACCTGCCCTGTTACCGTGGAAACACACAGGGCTTTGGGTGTCGCTCCAGCTCTCAGCACTGTCCTTTGTGGCCTGAGGAGGGCCCCTGTGTGTCCAGCTTTTCCTTCTCACCCATGGCTGTTCCGGCTCCTATCACCCTTTATCCTTTTCAAGTTTGTGGGGGTGACTAGGGAAGGGTTTCCCTTGGGGTAAGGACTTGTGTACAAGGGTAAATTCATCAGCCAGGATTGTGGCCTGCCGGGTTCTTTGAACTTTTGTTCCTCTACTTGGGTTTTAATAGAAAGGGGAAGTGAGTTTTTAAATTCCTCGAGAAGGATTACCTCTCTGAGATTTTCATATGTGAGCTGTAACTTAAGTGCCCGTATCCACTGGTCAAAAGCAGCTGCTTAACTCTTTCAAACTCGAGGTAAGTTTGGTCAGGTTGCTTCTGGAGGGTTCGGAATTTCTGGCGGTATGCATCTGGTCCTAGTTCATACGTGCCCAGGATAGTATTTTTAGTTATCTTATAATCTGATGAACTTTCATCTGGCAGCAGTGAATAAACCTCATGGGCTTTTCCTGTTAGCTTGCTTTATAACAACAGCGTCCAGCTCTCAGACGGCCATTTCAGCTGTTTTGCAAGCTTTTCAAAAGTGGCAAAAAAATGCTTCCACATCCCCCTCATTGAACTTTGGAATCAACTGGGAGAACTTTAAGAGCTCAGCACATGGTCCTGAGCTAGGGGTAGCATCCTCATTAGCCATGCCTTCACTGGGTGTACTGGGTCTTCCCCTGGTTAATTCCAGCCGCCTTAACTGTCTTTCCTCCTTCTTCTTCTGGAAAGCTCTCTCTTTTTCCCTTTCTTCTCTTTCTTTTCTCCTTTCTTGATACTCTGTCTGCTCTTTCTCTCTCTGGAATTCTAATTCTAGTCCCCTCTATTCTAATTGTATTGTTGCTAACATTACCCTGTCTGTTTCTGACTCTAACACCTGTTTTCTTCAGGTTCATGTGAAAAAATGCTTGGCCACAAGTCTTAGGATTTCAGATTTCCTTGCTTTCGAAAGAAGAGTAATTCCTAACTGCCCAGCTACATTCCTCAACCCTTGAATAGATTTAACCTGTCCCAAGTTACTGCATTCTGGCTTAGGAAGGTACTGACCTTGAATGTGGATATGTTAGTATTCCAGCAGCGAAACACAAGAAAACCTGGATTGAAGTTTTAATTTTTTTACTAGGTATCAATTTGGTTGCCCACTTTCAATTTCTCATTTGTTGTTGGGTTACAATCACGGACTAGAGCCCACAAATATATGTGATGGCCAGGTGAGGAGGGGGTCACAGGCTCCCCTCTTATTTGACCACATCAAGGTTTATACCTTTTTAAACAGTGGTTGTGCTTACCACCTCAGTGAATGTTTTACCTTTTACCTTTAATGTGATGGTGAAAGAACCAATCGGACAGGTTTTCTTGAGTTTAAACAAGAAAGAGGTGAGTTTATTATACTTAACAATCTAAATCCGATCTAAATAAAATAATTTTAAAATGCTACACATTCACGCACACATTCACATGAGAATCACACACACTAATAGATTACAGAGTGAGAAGTAGATTTTGGAGTTGGATTAGAGTCCAGAATAAATGGAAATTAAATACACAGTTTATGAGGTTGGATGTGGTCTTCTGACTGAAGTTGTATTCTTGAAGTCTTTCGCCGAAGAAGGGTCACTGACCCGAAACGTTAACTCTGCTTCTCTTTCCACAGATGCTGCCAGACCTTGTTTATTTGTTTAGAGATACAGCACTGAAACAGGCCCTTCAGCCCACCGAGTCTGTGCTGACCAACAACCACCCATTTATACTAACCCTACAGTAATCCCATATTCCCTACCGTCTACCTACACTAGGGGCAATTTGCAATGGCCAATTTACCTATCACCTGCAAGTCTTTGGCTGTGGGAGGAAACCGGAGCACCCGGCAAAAACCCACGCGGTCACAGGGAGAACTTGCAAACTCCGCACAGGCAGTACCCAGAATCGAACCCGGGTCCCTGGAGCTGTGAGGCTGCAATGCTAACCACTGCACCACTGTGCTGCCCACCTGCTGAATGGTTCCAGCATTTCTTGTTTTTATTTCAGATTTCCAGCATCCGATGTATTTTGCTTTTATTTTTGTGGCTGGTACGCTTGGCTCAGGTCTTTCTTGGAGGCAGACTTGTAGGTGACTCTCTTCCCCTGGTCTCTGTCTGTAGCAATCTATAGGCTTGGAGGGTCCACAGTCGCAGATGGTTTTCAAACTTGTGTTATCAGGGGGGTGGGGGGGGAGAGAGGGGGAGAGAGGGGGAGAGAGGCACACCACCTTTCCACCGCTGCCCAGTCTGATTTACTGGCTTGACTCTGTTCAAGGAAACTCCCAGCTTTCACAGATGGACAGACCATCACATGACTGCCTCAGGGTATTCTTTGGAACCTTCTAATGAGAGTCAAGGTTTGAAATTGGCTCCCTAGATCCCAGCATGCCAATATTTATACTCGGAGGGGATTGGTCTTTCAAAGTCAAGGTGTTAGGATTGTCTTGAATTCTGTGCTAATGAAGCAATCTTAGGTCATTCAATCACTCGGAGCAAGCCATTGTTCTGGGTCCATACTCCTCAGATCTCGGTCTCCTTTGGAATGTGAAAAGGTGTTTCAGATGCAAATTGTGGTGGCCATTTTGGCTGCCAGTTTTTTAAAAAGTTCACTGCAGGATTGTTCCCATTAAAAGTTTAATGTAAGTTTCCAACCAATGAATTAATATTGTTTATTTGGCATATCGTTTTTCTTGACACTGTGCATCAACTACAAATGACATAAGGACAAATTAGAAATTACATCCTGAAGGCAATTTCAGATAGTTTGTCAGATCTGAGTATTGGAAGCTAAGAGTATTGGAAGAGACTCCAAGTTCTGGTGATAATTGTGCTTTCATATTTACAAATATTGTGTACGTATAGGAGGCAAATAATACATATTCAATGTTTCAGTTTCTAATGCATGATGGTAATACAAAATGACCTGCTTTATTTCTATAGGCAAGGGCATAATCCAATAAAAGGTGAACAGGATTGCTCAAGCTTGTGTAAAATTGGGTGTAAAATATTGCCAGATCCAGAGGAGTAACAGTGTTTGGAGGTAAAAAGGATCATATGTAAACAGAAGCAGAACACAGCTTTGATTGAGGTCCAGAGTCACTTCCATCAGATTGACTGTATTTGAGGATGTTATACTACAAGTAGCAGTTTAACATCACTATAAAACTTGATGCAATTCAGGGCTAGTTGCCCCAAATTATATTACGAACTCCCATTTAGATAGTGCCTTTAATGTAGTAAAACATTCCGAGGCGCTTTACAGGGAAAACCGAGCTTCACTTTGCTCCCAGTCATTCAAGTGCTGGTTAAATGCAAAGCTAAGGAGTCACAGGAAGAATAAAATGATGAACAAAACTGAAGATCTTCCAATGGAGCTTCAGTTGCAATTATAATGTAGCCAGTGTGAAAACGGTCAGGAGAGGCTACCTCAAGGTGATTGTACACCACTTGCTTAAATACAACTTGGGCAACCTTACACCTGAGTTACATGACACAGTTTGCACCAATGAAAGCTGAGCCCACATTATATTAATGCAAAATGTGTAGTATAGCTTGCTTTTTAAAGAAAAAGACAGGATATAAAACCTTTGCATGATCATAAAACCCAACATTCATGTTTACAATGTAGTATCTACACAATCTCTCCATACTCCAAAACTATTCATCTTATTATGGCACACAGCATTTTTAAAAGGATGGCGGGGATTTTCTGGGCCCTTTGAGGATGGGGTCAGAGGTGGAAAGACTGCAAAAATGGCGTGGTAAGGTGTTGGGTGGCCTACTATATTGCCAGTGGCAGACGATCCGCCTGCCCGCAGCCCAATTGAGCCACTTAAGTGGCCAATTGAGTTCCTCTTCCCATCTCTGCTGGCATTTTAACAGTGGTGGGGGGCCCACTGCTGCATGGGGAGACGGCCTGTTAAACCCCGGCAGCCTCCCAGCGGGCTCTTGGAGGGGACATCATTTTTGGACACTCTTTGGCCCAAAAAGGGGCCTCCCCCAAGGCGTCAGCACCACGTGCCCTTAGCAGACTGTGCCCCCACACCCCCCGGCCAGGGCCTGTCTAACTTGCTCCAGGCCCCGCAGACCCCAATCACCTGGTTGCGAGGGCACACGTCCATTATTGCATCCTCTTCCTCCAGGTACAGCCCAGCAGTGGACACTGCTCCTGTTGGCACTGCTGAGCTGCTGAGCCACAGCCCTTAATTGAAAATACAATGTTCTCTTCTGAGCAGGGAGAAAGCAGTGAGTGTTTGCTCTCTGGCATCGGTGAGTGCAAGACATATTGAACTGATGTATTATAAGACTGTCAGCATGCCAAATGTGACTTACTGGTGAAATGTATGAGCAGGACTGTACTACGACACCTATATCAATTGTAGTTTTGAATCAACCACCAAGAGACATAAGGAGCAGAACAGAGTAACTTTTTCGCCACCATCCACCACCCACCACCCAGCCAGAACTTAGTCATGATATGTGGCCTGTCTAAAGACACCAGTTCAATGTGTCTTGCATTCATCAATGACAGAGAGCAGATGCTAAAAGCAACACTCACTGCCTGCTTCCTGCTCAGAAGAGATATACTATATATATATAAAAAATGTACATGCACACATACACACACACATGCGAGCACATGCACATACATATTGAAGTGATTTATGACTTTAACCCTTTATAGGGACTAAACCAAATCAGGAGTACATCCCTACTAATCTCCTGTAATTAAGTTCAAACCAGAAAAATTACTATAGACACTTATTTGGGTCCAAAGAATTGAACTAGTTTTCCCTCAAAGAAAGAAAACTAACAGAGAATATTACCACCTTCCAGATAGTCTATTTTAAAAATATTTTTATGGCTAAGTCATAAATATCCCAGATATTGTAAGGGTCTGGGAACCTCTCTTCAATACGTATCGCTCCACTTAAAGAGACACAGAGATGGGGTTCTTGTAGTTGTATACAGAATGCTACATGAGACAATTTATTAACTTTTATATATTTATTAAAGAATTTAACATGCATTACACTTTTAAGTGGATAAGTATATCACAATATCAAATATTACTAAGAGATGTAACACATAATCTTATTTCTAACATAGAATCCAAAAGTTTAACCCTGCTAATGTTACAGCAAAATATCTTAGAATATCCATCAAAATTTAAAGTAAACTTTTATCTTAAATTCCCTGCATAAGCCATAGGGTGAGAAGTATTGATGCGGATTCAACACTTCTAATTTTTGCTTCAGAAACTCTCATGTTTATACCGTTTCTAAGGTATCATCTGACCTTTTAGCATATGGGTGTTACCTTTCTGTGCATGTGTTTCCTGCTTTTAAGATCCATATTTGGTAGTATCTTTAACTAACATCTCCACTTAATGTTTTGCTGGAATTCCCCTGCTCTTGAGGTTGTAAGTATTTATCTGGTCAAAATGTTTATAATTGTGTTTACTTGACCTCTTGTTCTGTAAGTACTATTCCATTTATTGTTTTATTATCTATAATTGTGTTTTTATGGTACCTTGGAACAACCTTTTGAGTTGATCTGTCTACATCACCAACCAACACTATCAATTAAGTTTATTGTTACCTCTTACTGATGTCACACAGGATATTTCAATGTGTGTTTATCTTCCCATTCCCTGGCAACAGAGATGCTGAAATGGATTTCCCAACTTAAAAGGCATTTCTGGTTCACATTCTATTGTAACAGGGACCTTGAAAGACCTTGAAATTTCTAACTCTACCTTCTTAAGGGGAAATTTCAGTGAGTCTTGAAAACTGATCATTTATTCAATCTGTAATTATAAAAGATATAATATATTAACTATATCTAAATTCTACCTAATTAAGCCCATTATAGCTATATTCCATCACAATATATACACACACGTGCGTGCGCATATGTCTGTGTGCGCACATGTGTTTATATATGTGCGCAAGTATATAAATATATTGTCATGTTAGGCCCCCACCTGCCGAGAATGAGGCACATTAATTTGGTCATGAGTATTGATTTTAAACTGTTACTGGAGTGAAGAAAGAACTTGTTAAACAGATCAGCCGTGGCTGGAAAAGACATTTGCATATTAACAGATGGTAATTGGAAGGACAAAGGACCATTCCCTGACATATTCAACAAACAATGGACTTTGATCACCAGGTATTGTGTGTAAGTGGAACATTCCAGAGACTGCTAAGGTGATACAATCCAAGACATGGTCAGACCAGTTAGTCACAGGACTAACCTGTTTGTGCAATTCAGAAAAACCCAGGTTGCCAAACAGTTTGAACTCAGAGTGTCTGTTTGCTCCTGGACTGAGAAGATCATTCCTGTCTGCTCCCATTTCTTTCTCATAAGCCTCTGAATCTACTGAAGACACATGAACCCCAAGAGAGAAAAATATATACATAAATTGAAATATTAAAGCCGAGTATTTTTTATATCCTAGCCCGCACACACACTCACATACATCCAACAACTGGTTACTGGGAGAAAAGGAATTTTTGTTGACAGTTGTTACAAAGGAATAGAAGAAATTAAAAAAAATTTATTTGTGATGATCTGGAAGGAAGTCCTTTGGTTTGGTGAGGTGTCCCAAAGTTGAATAGTTGGCGGCCACTAGGAGTCTTTCCAGGCGAGGTTGAAGAACAGTCTGTTTTAGGTAGGCATTCAAATAAGTTCAACTGCAGAAGGCTTCACGTAGTTCTTCTATCAGGTGTGCAGCAACAGGTGTCAGTTCTCACACACCTTCAATACAAAGTCCTTTTTTTAAGGATGCAAGGTTTCTGCAAATATTCAGGGTTTCTTAAAAATGCAGGTGGCAAGAGTACCACTTCATACAGGCTTTTGCTTTCAATAGCCAGGATTCATCGAAGAGAGGTAATAGCTTTCTTCTGAACTCCTGGCAGGTCCATCTCAAATTCCAATTGCCTGCTTTAGTCCAATCCTGCTGGCTTTTAACAGTTCAAAATGAAACTACTTTTCCAGGCTAGTCTTATGCTACTCACATATTCTCTCTTATCAAACAAAGAATAGTTCTTAAGTCAACCCCCTGTGATGTTTAATTAAAATCACCTGTTTACTGGTGAAAACAAGGAACCTCTTGTTGACCTTACTTTTTTTTAAAAAAAGTATCCATAAAGTTCAGCCAGATGTTTCAATGTCCATGAAATCTTTTTTTCAGTTTTTAAAATATAGATTCCCAAGTTTTAACACAAAAAATGGAAATTCTGTGACAATACGCACATAGACATGCATATATATTGTTACGACCAGGTGAGAAAGAGGTCTAGGGGTCCCTTTCAGCCTTCACCTGGTCTTGCTGTAACAAGATTTAATTTTAAACATATCATGTTTTTAGCGCCCCCTTGGTGAATCGTTGTTCACTGCTTTCCAATTATAAGACAAAGAAACCAGCACAAACAGGCTTTCTTAGGTTTAAAGAAGAAAAGTGAAATTTTATTAAACTTAAACTCTAATTTGGTTAACACCTACAGATACACGACGCGACCACGCTAGCATGCATACGTGATACACACATGCAGATAGGGACAGAAAAGAGCAGAAGAAATCAAGTGGAAAAGTTTGAGGCAATATCTGAAGAGTTTTTGTTATGGGTCTTCGATCTCACTGTATAGTGCTTGATTGTAGGTAGATCTTGCTTTTCGTTGGGGCCCAGTATTCTTCTTAAACCTTGTTCACTGTTTCTCTCTTGGGGTTCATGTGTCTTCAATGGATTCAGAAGCTGGTGAGAAAGAGATGGGAGCAGGCAGACAGACAGGAGGTCTCCTTCAGTCCAGGAGCATTTTGCTTTCTGCCAGTTCAAACGCTGTCTCTCCAATTGAAAACTCTCAGTTCAAATTTTGCAAAAGCCAGTTAGTCATGTGACTAACTGGTCTGACCACGTCTTTTTGTGGATTGAATTGAGTAGCTCCTTTGTCAACAATCACTCTCTGTTAATATGTAAATGTGCCTTTCCAGCCAGGGGCCTGGCAACCTCTTATCACAGGCCTTCTCTTCTTCCCAGCAACCATTTGAAATTTAAGGTCCATGTGGTGAAATTAATGAGCCTCATTCTTAGCAGGTGAGGGCCTGCATGACACCTCCACACCCAGAGGAATGAAATGTGATTTGGGAAACGCTGCATTTCATTAAAAGGGTAGAGAAAAACATAAGATACAGAAAAAAACATGCATTTCTCTCATTCATCCCCATTCATTCATAAATCCTAAAGCTTATTAAAAATTTCGTACTGCCAGTGCTGCTTTAATTGCCCCCTTTTTGGCATCCCAGTAAACATGTGGTTCTTTGGGGAGGTTTTCTTCAGTTTTCCCATTTTCATGACCACCTAAGGTTTTTGTTCCTGCTGAGGTCTTCCAAGGGGGGGAGAGGAGGAGAGTTAGATTTAGTTAGCCCTAAATTGGAGCTTTTTCCAAGAGAATCAGTCATGGGCGGGTCTATCCTGAACTCTCTTTCAGTGCTTTGCTGAGTCATGCAAAGGCTTTTGACTTCAGGGGATGGGTGGTTCCCTTTTTCTCTGACTGTGGGGGAGGATTCTTTGTTAATCACCCCTTTTCTCTCTGGGACATTCCTGCCTGCAGGTATTTGTGCAGACTCTACTGCACTCCCCTGTGGCACTTAGACTAGGTGAGGCATCACCCTCACAGTTTCTCTGCCCCCTGGAGGTTTTTCTTTGTCTCTGCAGGTTCCTGTAAATGCTGTTAGCATCTCTGGTGTGGTGATTCTAGTGACTGCATTTACAGAGGAGGATGTGGGGTCTAACGTTTCACATTTTTCGGGGTTGGCTGACCGGACTGTAGGGCTTTTCATCCAGGATTCCTCCGGGACTTCCTTTAACCTGCCCTCTTGGTCACTTTTTCCCCTTCCCTTGCTAAACTTTTGTCAGCCTTGTGCCTGTCTGTCCGCTTTTGCTCTTGGCGGGGGTCCCTTACAGTTCACTGGTGGAGGGGCCTCTTAACACCATTACTGGATTCAGGGTGCGGGTTTCACTGTAGGTTGGGGTTTCCCCTCAATCTGGTGCACGTGGCAACTCCTGCAGTACTCCACCACATCTTTGTGGAGTTTTGGTCAGTCAAACTGTTGTCTTATGTGGGCTTTGGTCTTTTGTATACCGGCATGTACAGCCACTGTAGTTTCATGGGCCCTTCTTAATATTTCTCCCCGGTACCTCTGCAGCACCACTAACTGGTGAACTACTGTCCACTCCTTGCTCTCAAGTCTGTGAGGAAAACTCCATTTCCTCATCAGCACCTCATTCTTTAAATAGTAGCAGTCAGGGACTCCCTCTGCTTCATTTTCAGACTGGGCAGCCTGTGCTAACTCTCGCAATACTGGGTCAGCTCGCTGAGCCTCAGCTAGGGAAAATCCATTTAATTCAATCCCTGGGTCTCCTAACTTTTCAAAGAAAGTCTTGGACAGGCAGACCTCATGGTCATCTGCCTGCAGTGCTAATGCAGTCTCCTCTGGGGGAGCTGGTTTGGTCATGGACTGATCCACATTCAGGGAAACTGCAGGGGTCCGTCTCCTACCAGTTCCCTGCCTCTCTGACCTCCTGCAGTCTTTCTTTCACTACTGGGGGGGCTACCACCTTCACGCCTGCCAGATCATTGCCTAGGAGCAGGTCAACCCCATCCACAGGCAAACTAAAGACAATCCCCATAGTCACCAGTCCTGAAACTAGGTCGCACTCCAGGTACAGGCATAAACTGTCCTCCAATACCATTCACCACCATTTTGGTGTTCACTGCACTTTCTGGGGGAAAGATCAGGCCTTTTCCCAGTAAAAGGGATTTAGTGGTCTGTGTCCCTGACAATTACTATGGGCTTGCTGGCCCTTCAAACACAAAACCCTGATAACCTTCAGGAATCCGATTACATTTTCCTGCACTTGCAGTAGCAAGCTTCCTGGGTCTCACTCTTGCTGCAGTTAAAGGCATAGCTTGTTCTGCTGTGCTTTCCATCAGGGTCCTTGCTTTCACTGCACGACTGTGCCCTGTTCAACCCTACCAGTTTTCCCTTTAGTTTCCAGCAGTCAGCTTTTAAATGCCCTGCTTTATTACAATGGAAGCACACAGGTCTCCAGGTCTCACTTTTGCTCACAGCACCTTGCTTTTTGGCTGGAGGAGGGCCCCCTGTGTCTCCTGTTTTCCCTTCTCTCCCAGGACCGCCTGAGTGGATATCACCTTCCCACCCTTTGTCCTTGTCGGATTTGTGGGGGTGATGAGGAAAGGCTCTCCCCTGGGAAACCAACTTATAAATTAAAGCAAACTCATCAGCTAGCACCGCTGCTTGGCGGGCTCTGTGAACCTGCTGCTCCTCTACATGGGTCTTTATGGAAAGTAGGAGAGAGGTTTTAAGTTACTCGAACAGAACTGCTTTCCTGAGTTTCTCATAGCTGAGCTGTACTTTAAGAATCCTTAGCCCCTGGTCAAAAGCCAGCTCCTCACTTCTTTCAAACTCCAGATAAGTTTGATTAGCTTGCTTTTTGAGGGTTCTAGACTTTTGGCAATAGGCTTCGAGTACTAATTCACATGCCCCGAGAATAGCATTTTTGGTAAGTTCATAATTTGATGAACTCTCATCTGGTAACAGGGAATAAACCTCATGGGCTTTTCCAGTTAGCTTGCTTTGTAGTAAAACAGACCAGGTCTCAGCTGGCCATTTTAGCTGCCTTGCCCATTTCTCAAAAGACACAAAACACACTTCCACATCGAATTTTAGGATTAGTTTAGTTTAGTTTAGAGATACAGCACTGACACAGGCCCTTCGGCCTACCGAGTCTGTGCCGACCATCAACCACCCATTTATACTAATGCTACACTAATCCCATATTCCTACCACATCCCCACCTGTCCCTATATTTCCCTACCACCTACCTACACTAGGGCCAATTTACCTATCAACCTGCAAGTCTTTGGCATGTGGGAGGAAACCGGAGCACCCAGAGGAAACTCACGCAAACACAGGGAGAACTTGCAAACTCCACACAGGCAGTGCCCAGAATTGAACCTGAGTCACTGGAGCTGTGAGGCTGCGGTGCTAACCACTGCGCCACTGTGCCACCCAATGTTCCAATGATGCAGGTCATAGAAAAATGGCAGGGGTTGAAGTTGGCCTCAAAGGAGAGTATGGGGCTCTAGATAAGATGAACTCGTTTTAACAATTCTGTACCCAGTCCTGAATCACACTCCTCCATATTAGCTATGCTTTCACTGGGGTTACCCCCTAGTTAACTCAAGCTGCTTCAACTCCCTTTCTTCGCATTCTTTCTGGAATATTCTTTCTCTCTCTCGCTCCTGCCTTTCATTTTCTTCACATTCCTTCTGGAAGGTTCTTTCCCTTCACGTTCTTGCTGGAAGGCTTTCTCTTTCTGTTTCCCTGTGTTCTAATTCAAATTTGCTGTGTTCCAGTTGTATCTTTGCTAACAGTACCCTGTCTGGGTCTGCTTCTACTTCTTCAGATTCAAGGGAAAAATGGTTGGCCACTAGCCTTAAGAGTTCAGACTTCCTAGCCTTACTATGTACAGTGATCCCACACTGCTCAGCCATTTTCCTCAACTCCTCCATAGACAGTGTTTTTAACTTATCCCAAGTTACTTCACCCTGTCTTGGAGAGCTACTAACTTCAGTTGCAGACATGTTAGTATTCTAGTACATACAACCACAAGGAAACCTGTATTAATCTTTCTCTTTTTTGATTGTGAACAATTTGGCTTCCCACTTCTAATTTCTCTCATTTGTCTGTGGGTCAATTCTGGATGCGAGCACCCAAATTCCTGTTACGACCAGGTGAGAAAGAGGTCTAGGGGTCCCTTTCAGCCTTCACCTGGTCTTATTATAACAAGGTTTAATTATAAACACACGGTGTTTTTAGCTCCCGCTTGGTGAATCGTTGTTCACCGCTTTCCAATTATAAGGCAAAAAAACCAGCACAAACAGGCTTTCTCAGGTTTAAAGAAGAAAAATGAAGTTTTATTAAACTTAAACTCTAATTCTGTTAATGGCTATGGATACACAATGTGCCAACGCTAGCATGCATATGCGGTACACACATGCAGATAGGGACAGAAAAGAGCAGAAGAAATAAAGTGGAAATGTTTGAGGCAATATCTGAAGTTTTTGTTACAGGTCTTCACGCTCGCTGTAGAGTCAGAGAGTTATACAGCACAGAAACAGGCCCTTCGGCCCATCGTGTGTGTGCCGGCCATCAAGAACCTATCTATTCTAATCCCATTTTCCAGCACTTGGCCCGTAGCCTTGTATGCTATGGCATTTCAAGTGCTCATCTAAATACTTCTTAAACGTTGTGAGGGTTCCTACCTCTACCTTCTTTGGGCCTCCTTATCTCGAGAGACAATGGATACGCGCCTGGAGGTGGTCAGTGGTTTGTGAAGCAGCGCCTGGAGTGGCTATAAAGGCCAATTCTAGAGTGACAGCCTTTTCCACAGGTGCTGCAGAGAAATTTGTTTGTCGGGGCTGTTGCACAGTTGGCTCTCCCCTTGCGCCTCTGTCTTTTTTCCTGCCAACTACTAAGTCTCTTCAACTCGCCACATTTTAGCCCCGTCTTTATGGCTGCCCGCCAGCTCTGGCGAACACTGGCAACTGACTCCCACGACTTGTGATCAATGTCACAGGATTTCATGTCACATTTGCAGACGTCTTTATAGCGGAGACATGGACGGCCGGTGGGTCTGATACCAATGACGAGCTCGCTATACAATGTGTCTTTGGGGATCCTGCCATCTTCCATGCGGCTCACATGGCCAAGCCATCTCAGGCGCCGCTGACTCAGTAGTGTGTATAAGCTGGGGATGTTGGCCGTCTCGAGGACTTCTGTGTTGGAGATACGGTCCTGCCACCTGATGCCAAGTATTCTCCGGAGGCAGCGAAGATGGAATGAATTGAGACGTCGCTCTTG
Organism: Heterodontus francisci; assembly: GCF_036365525.1. Taxonomy (NCBI): domain Eukaryota; kingdom Metazoa; phylum Chordata; class Chondrichthyes; order Heterodontiformes; family Heterodontidae; genus Heterodontus; species Heterodontus francisci. Next base: position 84,613,898 of record NC_090378.1, read on the forward strand.
GCTGACATACGTTGTGCAGGCCTCGCTGCCATAGAGCAAGGTACTGAGGACACAGGCTTGATACACTCGGACTTTTGTGTTCCGTGTCAGTGCGCCATTTTCCCACACTCTCTTGGCCAGTCTGGACATAGCAGTGGAAGCCTTTCCCATGCGCTTGTTGATTTCTGCATTGAGAGACAGGTTACTGGTGATAGTTGAGCCTAGGTAGGTGAACTCTTGAACCACTTCCAGAGCGTGGTCGCCAATATTGATGGATGGAGCATTTCTGACATCCTGCCCCATGATGTTTGTTTTCTTGAGGCTGATGGTTAGGCCAAATTCATTGCAGGCAGCCGCAAACCTGTCGATGAGACTCTGCAGGCACTCTTCAGTGTGAGATGTTAAAGCAGCATCGTCAGCAAAGAGGAGTTCCCTGATGAGGACTTTCCGTACTTTGGACTTCGCTCTTAGACGGGCAAGGTTGAACAACCTGCCCCCTGATCTTGTGTGGAGGAAAATTCCTTCTTCAGAGGACTTGAACGCATGTGAAAGCAGCAGGGAGAAGAAAATCCCAAAAAGTGTGGGTGCGAGAACACAGCCCTGTTTCACGCCACTCAGGATAGGAAAGGGCTCTGAGGAGGAGCCACCATGTTGAATTGTGCCTTTCATATTGTCATGGAATGAGGTGATGATACTTAGTAGCTTTGGTGGGCATCCAAAGATGGAGGTTCCATCAAAGGTAGAGGTTCCTGCCTCTACCACCCCTTCAGGTAGTGTGTTCCAGATTCTAACCACCCTCTGGGTGAAATTTTTTTTCCTCAAATCCCCTCTAAACCTCCTGCCCCTTACTTGGGTGGGAGGGCGAGTTGTGAGGAGGATGCAGAGAGATGTCAGGGTGATTTGGACAAGTTGAGTGGGTGGGCTAATGCTTGGCAGATGCAGTATAATGTGAATAAATGTGAGGTTATCCACTTTGGTAGCAAAAACAGGAAGGCATATTATTATCTGAACGGCTATATACTGAGAGAGGGGAATATGCAGCGAGACCTGGGTGTTCTTGTACACCAGTCTCTGAAGGCAAGCATGCAGGTGCAACAGGCGGTAAAAAAGGCAAATGGTATGTTGGCCTTCATAGTGAGAGGATTCAAGTACAGGAGCAGGGATGTTTTGCTACAATTATACAGGGCCTTGGTGAGGCCACACCTGGAATATTGTGTGCAGTTTTGGTCTCCTTATTTGAGGAAGGATGTTCTTGCTATAGTGAGAGTGCAGCAAAGGTTTACCAGACTGATTCCTGGGATGGCGGGACTGACATATGAGGAGAGATTGAGTCGGTTGGGATTATATTCGCTGGAGTTCAAAAGAGTGAGGGAATATCTCATAGAAACCTATAAAAGTCTAACAGGACTTGACAGGGTAGATGCAGGAAGGATGTTCCCGATGGTGGGGGAGTCCAGAACCAGGAGTCATAGTCTAAGGATACGGGGTAAACTTTCAGGACTGAGATGAGGAGAAATTTCTTCACCCTGAGAGTGTTGAGCTTGTGGAATTCGCTACCACAGAAAGCAGTTGAGGCCAAAACATTGTATGTTTTCAAAAAGGAGCTAGCTATAGCTCTCGGGTCTAAAGGGATCAAAGGGCATGGGGCGAAAGCGGGAACAGGCTACTGAGTTGGATGATCAGCCATGATCATAATGAATGGCGGAGGAGGCTCAAAGGGCCGAATGGCCTACCCCTGCTCCTATTTTCTATATTTCTATTAGCTATGCCCCCTGGTTATTGACCCCTCCACTAAGGGAAAAAGTTTCTTCCTATCCATCCTATCAATGCCCCTCATAACTTTGTACACATCAATCAGGTCCCTCCTTAGCCTTCTCTGCTCTAAGGGAAACAACCCTAGCCTATCCAGTCACTCTTCATAGCTGAAATCCTCCAGCCCAGGTAACATCCTGGTGAATCTCCTCTGCACCCTCTCCAGTGCAATCACATCCTTCCTATAGTGTGGTGACCAGAACTGTACACAGTTCTCCAGCTGAGGCCTAACTAGTGTTTTGTGAAGCTCCATCATAACCTCTCTGCTCTTATATTCTATGCCTCGGCTAATAAAGGCAAGTATCCCATACACCTTCCTAACCACCTTATCTACCTGTGCTGCTGCTTTCAGTGATCTATGGACAAGTACACCAAGGTCCCTCTGACCCTCTGTACTTCCTACGGTCCTACCATCTATTGTATAATCCCTTGCCTTGTTAGTCCTCCCAAAATGCATTACCTCACTCCTCAGGATTAAATTCCATTTGTCACTGCTCTGCCCATCTTACCAGCCCATCTATATTGTCCTGTAATCTAAGACTTTCCTCCTCACTATTTATGACACCACCAATTTTCGTGTCATCTGCAAACTTACTGATCATACCTCCTATATTCACGTCTAAATCATTAATGTACATACAAACAGCAAGGGTCCCAGCACCGATCCCTGCGGCACACCACTGGTCACAGGCTTCCACTCACAAAAACAACCCTCGACCATCACCTTCTGCCTCCTACCACTAAGCCAATTTTGGATCTAATTTGCCAAATTGCCCTGGATCCCACGGACTCTTACCTGCTTGACCAATCTCCCATGTGAGACCTTATCAAAAGCCTTACTGAAGTCCATGTAGACTACATCAACTGCCTTACGCTCATCTACTCACCTCCTTGAAAAATTCAATCAAGTTAGTTAGACAATCTCCCCGACAAAGCTATGCTGACTATCGTTGATTAATCCCTGCCTCTCCGAGTGGAGATTATTCCTGTCCCTCAGAATTTTTTCCAATAGTTTCCCAACCACTGACATTGGATTCATTGGCTTGTAATTATCGCATTTATCCCTGCTACCCTTCTTGAATAATGGCAGCACATTCGCTGTCCTCCAGTCCTCTGGTACCTCTCCTGTGGCCAGAGAGGATTTGAAAATTTTTGTCAGAGACCCTGCTATCTCCTCCCTTGCCTCACATAGCAGCCTGGGATACATCTCATCTGGGCTAGGGGATTTATCCACTTTTAAGCCTGCTAAAATAGATAATACTTCCTCCCTTTCAGTGCTAATTTGTTCAAGTATATCACAATCTCCCTCCCTGATCTCTACACCTACATCACCCTTCTCCATAGTGAACACAGATGAAAAGTAATCATTTAAAACCTCACCTATGTCCTCTGGCTCCACACACACATTGCCACTTTGGTCCCTAATGGGCCCTACTCTTTCCCTGGTTATCCTCTTGTCCTTAATATACTTATAAAATGCCTCGGGATTTTCCTTTATCTGCCCGCCAGTGTTTTTTCATGTCCCCTCTTTGCTCTCCTAATTACTTTAAGTACCCCCCTACACTTTCTATACTCCTCTGGGGCCTCCGCTGTTTTCAGCACTCTGAATCTGCCATAAGCCTCCTTTTTTTCCTTATCCTCTATAGCCCTTGACATCCAGGGTTCCCTGGACTTGTTGGTCCTACCCTTCACCTTTACGGGAGCAAGTTGGCCCTGAACACTCACTATTTCCTTTTTGAAATGACTCCCACTGCTCTGATGTCGACTTTCCTACAAGTAGCTGCTCCCAGTTCATTTTGGCCAGATCCTGTTTTATCATATTGAAATCAGCCTTCCCCCAATTCAGTACTTTTATTCCCGGCCCATCTTTGCTCTTTTCCGTAACTACCTTAAATCTTACAGTTATGGTCACTATCCCCGAAATGCTTCCCCACTGACACTTCTACCACTTGTCTGGCTTCATTCCCTAGGATTAGGTCCAGTACCGCCCCTTCTCTTGTAGGACTTTCTACGTGCTGGCTCAAAAAGCTCTACTGTATACACTTAAAGAATTCCACCTCCTTCAAGCCTTTTGCACTAAGACTATCCCAGTTAATATTGGGGAAGGTGGAATCCCCTACTATTACCTTATTATTTTTGCACCTCTCTGAGATTTGCCTACATATCTGCTCCTCTATTTCTCCCTGACTGTTTGGAGGCCTGTAGTATACACTCAGCCAAGTGATTGCCCCCTTTTTGTTTTTAAGTTGTACCCATATGGCCTCATTTGAGGAACCTTCTAAGATATCATCCCTTTTTACTGCAGTAATTGACTCCTTGAACAACAGTACAATGCCACTTCCTCTTTTACACCCTCCCCTGTCATGCCTGAAGATTCTATACCCTGGAATATTAAGCTGCCAGTCCTGCCCTTCCCTCAACCATGTCTCTGTGATAGCAATATCACATGCCCATGTGTTAATCAATGCCCTCAATTCATCTGCCTTACTAGTAACACTCCTTGCTTTAAAATTGATGCAAACCAGCCTTGCACTGTTCGCTTGTGCCTTAACAGGTCTATATTTGCTCTGCCTTCCAGACTGACTCAGTTTCTCTTCTATATTTGATTGTGCACCACCTCTCACTGTACCTCCACTCTGTATCCCACCCCCTTGCCAAATTCCTTAAATCCCCACCCCCACAACAGCACTAGCAAACCTCCCAGCAAGGATGTTGGTCCCGTTCCAGTTCAGGTGCAACCTGACAACTTGTACAGGTCCCACCTTCGCCAGAAACAGACCCAGTGATCCAGGAAACTAAAGCCCTCCCACCTGCACCGTGTCTTCAGCCACGCATTCATCTGCTCTATCCTCCTATTCCTATACTCACTAGCACGTGGCACTGGGAGTAATCCAGAGATTACAACCTTTGAGGTCCTGCTTTTTAATCTGCTACCTAGCTCCCTAAATTCTTGTTGCAGGACCTCATCCCGCTTTCTACCTATGTCGTTGGTACCAATGTGTACCACGACCTCTGACTGCTCACCCTTCCCCTTCAGAATGTCCTGCAGCCATTCCGTGACATCCTTGACCCTGGCACCTTGATTGTAGGTAGATCTTGCTTTTCTTCTTAAACCTTGTTCACTGTAGAAGACTTTTCACTCTTGGGGTTCACTCTTGCATGACGTGTGTGTGTGTGTGTGTGTGTGTGTGTGTGTGTGTGTGTGTGTGTGTGTATGTATATACCCCCCCCCGCCCCCCTTCAACAGCATAAAACCCATCACATTTCTACCTTCCTTCAGTTCTGAAGAGTCAAAACCAACTCGAAGGGCGGCACAGTGGTTAGCACCGCAGCCTCACCGCTCCAGCAACCCGGGTTCAATTCTGGATACTGCCTGTGTGGAGTTTGCAAGTTCTCCCTGTGTCAGCGTGGGTTTCCTCCCACCTCCAAAAGACTTGCAGGTTGATAGGTAAATATATATATATATATATATATACACACACACACACACACACACACACACACATGTAGACATCATATATGTGCACACATGTGTATGTGTGCACATGTCTGTGTGCTCATATATATGTGCGCACGTATGTATGTAGGTACACACTTGCAGACATATATGGTTATATGCACATGCACAGACACATATATGACTTAATGTGCGTACGTGCAGATATATATATATGCACACGTGTGCGCATAAACATGTACATATATACACACATGTGCGCACACACACTCATGTGCACATGTTATTGTCCCTCCAAGTTATAGCATCTTTCCTGTGCCAAAGAAAACCACATCAGGTTCACACTGCTAATTATGTTATCATTCATATTAATTGCTCCCTAGGATACCTTGTGAATAGCATATTAACTTTAATAATGAGACAATCTCGTCAAGTTTTTATGGAGCTAACAGAATATTGAACTTTCCATAATAAAAGCAAAATACTGCGGATGCTGGTAATCTGAAATAAAAACAGTAAGTGCTGGAAATACTTAGCATGTCTGGCAGCAACTGTGGAGAGAGATAAACAGAGTTGACATTTTGAGTCAGATATGACTTCTTCAGAACTGAAGGAAGTTAGAAATGTGATAAGTTTTATGCCATTGGAAACGGGGAGGGGGAGGAAGAACAAAAGGGACGGTCTGTGATAGGGTAAAGGGCAGGAGAGATTAAATGACAAAGGTGTCATGGAACAAAAGGCCACTCCCTTTGTCTTTCGTTCTATGACATCTTGGTCATTTAATCTCTCCCACCCTCTACCCCATCACAGACCTTCCCTTTTGTTCATCTCCACCCCCCCCCCCCCGCCCCCCTTCAACAGCATAAAACCCATCACATTTCTACCTTCCTTCAGTTCTGAAGAGTCAAAACCAACTCGAAGGGCGGCACAGTGGTTAGCACCGCAGCCTCACCGCTCCAGCAACCCGGGTTCAATTCTGGGTACTGCCTGTGTGGAGTTTGCAAGTTCTCCCTGTGTCAGCGTGGGTTTCCTCCGGGTGCTCTGGTTTTCTCCCACCTCCAAAAGACTTGCAGGTTGATAGGTAAATTGGCCATTATAAATTGCCCCTAGTATAGGTAGGTGGTAGGGAAATATAGGGACAGGTGGGGATGTGGTAGGAATATGGAATTAGTGTAGGATTAGTATAAATGGGTGGTTGATGGTCAGCACAGACTCGGTGGGCCGAAGGGCCTGTTTCAGTGCTGTATCTCTTTAAAAAAAAAGTCAACTCTGTTTATCTCTCTCCACAGATGCTGCCAGACGAGCTGAGTGCTTCCAGCACTTTGTTTTTATGCTTGAATGTTCCATGTTTCTTTTTAAAAAGCATAGCTTGCTGCTTCCCCACATTATGACTGTGATAATCCAAATATTAACTCATCATAAAACCAGATTAAACACAAAATAAAATTTCCCAAGAAAGATTTTATTTATAAATTGTATCTCAAAAACTGGCGACTTTACAGCAGAGTTAAAATATCACGATTAAAGATGCCAAACCCAATCTTTGCCAATGCTGAATAAACACGTTATACACAACAGTCATCATATTAACAGATTAGAAAGCAGGATGTTTTGAATTTTTGGATTCAATTATCCCAACAAGAATCCCCTCCAAAGATTGTACTTTGATACCCATGCTGCCAACTCCTCTGAATTTTGTTTTTGTTGGGATATTGCACTGGTAAAGCATCCACCTGTAACAAACTTACATATTCAAAAGCTTCTTGGAATGTAAGTGAATTGCCATTAACAAATATGGGACACAAATTTGTAAGGAGCTAAAAATTACTAATCAAAATTATCTGCTGTCAAACATATTATCCACTCCAAATGCAAAAGAAGGATTTCATACACTACCATCACTGGTCAAAACTACGAGGCTGAAATGTTTCAGTGGAAACTAAAGGAAGCATAGTTCAGTTCTTACTTACAATCCTTATCCAATTATATTGCCCTTCCCACTACTGTTTTTATAATTGCAAATTTAACTATTTGTGGTGAATCAGCTTCCTAGTCAACATTTAATTTTTGTGAGAATTTAAATCTCAGATGCCCCAATACATTTTTCCTTTAGTGATCACATTGAGATCATCCTTATAAAGTTGAGAACTCCTTAATAACCGTATCCCATTACCTTGTCCTGGATTTTTCAAAGAAAACTGATGCCTTTATATAGCACAACACAGCTGCCATTATCAACCATGATTTGGGAACTGGAAAACAGCATCAAAATTTATTAAAAGTATCTCCTCTGAGGGCACCCCCAATGGCTCAGTGAGTGCATCCAAGTGAGAAAAATTGCATTTTCAGTACTGAGTCAGCAGATCTCAGCCAGGCCAGTGGGAATTAGGGAGGGGGAAATCCAGGGAAGATCCTGTTCTAACTGCTTTCCAAAGACCTTTGCTACAAGCATATGTTTGTGGACATCAGGTGAAGGTAGAATGAAGGACGATTGATGACAGAAGCTCAGCTGCAATGTCACCTCTCGTGTTAAGTAGCCAGCCAATATTCATTGTCACATGAATAATGACACTTTCCCAAGGTACCAAAAAGTATCCAGTAGCTATATATCCGTACTGCCTTCAGAAGAGCAGCAAAAAGGGAGAAAACTTGCTGAGGATTTTTTTAAAAACAAACTCCTTTTCACTAACTTCTCCTCTAACAAAACTCAAATTATAAAATCTTTCTGTACATAAATGTTAGGTTTTATTTTATAACAGAACTGTAAACTTATCATCTTATAGGAATATATAACTGTAACATGATTCTAAACTTGGACATAACCAAATTATTCACTATCGATAACATGGAAAAAAAATTATAATTAAAACCAGAACGCAAATTAAAATCTGTAATCTTATACCCAAGAAGCAATAAATATTTTGAAACCCGAGATATCTTCTAGCTTAGAAACCATACCATTCAATGATTTTGTTGCATGAAACACAAATTCACACATTATTGTGCCTATAATGAGTTTAGAAATCTTTCCTCCCAAAAATTTTATTAAAGGACCAGTTTGTAAAAAATAGCATTATTGTTTGCATTGTGTAAAAACATCAGAACAAGGATACCTATTATGGGGTGGGGACCAGAAAAGGCCTAGACACATATAAACAACTAACATGATCCCTCTTCTCTTTCGATCTGCATGCAAGAGGACTGTATTTTATGTTCCGTTGAATCTATAAAAATGTTTACGTATGTTCAAAAGAATGATACCCAAAACCAATATGCTGCAATTCGTTTTCTGGAGGTAGTCATAAATTTCAAGAGGGTTCATTATCCTATGCAGAGCACAGTTTGTTAAAAGCTTAGGCCACAAGGCCAAGTATATCTTAGAATCTTAGAAATTATGCAATTTTAAATGTGATCCTATTACATGATGATACGCGCTATATTCCTAGCAAAAAAAGGCAAAATTTGTTCAAGACCAAAGCTGTCGAGGTGATAACCGGAATAAAAACAAGAAATGCTGCAAATACTCAGCAGGTCTGGCAGCATCTGTGAAGAGAGAATCAAAGTTAATGTTTCAGGTCAGTGACCTTTCATCAGGTGGTAACTGGGGTCTGAAACATTGCACAACTCCTATACTGCTCGCAACACACTGTACCTTTTAGCATTTCACTGCAGGAAAGTCATTTCCTATTTGATAATCCCTAACTACTACTCAATTCCATGAAAGGATTAATGCACAGTTCTCACATTGTCAGGAAAGGGCACTGTGCCAACTTAGATTTTGCCTCTTGCTTAAAATAGTAAACTTAAAATGTGTGTAAGTGACAGGGGTCTGTTTTTTTTTAAAGCAACATGCCCTTGTGGTGCATTTGATTATTAATTAATAAAACATCCTAGAGGAAATTCTATATAGATATATAGCCTACAATTTATTTAAGACACTCATACTTTGCATTAAAAAATTGGAGTGCAATTGTTTTCTTTACAATGCATTAAAGGCTACAAAATTAACTATACTAACGGAGCAATGCATACTCATATATTCTAATGAAGCAGCATCTCACTAACAGTAATTTGCATTCTTAAATCTTTCAAATGGGACTACTATTTTGATTATCTTTAAACAAGGAATATAACAACTATTCTGGTGCATTTGAGTCAATCTTGCGAACTTGATTTGAAAAACACCAAGACTGAACTTTTTTCTACTACATGCTCCAAAAGAAAATGCATGACTATTTATATACAGGTCTCAACTCAAAATATTTTACACTACATTAAGAAGGGAGGGAGGGTAGGCGGTGAAGGGATATAGGGAGAAAGAGAAAAGCTATCCACTCCAAAAGTGTGGAAAGCACAAAGAAATTGGAAATTTCTGCACTGTCCAATGGCAAATCTCGTTTGCATTCTAGCAGCAACAAAACAGTATCCAATCACAATCTCACCTGTTCCCCTCAACACTATTTTCTCTCCTGTGTTGAATGCACTGCTCTTGCTAGCAAAGGAATCAGCAGTCCTTGATACCTCACTAAGTGGCCATTTTCCCAACTGTGGGCAACTTGACCATTAATCCCAATTTTGCATTTACCTAAGCAGGAATCCAGGTAATGATCATCAACGAAATACTGATGTCAATTGTAATGTCCTCATTACTGCCTTTACTGAGATCAGCTAACTTACTACGAAGTACTCACGTGCCTAGTTTCACAGTCAGGAGTGATTTTTACCAATGAACCATCCTGGTGCCAGTTATAGTTTTCAAATTAAGTAGAATATTCCTAACACATCTGGGCCATATTTTCCAGTAAACTGTTTCATTCTTTGAAAGAGTATCTGGGACACAAGAAATCTGTCAATTTCTCCAGCTTCCTGATTACCCTTGGTATCTTCCCCCACAGATCAGCATCTTAATCACTCCATGGCACCACAAACATATGAATTAGGAGCAGGAGTAGGCCATTCGGCCCTTTGAGTCTGTTCCACCATTTAATATCATTGCTGATCTGACTGTGGTCTCAACTCCACTTTCCCGCCCCTTTGACTTCCTTGTTAGTCAAGAATTTATCTACTTCTGCCTTAAAAATATTTAATGGCCCTGCACCCAATACTCTCTGGGAAAGAGAGTTCCTAAGACTCACAACCCTCAGAAAAAAAAAATTCTCCTCATCTCCATCTTAAATGGGTGACCCTTTATTTTTAAACTGTGTCCCTAGTTCTAGTCTCTCCAACAAGGGGAAGCATCCTTTTGGCATCCACCCTGTCAAGTCCCCTCATGATCTTACACATTTCAATAAGATCACCTCTTATTCTTCTAAACTCCAATGGAAACAGACCCAACCTGTCCAACCTTTCTTAAGATAAACAGCAAACTACACTGCAAGACTGCACTAACTAGAGCTCCATTTCTAACCAATACTAAAAACATAAGGGAGATAACAAGCTAAAGAAAATGCAGTGGATGCAGTTTATTTTTACTTGTAAAGAAGTTGATAAGGTACTACATCAGAGGAATTAAGAGGAATGTGGATAGAGATGGTTGGAGAGCAGAAGGCAAATTTCGGAGATTGGAAAGATGTTGCAAGTGGTGTTTCACATTGCCTGTGTTGGGTTATTTATACTGTAAATTCTCTGGACTTGAGGGATCATCAAAATTTACTGATGATACTGATCTAAGTATTAAAGACTATAGAGAACATAGATGGCTAGCAAGGTGGACAGATAGGAGACATAAGCTGTTGAATACATGAAAATGTAAAAACACAAGCATGAGAAAGGAAATGTGTCTTAAATGACAAGATTTTAAATGGAGTAAAGAAGCAACAATTGAAAAACCTAGCCCACAGTTAGAGTATTGTGTACAGTTTTACAGAACGGCATTATAGGAAGGATATAAAAAGCAACAGAAAAAGGTACAACATTGATTAACAATACTATCAGAGATAAAAAAGATACAATTATGAAGAACCCCAAGGTAAGTTAAGATTTTTCCTAGCAGACCAGAGGTTAAGTTGGAGGCTTTAGGATTAAGAACAGTTAAGTAGTGATAGACTGTTTCCATTGGCCAGTGAGATGATAAAAAGGGGCACAAATTTAATATGATCACACACAGGTGGTTATTACATGGAAAGCTTGTGCCAAACCTAATTTGAGACAGCATTGATAAATTTGTTTAAAATGCAATTTGATAGCTTCTGGAATACTCAAATGATGGAGCGAGCAGGAGAGTGGGGAAAAAAATGGTATAGGTTTGATGGGCCAAACAACTTTTCCTGTGCTGTAACATTCTATCAAAGTTAGACCAGACAAGAATGTTGAGTGAGTTCCCTTGCATTATCCTTACAAGTCCTGTATTAAAGTACAACATTCAAATAGTCAAATACATTCCTTAAACTGCATGGTCAGATGTTATGCACAAAACTACAGTCAAAGTGACATGAAAAGAAGAAAAACAATGCAGTGTGGAGAATACAATCTAAAGCTTCAGTCATTTTTGTAATCGCAAATATTAACTGTGATCACATTTTGTTACATATGTCAGTGCTGTTGCATGTTCAAGGTCTCCATCAACATATTAATCAGGTAGTACTGGTCATTTCACAGCAGGAGACCACAGAAAATGTAAGGTACAGATTTAGGAGTATTTTTTCTTGAAAAGAATTTTAAGATGACGTTTTCAACAAGAGTCTATTCATTACCAGAGTGAAAACAGCATTTGAATCTCAGTCAGGCTAACCATTCTCTGGTGATTTTTCCACTACAAATCATCCAGACAAAAATAAGTATCTTCCCCCCACCAACAGTAAAATTGTTAAAGACCCTATTGTTACAATATTACTTATATCCATGGTCAGTGGCTTATGGTGATTAGATAAGTCAATTTAGGTTTTCATCACATGCAATTCTGGAATTTTTAACCGTGTTTTGGGCAATCAGATTCCATGGTTTGATCCATTAAAATTTTATAATACAGAAATGCGTGCTCAGCAGCACAGAAATAAAGTGGCCACTTTGCTTTTTGGAGAAATTGCAAAGGAAAAGTTGGCTTACAGCAACACATGGCATTTTCTTCATTAATTCTTCAGAAGCTGTGGTTTGTGTTTTTTTAAAAAACAAATTTTGGACTAAATTATTGTAGTTTTAGATGAAGAGCAGATACAGGACACCTGCCATGTGTGTACACACTTAAAAATGAGCATGCTTGATCTTGTAAAACCTATCAATTTGATTTAAAACATTTTGTCAAAAGACCACAATTACTAGTAAAGCCCATCAATTTATGAACCCTGATTGCACATTGCATAGGTCTATTTCTGTCACTAAGCTCAAGCATGATCTTTTCAACTACTTAGCTGTCTACATATGCGTGATGCTTTGTATTTGGCCATTGATATTTCAAAGGTTGAGAACACCATTAGTCTATACGTTCACCAAGATCCTATGCAATTATATAAAATTTCTCACTTTCATCCACTTAATGTTATAATGCCAGCAATTTCCTTAATACCAACTCTCTATAGTAAAGAACACATTTTGGATGGTTATCTCCAATTAGTTAAGTGCCTCCAGATGCCAGCGTTTAGACTCTTGAACGAGTTTAGCACCCGTATATGAATGGAGTGTTCTGTTGACTGATACTGCATCATGCTTTGCTTGGATCTGAAGTGTTCTTGGGTTCATATCCATATAGAAACGTTGCAATTATTACCAGGATGGTCCCAAGGAAAAAGACACTAAAACAGAAAAACACAGATTGACAAAAAAGCTTTGAATTTACATGCAACATATTTTATATTCAGCTTTAATGAAGGAAAGTTAATCTGATATTTTCTTTAACATAGGTTTAAAGTTTCATTATAGGACTCTGGGGATGGAAGCAGCTTATATTTAGCTAACTAGTACACTGATATCTTTTCAATAGTTTTCTATTCAGGAACACAGTTAGCTGCCTCTTGAGATGGTCGGAATGTGCCCAAAGTGGGAATTCTATCCCCTTATTTCATTTTTCTTTACTGAAGTTGAGTACTAGATTGTTTAGTTTGCAAATTTATCCACAACTCAAATTTCTTTTTAGTCAGCATACTGTATAACATGTATATTTCTTTTTGTTCTTTACTTCTATATTGATTATTTTTATATACATTGAGCTGCATCTGCCAGCTATCCGAAAAATCTAAACCCTTGAGTGTGGTTGTACTGCATGGTTATTATTTGCTTTGTTGAATTGTGCAACCATATTTTCCATTTCAAAAGAATCATGTATTTAATAATGAATGTCATTGGTCCAGTTCTCAGTTTCAATACATCTCTGATCTAAATGATCTCATAGCATCCAATTTTCTCCCTGAACAAAAGGCACTGCATTTACAATATATTCAATATGAACTAATACGATCAACAAGGTCCCATAATCATTTTCTGAGAATTCCACTGGTCAAGGGCAACATATTTTAGTTTGGGCAAGTAGAATTTTTTTTAAAAGTGGACATTCAAATATCACACTACAGGTCCAATGTCCAAAATCTGCCACTGTTACGACAGAGACCATGTTGGATTCCAGATTTTCCCAGATTTTGGATCCTAGACTGACAGGATTAAGCTCCTCTAATCTTGCCTCTGAGTTCATCCCCTTTTATAGTAGGGATCATCCTTCTTCCTCCAATGCATGAACATCCCTTTCGAAGTGCGTTATCCAGAACTGCACACAGTGCTCCAGTGGAAGTCTGTCCAGTACATTATACAGCCTGAGCATAATCTTGAGAGATTTATACTGTAGTGTGCTGGCGATGTAATCATTTTAGTTATGCAGTCATTTTAGCTTTAGTCTAGCTTTAGTTAATCTTCATAAAAATAATACATTTTAGTCTTCTTATACTAACCATTTCCTCTACATATCAACCCTTTTACATACTCTTATGAAAAGTTTAAAGATAACAATTTACCCTGAGCAAAATGGGTTTTGACTTTTTCAAAAATGCCTGGTTTTCGGACAGCCAGATTTTGGACATCCAACTGATACATGACAATGCGTTTGATTACTGTTCTGTGACTCCTCGAACCTGGATCGGAATCTCCTTTCCCAATTATAGGAAAATTATGTTTGGAAAACATTCTAAGCACTGAAATCCAGAAGGTTTTAAATCTGTCTTTGTGATTAGGTGGCATCCAAGGATGGATTTTACATTGGGCGGAGGGAGCTGGCCATCGATGTAAAAGTCGAACCTGCTTCTGCTCGGCCCGGTGATCCGACCTGCATTTTACGGGTCCTCAGGCTTTAACTGTTCCGAGGCGGGGCTCCACCCTGCTTGAGGGAAGAAGTCTCGCCTCATTGAGCTGTCGGCCAATCATTGGGCTGGCAGCTCTTAGTCCCAGTAGCGCCGAGAGCGGTGGCCACTGCTGGGACTGCAGCCCAGCGGAGGACATAGAGCCAGGAGTCCAGGTAAATTGGGGTTTGCCTCGCCGGGCTAATTGGTGGCGCACCGACGAGGCAATGATGGTCATTTAGGGGGAAAGGAGGGCGCAGCTAACAATTGGGCACCCTGTGCCCGTTTGTCCGGCCCCCCCCCCCGGGTGCGCTGAGAAGCCGCCAGATTTCACTGGGCGGCCTTTCACGTCTCCCAGACGCCCGCTTTAAAAGGCCTGCTACTTGATCCGAACCCAAGGGGTCCCGATGACATGTATTGGGTTCAGGTCGGGTCGGGCTGGGTCCGAGTCAGACACACACAGCAAGAATTGCAGGTAAGTGTTAAAAGTTAAAAACTTACCTGAGCTGAGAGTCCAGGACATCAAGCAGGAAAGCGGAGTCTGCGCTGTGAGCATCTCTATGACGTCATCATGCTCATGCTGCAGCTTCCTGAAGATTGGGAGTCGGAAGGTAAGTAAAGGGGACATTGCAGTGGTTGGGTCGGGCGGGAAAAATGGAGGGACTCGGGCCAGGTCAGGTTCGAGTCTGATGTGGTTCTGTCAGGTTCAGGTCAGGTATTTTTTTGTGACTTGAGCAGGCCTTTAGCCCGCTTACCACGGGTAAAATTCCTGTGGAGGCGGGCGAAGGCCCTTAAGTGGCCATTTAAGGGCCTTGATTTGCCTGGGGCAGGCAGCCCGTTTCCTGCCTCCCCCCACCCCAGCCTACGTAAAGTGAGGCGGAGGTGGGAGCGGGTCAATTTTACACCAACCACACCCCTTCACCACGCCCCCACCCCCACCCTCCGGCTCGCTGGGATGGCGTAAAATTCCAGCCCTAGTATCTGCTCCTGTCTCACACCAGCTGTATTAGGCAAGAGACCATAGGATAAAGCTGCCTTCGGAACAGACATAAAACAACTTTTACAATCACAATTTGGTGACATAACCTAGGGCACTTTCAGTAATATAACAATAACAATTGAGTAAAGGGTTTAACATCAAATAATACACGATTGGGACAATGAGGGTAACTTCAAATACCTGTCTTTGCAATACCTTTAGAAACAACAGACCAGACTTATCAAATTATGTGTTAAAGTTTACAAAATCAAATAAAGTTGCTAATATTCTGTTAAAACTCCACAAAATAAAGATTTTAAAACCTCTAATGCAGAACATTATCTCCAAATTTACATAGGTGTTTGACATGTTATTTTGTTTCAAATGAAAATAGAACAAAGTAAAGAGGACAAAAATAGCACAATGAATCAAGAAAACAAATCCTCCCTTGTTCTCAGTACCTGGTAGGCACAAAGTCTTGCAACCAAAAATATGAGATCAATGTTGAAAGAATAATGGATAAAGATGTGGCAAATCCTTTCAAGATGTTGTCTGCATATTTGATGACCGCTGCTATTACTAGACCGCCGAGAGCCTGGACAAAAAAAAGCAGTATAATAATAAGGGTATTATGGAGAAATAATTGTATATTTAGAGTTATAGTAATCCTTTTTAAACAAGTAACTTTATAAAAAAACATTACCAGAGCTGGAAAGAGTGAGAAGGTGGTGGTGGGGAGGGGGGGTAGGGGTAAAATGGAGCGGGAGACTCAGGGGGCCATTCCTGACTCACTCCCGCAATCACTTTACGCAGGGGAGCAGCAGTGAAAAAAGGCCCGCCTGCCCCAGGCCAATCAATCAAGGCCCTTAAGTGGCCAGTTAATGGCCATTTAAGGGCCTCTGCCTGCTGCCACGGCGATTTTGCCCGGGGCTGATCAGGCGGCCCAGGCCCAAGAGAAACCGCCTGACAAAAGCAGGAGACTTTGACGGTCTGGAGGAGTGGCCCCCATGATCAGGCACCCTGTGCCTGATGCAAGGCTGCCCCAACCACCCCCAACAAGCCCGCCGTCCCCCCAGTCGACCACCCTTGCCTCGCCCGACCGATCACCCCCGGTGAGGCACCAAAAACCTACCTGTGTTCTGGGACTCCCCGACATCTTCTTTCCGATGGCTGGGTTGCAGTCTCAGTCCCAGCAGTGGTGGCCACTGCTAAGAGCAGCCGGCCCGCTGATTGGCCGGCATCTCCATTAGGTGGGACCTCCTGCCTCAATGATGTGGACAGCTCATCTCAGACAAATTAAAGGCCTGCGGACCGTAAAAATGCGGTCCGGATCCCCAGGCCAGGCAGAGGCCGGTTTGCCACCAACTTTTCAGTCGGTGGACGGCTCCTGTCCGCTGAGGGAAAAATTCTGGCCTATATTTCAATACAGTCTGACATCACAACCAACATCAACCAAAATAAAAGCACTAAATCACCTTCATAATCAACTTCATAATTAATGTCAGCAATCAATTTTTCTTCCAATTTTAAAATTAAACACAATATTTTGTCTGAATTCATCTACGATTTGAAATTCAGAGCAGATCTGACACGAGAGAACATGTACACGGCTACAAAAGTTAGCCATTGCAGCATTTTCCAGAGTTGGACTGCTCCAACTGTGTCAAAAATGTTGCTGCTGCTGAAATGAATGGAGTCTATCTGGGTCACACATTGCCTCTCTGCATAATTGATGCTACTATAGTAGCTTAGGAGAAAAGACCTATAACAGTAGCTCTTTGAGGCAGCGTATTTGATATTTTACAGCTAGTGACAACTATATTTATTATATTTTTTCAGACAAGGCTGTGGGAAATACTTTGAGCACAAACTACTTTCCATGAACTTGCCTTGTCTTTTAATGTAGGATGAAATTAATACCAAAGTGACCAGCCTACATGTGACTCCAGTCCTACATAATGTGGTTACTCTTAACTGCCTTCTGAAATAGCCTATCAAGTCATTCAGTTTTATTACTCTGTTCAGGGGGGTGGGGGGATAGGCAATAAATGCTGGCTTTGCCAACAATGTCCACATCCCAACAAGATTATTCTCACGACCTTGTTCTCTGTTCACAGTTTAAGTTAAATAACTGAAGCAATCCTCCCCATCAATCTATTCTTTTAAGTTTGACTTTATGATGAAGGGAAGGTCATTGATGAAGTAGCTGAAGATAGTAGAGCAAAGGATGTTCCCCAAGGAACTTCTGCAGCGATGTCCTGGGCTGATACGATTGGCCTCCAACAACCACAACCATATTCCTTTGCAACAGGTATGGCTCGAGCCACTCGACAGCTTTCTCTTTGATCCCCATTGACTTCAGCTTTACTAGGGTTCCTTGGTACCACTGTCAGTCGAATGCTACTTTGAGATCAAGAGCAGTCATTCTCTGCTCATCGCTGGAATTCAGCTCTTGTGTCCATGAGGTCTGAAGCCAAGTGGTCTGGTAGAACCCAAGCTGAGCAGGATAGAACTCTTGACAACATCTTGACACCCCCAGCACAGTGGCAAGATCCAAGAAGCCCTGGATATTGGGCTTCTGACTTCATCACAATGAAGATGGTGCTGCGGGAGGAAGCTACGTAAGCTAAGTGGATCAAGGCCTTGGGATTGCTGTCAAGGAGGGAGATTGGGGGCCACAGGATTGCTGACTAGGTTTGGGCAGGGAGATAGGGAAGGCCTGGAGGTCGGACATCAGGGATCTCAGGACTAGGTGCAGTGGCGATTGTGGGGAGTACCTAACGTTTTTAAAATTTAGGTGATGCTTAGGGCTCATTTGCCCTGGCACCTCAGGTGTGGGTATTGGATGCCTTACTTATCTTTACTCAATATGATGGACAGTGCACTTCCTGTTTGAAGTGTGCGCCTGCTTTCTGATCACCTTTTTGGTGCCTTTGTACGCTACTTAGCAACTGAAAAACAGGTACGACATGGCCCAGTTTAACCCCCAAGGATTTTGATTAAGTAAGGAAGCAGTAACTATTTCAAATGATCAGCGAACTGGAAACTAAAGAGCATAAATATAAGAACATAACCAAAAGAATGAGGGAAGTAGTTAGTGGAGAATTAAAAAAAACACAAAAGGGTTGTTGGGACAACCAGAAACAAAATCCACAATAGTTTTAAAAATGAGTTAATATTTGAAGAAAAATATAAATGGATAGCTTCTACAGAGAGCTGCTGTAGGACTGATGAGCTGAAAAGCCTACTTCTGTGCTGTAAAATTCTAGAATTCTAAAATTGATGGGGGGAACCTTATTTGCTGCATTACCACCTGTGGGAGGGGATGCTGTATGTTTCATTATCATTAGAAGTTGTGTACAAGCTTGACAAATAATAGCAATGTGATCAGATGACATTACATTAAAGACAAATTAATGAGGTAATACTTCTGGGCATAAAGCATCAAGAGGCGATAATCAGGGGCCAACCTCAACAAATTATACATTTTTCAAAAAAATGAAGACCAACAAGGTTATTTTAAATATAGAAAGAGAATAATTAAATTGAGACACAGGAGAGGTTAGAAATTGATTAGGTTCAAACAAAATTCTTCCTCATTAAGTTTTTAACCACTTCTCTGTGCTATTTTCCCTCAAATATCTCATGGTTCATCCCATTACCTATATTCAAAATAAAATACTTCTGCACAGCTCATTTTTCAGTTCCCACAGGTTCCAGTCAGAAATTCATAACTAGTTCCTTAAAGAGATTATTCTATGCAAGTGGTAAAACACTAGACAGAAGCAGAAACTTTCATTTGACTTCCACTTCTGCCTGATTAGAACAGATTGAAAACGTACTCAAAAGGATAACTACAAGATAAATTTCAATGAATACAAAGTTATTTCAGCACTGTAAAACTAATCCAAAGCAGTATTTGGAATAAACCTTAACTTGATGCCAGTCACTGAATGTTTTGCTTCCTTAATATCTACTGAGGAGCAAAGCCTACTTCAGGGACAGCAGGGCAGGGCACTGGGGCTAATGTGAAAATGTTCTCATGGTTTTCTGTCAATTTATTTTAATGGAGGAGAAACTGTGAACAGCTTGTGCCCAATTTTGCAATAAAACTTTTACAGTGCTGTGCTGCAGAGACAAAAAATTTCCCCTTAGATTTGAATATTTACATCTGCATTCAGATTAAATTCAGACCTGCAGAATGACCACGATCCAAGTGAATTTGTTGTACCCCTGGAAGATTCCATGTTCTTTTATTCGCTGCCCATCATATACATATACACCCATCATTCCAAAAATGCTTCCAAACAAACCTACAGGCGACAAGAAAAGTGTATCAAGATATGACATTTCATTTAGTTATTTCAGGCATCTAATATTTTGATTGAATTACATAAATACAAAAAGTACAGTTTCATCTTTCTTGATTTTCCTGAATAATTTGAATCAATTCGGTGACAATGATCACCCTTATGTCTTAGATATGAATGGAGCACTTGGAAGGTCAGATACAGTTAATGGTCACTAATTAAAAACCTTATTCAAAAGATCAAACCAATATATAGACGGCCATCTGGCTTTGTAAAGTCTTTAAACCATTCTTGACATCGACTAATAAATTGGGGATGTACATGAAGTAAAGTACTGATTGCTTTCACCTATCTCTTCCTGTAGGCTTGTAAAGGCAAAACCAAACAAAGACCTTGGTCTAAATATGAACAAACAAGTACACTAAAAATGCTTACAGGCTATGAGATTTAAATACTATAACAGCATCACTACCAACACCTCGACTTATTCTATTACCCGTGTAGAAATTGCAGAACCTGACAAGATGATCTCCGAGCGGGTTGGGTGCACCTACTTTTGTTGAAACTAAATCTTGAAACTCTGGAGCAAATTTTCATTTTATTGTTCTATTTTGGAAGGCTGTTATAGTCTAGATAGCCAGCTGGTGAAAGATGATACTGGAGCCGATATTTACTTGGTCGGATATTTATTTACAGAGTGAAACATTATAAGCATATACTTCCTAACTCAACCCCCACACAGTTTCAGTAACTGTCTCTTTATAAGTGCTTAAGAAAGACCCAAATTAATACCCTCAACCTGCATACAATTAAACACAATTGACAAACGATTAACAGGCTCACTCCCATGACATATCCAACTGGGAAATATATATGACTAAAAACTGTCATTTTATATTCCAAACATGTACAAGAGGTTGAGAAAGGAGAACAAATTGTTTCTTTTTTTTTAAATTGGGAAAATTAAATTGCAGCAGACTTATCCAAAAAAGTCTTAAGCTCTTTAATGTATCATCTTTTATGTTGAAGATTTTGAATTTAATTCAAATGTAAAAACTGGTCTGAATTTTGGCTACTTTCATTTTGTTGTGAATGCCATACAGCCATTATTTTTATCCAAGTTGGAGTTTTAGCATGAGAGATTCCATGATCATTTATAATTCTTTAACTGTTTTCCTATCTCAGACACAAACATTACAACTACATTGTTCCCAACAACTCCCGACATAGCCACATAGAAAGGTCTTCCTCAATATTCTGCAAAGGTGTGCAATTATAATTGACTGATTAATTTAACTGTACAGCTGTCTTATTTTTTTGCTCCTATTAAGATGTCAGTCGTGCTCAGTTGACAGCAGAAGGTTGTGGGTTCAAGGCCCACTCCAGGACCTGAGCACAAAAGTCTAGGCTGACACTCCAGTGCAGTGCTGAGGAAATGCTGCACTTCTGGAAGTGCTGTCTTTCAGATGAGATGTAAACCAAGTCCCCATCTGCCCTCTCAGGTGGACATTAAAGATCCCACGGCACTATTTCAAAGAATAGCAGGAAAGTTATCCCCCATGTCCTGGCCAATATCTATCCCTTAATCAACATCACAAAAGCAGATTACTTAGCCATTATCACATTGCTGTTTGTGAGAGCTTTCTATGCACAAATTGGCTGCTGCGTTTCCTACATTACAACACTTCAAAAGTACTTCAGTGGTTGTAAAGCACTTAGGGACGTCCTGAGATCATGAAAGGTGCTATAAAAATGCAAGACTGACTTTCTTCTTTCAAGTGAAGAATCTATTTTTATTTATTAAGCCCCAAGGCTAAAAGCCTGCAGAACTTTGTTGAAAGTGACAGTCTTCCCAACCAGCTTGATCAAGACTAAACAACAGAGCACATTTTGCCTGTCTGAATGAAAGTGCGCTGCAAGAAATAATCACACTGTAACAATTCAACTACTGCAAATTAATCCCACTGTAATGTAACATAGCAGATCACAGTTGAAATACTAATAAAAATTTTATCCATAACTTCTGTTAATTGAAGCCAAACTATTCTTCATATTAACCTGTTGGAATGGGATATTTAATGTCACCTTCTGAGTTTATTTAAAGACGCTGATTCAAATGCTCAAATTTATAAATGCAAGGATACTGTGATCAGAAGGACATGTCCTATAAATATGAGGTTTGCTGGTTGGTACCTTTACTTTAATCTCGAGGATGGTGTCTATGCAACAAAGCTACTTGGGAAAATTAAGGGTATCATTTACTTTCTTACATATCTCTATAAGGTTACCTCTCAGTTGTCTATTTTAAAGGCTGAAAAATTTCACGATGAGTGAAATCTGAGTGATCTGACAAGAACAGTGGAGTCGTAACATAACTTTCTGTGACTTGTAACTCAGCAGTTTTGACCGTGATTTTATTTGGTTTGTTGCTTGCTGCTCTGTAGTGATTGGATATTAACAAAGAGTCTATTTATTTATATTGAAGCTGTTTATTTACTTGGATCACCACCAGTTATGGAGGGCATGTTGTTCATGTCTGCACTAAAACATTTGGAGGAAGTAATCTTCTAGTATGTTAACTCATTATATAATCCTTAGTTTTAGCTCCATTACCATTCATTTTCATCTCTTCTGACTGCTCTCTTACTGTTAATAGTACAGACAGAATTTCTCACTGTTATGTTTCCTATCAGCAGCTAAAACTGAGTACGTTATTTGAATTGAATAGGTTAGGAAGTGAGGCGTTAAGATAATCAAGCATTGAACAAGGTTTGGTTATCAGCATACAAAAATTAGGCGAGGTATTGGATGATGTGTCTCCTGGTCACCGTGGTCTCCTGGAACTTGTTTAATTGCCTTCAGGGTTGGAGAGGAACGTCTCCAATTTTATTGCTGAGTTGGTCTGCTTGTTTGCCTTTCATGTGAAATTATGTAGTTTCTGGTAAGTGGAGTCCAGTTGCATTGTAACAGTATGGGACAGGCTCAATGACCAACTGTTTTTTTTTCTGTTCATCGTGTGTGTGTGTGTGTGTGTGTGTGTGTGTGTGTGTGTGTGTGTGTGTGTGTGTGTGTGTGTGTGTGTGTTTTCGTTCATTTTTAGGTTCCTCCAAGTTCCTCTGACTGCCCTATTAACACGCTTCTGGATGTTCCTACAAATATCTCAGTGGCTCCCATGCCTGCAAGATTTGTATAATTTCCTTTTTCTTTATTAATCTTCTGATTGATCTGTTTATGCATTTAGGTCACATTTATTCTCTGCTTGCTAATCCTAAGTAGGTTTTATCTGCAGCTCAGACTGTGCCTGACATCAGTACAATTTTGCTTTACATTAGTATAGTTATTTATTGTGTTTCTCAACTTGGTTCCTGAACCACTGAACAACACAATTTTTCCCACTTTGTTGTTTGTCACCCACAAGAACATTCCTGTCTGCACCTTTCTTTCCCATCTCTCCATAGAGCAAATGGGCTTCTTTCTTATTCTTATTAAACAAGGTGAGAAATTCATTTCTTTTATTAAGCCCCTAAGGCTAAAAGCATGCAGAACTTTGATGACGGTGGCAGTCTTCACAAATAGCCTGACTGAGGCTAAATAATACATAGAGTACATTTAGATCTGAACTTTCTGCCAAGTCATGCATGCTTAGGGACTAACTTATCTGCAGTATAGCCATAATAGATAAATTCTATGTTTTACCTAACCTAAACACCAGCAGCTTTTGCTAGGCCCTTGGTGCCTGGATGATATATGTTTGGAGAGCTGGTGGGGTCTTGATAAAGACTAGTGTGAGTTGGTGCAAAGTACATGAAGTTCATGGAATGTATCTGAAGTAATGTAGTTAGAAAGATATAAAAAGGGCAAGACTGAAATGCAAAGTTAAAAGAAAGAGGTACACAAAGATGAGGTCAATGACTGTAACGTGCAATTTTCTATAGCAAAGCATTACCATGTGCTTCGGGATATTTTTGCAAGTAAGTTCCTTTAACCCTTAGTAAACTTCGAAGTGTTTGACTCATGTGTCCAGATCTCTCATTTCTGGTACATAAACAAGCACTGACGTCTTAGTCTATCCCTACATTCTCACCCAACGGTCTGTAGCATAACAGTGTTAGCTTTGGCCTATGGCGTCCAACTGATTCAATTATGTAATGTTCCACCTCATCTCCTATAATCTTCCTGAAATATGGAACTATACCACCTATGACCCATCTATTCTACATTTCCTAAACTAATAAACAGGATTAGTCATGAGTTAGATATTCCTATTACAGAATCAGAGAATGGCACAGCATAGAATGAGGCCATGCCTGACCTAACTCTGAGGAGGAGCTGCACAATTAGCCTCATGCCTTGCTTTTTCCCCATAACCCTGTAAATATTTCCCTTTCAAGTAATTACCTACTCCTGCTCCTATGTTCCTATTTATCCAATTTTCTTTTGAAGATCGGTATAAAATGTGCTTCCACTGCTATTTCATGCAGTGCATTCTCAATCATAAAAACTTGTGGCGTAATTTTCTTCCCCTCATGATGTTGCTTCCAGCTCTTTTGCCAATTAACTTAGATCTATGTCCTCTGGTTACCAGTCCTGCCACTGGAAACAGTTTCTCCTTATTTACTCTGTCAAAACCCTTCAAGATTTTGAACACATCTATCAAATCTCCTCTTAACCTTCTCTGCTTTCGAGAGAGCAACCCCAGCTTCTCTAGTCTCTCCACACAAATTAAGTCCCTCATCCTTGGTACCATTCCAAGAAATTCTGCAAATCTAAGGTCTTGACATTCTTCCTGAAATGTGGTGCCCAGAATCGGACACAATTATCCAGCTGGAGCCTAACCAGTGTTTTATAAAGGCTTAGCTTAAATTCTGTGTTTTTATACTCTACCTTTTCTTATAAAGCTTTTTTAACAGCCTTCTGAACTCATCCTACCACCTTCAAAGATTAGCATACAGACACTTACGAACATACGAATTAGGAGCAGGAGGAGGCCATTCAGCCTCTCGAGCCTGCTCCGCCATTTGATAAGATCATGGCTGATCTGAATGTGGCCTCAACTCCACTTTCCTGTCTGTCCCCCCCGCCCACCCCCATAACACTTGACTCCCTTGTCTATCAAGAATCTAACAGCCTTGAATATATTCAATGACCCAGCCTCTACTGCTCTCTGAGGAAGCTAATTCCACAGACTAATGACTCTCAGAGAAAAATTTCTCATCTCTGCCTTAAATGGGAAACACCTTATTTTTAAACTGTGTTCCCTAGTTCTAATCTTGCCCGTAAGTGGAAACATCCTTCCAGCATCCACCCTGTCAAGTCCCCTTAGGATCTTTCTTATACGCTTCAATAAAATCACCTCTCATTCTTCTAAACTCCAACGGGTATAGGCCCAACCTGTTCAACCTTTCCTCATAAGATAACCCCTTCATCCCAGGAATCAGTAGAGTGAACCTTCTCTGAACTGCTTCTAATGCAATTATATCCTTTAAGTAAGGAGACCAAAACTGTACACAGTACTCGATGTGGTCTCACCAAGGCCCTGTACAGCTGTAGCAAAGCTTCCCTACTTTTCTATTCTATTCCCCTTGGATAGATGCTTCCTACAAGTCACATTGTCCATCCAATGTGGTCTTATTTTTGCTATTTTTCTAAGAGATCCACTTATATTTGTTTGGTTCCATATCATACCACCTTCATTTATTGACTATCACACAGTACTAGTTTCTCCAACCTTCAGCACAGGGTAAAATTTCTTCCCACCTGTAACAACTGTTTAAATTAATTTCCCTTTATCAGCACTATCTGCCCTCATTTCTATATTCCTAACCTTGCCAAAAGCAACTGAACTATCAATATATTTCCCAATGTGTGCATCTCATGGTTGAATTCCCATTTCAATGTCTTGTTCTACATGTATTCTGTCCTTCCATCATCAGTTCAAACCTCCAAGTACCACTTTATTTGCTTCAATTAACTTTTCTCTATTTTAGACACCAGTTATAAAACTGGCTTAATTTACATCACTTGCATTAATTCAGGTACTCAGTACTATGACAGCAGCATTCTCATCTGAAATTATATTTATTAGAGTTTGAAGCACTATTAATAAAACTTCAAAAAATCTTGGTACTCTTGCTGGTCATCTTGTCTTTCCATCTGTTTCACATGACAATGTCCTTAAACTGCTCACCGGTTTGTATTTGACACAAACTCAAACTGTCTCTCCTCTCATTTGTATAAATCTAAACAAGGCTCCCATTGGGCCAATTCAGTGATCCTGGCATAAATGATCACAAGGCCTGGGGCCTGTGTGTGGACATAGCGATGGATTGGCCTCACCAGATGTTGCAAAGTTAGCTCATGAGTCTCATATATAGGCCTTGTGAAGGGACTGTGATGATGATGGGGGGGGGGGGGGGGGGGGTCAGGGTTGCTATATAAATGCAAGTTGTGTTGCCTGAATCTGACCTCTAACAGGAAGTTTCAAGATGTGAGAATTAATGATCTTGTATGCTAAAACGTACAGTTGGTTTTGCAAACCATGTCTCTTTCCTCGTTGTCAATTTGTATCTTTTACCCTTTTAAAGCAGCAAAATGTCAGTCAACACGTACTGGGTCAGTGGTATATCCAGGGTCAGATGGGAGAGGCCACCTAGGAGCTACAGCAACACACATGCAGATTAAAAGACCAGCTAGGAGTGGGGGTTTGGGAAAATGAGGCACCTTTGCCCTGGGTCTGTTCAGTCATGTCAGATCCACAGCTGCTGTCCTAACCAGTACTGGCAGACCAGGCAGTTGTTCCAATGATGCAGGTCATAGAAAAATGGCAGGGGTAGAAGTTGGCCTCAAAGGAGAGTATGGGGCTCTAGTTAAGAGGGAATAAGGAACTTGGGCAACATTTGGCTAGGAACACATGGATTGGTTCCTGGTAAACACATCACTGATATACATTAAGTCAATCACAAATAACACAATTTTCTTATTCATAGATATTTATTAATATATTATCTATATCCAGAATATGCCAAGTAATACTGCTATTGTACATTTAAGTTAAGTTTTAGGACAGCAATTATAAGTCAAAAAAGCAATGTCCAGATTTAGTCATATTTTACTCACCTAATTGAATGTTTCTAATCCAAACTGACTGTTTTGTCCCTTTTAGGATTTTCTCAAAGTAAACTCCTGCAAATCCACTGGAAAAACAAGCACTGAGCACTGCTATCAAACCTACAAACTGGGAACCTGCAGAGAGCTCCTGCTTCAACTCCTCCGAGGTGTCTGTTGGCCACTAAAACATTAGATAATTTTACTTTAGCATGTGGAAACAACCAAGATTGTTACAAGTGTATCAAAAAAACAATATTTTAATCCCAAATATATATTACAGCAAACAAAAGGACAAACAAAGGAGTCAGCTTGGCTCTGTAATCGCACTCTCACCTCAATCAGAAGGTTGTGGGTTCAATCTCGAGCGCACAATCTAAGCTAACACTTCAATACAATACTGCATTGCTGGAGGTGCCATCTTTTGTATGAAACGTTAAACAGAGGCAGTCTGTTGGGTGGCTGTAAAAGATTTTGACGAAGACCAGGGGAGTTCTCCCAGTGTCCTGGCCAACTTTTATCCCTTAACCAAGCACCACCAAAAACAAAATGAATGGCCATTTATTTCATTGCTGTTTGTAGGATCTTTGTGTTCGAATTGGCTGTCACATTTGTTTGCAAAATAGTGACTATACCTCAACTTGATTAACAGGGAAGTGGTCTTGGAGATCCTGAGGATTTGAAAGGTATTATATAAATGCAAGCTCTTTCTTACATATTGGCCCACTTAAAAATTATAGTTGGAATTCGAGATTAAAGAAAAAATTAATTATTTCGTTAATCACGTGAGATAGTGGGGCAGAAAAGTTTAGGAGGGAATTCCAGGGCTTAGGGCCTGGGCAGTTGAAGGCATGGCCACCAATGTGGGAACAATTAAATTGGGGATGTGCAAGAGGCCAGAAATGGTGAAGTGCAGAGACCTCAGAGGGCTGGTTCATTTACTCTACACCTTTGCAATTAGATTTCAGAAAACACAGGTTTCCACTTCTGGAGATGTTAAACTGATACTTTGGATTGGAATCACTGCAAGTATTTTGTAGCAAAGAGTTTAATTGAAACAGTACTTTTGTGAACATTTAAAACAAGTTGCCAGGATTTTTTAATACTTTAACAGTATTAAAATGTGAAAACATTTCCCAGGTTTATCTATTTTAAAACTTTTCAATTTCAGGAATGATATTCATTCTTTAAAGAAATGTAAATGATGTATCATTCATTATACATTTAATTTTATGAGCCGTTCCAACTGTTACTTATTTGCTGAAGTAAAGATTTTGTTATTAAAAAGTCTACTGTTGTACATTGATTTTCAACATATCCTTGAAGATATTACAAATCAATTGTTTCTAAGAGTTGTATTCAGGCTCCCACTGACTGCAAACATGCATTTTACAGGAAACTAGGTGTTCTGTGCTCTAATCCAAGCTTTTTCCCAACTCTTTTTTTAATGCTCAGAATAAAAAGGATTCTTAAAAGCAGTCCTGTACATGTGATCTGAAACTTACAAATTTATATTCTGTGGGTCTGGACAGCGTGCTGCAAGACTAACAACCAGCCTATACTACAACGGGCTGCATTTTACCAGCTTGCCATTCAAAAATAGCAGGGCGCACGTGCGAGATTTACTTCACGGAGCTGCCGCGATAGTTAGTGTGATGGCTCATTTACATGGCAGGGCGCAGGCGCCATTTTTAAAAGGCTGCAAGCCCTTCCAATTCATTTATATTTTTAAAGTTATAGGAATTTAAGTTAATTTAAGTTATTTAAAAATTAAAAACTTAATAAAAAGTTTCAATACTCTCTCCCATCCCCCCAATATAAAGCAAATTACTTGCCCTCCCACCACACCCCACCAAAAAAACTTACCTGTGATCCTGACCTACCCCAGCACCCCCCGCCAAAGTTGATAAACTTTCAACCTTACCTCTTCCCACCACCCCCTAGACTAATCAAAAAGATCTCACCCCACCACCCCCCCCAACCCCTGTCCTGAAATCTTACCGCCTCTCTCCCCTCCCCACCAGCTTCCCGCATTGGATCTCTAGTCGGAGATCCGAAGGCGCAGGAGTCCCAGCAACCAGCCGAAATATGGCAGCGGGACGGCCAACGGGAGCAGGTAGGTCATTAGTTAATTAATTAACATATTTAAATCCTGCTCCCGTCGCCGAGCAGCAAAGGGCCACCACAAGGCCTCACCACTGCTGATAATATGGGGCGGGGCCTTCCTGGCATCGAGGACCGTGGCGGGCCTCTCCTGGAGAGATTTTCCAGCCCCCCCCCCCCCGCCGTGATCCCTGACGTCGGCGGGCTGGTAAAATTCAGCCCACAGTTTAAGCACTGGCGATCCATGTG
This sequence comes from Heterodontus francisci, assembly GCF_036365525.1. Lineage (NCBI taxonomy): Eukaryota > Metazoa > Chordata > Chondrichthyes > Heterodontiformes > Heterodontidae > Heterodontus > Heterodontus francisci. Next base: position 84,643,148 of record NC_090378.1, read on the forward strand.
GGTCACCCATCAAATTCCCCTGTCTGCTTTGAAAGCTGAAAAGTACCACTCTGTCAGATTATTGTTTTAACAAATTTAAGAAAAATGAGAAAGCAGCAAAGGAACAGGTGCAAGAGATTAACAGTAAAGGTACTTCTAAAAACAATATTAAACCTTTGATGAAATAACAGAGGGTTGATGAAGATAGTCTGTATTTACAACATCTACTGCACTTTCAAAGGCACACTTATTCAGAAAATAGAAATACATGGTGTAAAGCAATGGTAGGCAACTACGCACCCAAATTACTAAGAAATAGTAGGCAGAGAGTAGCAGCAAACAGATTTTTTTTGACTGGACGGAAGTATGCAGTGTGGTTCCCAAGGAGCATTACAGCCACTGTTTTTCTTATATATAAATGACCCGAACTTGGGTATAGGGAGCACAATTTCAAAGTTTTCAAATGATACAAAACTTGGCAAAGTAGTAAATAGTGAAGAGGATTGTAGCAAGTTTCAGGACAACATAGGCCAGTGACATGGCAGATGCAATTTAATGCAGATAAATGTGAAGATGAACTTTGGGAGGAACAATATGGAGAGGCAATAAAATCTAAATGGTACTATTTTGGGGGGGGGGGGGGGGTGGTGAAATCTGGTGGTGCATATTCACAAATCCTTGAAAGTGGCAGGGCAAGTTGATTCGGCAGTTAAGAAAGTGTATGGGTTACTTGCCTTTGTGAATAATTTTTTTTTTAAAAAAAGACATGCTGAAACCTTTACAAACCACTGACTAGGCCTCAGCTGGAGTATTATGTTCCATTCTGGGCACCAAACCTTAGGAAGGATGTTGAGGCCTTGGAGAAGGTACAGAGGAGTTTTGCCAAGATGCTACCAAGGATGACGTCTTCAGTTATATGGAAAGATTGGGGAAACTGGGATAGTTCACCATACAGCAAAGAATGTTAAGGAGAAACCAAATAAAGGTATCGAAAATTATGAGGAGTTTTAATAGAGTATGTAGGGAGAAATAATTTCCTCTGACAAGGAGGGCAGTAAACAGATGTCAGATTTAAAATAATTAGTAAAATAATTTTTCATACACAGGTTATGATGATCTGGAATGCACTACCTGAAAGGGTGGTGGAATCAGATTCCACAGAAACTTACAAAAGGCAACTGGAATATATTTGGAGAGCGCTAATTTGCAGGGCTATGGAGAAAAAGCTACAGAGACTTATTTGGACAGCTCCATCAAAGAATTGGCATAGGCACAATGAGCCGAATGTCTCCCTTCTATTCTTTAAATTCTACGATTTTAAAACAAATCACAAGAGTTTAATTATTGTTACAACCGAGGTGGGAGAAGTGCACTGTCTTCTAGTTCCACTTCTCCACAGTCCACACATATATTTAAATATTTACCCAGTTATGGTCTATCATATACACTACTCTTTATCCACGAATAAGATACACCAACCAGGTTTCTTCAATAAACAACAAAACTATCAGTTTATTATCTTGTCTTTGGCCTCCTTGTCTTGAGAGACAATGGGTAAGCACCTGGAGGTGGTCAGTGGTTTGTGAAGCAGCGCCTGGAGTGGCTATAAAGGCCAATTCTAGAGTGACAGACTGTTCCACAGGTGCTGCAGATAAAATTGGTTGTCAAGGCTGTTACACAGTTGGTTCTCTCCTTGCGCTTCTGTCTTTTTTCCTGCCAACTGCTAAGTCTCTTCGACTCGCCACGCTTTAGCCCCACCTTTATGGTTGTCCGCCAGCTCTGGTGATCGCTGGCAACTGACTCCCACGACTTGTGACCAACGTCACAGGACTTCATGTCGCGTTTGCAGACGTCTTTAAAGCGGAGACATGGACGGCCGGTGGGTCTGATACGAGCTCGCTGTGCAATGTGTCCTTGGGGATCCTGCCATCTTCCATGCAGCTCACATGGCCAAGCCATCTCAGGCTCCGCTGGCTCAGTAGGGTGTATATGCTGGGGATGTTGGCCGCCTCGAGATGGAGATACCGTCCTGCCACCTGATGCCAAGGATTCTCCGGAGGCAGCGAAGATGGAATGAATTGAGACGTCGCTCTTGGCTGACGTACGTTGTCCAGGCCTCGCTGCCGTAGAGCAAGGTACTGAGGACACAGGCTTGATACACTTGGACTTTTGTGTTCATTATAAAACAAGACTTATCCAGTAACAAAGCAAAGCATCAACACACAGATTTAAAGATGAAAATTCTCTCTTTACCTTAGCCCCACACACACCGGTTAACAGAGTTTCTCTGCAGAAACCTTTTTTAAAAAAAATTTAAAAAGAGAACACTTCTCGAAGAAAATGGATGAGATATGTTGTGTCCCAAAATGGCATACTGTCAGGCGTATGACTACACGTAGACAAGTCACTGGGATCTTTTCTGGGGCAGTTCTTTTCAGGCGGCATTGAGAATTAATCTGGCAAGCTTTGTAGGAGCTCCTCAGGAGAAATGCGGCATTTCATAGAGACAAGAGGAAGGAGGTAAACTGGGTGCTTCTCTCTTGGCAGGTTGATCTCCAAATGCCTTCAAATGCAGTCCACCCCCCAAATGAACCAAAACAATATCTCAGAAGCGAAACCAAACAGCAATTCAGAACTTCCTGACGGTCATAAATCGTGACATGTCACTTCTCCGTAAACATCTCTCCCAAGTCACCAAGGTTTCTGTTGTTTATTGAGCTTAAGGCATGTGACTTCCCAATAAGGTTGTTTTCAAACAAGACCTCAAGTGTCCTTCCGGCAACCTCTTGAAAAAAACAAAGTCCAACATCTATGTATTTACCTCAGTTCTCCAATGAATCCATCTCCACAATTCTAACACACAAATCCTCAAAAAAAAATTAATAGAAGCACCTTCATAACAGTATTTTGAAAACAAACCTTTAAAAAAAATACATAATATGACAATCTGCAAGATTTTTGGCCACTTACTGAGGTGTATGCAGCTAAGACAATATTCCTGAGCATCACCGAGTCAAACTGTCATCTTAGACACCATTAAAAATGCAGGAAAGATTGTAGGAAAAGCTTTGGTATATATTGCCCCCTTCGTCCCCATTAAATGTTGATCACCAATTTATCATATATCGCCTGCTTTACCTAGGACCTTTCAATGTGTTACACAATGTACTTACTCTTTTGAACAAAGCTCATTTCAATTTTTCAGCCATTAGAAATTGTGCATATAATATAGATAAATGGTGCATTTGTTGATAATTGAAAACATCTCCCTGGAATCTACAAACAAAATAGCCATTGTCCTCCAGAGGATCAATAACTTGATCAGTTGGAGTTCAAAGCAAATTGTGGGTTCATGCCAGATAACCTTAATGTGGCCTCATGCTACCGATAACAATGAGCTTTTCCTATAAATATATCTGACTGAAGTTTTTTTTTATATATATATATATATAAACAGCAAGATAAATGTAGGTACTAATACAAAAGCAAAATACTGTAAATCTGAAATAAAAAACAGAAAATGCTTGAATGTCTGGCAGCAACTGTAAAGAAAGATTACAGACCTGAATCGTTAACTCTGTTTCTCTCTCCACAGATGCGGCCAGACCGGCTGAGTAATTTCCGGACAGATACAGACTTTTTATTTGTTTGATAGAATGTAATGGAAGCAGAATCCTAAGACAGGGCTTTTTAAATAAACTTTGTCAGAGAAAAAGTACAAGAAGTTTAAAGCAAAAGAAAGATCCATTAGACCCAAGAAGTCTATCCCTTTTTCAAAAGATCAGTTCCACTCCATCTGCTCATGTTTGCACTGCATCACTTAATCCCTTCTCTCTGTAGAAAAATATCTAATTGTCTCGAACAAAATTATACTGTTATCAACAGAAATCACCAGAGCAAAGTCATAAAGGTTTAAGGGTTCATGCAGTTTACATTCTCAAGATAATTTTAATGACTAGCTGAAATGCCTCCATGAGGTGACTCCTGCATTCTTTTTAGAAGACCACGTGATGCAGCCTAGCCCATTCTCCCAGCTAAATCGACAAGTGACTCAAGAGACATGTGTGGGAGAAAACTTGAATCTGTGCGTGTATGCTCTTCAATTGAGATTAGCATATGCTCAAAAACCATACGGTTAGGACAAAATGAGTAAGCTGCATATTGTGTTTCATCTTTTAAAATTAAATATGCAAAATAAAATACAAAACATTAAACAGTAATGTCAAAAATCCATTAAAGCTTAAATTTTTGTTCTGTGTTGCCAAGTATTTAAGTTTCCGAATTCAAATTTTAGAATCAATTATAAACTTGTGTCACAAAAGAGCCTTATAATCTTACTACCTTAGGGATGAGCAATGCTCATTACACATACCTGAACAAGTGCTACTCCAGCCATTAACGTCAAGAGCGAAAGCCACTGATAAACACCCAGGTTTTTACCAAGCATAGTCACAGAAAAGAAAGCTGTGGTGAGAACCTTGAGCTGGTAAGTAACCTGCATAAGAGAAACTATATTACAGCAAATCATTTATTTAATAGTATATAGAAATCTTATCCACTCAAATACCTCCATTATTCAAATCTGGCCAGTTACTTTCCACAGATCATATTTCCATAGTCCCTATTGTACAATAGTTTTCCTATTGTATACGGCATGCTGTATATTGTCAATCAACTCTATCCATTAATCATCCCTAAAACCCAAGCCTAACCAGATTGGTATCAGGCATTTTTTTAAAAAGTTAATTGAAACAGCCCTAAACGTATTTGCTGACAGTCTGTTCCAGATATCCAGTACTCTGGGGAAAAAATCTCCAATAATCTTTGATCTAATTTGAAACTTGTCTTGTGTCCTCAAGTATTCTAGCTCTTCTCTCTCTTTAACTATGCCATTCATCTTGGTAAAGACCTGGATTATGTCCCTTCACAGTCTGTGGCTCTACACAATTGAGAACTGCAAGGGCCAGAATCAACCTCATCAGTCCTCTGAACCACTTCAATGCTAAAATATTGCAGAAAAACATTGGCTCCCTGGCAATGCATAGATTTTAAAATTCTCATCCTTGCTTTCAAATCTCACCATGGCTTCGCAGCTGCCCATCTCTGTAACCTCCTCCAACCCTACATGATCTCTGCACTCCTCCAATTCTAGTCTCTTGAACATCTTCAATTTTAATCAGAAATTGAACTGGAGTAGCCATACAAATACCGTGGCTACAAGAGCAGGTCAGAGGCTAGGAATCCTGAGGCGAGTAACTCACCTCCTGACTCCCCAAAGCCTGTCCACCATCTACAAGGCACAAGTCAGGAGTGTGATGGAATACTCTCCACTTACCTGGATGGGTGCAGCTCCAACAAGACTCCAGAAGCTCGACACCATCCAGGACAAAGCAGCCCGCTTGATTGGCACCCCATCTACAAACATTCGCTCCCTCCATCACCGACGCACAGTGGCAGCAGTGTGTACCATCTACAAGATGCACTGCAGCAATGCACCAAGGCTCCTTCAACAGCACCTTCCAAACCCGCGACCTCTACCAACTAGAAGGACAAGGGCAGCAAATACATAGGAACACCACAATCTGCAAGTTCCCCTCCAAGTCACACACCATCCTGACTTGGAACTATATCGCCATTCCTTCACTGTCGCTGGGTCAAAATCCTGGAACTCCCTTCCTAACAGCACTGTGGGTATACCTACCCCAAATGGACTGCAGCGGTTCAAGAAGGCAGCTCACCACCACCTTCTCAAGGGCAATTAGGGATGGGAAATAAATGCTGGCCTGGCCAGCAACGCCCACATCCCATGAATGAATTTTTAAAAAAATCGTCCCACCATCAGCAACTGTGCCTTCAGCTGCCGAGGGCCTAACATCTCAAATTTTCTCCACAAACCTCTGTATTGCTCTCTCCTCCTTGAAGACACTCCTTCAATTCTACTTCTTCACTTGGCCCAACATCATCATCTGTGGTCGGCGTCAAATTTTGTTTGATAACGCTCCTGTGAAGTGCCTTGAGATGTTTTACTATGTTAAAAGGTGCTATACTAATGCAAGCTGATGTTGTTGAATACTCTCCAAGTCATTCATGAATTTTGTAAACAGCATACCCCGTAGAATGCCACGGTTGCTGCCCCCCGCCAGAGATTTTTCATTTGTTTTCAATTACCAACGCAGCTTTCAACCAAAGTAGCGGATTTGCCATAAATTTTAACCTTCTAAAGTCACAGTACATATGGAATTTTATCAAACGGCTTCTGAAAATTAAAGCAAATAAATACTTTCATCCACCAAGACACGTCTTCAAATACTTCCAATAGCTTAAAACTGCAGGACCTTCTAAAACCCGCTCAACCCAGCTTAAAAAAAAGCAGAAAAAATACAGAGGAAAATATTTGAAGTGGAGGTCTGAAAAATAACAAAAGAGGTTATTATTTTACCTGATAAGTTGCTGCATCTAAATTGGACAATGCAACATAAAGGAGGTTATTTTGAAGCGTGTAAATTCCAGAAGGAATGGCAAGTTTTAGGGTGTCCATTGGTTTGTTAATTATTTCATCTTGTAACACTCTATTTAATGCTCTAATGCTGTAACCTAAAAAAAAGGGCAGAAAATAACATAAGTAAAATTAGCCTTTCAAAGTGTTCATGCTGAGAGAGAAAAAATGAGAAGAAAATCATTAATGAAATTGAAACAGCAATTAGGTATGAATACGGTAGGTCTCTTGTACACTAGGAATCTATACAAAAAGCAGGTTACATTACTGTTTCATATGGTCCTGATCAGAGAACCCCTCTACGCTGATGCTGTGCTAGTCGCTCACACAGAAACTCAGCCACCAAGACTCATGGATTGTCTCTCCCATGCCTGTAATTTGTCCTCTGACAATAAGTGTCCAGAAAATCTTGGTCATGGAACAAGGTGTTGCACTAAATAACACCCCACTGGAAGTGGTTAGCAGATTCTGCTACCTTGGGTTCATGGTGATAGACAATCTATCCCTTGATGAAGAACTCGACACACGCTTAGGGAAAGCAGCTACCATTTTTGGCCGACTTGCGAAATGCGCATGGGATACACCAAGCTAACCCTTAGGATTAAGCTGATGGTTTACAAGGCCTGTGTTCTCAGTAATGCGCTGCATGGCTGTGAAACATGGGTGACTTACAGCTACCATGAAAAGCAGCTCAATAATTTCCATCTTCACTGTCTGCAGTGCATTATGGGTATAACCTGGCAGGACAAAATCACAAATGTGGCAGTCCTCTCAAAGTCGGTATTGGCACTAATCAAACAGAGGCGGCTTCGGTGGATAGGACATGTCTACAGGATGGAAGACAGTCGCATACCCAACTGTACTGTATGGTGAAGTAGCTGGGACCAGACGACCAGTGGGACACCCAAAGCACTGCTTCATTGATGCTTGCAAGTTTGACATGAAGGCCCTAAATGTCAATGATCACGTGAGAGTCATGAGCTGGTGAGAGAGAGAAATGGTGACACATGCTGTGGACTGGTGTGCGCTACCATGATGAGCAGTTACTACAGCAGTTTGGCAACAGGCACCAACGTCAAAAACAACAATTCACAGTGTCGCTTGGCAGCTTCATGTGCAGCACTTGTGACAGAACCTGCCACTCAAGGATTGGCCTTCACAGCCATCAGCAAAGGTGCACCAAGAGAAGACACCCAAACTAAACGGATTGCTTGCTGCGTGTCCATCATCTTTCATAGATGGAAGGATGCCAACCAACCTTTTCCAACTGTGATTGACACAAACATACAGGTTTAGTATTTGTCGATTGACTGAGGCAAGTAGAAATGTTTATCCTGTAGGATCTCAGTCATTGACATCATTTTACAGTACAAAGGAGGCCATTGATCTCTACTGCACCTGTGGCTGCTGTCTGAAAGTATAACCTACTTAATTTGATAGCAAAGATAGCAACGAACTGGTTAAGTGGGCAAAAAAATGATAAGTGGAATTCAATCCAGAGAAGTTTGAGGTAATGCATTTGAGACGAACAAAGCAAGGGAATACACAATAAATGGTAGGGTTCTGGGAAGTGCAGAGGAACTGAGGGACCTTGGAGTACATTTCCACAGATCCCTGAAGGTAACAGGGCAGGTAGATAATGTAGTCAAGAAGGCATATAGGAAATTTTCTTTTATTGGCCGAGGCAGAGAGTATAAGAGCAGGGAGATAATGCTAGAACTGTACAGAGCATCAAATGGCTTCCTTCTGTGCCATAAATCTGTCTATGTTCCTAGCCCTTTTCTCAGACTCATTTAATTTATCTTTTCCAAATATTTATCAATTTCCATTTTAAAAGCTGTTATGGATTCTGCTTCCAGCACTCCTACTGGTAGGAATTCCATGTAGTAACAATCCTCTGCATGCAAAATAAATTTTCCTAAATTCACCCTTTGTGCTTTTGCTATTTACAAATTTATGCTCTCCAGTTACTGAATCATTGACTAGCAAAAATAGTTTTTCCTCAATTCACTCAAAACCAAAATGGTGTATCAGATGAATAGTGTTGCAAGTCTAAGGTGCAGCCAAACAGGACTTTGAAATATACAAACAAGCAGGTCCGGTTACAACTTACAGCAGCTGAACAATTCTGATTCATACTGAACTCTTGTGTTTCTGTGCATTCTGATTGGACCTCAAACTACCAGGATATTGGGATAGGTGACAAAACAATTTAAAAAAAATGAATACCTCTCAATTAGTGGCATGCCAGCATTCACAAAATATACTCTAGTGTTTCATCTTTTGCATAAAAGCTAATAAAAAGATTACTACCATTTTAAGCAGGAAGGAATTCATTAAAACTAAATAGTGTACATACTAGAATCCTTATAGACTAATAAAAGGCATGCTGCAATCTTCATCATCTCAGCAATGACCACTGCAGTTGACGCTAGGTAACGGGGTCCTTCTTCCTTGAAAGTACGTGAGTAACGCATTGTCAATACAAGACTGGTTGTCTGAAACACTAGAACTCCCAGCGAAATGTATTTCAAACTGAGCGACATGTTTCCACTTTCACTTCCCTGGAAAAAAGTTAAAGTTAGAAGTAAACACTAATTCATATCACAAGAGCATTTTCAGTTTCAGGTTTTATAGCAAATACACAAAGAAAAACCTTTCTAAAATTCTCAGATGCCAGTGTTAGAAGCCACAAATGGGATGGAGGAGGAGGAGTTTCCTTGTATTAGTCTTAATGATGTTAAGGAAGGGGTTTATTCAATTGTGCCTGATTACATCCACATCTCACAGATCAGAAATAAAATGGCAGATTACAGACGAAAGAAGAATCTTACATTTTTCCAATGTAGTACAGTGCAGAAACATAATTTTGATGTCCAGTGAAGCTAGGAATTCCAAGCCAGATTTGAGAGAAATATCATATCCAGGTCTTACCCATATCTTTACCAGCGCTCACAAGGTAAGATCGGGGGATGGGGTTTGTACCATCAGACAGAGGCAGTTTAAACTAACAGTTAACTTGAAGTTTGGGCTAAAAATACACCCACTGTTAGAATCAGGGGAACTTGAACAGCAGAAGAGAGGATTTAGCGGGGAGAAAGGGTAGTAGATGGCCATGGCTGGACGTGAGGTCAGGAGCTCACTAGGGAGCTGACTGCCCAGGAGCCATCTTGGTCATCAAAAATGGAGAAATCTAGATCTTCTTTCAATCTTGACATCAAATTTCTGGACTTATCTCAACATCAAGATGACACTTACACTCCGAACTACACTGGTTATAACCCAAGACCCAGATTTGCCTCTGAATTGCTGCTCTGTTGTGATACCCACAGGTGACTGACACTTTTGATTTCTAGAACAGCAGGGGCCACTCAAGTGTGATTATCCCCTTCAATTTTTGCATCCAAAAACAGTACTGGATATTTAGAATAGGTTTCCATCAATATGTTGCATTTAAGAGGCTGTTAGATAAGCAAATGAGGGAGAAATGAATAGAAGCATATGCTGTTCAGATTAGATGAAGAGGGGTGGGAGGAGGCTCGAGTGCAGCATAAATACCAGCATAGACCCGTTGGACCAAATGGCCTTTTTCTATGCTATAGATTCTATGTACAAGCATTTATGACTATACAAATTAGGAGCAGGAGTAGGCCATTCAGCCCGTTGAGCCTGCTTCACCATTTAATAAGATCATGGCTATTCGGTTTCTGTCTCCAATACCACACTCCCATTTACCCCAGATAATCTTTGATTCCCTTGCCTAACAAGTATCTATCTACCTCTGTCTTAAAAATATTCAATGACTCCGCCTCCACCACCTTCTGAGGCAGAGAATTCCAAAGTCACGCAACTCTCAGAGAAAAAATGTCTCATCTCTGTCTTAAAAGGGCGACCCCTAATTTTCAAACAGTGCCCCCTAGTTCTGGACTCACCCGCATCCACCCTGTCAAGACCGTTCAGGATCTTATATACTTCAATCAAGTCTCCCCTCACTCCTCTAAACTCCAGTGAAAACAAGCCCAGTCTGTCCAACCTTTCCTCATAAGGCAACCCGCTCATTCCAGGTAACAATCTAGTAAACCTGTTCTGAACCGCCTCAAATGCATTCACATCCTTCCTTAAATAAGGAGACCAAAACTGCACACAGTATTCGAGATGTGGTTTCACCAATGCCCTGTATAATTGAAGCATAACAACATCCTTACTTTTATTTTTAATTCCTCTCCTAATAAAGATTAGCATTCTATCAGCCTTCTTTATTACTTGCATACTAACCTTTTGTGACTCACGCACTAGATCAAGATCCCTCTGCACCTCCGAATTCTGCAGCTGTTTCCAGTTTAAGTAATACTCTGCCTTTTTAGTCTTCCTGCCAAAGTAAACAACCTCACATTTTTCCACATTATACTCCATCTGCCAGATTTTTGCCCACTCACTCAACCTATCTATAATTGGTCTGCAACCTCCTTATGCCCTCTTCACAACATACTTTCCTACCTATCTTTGTGTCATCTGCAAATGTAGCTACCATGCCATCGCTCCCCTCATTTGATATGGTATTGATTAACTCCTTCAAAGAGAACCTGGATAAATATTTGGTTGGGAATTGGTTTGAACATTGAAGAGTAACAAGATTGAATAATGCATGAGACACAGGCCAGAATTTTACGTTGGACGGGTGAGTGTTGTGCATGGGGGGTGGCTGGGGCTTCGGGGGCTGCCCTCTGTGGGGCACAGAGTGCCCAATCAGAAGGCCCCCCACACCCCCAGCCTGCAAGAAGGCGGGTTCTTGGGGCCTTTTCTGTCCAGCCGTCAAGGTTAAAACAGCCGCGGCAGCAGGAGGAGGCCCTTAGGGGGAAGTTAATTAGCCACTTAAGGGCCTTAATTGGCCTGGGGTGGGCAGCCCGTTTCTTGCCCCCCCTGCATAAAATTGCAGCGGGGGTGGGAGGGTGTCAGTAACAGCCTCCCCCCACAAAAGCCCACTAGTTGGGGGGGCTGTAAATGTCCGGCCACGATGTCCATGTTTCTGGTACACAATGTCAAGGTTGAACTAGATTCATGTTCTGGAGAATTGCTTGGTTACCTTTGGAGATCAGGTGGTACAGTAAATTAAACTTAAATTAATTATGTAAAGTGCTTGGAAATGTTTCAAGTTGAAAGTTATATATAAATGCAAGAATTATAAATAATATTACTTTTTGCCAATTTCCTCCTCTTTTGAAGATATCAACTTGTTGCTGTTCGGTTCCATGGGTATGTGCTGAAGTGGCCATTATTCCTTTCTGAGCCATGGCAATGAATGTCAGGCTATTCAATTGCAGAGGGCACCATTGCCAAGCCTTACCCAATAACCATATGTGCAAACATCCAGCCGAGGTCAACCATGACAAGGAACCCTAGCCAATTTTCTAAACCAAGAGATGAGGTGGTGAATTGTAGTGTCCCTATTGCAGAGGTCAGCTAACAGCACAGAATTGTACAGAACCAAATCTAAGCAACATGTTATGATTTTTCTGTCCATCAGTTTAAAATTTGAGAGTTTTAAGGATAATCTACCAAATTGAATATTGACAAGCTGAGCCCCAAGATCTGAAATTTCCAACCAAAACCTGTCGGCCTCTCTTTCTTTCTTTAAGGCACTCTCTTAAATCTACATGAGATTTGCCTCAATCTCTCTTGTGACTCGGTATCAAATTATGCTTGTGTGAAGCGATTTGGGATACTTTATATTAAAAAAGGTGCTATAAAATTGAAAGCTGTTGGTGAAGTCTCTAATGATCACAGTACTGCAGCATTTTAACAAAAGGGTAAGATATAGAACAGTGCAATTTACACAAAGAAAAAGCTCTTCACCCCACTATGATGGAAAGTCCTCAGAGAACTGCTTTAACTAATCCACCGATTAATCAAGTCTAAATACCAATCAACATTACATCTAGAACTCAATTCCTTCATACTGGCCTAAATTTTGTGTTGCAGTCAGGCTCACAGTTATTATGGAGTAAGTTAGACAGAAACCTTCAGAGTATGCACATATGCAGTTGGATTTGTCCTGCTTTTTGTGGACAGGACATAGCTGGGCAATTTCCCACTTTGTTGGGTAGATGCCAGTGTTGTAGCTGTACTGGAACAATTTGGCTAAAGGTGTGGCTAGTTCTGGAGCACAAGTCTTTCAGCACTACATCCAGGATGTTGTTTGGGTCCATAGCCTTTGATGTATCCAGTGCACTCAGCTGTTTCTAGATATCATGTGCAGTGAATGAAACTGGTTTAAGACTGGCTTCTGTGAATGTGGGGACCTCAGGAGGAGGCCATGACGAATTATCCACTCGGCATTTCTGACTGAAAAGGTTTGCTTCCACTGTTTAGCATGCATGTAGTCCTGTGTTGTGGCTTCACCAGGTTGGTAGCTCATTTTAAGGTATGCCGTCCCTGGCACGCTCTCCTGTGCTCTTCAACCAGGGTTGGTCCTCTGGCTTGACAGAATGGTAGAGAGAGGAATATGCTGAGCCATGAGGTTACAGATTCTGGTGGAATACAATTGTGCTCATCGCTCACAGTGCCTCATGGATGGCCAGGTTTGAGCTGCGGGATCTGTTCGGAATCTATCCCATTTAGTACAGTGATAGTGCCACACAATATGATAGCGAATGTCCTCAGCGTGAAGGCAGGACTTCATCCCTACCAAGACTCTACTGTATCACTCCTACCAATACTCTCCTGAACAGATGCATCTGCGAAAGGTAGACTGGCGAGGACGAGGTTTTTCTCTCATGTTGGTTCTCTCACCACCTGCCACAGGCCTATTCTGGCAACTACGTCCTTCAGGAGTCAGTCAGCTCTGTTAGTGGTGGTACTACTGAGTCACTGTTGGTGATGGACATTGAAGTCTCTCACCCAGAATACAATATGTGCCCCTGCTATCTCTGTTTTTTTCCCATGCGGCACTCAACATGGAAGAGTAATGATTCCTCAATCAGTAACAGGTTTCCTTGCCCATGTTTAACTTGATGCCATGAGACTTCATGCAGTCCAGTGTCAATGTTGTGGACTCCCACAGGCTACTCCCTTCCTTTTGTACACCACCTAGCCACCAGCTCTGGTGGGTCTAACCTGTTGATGGGACAGGACATACCCAAGGATGGTGATGAAGAGTCTGGGACATTGGCTGAAAGGCACATTTCAGAGAGAATGACTATGTCAGGCTGTTTCTTGACTAGTCCATGGGACAGCTCTACCAATTTTAGCACAACTTGCCCAGATGTTCGCAAGGAGGACTTTGTAAAACTAGCAAAAGTTGACCCTACAAAGAAACATTAGATTCTTGCAGATAGGCAGCAAAAGATAATCCTGAACTAGCATCACAGCATACTTGTGTTAGTTAAACCATTTTTGTGTAGTTTGGTTAGCTTCCAATTTATATTTACAATATTAAACAGATAATTTTAATAAAACATATTTTTCTTATTGCTGCAGTATTTAGACACATTCTTTTGCAAACATGCTCTCATTCTGAGACTCTCTCATTACAATATGAACACAATTTCAAAACCTTTGTTAGATATTTAGGTACCAGCACAGCAACATAAATGCTGTGATCTCAAGCAAATCCCCTACAATTTTCTTTCAGGAACTTTATACAAAGAAAGGCTTTCCAACCATTTACAATGAAGAGAGCTCCACATGCCCTTAATGCTTCAATTCTAGTTATTATCCTGGATTAATAAGACTGCACAAGTATAAGACAATACCAAGTAACTTAAAGAAACGTACACGGTTCAAAGTTTTGCTTAAGAATCTATTTGCCTTTGCATCAGCATTTAACACAAGACTGATGTCAAAACTTGACAAGAAAATTATAAAATGTTGTAACCTGTGATACATCCAACTTACACAAAATCACAATCTGATTTAGGACATTTAATATGCAGAAAAACAGCAAACATATGAGCAATTAAAATTATATGGGCAAATATTCAATGGAGGACAGTTGATCCAATACTTAATAGAAAGGTCCCTGCTCCACTAAAGAGGCAAAACTACCAAGTATTCCCTAAATAACTCTTTGAAACCCAAAAAAACGTTCCTTTTTAAACCCCATTATTTATTCTTGTTCCATAGCAAGTTACAATGCGACTCCAGGTCTCGGCTTCAATGGCTGGTTTCCCTCATAGGTGCAGCCCTTTAATCCCCCTCTCCTTCTGGCAGTTCCTGGAGTCGTGACACTGACATTCACTCGAATATAAAATATTTGTGCTTTCTGTTCTTGGCCTAGCAATCTGTTTGAAGTCTTGATTGTTTTGAAGTTCCAGCTAATACAATAAAGCTGTACTTAATTGTGGCAGTATAGCGAAAAGGGTGACTGGTAAGCACAGTGCGTTTTACCTTTAAAGAACCGATTTCGGGCCGTTCCCTGAGCAGGCGAGTGGACTCACACCTTCATGTGAAATGTAAGAAGCCATTAATTCCAGCAGTCCAGACAGGAGCCAGTGCGCCTGCGTACCTAGACCACACTGGCTGACAGCGATTGCCGTTTATTTCGCGGCTTTTCAGTTTAACACTTTGGCCGCAAATGCGAGAATGTTGGCGCCGGTTAGGGAAATATCACGTTTCACTGTCGCCTCCCCTGAAGAATCCTCCCACTGTAATGGCCGCCGCTCCCCCGCAGCCGGAGTTCCTCATCTATTCACGCGAGAACATTGATTCATCTCTGTCCCACACTCAGGGCAAATGGTCCAAACTGCAGCCCCAGACACTTACTTCCACAATGAAATTAATGAGATCTTCTCTGCTTTAACAACTTGAATTTATATCGCGTAAAAAGTTTAAAGTCTTTCACGGTATCCCATTGCGTTTTACAGCCAATGAAGTACTTCCTTTTTGTAATAGTGTAGTGACTAATGTAGGAAATGCCAGCAGTTAATTTGCGCACAGCAAGCTCCCCAAACAGCAATGTGATCATGATGAGATAACCTGTTTTACTTATGTTGGTTGAGGAATAAATATCAACTAGAACTCCCCTACTCTTAATAGTGCCGTGGGATCTCTAGCTTTCACCTGAGATGGTCTTCGGTTAGTCATTTGAGAGACTAGACCTCCAACAGGTGCAACAATCCCTCAGTATTGCATCAGAGGTTCAGCCAAGATATTGTGTTCAAATCTCTGAAGTGGCAGTTAAACTTCCATCTCAGGCAAAAGAGTGCTACTATTGTACCACAGCTCACACCTGAATCATATTACTGCTGGAGAAGTATGTATGAATCATGCTGCTTTTTCCTCGAGTTTTGAACACAAGATGTTCTTTAATTGTAGCGGTCACTGACAGAAGTAAACAGATGTCCCGCTGTACATTATTGTGAGCTGTACTCCTGTGAGTCGTACATCCCCCAGTCCATGCTTGACAGTCTCCGCAACTTACTGTCATGGATAAGTTAGATGGAGAACCCTCATCACTGGAACTCGAGAAGGCCATAGACCACCTAGCGAACAGAAGGGCACCAGGTAAGGACAGAATCCCAAGCGAACTGCTCAAGCATGGAATGTCCCATCTATTGCCACACCTTTACAACCTTCTCCTTCTCTCCTGGAAAGTAGGCTGTGTTCCACAGGAGATGCATGATGCCAAAATCATACCATATAAAAACAAAGGCGACAGAGGAGACCGCAACAACTATGGGGGCATCTCACTCCTTAGCGTCACAGGGATGGCCTTTGCTAGGGTCATACTTAAAAGACTCCATCTACTTGCAGATCAAGTGTACCAGGAAGCACAGTGCAGTTTCCGTGCCGGCAGATCTACTGTGGACATGTTCTTCTCCATACACCAGCTGCAAGAAAAGTGTAGGGAACAGAGTATACCCCTTTACCTTACTTTCGTAGATCTCACTAAGGCATTCAACACCATCATTAGAGCAGGGCTGTACACGATTTTGGGAAAAATTGGTCGTCTACCGTAGCTCGTCAGTCTCATCTGCTTCTTTCATGACAACATGCTCTGCACTGTACAATTTGATGGCTCCACTTCTGACAGTTTTGGAGAGAAGAATGGAATGAAACATGGTTTTGTCCTAGCCTCCACTCTGTTTGGCATCTGCTTCTCCATGCTCCTGACCTTCACCTTCCCTGCCGATATGGAAGGAGTCTACTTGCACACTAGGTCACACAGCAAGCTCTACAATCTATCAGGCTGAAAGCAAAGACAAAAACTCATCACGTCCTGATTAGTGAACTCCTCTACGCTGATGATGATACCTTAATCGCTCACTTGGAAACTCAGCTACTAAGACTCTAGAAACTAAAATCTAGAAACAGTATTAAATAAGGGAAAATGAGAAGAAAATCATTAATGAAATTGAAATAGCAATTAGGAATTAATATGGTAGGTCTCTTGTGGCACTGTTTTAGGAATCTATACAAAAAGCAGGTTACATTAGTGTTTCATATGGCCCTGATCAGAGAACCCCTCTACGCTGATGATGCCGTGTTAGTCGCTCACACAGAAACTCAGCCACAAAGACACCACGGTGACAATCTATCCCTTGATGTAGGGCTTGAAACACGAATAGGGAAAGCAGCTACCATCTTTGACCGACTTGCGAAACGTGCATGGGATAACACCAAGCAGACCCTTAGGATCAACTGATGGTTTTTAAGGTCTGTGTTAGCACCGTGCTGTATGGTTGTGAAACATGGACGACTTACATTACCAGTAAAAGCAGCTCAATAATTTCCATCTTTGCTGTCTGGGGTATATTATGGGTAATTCTGGCAGGACAAAATCACAAATGTGACAGTCCTCTCAAAGGGAGAGCCTCAAGTGTGTTGGCATTAATCAAACAGAGGTGGCTTCTGTGGATCTGACATGTCCACAGGACAGAAAACGGCATATCCAAGGACCTTCGGTATGGTGAGGTAGCTGGGGCCAGTCGACCAGTGGGGCCCCCAAAGCTCCGCTTCAAAGATGCTTGCAAGCATGGCATGAAGGCTCTAAACACCGACTATCACACCTGGGAGTCACGAGTTGGTGAAAGAGAGAAATGCGACACATCCTGTGGACTGGCGTGCACTACCACAACGGCCAGTGGCTACAGCAGCTTGGCAAGAGGCGCCAATGCCAAAAACAACTCAGTGTCACTTGGCAGCTTCACATGCAGCACTGCCTCTCAAGGATTGGCCTTCACAGCCATCAGCAAAGGTGCACCAAGAGAAGACACCCCACCTAAATGAATTGTTTGCTGTGTGTCCATCATCTTTCGTAGATGGAAGGATGCCAACACACATCAGAACTTCAGATATACCAACTTGCCATATTTAGTAGAAAGACTCTGCAGCATCATTCCCCCTCCCTCCGCAATCACAAGGCTGGTAATCAGGAGATAGGAACATATGAATTAGGAGGAGTAGGCCACGTGGCCCTTCGAGCCTGCTCCGCCATTCAATAAGTTCATGGCTGAACTGATTACTCCACATTTCCACCCATCCCCGATAACCTTCCAGCCCCTTGCTTATCAAGAATCTATCTACCTCTGCCTTAAAAATATTCAAAGACTCTGCTTCCACTGCCTTTTGAGGAAGAGAATTCCAAAGACTCAAGACCCTCAGAGAAAAAATTTCTCCTCATCTCTGTTTTAATTTAATTTTTAAATAAGCCCTTATTTTTAAACAGTGACCCCTAGTTCTAGATTCTCCCACAAGGGGAAACATACTTTCCACATCCACCCTGTCAAGACCCCTCAGGATCTTATATGTTTCAATCAAGTCGCCTCTTACTCTTCTAAATTCCAGCAGATACAAGCCTAGCCTGTTCAATCTTTCCTCGCAAGGCAGCCTGCCCATTCCAGGTATTAGTCTAGTAAACCTTCTCTGTACTGCCTGCAACGCATTTGCATCCTTCCTTAAATAAGGAGACCAGTACTGTACACAGTACTCCAGATTGTCGACTATCCTCATCCCATGCATATAGCACTGTCTCCAGCATCCTTCCCACCATGAGTCTCACTGTCCACTGATTCTGCAGCCTGTATCACACCCACTCACCCAAATCCCAGTCAGTCCTGCTATTTCTTTCTAGCTGCAGTTGCAAAACAAAATAAGAGGGGGAGGTAAAACAGATTCAATAATCAAAGAGAAAAAATGAAGGTTAATAAAAGATCAATGAACAGGATAGAGAGCACATGAATGAGAAATGGAGAGTGAATGAAACAAATGGAGGAAAAACAAATGAGAAAACGAAATGGAGGAGAAAGTGCAAGCCAGAAACAAGTTGAGGGGACTGAAATGGAGGACAGTGACAGAAACAGAACAGCAAGTAAATCAAATGGAACATAGCAAGAGAGAGAAAAAATAGAAGAGGGAGACAAACAGAAATGGAGGAGAGAGAAAAAAAGGTGAAGAAATTAAAAATAAAGAGGATGGAAATAGTGTGAATAACTCCAAAAGGCACAAAATACATTGAGTTGGGTGTGTTATTTAATTATGATTCTGCCAGATTCAAAATTGACTTAAAACATTTGTGGCTCATTTTCTAGTTGCGACACAGATCCAGCACATTGCACCAAAAGGTTGGATCCCTCTGCCATAAAAAATGGTATCCTTTCCAAATATATAATTGTCTAAGTTAAAAACCATACTACTTTGCTTTCTTTGGCATTGTTAAGCTGGAAGTCTGCTTTCTCCTCTCTGCAATTGAGCCATGTCTGACCTACAGGTACTTAAAAATTAAAGAAAGCTTTAGTTGGATATACTATTCCGGTTACAGGTGCTTGAAAGGTTGGAACATTGTTATAAAAATATTTCATTATTAACTTTCCACTTTCTGGCCCTACCTTAATATATGGGATTTGTTGGCTCTCTTCGATATTTCTGTGAGTGAACACATCATATGAAATTACACTGAGCCATATAGGATAGGTCAGGTCTGTGCTGAGATCACACGAAGGATTCTACAATTAACCATAGCACCCCAGATTAGGGAAAGGAAAAGTCATACTCCTGATTGCTGTCCAGTGAACCCTGCTAGAATGTGTTCAGTTACGGTAGTTGAACAAGATGATCAAGTTGTAATGCCCCCAGGATCTGAAACCTTGCTGTCACTCACCATGCAGGGTCACAACCAGAGATCTGTTGTCATCTATGGAACCATATCACAGTATAAATCCTCACCTTCAGGAGATACAAAACTGGTATTTTAAAACCCATTATGGCTTCAGTCCTGACACTTAAGTAAATTTGATTAATAAATACTAAGTTCTCTTATAATCTGTAATTAAGCCATTTCTTATAAGTACAAGACATAGAAAATAATTGAAGATAGGGATTGAATTACAATCAGCATAATGCATCAATTTTAAGCATAGAAGTGTAGAACAAAAAGGATTACAGTAAAAGTTTGATCCTTCAACGGGTTATTAATATTTAGATTTCAATCAGTTGGCAGAGCCTGTAGAGTATTAATGCTACAGGTGCAACACACTGAATTTCAAATCTCAGTCATGCTGCCTGATGAAGCAAAGTAGAAATAGGCCAGGAGGAAAAGATCAGATGTTAAGTTGTCACTGGGCCATTCTTGAAAATCTCCTTGTGGCTGAACAAAAGCTAATTCCTAAGGTGCAAAGTATGAGGTGTCAAAGTGCCCCTCTCCCTCTCCAAATTGCTGCAACTGGCTCATAAGGCAACAAAATAGATTTTCCTTACATTTGCTAAGAGATAGCTAACTTTAGAAAAAATGTAAAAAGGTTGCTTGCAGTGTATTTTGAAACAGTATCTCTTGCTTCAGAACAAGTCTCACACACATAAAGGAGACACCGCAGAGAAGCACTGGCAAAAAGGATGTAACAATTAAAATTCATTACTAACAGATGTTTTGTGTTTGCTCCCTAGATAGGTTGATGGATAAATGCCTCAAGTGATATAGGTGTAAAAGGTTCTAGGTTTGACTGCAGGTCTGGTTGAATTGGCTGATTAGTGGTGGGGTGATACAATTGACCTCATTTTACCTTTGCTAAAGAAAAATTAGCTAGACTTACTCTTCAATTTTGCTTTCCAGAATCCATTGCTGGAAAATGCTGGAGAAATTCCGCAGGGCCAAATGAAGACAAGGCCACAGGGGTGAGCGGGGGATTTGACAGCATCCAGGTCCCGGATGGAGAAGCTGTATTCTTGGTGAAAGAATGATTACAAATATCAAAACTAAACCCAATGAGCTTAAGAGAGCAAAGGCAGAGGGGGACTGGGTGGCTGCCAGACAGACGGAAAGGTCAAGGCAGGTAGTGCAGGAGACCCCAGAAGGCATCCCACTTTCTAACCGGTAGGAGTATTAATGCTACAGGTGCAACACACTGAATTTCAAATCTCAGTCATGTTGCCTGATGAAGCAAAGTAGAAATAGGCCAGGAGGAAAAGATCAGCTGTGCAGGGAGGGAGGAGAAAGGACAAGAGAGCAATAGTGATAGGGGATTCTATAGTTAGGGGAACAGAAAGGTGTTTCTGTAGTCGCAGATGTGGTTCCAGGATGGTATGTTGCCTCCCCGGTGCAAGGGTCATGGATATCACCGAGCGGATACAGAGCATTCTAGAGGGCGAGGGTGAACAGCCGGAGGTCGTGGTCCACATTGGTACCAACGATATAGGAAGAAAGAGGGCTGAGGTCCTGCAGGCTGAGTTTAGGGAGTTAGGAATGAGATTAGCAAGTAGGACCTCAAAGGAAGGCCACATGCTATTGAGTATAGAAATAGGAAAATACACCAGATGAATGCATGGCTGGAGAGATGGTGCAAGAGGGTGGGCTTCAGATTTCTGAGGCATTGGGACCGGTTCTGGGGAAGGTGGGACCTGTACAAGCCGGACAGTCTGCACCTGAACAGGACTGGGACAAATATCCTTGCAGGAAGGTTTGCTAGTGCAGTTGGGATGGTTTAGTTTAGCAGGGGGATGGGAACCTGAGTGCAGTCTTAGATAGGACAATTCTAGGGTAGGGAACAGGAGACAGAAAATTAGTGAGTGACTTTGAAAGACAGAAGAAGAAAAGGTTAAAAAGTGTGCAGTACAGGTATTTGGCAGTGTTAATGGGTATTTATTGAAATGCAAGGAGTATCGTAACTAAAGCCGATGAATTGAGGGCACAGATTGACACATGGCAACACGATATCATTGCTATAACAGAAACTTGGCTTAAAGAGGGGAAAGAATGGCAGCTCAACATCCCTGGATATAGAATTTTCAGGCGGGATAGAGAGGGTGATAAAAAAGGAGAGGGTGTAGAATTATTAGTTAATGAATCAATAACAGCTTTGAGGAGAGATATGCCAAATGCATTAAACGAGGTCATATGGGTGGAGCTCAGAAATAAAAAAGGGGCAGCCACATTATGAGAAGTGTACTATAGACCGCCAAATGGTGGGAGGGAGCTAGAAGAACAAATATGAAAGCAAATTTCTGAGTGCAAGAACTATAGAGCAATAATAGTTGGGGATTTCAACTACTTCAATATCAACTGGGATACAAACAGTGTGAGGGGCACAGAGGGGATGAAATTCTTGAACTGCGTTCGAGAACTTTTTTAGCTAGCACGTAACAAGCCCAATGAGAAGGGGCGCAATTCTAGATTTAGTCTTCGGTAATGAGGCTGGGCAAGTGGATAAAGTAACAGTGGGTGACCACTTTGGAGATAGTGACCATAATACAGTTAGTTTTAGCATAATCATAAAAAGGACAAAGATAAAATAGGAGCAAAGGTTCTAAATTGGGGGAAGGCAAATTTTACAAAACTGAGAGGTGTCTTGGCAAAAATGGACTGGATACAGCTACTTGAAGGAAAATCAGTGGCAGACCAGTGGGAGGCATTCAAAAGCGAGATACTACAGGCACAGTATAGGCATGTCCCCACAAAGATTAAGGGTGGTACTGCCAAATCTAGAG
Source organism: Heterodontus francisci (assembly GCF_036365525.1). Lineage (NCBI taxonomy): Eukaryota > Metazoa > Chordata > Chondrichthyes > Heterodontiformes > Heterodontidae > Heterodontus > Heterodontus francisci. Next base: position 84,665,538 of record NC_090378.1, read on the forward strand.
CCCCCTGGTTATTTAGAAGCTTACAGGGTAAGTTAAAGCAGAAAAAGAAAGCTTATGACGATCACAAATATCTTAATATTTTCAAAGCCTAGAGGAGTATAGAAAGTGCAGGGGTGAAGTAAAAAAGGAAATTAGACAAGCAAAGAGAGGACATGAAAAATTATTGGCAGGTAAAATCAAGGAAAACCCAAAGATGTTTTATCAGTGCATTAAGAGCAAGAGGATAACTAAGGAAAGGGTTGGGCCTCTCAGAGATGTACAAGGGAACTTATGTGTGGATGAAGAAGATGTGGGCAGGGTTCTTAATGAGTTTTTTGTCTCTGTCTTCACAAAGGAGAGGGTTGATGCAGACATTGTAGTTAAAGAGGAGTGTGAAATATTAAATACGAGAAGCATAATGAGAGAGGAAGAACAAGAGGGTCTGACATCCTTGAAAGTGGTAAATTGCCAGGGCTGGTTGGATTGCATCCCAGGTTGTTATAGGAAGCCAGGGAGGAAATAGCGGATGCGCTGAGGATCATCTTCAAATCCTGACTAGATACAGGCAAGGTACCAGACGACTGGAGGTCTGTGAATGTTGTACCATTGGTTAAAAAGGGTGCGAGGGATAGGCCAAATAATTATAGGCCAGTCAGTTTGACCTTGGTGGTGGGTAAATTGTTAGAATCTATTCGGAGGGACAGGATAAACTGCCACTTAGAAAGGCATGGATTAATCAGGGATAATCAGCATGGATTTGTTAGGGGAAGGTCATGCCTTACTAACTTGACTGAGTTTTTTGAGGAAGTAACAAGGAGGATTGATGAGGGTAGTGCAGTGGATGTGAGCTACATGGATTTTAGTAAGGCATTTGACAAGGAACTGCATGGCAGACTGGTCAGTAAAATGAAAGTCCATGGGATACAGGGGAATGTGGCAGGTTGGATCCAGAATTGGTTCAAGGACAGGAAACAAATGGTAGTGGTCGACGGATGTTTTTGCGAATGGAAAGCTGTTTTCAGTGGCGTTCCACAGGGATCAGTGTTGGGTCCCTTGCTATTTGTGGTATATATTAATGATTTGGACTTAAATGTGGGAGGCATGATTTTTGAAATTTGCTGATGGCACAAAAATTGGCCGCGTAGTTAATTGTGAAGAAGATAGCCGTAGACTCCAGAATGATATCAATGATTTGGTTGAGCGGGCGGGAAACTGGCAAATGGAATTCAATCCAGAGAAGTATGAGGTAATGCATTTGGGGAGGGCAAATAAAGTGAGGGAATACACAATAAACAGGAGGATATTGAAAGGGGTAGAAGAAGTGAGAGACCTTGGAGTGCACAGGTCCCTGAAGGTGGCAGGACAGGTAGACAGAGTGGTGACGGCGGCATATGGATTGCTTTCATTTATTGGCCGAGGTATAGAATATAAAAGCAGGGATGTGATGCTGGAACTGTATTAAATGCGGTTAGGTCACAGCTGGAGCATTGCGTACAGTTCTGGTCACCACATTACAGAAAGGACATAATTGCTCTGGAAAGAGTACAGAGGAGATTTACAAGAATGTTGCCAGAATTTGAAAGTTGCAGCAATGAGGAAAGATTGGATCGGCTAGGGTTGTTTTCCCTGGAACTGAGGAGGCTGAGGGGCGATTTAATTGAGGTGTACAAAATTATGAGGGGCCCAGACAGAGTAGACAGGAAGGACCTGTTTCCCCTGGCAGGGAGGTCAATTACGAGGGCGAAACAGATTTAAGGTGATTGGTAGAAGGATTAGAGGGGACATGAGGAAAAACCTTTTCACCCAGAGGGTGGTGGGTGGCTGGAATTCACTGCCAGGAATGGTGGTGGAGGCAGAAACCCTAAATTCTTTTAAAAGGTACCTGGAGACGTACCTGAAGTGATGTAACCTGCAAGGCTCTGGACCAGGTGCTGAAAGGTGGGATTAGATTGGGCGGCTAGTTTTTATGGCTGATGTAGACATGATGGGCTGAATGGCCTCCTTCTGTGCCATAATTGTTCTATGGTTAAATAGCCTACTGAAATTATCAAAGCTTACACAGAAAAAATGAAATTGAGACCTCAAGCACTGTACTCCGGAATCAGTTCCATCTTCAGATGACAAGAGGAAGAAAATGAGAAAAAGAAATTTTTCTCTTCCTGGAATCAGGCAATTTCTTTTCTATTATGGTCTTATGTTCACATAGTAATTTTTGTGCATTTGGAAATATACTGCCTAGCAAAAAATTGAACAGTACAGACTAAGAAGATCCTAACTTTGATCCTTCATTGCTGTTCAATTAGTTAATATTGACCATAGTAGTAAGGATGGTACTACTGATTTCAGTACCCCTATACTAGGCAAAAAGTTAAAAAAAAAATCCCTGCATCTGATCGCTACCAAGGACTTCTGCTGGACAGAGTGAGGGGCGTACTGGTACCCTTGCAACTGTACCCCAGCACGAATCAGTATCTTTTGGCTAGTTAGATTTAAAAAAATTTACATTGGGAGAATTTTTTAAATAGCACCTTTATGCCATCCTATAGAAATATAATTCATAGTAATCCCTGTACTTTGGATTGGATATCTTTCAGAAACTGTAGACAAAAATTTCTATTCATTAAGTTTTTAGATTTTGTGGAAAACACATTTTAACTCAATTCACCAAAAATGTGTTAAATCTAGTTTGTGGCTAAAATTACTGCCATGAAATGCAAGACCTTCAGTCCTGAAATTAATCAATGGAAAACATTATTTAGTTCCTACATGCCCAAGTTTACTTGAAATTGCAGCTGCAATTTGTGATACAGTTCAGATTGCATCATTGAAACTATGAACACATATATAATTGTGTTGCTAATGGGAGCCCCTGAAAAAGGTGAGCTGTGTACTTAGGTTCAAAGATGTAGTGAGAGGGATCTGACAAACATCCAGAGTCCAATTTATGTTTGCTAGTCTGCAAAAGTTATAATGGATATAACAGGATAAGCTAAAAGGAAGAATTCAACTGGCGTACAACACTTTAACTTAACATTTTTGACAGTTGTCTTGTATGTGGTGTGAAAATTTTGTCTTTGATTTATAATGTTAAGACTTCTTAATTTTTGTCAATCTTATTAAAATACTTTTAATAAATTTGTTTTCTTTGCAATTTAAAAGTTCATGTTTCAATTTTTTAGGATTTAATGTTACATATCTATGTCAACAGTATTGATAAAATGATTTTAGTTATAAGGTTAGGTTGGAAAAGCTTGTTTGAAAAGTTTGTTCTCCTGAGAACAAAGGAAATTGAGTGGAGATTTAATAGAAGTGTACAAGATTATGACAGGCAAGATTATGATAAGTTCGACATGGAAAAACTGTTCCCATTATCAAATGGTACAAGGACTAGGGGATACAGATTGAAAGTTTTGGGCAGATAATGCAGAGGGATTATGAGGAAGCACTTTTTTAACGCAGTGGGTGGTACTGACCTGGAACTCGCTGCCCACAAGGGTGGTGGAAGCAGAGATGATCAATAATTCAAGAGGAAGTTAGATGGAAACCTGAGAGAAATAGACTTGCTTGGCTATGGGGAACAAGCCAGGGAGTGGGCCTGACTCCATAGCTCTGTGGAGTGCCTGGATGGACTTGATGGGCCGAATGGCCTCCTTCTATGCTGTATATGATTCTATGACACAAAATATTGTGTATTTTATGCGAGCAATCGGCTATACAATAAAAGGATGCTTCAGGCATAGTTTGCAAAGTTTTAGACAATATTAATTTAAAAATTAAGACACATATAGGTAATCGAGTCAAGAGAATCCATTTGTAAACCCCACAGGATAAAAATGCTAACATCTTATATTCAAGCAAGGGATTGCCAAACTCTTGTATAAAAGTAAAAATTTAAAAGAAATTAGGATTTATCAACCAAAATGATTTGAACGACCTTAAATTATAATTGGAGTGTTTTCCAAAAAATATATATTCCTTGTTACTATTAACATAGTTAAAAAGACCCAGATCAACTATTAATTTCTCCCCTCCATTCTTCATTGACTTCTCACAGTACTATGGTTCCACAGGCATCAGCTGTCCTCCATCACCTCATTCAAATGGCTACCATTAATATGTGAAGCTCAATATCAAGTGTTAGCAGCAATTCAACTGTGGGAGATTTCACAATCAAGGTTCATTCTATTCTCTTTATGTCAACATATACGCACTTACAGCAGAGATTGCTGGAAAGCAATCAGGAACAGAGACTCAGGCATGAAAACTCAAAATTGTTAAAAGACAGATAGCACTGATTGAGGTAATGAAGGTTATATTTAGGAAACCAGCTCGAGTTTTTCCAAAAGCATTACTAAAATGGTGGGCTGGACAAATGCAGGTGATTTTACTTAATTTTCAACAGAGTTCCACAGCCCTGATTATGGGCTAAAATAATGAGTCATAGAATAAGAGATAAAGCATGATACTGGACTTAAATTTGGTTTGAAAGGAAGGAAAATGTAAATGGGAAATTTCAGGCGAGAAGGTGGTTATGAGTGGTACCTTATGATCAGTCTCAGGACAAGTTGTGATTTGAGATTTTTGCCTTTTTGATCTGGAAAGGATTTTGGGTTCGTTTATAGCAAGATGTTATTCGGTTAAATTCGGCCCACAAGGATTAACTGCCAATGCTCCCATCCTAAGGTTAATGTGTCAGTTCAATGAATACTGACTCATAAATTGAAGCTAGACCAATATAAGGGATATTTGTGCAAGGAATGGTAGAATACAGACTGAAAATTCACTGAAAATTGTATAGTTGTAAAGTTAACCAGTTTGCTGGTTTATAATTGGCCTCATCTCATTTGAATACTTGTACCTTTCATGAGAAAGGAGAAATACACATGTAAAGTTTTTGTATACAGGGTATACATCAGATCTTATTGTTACGATGCACTGGTCATGCCAGCATATAACTGGATGTTAGACAGTAAAAGGATACTCCTCATTGTAGTGACACAGGATCCACTTACAGTGATGGTAAATGACACTTATTATGAAGACAAATTCATGAAAACCAGAAATTTGTGACAAGATCCTGGTTATTTTTATTGACTTGGACAGAATATCTTAATCAAACTTGCAAGAGCAAATCAAAATGGAAGGCAGAGAAAATAATGAGTAACATTGAAATGAGAAGAATTTAAGCTTTCAGACAAATGGTGCAATACATGGCAAGTGCAATTAAATGTGGATAAGAGTAAAATAATGTGGAATCAAGGAAGCAAAAGAGAAATTAAGAGTAATATTCAGTTGCTAAGAATTAATCACGCTATTGTGTACTGTGCCATTTTTGAACTTATTTTGTTTAAATGCTTTGGCTATTAGAAATTTCAGTTCCTAAGAAAAAAAATGGCAGATGAAAACCAATTTCCAGAAAGAATTTTGCGTGATTTTCAGGAACCCCATGGCCAGATTGTGCAATCACGAGACGTGGTTTCACTATAAAACAGCAGCTATTACATCACACCTTCAACATTAAAAATACCTATCACTACACCACTTACAGGGTAACCGTTATTGCAGGTACTTGAGTTTTCAATGAAATGCAAGTACCAAATTTTACATAGATAGTTTTATTGTTCAATTAAGCTGCTGCACCTGAGATTTGCTTGATGATAGCAAGCTAATTACTATTGAAAAGAACAGCCGTACAACATAAGGGAGATGTAATAAAAACAAAGTGCTGGAAGTAGTCAGCGGGTCAGGCAGCATCTGTGGAGGGAGAAACAGGATTAACATTTCAGGTCTGTGACCTTTCATCAGAACTGGCAAAGGTTAGAACTGTCATTGGCTTTGAGCAAGTGAAAGGGCGGGGGAAAACAACATTATGTAAAGTCTGTAATTGAGCGGAGGGCAGGGAAGATTAAATGGCAAAGATGTCAAGGAAAAAAGGCAAAGGGAGTGGTAATAGATGTTGTAAAAGACAAAGCATTTGTTCAGAGAGAGTTAATGGCAGAATAATGAACAGCTGTCAAAAAGCAAAAACATGAAAAACAAGTTTAAGATCGGCACATAGTTAAAATAAAAGAACAATCAAAATGGGGGTGGGGGTCATGGTCTGAAATTGTTGAACTCAATGTTGAGTCCAGAAGGCTGTAAAGTGCCTAATCAGAAGACGAGGTGCTGTTCCTCAAGCTTGCGATGAGGTTCACTGGAACACTGCAGCAGGCCGAGAACAGAAATGTGGGCGTAACAGCAAGGTGATGAATTAAAATGGCAAGCAACAGGTAGCTTGGGGTCATGCTTGTGAACTGAGCAGAGGCTTCCTAATTACATGCTGTACCTGCATACTAACCTTTTGTGATCCATGCACTAGGACACCCAGATCCTTCTGCATCTCAGAGCTCTGCAATCTCTCACCATTTAGATAATATGCTTCTTTTTTATTCTTCCTGCCAAAGTGGACAATTTCTCACTTTCCACATTATACTCCAGAGAGAGGAACCCTCTCTCCATCGGTACTCAGAACTGAATACCAGTTAGAAAGTGGGATGCCCTCTGGGGACTCCTGCACAACCTGCCTTGACCTTCTTGTCTGTCTGACAGCCAGGCAGTCCCTCTCTGCCTGTGCTCTCTTAAGCTCCGGGGTGACTATTTCCTGAAACGTGCTATCCACGCAATTCTCTGCCTCACAGATGCGCCATAATGACTCCAGACGCCACTTGAGTTCTGAAACCCGGAGCTCAAGCTTCTGCAGCCGGTGACACTTCCTGCAGATGCGTTTGTCAAGGACACATGGTACATCCACGACGTCGCACATGCCAAGCTGCCCTGCCATTACTTAGCTTTACAAACTAACTAGTGCTAATGTAATAAGTGGAGTAACTTAGCAGTTACTCGCCAATCAACTTCTTCCCCTGTACCGTGGAGGCTGAAAAGGCAGAAAAAAGACTGCAAAGAGCACCTCCTTCCCCTAGTCAATAAAATCCCTCACACACAACTCACAGCCTGAGTCCAAACAGCACTATTTTAATTAGTAATTATTAATAAATTACACTAATTAAAACAAAACCTTAATAATACTAACCTTATCACTTACAAGGTAGCTATTTTCGGGTTTTAGAAAGAGAACTTTTTTCCCCCTGATTTTTAAAGCTATTTACAGGTAATAAGAGCTGTTACTTACCAACCAATCAGCTTACAGATCTCCCATAATGTCACTGGTAGTTTTTTTTCCTCTTTTGAAACCCAGTGTGTGCTGACACAGCTAGAGAGCCTGCCACCGCTCCGGATCTGCCTCCTCCCAGGTCCGCCGCCAACTGCTGTTGCTCCGGTCTGAGGTAGGTAAAGGCCTCGAGCCCTGCTCTTTATTTGCACAACTCCCGCTCCGGATCTGGCACCTCCCAGGTCTGCCTCTGCTCCAGTCTAAGGTAGGTAAGGGCCTCCACCTTTATTTCCACTCCGGATCTGCTGCCAACCGCTGCTGCTCCGGTCTGAGGTAGGTAAAGGCTTCGAGCCCCGCTCTTTATTTACACAGGTCCCGCTCTGGATCCACCTCCTCCCAGGTCCGCCGCCGACTGCCGCTGCTCCGGTCTAAGGTAGGTAAGGGCCTCGAGCCTCAGTCTTTATTTCCACAGGTCCCACTTCGGATACACCTCCTCCCAAGTCCACCGCTGACTGCTGCTGCTGTGGTTTTAGAATGCTCCTGTGAAGCACCTTGTGGCATTTTATTACACTAAATATACTATATATTGTTGATGTCTAATTATAGAGTCATAATGGCACATTCATGTCACCTTGCCTTGAAAGTAGCTAAAGTTTCTATTGAAGTTTTATATGTATCTCTTTTTGTATCATTAAAAAAAAGCTTGAATTATCCAGTTCTTGCTGAGCCTCATTGAGAAAAGTTATTGATGAGTAAATGATGTTTCACAGCACTGTTCATGACTCCTTCCATCACTGTGTTGATGATTGGCAATAGGCTGATGGGACAGTAGTTAGCCAGGTTGGATTTGTCCTGCTTTTTGTCGACAGGACGTATCTTTGCATGAGTCCAGTGTTGTAGCTGTGGTGGAACAGCTTAGCTAGTTCTGCAGCACTACTCTTAAGTACTACAGCTGCGATATTGATGGGGCCCGTAGCCATTGCTGTTTCCACTGTTTCTTGATGTCACATGGAATAATAAAATTGCCTGAATACATGATGGGAATCTCAGGAGGAGGCCATGAAAGACCATCCACTTGGGCCATCTGGCTGAAGATGGTCATAAACACTTCATCCTTTATTTTGAAATCACATGCTGAGCTCCACCACTACGAAGAATGGAGATGTTCATTGTGCCTCCTCCTACTACTATTAATTGCTTAATTGTTTACCATCATGCACGATCAAGTGTGGCAGGACTGCAGTTTGATGACCTCATCTGTTGGATGTTGAGTTGCTTAGTTTTGTCGATAGCATACTACTTCCACCGTGCAGCAAACTGTCCTGTGTTATAGCTTCACCAGGTTGGAACTTAATTTTTTTTAAATGAATGCCTGGTGCTCTCCCAGCATGTCCTTCTACACTTCTCATTGACCATCTGGCTTGATGGTGATGGTAGGAGAGGGATATGATTGTAACTTCTTGAGAGAGTCTGACTGTGGTGGTATACTATTCTGTTGCTTTTGATGCCCCATAGCAGCTCATGGATGCCTAGTTTTAAGCTGCTAGATGTGTTTCCTAATCTATCCCACTTCACACTGTGGTAATACCACATGACATGTTGGAAAGCATCCTCAGTGTGCAGAGGGTACTTGATCTCACTCTGACTACTGCTTTCATGGACGGATGCATCTGCAACAGGTGCATTGGTAGTGAAATGCTTAACTCAGGAATTCGGCAAGTGCAGGAATTCGGTGCAGTGAGGGAGGAGGTGCTGTTATGGTCTTTTACAGAACAAGGAGTGATCCAAGAGAGGGAGTTGGAAGCAGTGAGACCAGAGAGCTGAAGCTCAGAGGCATTAATTAGCTGAGCAGGTAGGTGATTAGTTGGTGAGTTTTGAGTTTTTTTTTCTTTCTGAACTGGGTCAGTAGTTTAAACTGGTACCGTGGAGATATAAATATTAAATTTGTAGCTAGTTAACTTGTTAAACTACTTAATATAACTACAAAGTATCAGTGATATTTCTAAACTTGAAACCTAATTAAAATAAGATGGCAGGGCAGGTGATATGTTGCAGCAGGTGGACACCAGTATGATCCACAGCAATCACATCTGCAGTAAGTGTCTGTAGCTCTTGGAACTTTGGCTCAGAGTTGATGAACTGGAGTCCAACATTCGAACATTGCGAAGTATCAAGGAATGGGAAAGTTACCTGGACACTTTGCCTCTGGAAGCAGTCACACTCCTTAAGCTAGGTACTTCAGATTTGGTTTGTTCTCAGGGCAGGAAGGTGTGGCTATAAGTGAGGCAGGTATGGAGATCTAGAAGATAGCAATGGAAGAGCCTCACTCAGTCCTTGCACTTGTCCAACAGGTTTGAAGTTCTTGCAGGTTGTGTGCGGGGACTGCAAGGAAGATGAGTAAACTGACCACAGTACCATGGTGCAGGGGCCATTCAAGTTTGGGGGAGGGGGATGATTAAAAAGAAATGTAGTAGTAGTAGGGACAGTAAAGTTAGGCAGATAGATACTGTTCTTTGTAGTTGAGAGCGAGAGTCCTGACGGCTGTATTGCCTGCCCGGTGCCAAAACTAAACAGGGGGATGGCTGGGCAGTGGTTGAGGGTTCAGGTGAGGGGAAATTTAACAAGAGCAAGGCAATAGTGCAGGGTAGCGATATGGGTAATGATAACCAGAGTGTGACAGGAAGGGACAGAGCGTACAAACATAAGAATGCACCAGCAAATAAGGTCAGAGTGGGGAAAAATGGTAAAAAGGCACAATTAAAGGCTTTTTATCTGAATGCAGGCACCATTTGTAATGAGATGGATGAATTGATAGCACAAATAGAAATAAATGGATATGATATGATAGACATTACAAAGATGTGGCTGCAAGATGACAAAGGCTGGGAACTAAATATTCAAGGGTATTTGACATTTCGGAAGAATAGGAAGAAAGGAAAAGGAGGTGAGGTAGCTCTGTTAGATAAAGGATGAGATTAGTACAGTAGTGAGAAACGATCTTGGCTCGTAGGATCAAGATATAGAATCAGTTTGGGTGGAGATAAGAAATAGCAAAGGAAAGTCGTCACTGGGAGTAGCTTATAGGCCCTCTAACAGTAGCTGCACGTTAGGACAGAGTATAAAAATCAATAAATAATGGGGACTTGTGGGAAAGGTACTGCAATTATCGTGGGCGATTTTAATCTTCATATAAACTGGACTAATCAAACTGGCAAAGGTAGCCTAGAGGACGAGTTCATAGAGCGTATTAGGGACAGTTTCTTGAAACGATATGTTCTGGAACCAACCCGGGAGTAGGCGATTTTAGACCTGGTAATGTGTAATGAGACAGGAATAATAAATTACCTCAAAGTAAAAGGATCCTCTAGGCAAGACTGATCATAACATGATGAATTTCATATTCAGTTTGAGGGTGAGAAATTTAAGTCTGAAACTAGTGTCTTAAACTTAAATAAAGGCAATTACAAGGGTATGAAGTGACAGTTGGCTGAAGAGGACTGGGAACATAAGTTAAAAGATATCATGGTAGAGAAGCAGTGGCAGGCATTTAAGGAGATATTTCATAACTGTCAACAAAGAACTTCTTCTTTGGCCACCTTGTCTCGAGAGACAATGGGTAAGCGTCTGGAGGTGGTCAGTGGTTTGTGAAGCAGCGCCTGGAGTGGCTATAAAGGCCAATTCTAGAGTGACAGACTCTTCCACAGGCGCTGCAGATAAAATTGGTTGTCAGGGCTGTTACACAGTTGGCTCTCTTCTTGCGCTTGTCTTTTTTCCTGCCAACTGCTGTCTCTTCGACTCGCCACACTTTAGCCCCGCCTTTATGGCTGCCCGCCAGCTCTGGTGATCACTGGCAACTGACTCCCACAACTTGTGGTCAATGTCACACGACTTCATGTCGCGTTTGCAGACGTCTTTAAAGCGGAGACATGGACGGCCGGTGGGTCTGATACCAGTGGCGAACTCGCTGTACAATGTGTCCTTGGGGATCCTGCCATCTTCCATGCGGCTCACATGGCCAAGCCATCTCAAGCGCCACTGGCTGAGTAGGGTGTATATGCTGGGGATGTTGGCCACCTTGAGGACTTCTGCTTTGGAGATAAGGTCCTGCTACCTGATGCCAAGGATTCTCCGGAGGCAGCAAAGATGGAATGAATTGAGACGTCGCTCTTGGCTGACATACGTTGTCCAGGCCGTGCTGCTGTAGAGCAAGGTACTGGGGACACAGGCTTGATACACTCGTACTTTTGTGTTCCGTGTCAGTGGGCCATTTTCCCACACTCTCTTGGCCAATCTGGACATGGCAGCAGACGCCTTTCCCATGTGCTTGTTGATGTGTCCAACAAAGATATATACCATTGAGAAAGACTTTGAGAAGGATACACCATCTGTGGCTAACTAAGCAAGTTAAGGACGGTATCAAATTGAAATGCTGCAGAGACTAGCGGTACACCAAAACTGTACACAGTACTCCAGGTGTGCTATCACCAATGCCCTCTATAGTTAAAGTGGACATGTGGATTGTAATGAATTTATTCAGAGAAGCCCTACAAACCTCATGAGATAAATTATCCGATAATCTGCTTTAGTGATGTTGGTTGAGGAATATTGAGCAGAACACTTACTCTTCGTCAAATAATGCAAAGGAATTTATACATGCACCTAAAAAGGGCAGACAGGGCCTCATTAAAATATCATCCAAAAAACAGCACCTCCATCAGCACTCTGAAGTGTCAACTTAGATTATGTGCTCAAATCTCAGTGGTTAATCAGTGCTGATACCTGACTGTTTTAAAATATCCCCTGACACACCATAAGTAATGTCACAGGAGATGCACTAGTATTTCAAACAACTGGACATATTTACTCACTAGAAATTAGTGGCCTTGATAGTATTGTGCAATAGAAAACATAAATTCCAAGTCAATGAGCAATCCAGCAGTAATACATTCCACATATAATGGAAGAATCATACAAAAATGTCACAACAGGTCCAAAAAAAGTCTACAAAATCAGAGATAAGATTTTTAAAAAAAGATTGAATCTCCGGGTTTATATCAACAAGTTGCTATTTATGAGAAATTTTAATCATGAAAAGTGACTCAGTAAACGAACAGTAAACCCCTAATTACATATACTTAAGTCCAGAAAATGCTGGAAATAACGCACAGCGAGTGAAAGGGAAAAAAAGTTTATATTTCGAATGGAGACACTTCAGCAGGATTTTTTATGTCACATTCTGACGAACCTGCTGGTGTTTCGTCTGAATTGTCCATTGCTTTCAGATTTCCAACAGCCGCCCTTTAAAAAAAAATCCGACCTTCTTCCATCCACCGTCTTTGTTTAAGAACGAGAGAAGCGTGGTTACAAAATCTACCCAGGAAAGAAGTCATTAGCCGAAAACAAAAACTGTAACCATGGAGAAATCACAGACCATCAGCAACAGCCACTTTTGAAAAGGCCGTTCCCTTGCCTTCACCTAAGCTCAGCAAAAACCAACCCCTCACCAGCATGACGCATTAAACTGTCTCCCCGAAACAGAGGTCCTCCAGTTTCCGCTTTTCCTATTGGTCATTCCTCGATAGACCGTTCCTTATCGCGTTTTCGGTTGGCTGCTTCAACTGTCTGTCAACTGACGTCACTGCACTTCCGTTAACCGGAAAGAGGTAGCGGACGCCATTTTGTGTTTTTTTTTATTTGAACGGCAGTACGTGTGCGTGTGTGGAAATAGTTTTTTATATATAAAAAACATTTTAAATTCAGTGACTAGCCCAGTCGGGCGGTAAGTTATGTGTATTTAAAAACTGTCAACAATTGTGTAGGCTGGTAGTTCTTTAAGCCGACAAGCGCGTATTGATGTTGAGACCTTTTCTCCTGTGAGCGGGAGTGAGAGCAACAACGAGATGGCTAACAAAACGGCCATTGGAAACCACCAGCAACAGCAGCAGCAAGCCGGGGGAAGCGCCAAGCCGGCCTCCTCCGTCAAACAAGGCAATGTGTTGCCGCTGTGGGGTAACGAGAAGACCATGAACCTGAACCCGCTCATTCTCACCAACATCCTTTCTTCGCCCTACTTTAAAGTGCAGCTGTATGAACTGAAAACCTACCACGAGGTGGTGGATGAGATCTACTTCAAGGTAAGAGTCCGGTTCGTGTCTTTTGTAGGCCTTGGCCCCCTCAGTAACAGCCGTTTGGTTTGTTCTGGTAGATTGGGCTCCAGTGGCGGCGCCATGTTTGGTTTCTCCGCACGGCCACGATACGTGCGGCCTTGTGCAAGGCTAGGATGTTTGGAGAAAAAGTGTTTTATTTTCGTTTTTCACAGCCGCGGCTGAAATAGGCAAGCATTCCATTTTAAAATTATAGCTTTAAACGCTTCAATTATTTGAGAAGCCTCTTTACTGTCCTTTCCTGTTTCCAAGGCGGCAGCGATTCTCAGTGGGTTTGGGAGTTGAGGATATGGCTGCCAGATCATGCTATTCTTTGAGGAATCTGGTGAAAATCTACAGATCATTCGAAATCTACAAGGGATTAACTCGTTTATATTTTAGGTAGAATTATATAGTCTGTCAACACTAAAGTGTATGCATATAATAAAAATGAATGTATTACACTTTTGTAGACACTTCCTGTCAACTTTTCCCGGTATAAGTTCTTATGTATAATGGAATCTGCCAATTCAAGCTAGGCACATACTAACTTAAATTCTTTCTCTTTTCTCCTTCTAACCAGTGGAGACACTGTAGTGCCACTGCTGGTGGGAGGTGTAATTTTAGTGTGACCAGTTTACATGTGAATTTATAGAATCAGGAGGTCATTTGACCCATCATGTCTGCTGACTCTCTGCAAGAGCAGCTCAATTAGTTTCGCCCCCCCCCCCCCTTCTCTGTAGCCCTGTAATTTTTTTCTACAGATAATTATCCAATTCCCTTTAAAAAAAAACAAGCACAATTGAATCTGCCTCCACCACACTTAAGCAGTGCATTCCAGATCCTAACCACTTGCTGCATAAAAAAGTTTTTCTTTGTCACTTTTGGTTCCTTTGCCATTTACCTTAAATCAGTGTCCTCGTTCTTGACCCTTCCGCCACTAGAAATTGTTTCTCCCTATCTACTCTGATGATTTTGAAACCCTCGATCAAATCTCCTCTCAACAACCCCAGCTTCTCCAATTTATCCTCGTAACTGAAGTCCTTCATGCCTGGAACCGTTGTTGTAAATCTTTCTGCAGCCTCTCTAATGCCTTCACGTCCTTCCTGAAGTGTGGTGCCAAGAATTGGACACAATGCTCCAGTTGAGGCCAAACCAGTGTTTTATGAAGGTTTACCATAACCTTTTTTTGCACTGTATGCCTCTATTTATAAAGTCAAGCATCCTTTTTGCCTTATTAACTGCTTTCTCAACCTGTCCTGCCACCATCATTAATTTGTGCACATAAACCCCCAAAGTCCCTTGGCATCCCTTTCAAAATTTGTACCGTTTATTTTATATTGTCCTTGTTCCTCCCAACATTTTTCATTTCACACTTCTCTGCATTTCATCTGCCGCTTGTCTGTCTGTTCCACCAGCCTCTCTATGTATGCTTGAAGTATATCACTATTCTCCTCACTGTTCCTAATACTACCAAGATTTGTGCCATCTGCAAATGTTGAAATTGTGTCCTGTGCCCAAGTCTACATCATTAATATAGATCAACAAAAGCTGTGGTCCTGCTAATACTGATCACTGCGAAACCCCACTATATACCTTCCTCCAGTCCAAAAAAACAACTGTTCAATGCTACTTGTTTCCTTCCACTCAGCCAACTTCGTATCCATGCTGATACTGTCTCTCCTATTCCATGGGCTTTAACTTTGCTAACAAGCTTGTTATGTGGCACTTTATTAAGTGCCTTTTGGAAGTCCGTGTACACCACTTCAACCGCATTACCCTTATCAAAACTCAATCAAGTTAGTTAAACACGATTTGCCCATAAATCCGTGCTGGCTTTCCTTAATTCGCCACATTTGTCTCTGACAATTTTGTCCAGGATTATCATTTCTAAAAATTTTCCAACGGCCAAGGTTAAACTGACTGGCTTGTAGTTACTGGGCTTATCCTTAAACCCTCTTTTGAACAAGGGTGAGACATTTCCAATTCTCCAATCCCCTGGCATCACCTCTGTATCTAAGGAGGATTGGAAGATAATGGCCAGTGCCTCTGCAGTTTCCACTCTTACTTCCCTCGATATCCTCAGATGCATCTGATCAGGTCCTGGTGACTTATTTATAATGGTAATATCAAGATAGAGTACATGGCTGGCAAGAGCCTTTTGGGCCTGCCATTTTATTTTGTCCTTAATATAGCAAAAAAATGTTTAATGTTGCCCTGTACCGACTGTGTTCTGATAGCAGGGAAGTTATACTGCCAGAATGGTAGAGTTGTAAATGCTACTGCACTTGATTATTCTGAATCTCAATTCTGAATCTGTTTTGCAGAATATAAATATGGGGAATTCTGTAAGCAGCTGACCAATTATATTGAATTGCTGACACTGGAAGTGATTCCATATTGTAATATATTATAAGATAAGTAAGTATTTGTGTAATGTTGAAGGATTTAGTGGTTTGTTGATTTGTTATATCTAGGGACATCATTATTTTCTCTGCAGGTTCATAATGAATAAGAATACCCCATTAAATACAGATAGTCCATGTGATTTAGTTACAATTCAGGTGGTTGATTCACATTTGTTTGAGGACATTCTGCACTGTATTGAGCTATTTATTCTAGGTGGTGAAAGCACCTTATAGACTGATCATTGTGCTACCACAACTAAAAATATTTTATGTCTCTAATGCTTTAGTCTGCCAGAAGAATACTTATTTATCCATTTATTTTCATAAGTTTTAGTGTTTAATTGGTCTGTGCCATAATGGTTTTTCTTTACAATAATATATGATTTGGAAATAGTTTTATACAATATCACGTTTAATTTATACATTAAAAGTGCAATTTGAGGTTTTTTTCTCTAAATTAGAGTGGATTATGCATAGTGCAGGTAACAGTGTAAATCTCCCTCCACTAAACATCCCAAATCTCAAAATTCAATCTGTGATTCATAGAAACATTAATTTCACATACATTTGGAGCATTTTAAAAAGTTTCCAGGTGTGCGTGATCAGGCCAAAGTTCTTGTTTTGCTCAATGCTTCTGTGTTTTATACTGTTATGGTGTTCAGGTGAGTGACTACATTGGACCGAGTTCTAGAGCAGGGAAGCTTGGGATACCACAGAGAAGAGCAGAACTTCTTCAAGGTAGGCATTCCTGGAAGAGAAGTGGCAGTGAATTAAACACTAAAGTAAAAGCAAAATACTGCAGATGCTGGAAATCTGAAATAAAAGCAAGAAATGCTGGAAATACTTAGCAGGACTGGCAGCATCTGTGGAGAGAGAAGCAGAGCTATCGTTTCAGGACAGTGACCTTTCATCAGAACAGTTCTGATGAAAGGTCACTGTCCTGAAACGATAGCTCTGCTTCTCTCTCCACAGATGCTGCCAGACCTGCTGAGTATTTCCAGCATTTCTTGCTTTTATTTCAGATTTCCAGCATCTGCAGTATTTTGCTTTTATTATATTGAGATACCACAGCATGCCTTCAGTATGGATTCCCTCTAGCTCTTCAAGTGGGAACTGGAGATGTTCAGGAGAGGGGTAGCGTTTCCAATTAGAGGGGGTAAATCACTGGGTAACTGCAACAGTAGGATTTGATTGCAGGGTGTGCATAGTGTAAGCTGGCGCGCTGTTTGGATCAGGCTTAATGGACTTCTGTTCATTCTTTGCTCTTGAGTAGGCAATGAGGTGTCAGATGGAGTATAATTTGAGGAAGTGTGAGGTGTTTACTTTGGTAGTCTTCGAGATTTGTCAGCTTTTAGTTCCTTAAGTTTCTCCAATACTCTTTCTCTGCTGATATAAATTCTTCATTCTTATTAGCACTTTGGTTATCCTCTATTTCTGGTATGTAATTTCTGTCTTCTGTGTAGACAGACACTATTTGTTCAACGTCCCTACCATTTCCTCATTTGCCATGATAATTTCTCCTTTCTCTGCCTCTTAGGGACCAAAGTTTATTTTAGCTACTCTCTTTTTTACAATCTCTTACAATCTGTTTTTATATTCCTGGCTAGTTTACTCATTCTGTTTTCCTTTTTTATCAGCTTTTTGATCACCTTTTCCTGGTTTCTAAAACACTCTCATTCCTCAGCCTTACTATTCTTTGTAACATTATAAGCCTCTTTTAATCTAATACTATCTTTAATTGGCCTAGTAAGCCATGGATGGACCTTTCTTGCTGAGTTTTTGTTAGTGGAATGTATTTTTGTTGAACATTTTGAATTGTGTCTTTAAATGTTTCCCACTGTTTATTTACTGCTATACTTTTTAGTCTATTTTCCCAATCAACCGTACCCAGCTCTCCCTTCATACCTATGTAATTGGGTTTGTATAAGATTTTTCTTTGGGACTGGAATATGATGCATTCAAACTCAGCAGGAAATTAGATTGTATTACGATCACTCCCCCCCCCACCCACCCTGAAGGATCTTTTACCAATTGATCCTGCCTCATTGAACAATCCTAGATCTAAAATAGCTTTGTCTCTAGTTGGTTCCACAACATAATGCTCCAGCAAACTGTCGAGAAAGCGTTCTACAAATTCATCTTCCAGACCACCTTTTGCCAATTCGATTGTCCAGTCTATGAAGATTAAAATCCCCCATGATTATTACATTACCTTTGCCACAAGCTCCAAGTATTTCTTGCTTAATGCTGTGTCCAACAGTATAACTACTGTTAGGGGGCCAATAAACTACTCCTACCAGTGTTTTCTGACCCTTGTTATTCCTAATCTCCACCCATATTGATTCTACTTCCTGATCTTCTGAGCCGAGATCCTTTCTCACCACTGTCCTTATGTCATCCTCTACTACCAAGGCTCCTTTTTCATTCTGTTTGTCTTTTTGCAATGGAATATTCATTTCCCAACCTTGGTCATCTTGGAACCATGTCTCCGTAATGGTGATTAGATCTAAACCATTTAACACTATTTGTGCAGCAGGTTCATCTATCTTATTACAAATGCTTTGCGCATTTAGATAAAGAGCCTTTAATTTTATTTTTTACTATTCTTTACATGGGCCTTGTTCGCTGATGCTCTATTACCATTAAATTCTCTGTCCCTTCCTGCCCCACTCTGCTCCAAATCACTACACTGCTCTATTGCTTCAACTTTTCTGTTTAGATTTTAAAATCTCCCTTCACCTGACCACCCTAGTTATGCAGTTTGTCAGGACACTGATCCCAGCTCAGTTTAAGTGGGGTCTATCCCAACCGAACTGCTCCCTCTTTCCCCAATACTGGTGCCAGTATTCCATGAATCGAAACCCCTTCTTCCCACACCACCTTTTGAGCCACACTTTTAATTCTGTAATCTGCTTGACCCTATGCTAATCGACGTAACAACCCTGAGGTTACCTTTGAAGTTCTGCTTTTTAATTTGGACCCTAACTCAAACTCTCTCAGCAGTACATCATTCCTAGTCTATCTATGTCATTGTTTCCTACCTGGACTATGACATCTAGATTCTCCCCCTTGCACTCCAAAGTTTATCTCCAGCCATGATGAGATGTCTTTAAACGTGGCACTGGGTAAGCAACACAACCTTCGAAACTTCGAGTTGTGGCTGCAGAAAACTGTATCTATCGCCTGACTGTACTGTCCCCTATCACTACCACATTCCTTTTCATTTTCCCTCCCACTTGAATGACATCCTGCACCATGGCGCTGTAGTCGATTTTCCCACCCACCCTTTCATCCTTGATCTCATCAACACAGGTAGCAAGTCCCTCATACCTGTTGGTCAAAGTCAAGGACCGAGGCTTTTCAATCATGACATCCTGGATCCCCATACCTGTCTGACCTGCAGTCACGCCGCCTTGTCCCTGACCATTGACTAACTCTACTTAATGTAAGGGAGGTGACTGCCTCCTGGAACAAAATGTCCAGGTAATTCTTCCTCCTCCCTGATGCCCTGCAATGTCTGCAGCTCAGACTCGACAACTCTGAGCTGAAGATGTTCAAGCCGCAGGCACTTACTGCGTACGTTTTTGACCTGGACTGCAGTGCTTTCCACAAACTCCCACATGTTACTGTCACAGCACACCACCTGCCCTGCAAAATCTGTCTATCCTTATTTATTTGATTAGTTAATTAGTTATTAATTTAGTAAAGTAATAGCAAGTTACAGTCTCCTAGTTTGGAGACAATAAAAGAACACTCACCAGCTACTGGAGGTAAAACAAAAAGAATAAACAGCAGCACCTCCTTCCCTCTCTGCATCAAATTTCTGCAGTTAGCACTCTGTTTAAGATGCACTTTGTTCCTTAATCACTGTGGTAGCAAACACGGTCTGCTTGTATAGTGCGCGTGTAACTCACCCAACTGCTAAGTCAGCTTCCTGTCTTCTTTGGCCTCCTTGTCTCGAGACAATGAGTAAGCACCTAGAGGTGGTTTGTGGAGCAGTGCCTGGAGTGGCTATAAAGACCAATTCTAGAGTGACAGACTCTTCCACAGGCACTGCAGATAAAATTGGTTGTCGGGGCTGACACAGTTGGCTCTCTCCTTGCACGTCTGTCTCTTTTCCTGCCAACTGCTAAGACTCTTTGACTCGCCTCTCTTTAGCCCCACCTTTATAACTGTCTGCCAGTTCTAGCAATCACTGGCAACTGACTCCCACCACTTGTGGTCAATGTCACAGGACTTCATGTTGCATTTGCAGATGTCTTTAAAGCGGAGACATGGACGCCGGTGGGTCTGATACCAGTGACGGGCTCACTGTGCAATGTGTCCGTGGGGATCCTGCCATCTTCCATGCGGCTCACGTGGCCAAGCTATCTCAAGTGCCGCTGGCTCAGTAGGATGTCTATGCTGGGGATGTTGGCCACCTCGAGGGCTTTTGCATTGGAGATACGGTTCTGCCACCTGAGGCCAAGGGTTCTCCAGAGTCAGCGAAGATGGAATGCGTTGAGACGTCACTCTTGGCTGACATATGTTGTCCAGGCCTCGCTGATGTAGAGCAAAGTACTGAGGACACAAGCTTGAAACACTCGGACTTTTGTGTTCCATGTCAGTGCACCATTTTCGCACACCCTCTTGGCCAGTCTGGACATAGCAGCAGATGCCCTTGTTGATTTCTGCATCGAGAAACAGGTTACTGGTGATAATTGAGCCTAAGTAGGTGAACTCTTGAACCACTTCCAGAGCATGGTCGCCGATATTGATGGATGGAGCATTTCGGACGTCCTGTCCCATGATCGTTTTCTTGAGGCTGATGGTTAGGTCAAATTCGTTGCAGGCAGCCGCAATCCTGTCGATGAGTCTCTGCAGACACTCTTCCATGTGCGATGTTAATGCAGCATCGTCAGCAAAGAGGAGTTCCCTGATGATTAACACTTATTCAGGCAACCACCTTTAGTTGGACAGTTAACTGCCACTGACAGGCAGTTTCTGTTAACTAGGTAACTTAACTAGCTTGCAGTTTCTTCTGCAGTTTTAAAGTTCTAGGTCAAATTCTAAATATCAATCTACATTACAGCTTGAGAAATACTTAGAGAGATCCCACTAGCACCAAATTCCTGACTTTAGCACTCAGTTTATGAAGTACTCTGTTCCTGATCATTCTGTACTCCACACTCTTCCTGCTACCTCGAAATGCTGATTGGTGTTGGGTATAGTTCTGTTGCACAGGCTTCTGATGCTTTGTCGAATGAACATTCTTTACACGAGAGCCTAGGCAGTATGAAGCTGTGGGCCGTTCAATCTTTGAGAAGTTACACCCTGCTTTTAAAGTCTGTAATATGGTGTCCCTGAGGGTTTGATGTTGCTTAATGAGTTAGCGTGGTTTAAGGGCAAGCTGTATCTGACTAATCTAGTTGCATCTTTTGAGATAGTCACGAATAAGGTAGAAAAGGAAGTGTCCATGAATGTAATCTGTATGGACTTCCAGAAGGAACCCAATCAGGTTCTACACAAGAGATTATTAGCAAAAATGAGATTGGGTGGAGTTGGAGGTAACCTTTGGACTTGGATTGGAAATTGGTTGAGAGGTAACACAGATTGGGGATAAAGGGTAGCTACTCTGATTGGCAGAATGTGACGAGTGTTGTTCCCCCAGGTATCTGTTCTGGAGCCTCAACATTTCTTCATATTAATGACTTGGATGAAGGAATAGAGAGATGAATATCCAGTTTACAGATGCCACTAAATTTGGAGGAACAGTAGTGCAGATGGGCGCAGCAAGTTACAGAAGGACAGACATTGAGTGAGCAAACCTAGGGCAGATGGATAATAAAAGCAAAATACTGAGAATGCTGAAAATCTGAAATAAAAACTCAGTGCTGGAAATACTCAGCAGGTCTGGCAGCATCTGTGGGGTGAGAAACAGTTAACATTTCAGGTCTGTGACCTTTCATCAGAACTGGTAAAGGTTAGAAATGTAATGGGCTTTGAGCAAGTGAAAGGGGGGGGAGGGGAGAAGAACAAAAGGGAAGGTGTGTGGTAGGCAGAGGGCAGGAGACATTAAATGACAGAGATGTCATGAAACAAAAGCCAAAGGGACTGCTAATAGTTGCAGTAAAAGACAAAACAGATGGAATTCAGTATGGCAAAATATATGATCATCCAATTTGTACCCAAGAAAGAAAGATGAGTATTTTCTAAATGGTAAAGAACAAAATCAGACAATACCTTTTCATACAAAGGGTGTTAGCAATCTGGAATTCTCTTTCCACACCCCCCCCCCCCCCCCCCCCCCAAAAGACTGGATGTATGGACAGTTGTAGCTTTCAAGACTGATTTTTTTGTAGGGTAAAGGTATCAACGGATATTGGAGAAGATGTGGATAAATGGAGTTAAGGTGCAGTTCAACAGTGATCTAATTGATTGGCAGAGCAGGCTTGGGTGAATAGGCTACTCCTGTTAGTATTTATTTACATCACAACAGAGAGAAGCTGTTGAAAAAATGCACACGTCTAAAAGCTGATTCCAAGCTTACATTATAATTGAGTTCAGTTGGTATAAATTTCTCAGCTTTACTGCTTGCTGGTTTATATATTGAATCCTTCCTTTAGTTTATAGCTGCAAAATTCTCAGGTATTCTTGCATATGCTCAAAATATCACTACCTGTTTTATTTAAAGATATATAGATCATGTATTGCAGAAATTAGGTTCATATGCATGATTTTCCTTTTCCCATCCTGACCAAGCATGTGGCATTTCAGAAACAGTTTTAGAACACATGCATTTTTCTTTAAATGCCATTTATTTGCTGTTTATATATTTATTGGTTATTTTTACTATATGTAATTTAAAGACGTCTGCAAGCGCGACATGAAATCCTGTGACATTGATCACAAGTCGTGGGAGTCAGTTGCCAGCGATTGCCAGAGCTGGCGGGCAACCATAAAGGCGGGGCTAAAGCGTGGCGAGACGAAGAGACTTAGTTGGCAGGAAAAAAGACAGAAGCGCAAGGAGAGAACCAACTGTGTAACAGCCCCGACAACCAATTTTATCTGCAGCACCTGTGGAAGAGTCTGTCACTCTAGAATTGGCCTTTATAGCCACTCCAGGCGCTGCTGCACAAACCACTGACCACCTCTAAGTTAACCATTGTCTCTCGAGAAAAGGAGGCCAAAGAAGAAGAATTTGTAATGTAATGCATCTTAAATTATTTGAAGTCCTTGTCTTTGTTTTTTTCCCCCTTTTTTAATAAAACCAAACCTTTTGATCTTCATAGTTGATATGAATCCTTATTGATGCAGGGGCACATCTTGCTGGACAGAAATAAATTTGCCTATTTTTACACTGCTCCAGTTCAGCTTTCTAAGATGTTATTGTGCAAATACCAAAAATGTCGTTAAAGCAAAATAAGTTTTAAAAAGTTTGATGCTATGTATCAAATAACTTGAGCTTCAGATTGGTGTTAATGGATTTCAATTGTAAATAAAATTGAGGCACAGTGGCGCAGTGGTTAGCACCACAGCCTCACAGCTCCAGCGACCCTGGTTCAATTCTGGGTACTGCCTGTGTGGAGTTTGCAAGTTCTCCCTGTGTCTGCGTGGGTTTCCTCCCACATGCCAAAGACTTGCAGGTTGATAGGTAAATTGGCCATTATAAATTACCCCTAGGATAGGTAGGTGGTAGGGAAATATAGGGACTGGTGGGGATGTGGTAGGAATGTGGAATTAGTATAGGATTAGTATAAGTGGGTGGTTGATGGTCGGCACAGACGCGGTGGGCTGAAGGGCCTGTTTCAGTGCTGTATCTGTTTTTTTTTAAAAAAATACTCTGCTTGGTTTTCATGCCAGTAGAGCAGGAACAAGTGTCAGAGTGCTAAGATGACATTTTAATACAAATGAGAGCAAGAAATCATTACCTGTTTAAATTTTGCAGCTATAAAAAAATTTGACTGAGCAAGGAATGGCCACGTTGCTATATGAACAATGTTTTATCTGAACCTACACTTTAAATTACAAGCCAGCTATTATCTTAATTGTGCAATAATCTAAATCATAAAAACTTAGAAAAAAAACAGCTTTCCAGTACTTTTATTGCTGGGGGTGGGATGAGCTTTCTTGGGCGGGGAGGGCTGGGGTGGTTGAGGGTAAGTTCAATGACTACCAGTGCTTTGCGAAATTAATTTGAGAAAACTTGGAAGGGCCATGCAAAGAGGAAGAAAAATATAATATACAGTGATTACATTTGTAACTTTGGACATTAAGTTCTTGTGCATGTCTAAAATGTACTCTGAAACCGAAACTTTCTAATGTGTTTGACATGTTGAATCTAATGTGGCAAATTTTACAGCACTTATTCAGTGGAACTTGTCTTGAGATATATTCCACTATGTTTTGTTACTGCTAACTAATAAAGATGAGTTAGAGTTGCTTACAGGTACCTAAAGAACGGCCAAATGAAAATAAAGTTATTTGCTCTGATGGTTGCAAAGTTAGATTATCTTATTTTATATTAAAGTTAATAAGTCTTTTTCTAACGAATTCTTAAATTTACAGGTTACTCATATTGAACCGTGGGAAAAAGGGAGTAGGAAGACTGCAGGCCAGACAGGCATGTGCGGAGGGGTAAGTAGAAGTACGTGCTTTATTTTTTAAATATTTCATAATTATAAATGTTTATCTGTTGGAAATGCTCAGCAGATCAGGCAACATCCGTGAAGAGAGAAACAGTGTTAACATTTCAGGTCGATGACCTTCCATTAGAACTGGCAAATGTTAGAGATGTAACCGATTTTAAGCAAGTACAGAGGCAGGGCCTTTTCCAGTTCTAATAAAGGGTCATTGGTATGAAATGGTAACTCTGTTTCTCTCTCCACAGATGCTGTCTGCCTTGCTGAGTATTTCCAGCATTCTCTGCTTTTATTTCAGATTTCCAGCATCTGCAGAATTTTGCTTTTGTATTAATGCTTATCTGTCTACTGACTTGGTTGTGTACTAATTTTCCCCCTCCTTAACTTAATTGACTTGTCAGTCAAACAGCCAGGGTTCTTCTCTTCACCCTGACCTTTAGTTGAACCCACTGTTTATTTTAGGAATGTAGAGCAATTATATGGTCTCCCATTAAAGAGGTTGTACATACCTTCTATTTTATATAGCATATCCCTGTCCTTCTAAAATAGCGACTGGATATTTAAGAATGGAACCAGGCTAGTACAGTCCCACCTAGCTGGATGATAGTGGAGAGGCATTGGCGGGGGATGGTGTGGTCAACTATGCCAAAGGCTGCCGGCAGGTAGAGAAGGGTGAGGAGGGATAGTTTACTTTTGTCAGTCATGTAAGTTGCCATTTGTGACTTAAGCCACTTCGATACTGCAGCAGGGGAGGAAAAGTGATTAGAATGGTGCAAATGTGGAATTCCAGGAAAGATGGGCATGGATTTGGGACTCAACAGCATGTTCAGGGACTGCAGTTAAATTTGTTAAACATAATTTAAAGTAACAGCAGGGTCATTATCTGGATTTAGAAATGGAAACATCATTCATTACCCAATGAAGGAATGGCACGAATAGATGGATTTTCCAACCAAAGTAGATGCCATGTAGCTCAAACACAGCCAAAATGAACGTGTTTTGTATTTAAAATAAAATATGAAATAGTATTGAAAAAAAATCAATATGGTATTGGATTGCCTTCACTTGAAAGCCACTGGTTGCATTTTCATGCACCCTTTGGGTGGGGGAGGGATGGTGAAACAAAAAGAGGAGGGAAATGTATCATTCAGCTATAATGGAGGCTTGTAATAGCCTCATGACAGCTCAAAGTCCCTGGTCACGTCGTTATTTAAGTGAACTGGGATGTTAGTTTTTGCAGTTAATACTTCCCCGGGAGATTCCCTTTCAATTCCAAAAGCAATCCAGCAGTAATTCATGTAATTCAGTAATTTATGTTCAACTGATCCACAGCATACCTTCTAGAACTTGAAATGTCCTCCTCAGGAACTTGCCCAGTTCCCTTTTGAAAGAAAGAAATTGCTTATAAATAACAACCATTCATGACCTTGGGATGTTCCAAAGTGCTTTCCAGCCAATGAACTATAAGTGTCATCACTGTTGCATTGTAAGAAAATCTAACAGCTAATTTATGCAGAGTATGGTCCCACTCCAATGAGATAATGTCCAGATAATCTGTTTTTAATGATGTTGGTTGAAGGTTAAATGGTGGTCATCACACTGGGGAGTACTCCCCATCTCCTCCTCCTTACAGCGCCATGGGTTCTTGTACATTCGCCCGAGAGAACAGACAGGGTTTAATGTTTTATTTTAAAGACAGTACCTTCGACAGTGCGGCACTTCCTGTAGTGTCAGCCTAGGTTATGTGCTCAAAGTCTGGGTTGGGGCCTAAAACCACAAACTTCTGATTTCAAGGTGAGATTGCTACCATGCCTAGGACTGTAAAAGTCCAAACTTGTATCAAGTTTCAGTAATCTAAGGTTAATTGAACATCTGAAGAAAAACTTTCCCAAATTTAACCACATTCTTTATTTGCATATTCCCCTACTTCTCCAACTCTATTTCTTTCCAATTTATTCAACTAGACAGGATTTACTAATTTCATTATAAAAACTGAATCATGTCTTCTCCAAACCTATATTTCTCTCATGAAAATAGCCCCAAGTCCAAAGATTTCCCAGAGATATTTGGAACCAAAACTACACTCCATATTCGAAATGTGATTGGGGTCACTACTAAGGACCCAGTCCAGTAAATTATTTCCCAAACACTGTTGAGTAAAAGAAAATAAAGTCTTGCATTTTTATGACCACAGGATGTCCCAAAGCTCTTTACAGCCTGTGAAGTACTTTTGAAGTGAAGTCATTGTTGTGCTGTAGGAAATGTAGCAGCCAATTTGCACAGTTTGAGTAAGGAACCAATCATTGATAGTATCAGCAAACATTTCTGTCTTGCCTTCCTTATTAGTCTGCTTAAAGGTTGGGTACTCGAAATCCCTTACAGAATCATGGAATAGTACATCACAGGAGAAGGCCATTTGGCCTCTTGAGCCTGCACTGGCTCTTTCGAAGCACAATCCAGTTAGTCCCACTGCCCTGCTCTTGCGCCGTAACCTTGCAATGTTTTCTCCAAGTATTTATCCATTTAATGGCTACTATTTAATCTGTATCGACCACTTTTTCTGACAGTACATTCCAAATCCTAACCACATGTTGCATAAAACGTTTTTTCCTTCATGAAACCTCTATCAAATCTCCCTTGGCCTTCTCTGTTGTAGAGGAAACAGCCCCCAACTTCTCCACTATATCTGCATAACTCCAATCTCTCATCTCTGGAACCATTGTAGTAAACCTCTCTTGTACACTCCAAATCCTTCACATGCTTCCAGAGTTGGACACCGTAGTTCTACTGTGGCTGGAGTAGTGTTTTTCATACGTTCAGCATAACCTTCTGACTGTTGTACTTTGTCTCTCTTTATAATAGCCCACGATCCCATATGCTTTATTAACTGCTTTGCTAACCTGTTCTGCCACCTTCAAAGATTTGTGCGCAAACGCCCTCAGGTCTCTGTTCTTGCACCTTCTGTGGCCCCTCTAATTTATTCCATGTTCATCTTGCTGAATCTGTTATCCTTGGAATCTTTATGGGTCAGTAAGGATCAACATGAGACCAGATGCACTGCAGTTATTACTGCTTTTTGAATCCTCTGCACATGTTTAACTGATGAGCAGACTGCCATGTTCCTTTATTGCATGCATTTTTAGTTTGACCATGCTGCTCACTATATATTGGTGGATTAGTGCATTTGTTCTACAGGCATTGGCCCAGATAAAATATTACATGTCTCATGCCCCCCCCCCTCCCCCACAAGATGGATTTCTTTGTTAAAAACATCTTGTTTCCTTTAATTTGATCTAAATTAGATCTTAATATTGCCAATGGTTGTATTCTGGTCTCTTGTTAACACAGTTGCATTTAGTTTAGATGCTTCCCAGTTGTCTTTTGTCAGCCCAATCTGGTTTAAATGCATCTTATGCCTTCTGCAAAGCTTACCTTCTCCAGCACTGTCCTTTAGTTGTCTACAAATGTGAGATTTTCATTTTTTGAAAAACTATTTTTAAAAATGGGATTCTCATGAATGTACAGTTTATGGACCTATTGTGTGTGTATGTGTGTATATATACTTTAATTTTAGTTATTTTTCTTTGTAGTGGACTGACTAACTGTAATATTCCAACATGCATATAAAGCCATCAAAGTTCCTTTCCTCTATTCTTCAAGGTATTAAACCTGTCCTTTATCGTGCTCCCAGAATCCACATAACTGCCCTTCAGAACGACATGCTGTGAGCATATCAGATGATGGAGTTACCAAGTAACAAGGCATGATTACTAAGCATCTGCTTTATTTTGTTGTCATCTGCTTAAGCTACCAACAATTTTAACAATACCCTGCTCCCCTCGTGTGGTCTGTAGTATAGACGTTTGATGTAACTGGTAAGCTGCTGCTAGGTTGAGAAGTACTTACTTGACTGTTTTTTTCCAATTCGCTCAGTAGAGAGGAAAATTAGTTATAGTTAGAAGAATGCATGCACAAGAAAAGTGACCTAGGAAATCATCGAAGGCCAGGAAATATTTTGAATCATCCACCTGCTTCCAAAGCTTGCAAATGTCCCATTCAAGGGAAACAACTTTAATCCATTTAGAACTACTAAAACGCCTTCCTTTCCCAAAGTGACTTTACAAACATATGAATTAGGAGCAGGAGTAGGCCACTCGACACCTCGAGCCTGCTCCGCCATTCAATAAGTTCATGGCTGAACTGATTACTCCACATTTCCACCTACCCCCAATAACCTTCCACCCCCTTGCTTATCAAGAATCTATCTACCTCTGCCTTAAAAATATTCAAAGACTCTGCTTCCACTGCCTTTTGAGGAAGAGAATTCCAAAGGCTCTCAACGCTCTGAGAGAAGAAATTTCTTCTCTCCTGTCTTAAATGGGCGACCCCTTATTTTTAAACAGTGACGCTGAGTTCTAGATTCTCCCACAAGGGGAGACATCCTTTCCACATCTACCCTGTCAAGACCCCTTGGGATCTTATATGTTTCAATCAAGCCACCTCTTGCTCTTCTAAATGCCAGCGGATATAAGCCTGGCCTGTTCAATCTTTCCTCTTAAGAAAGCCCACCCATTCCAGGTAATACTCTAGTAAACCTCTGTACTGCCTCCAGCGCATTTACATCCTTCTTTAAATAAGGAGACCAGTACTGAACACAGTACTCCAGTTGCGATTTCACCAATGCCCTGTATAGCTGAAGCATAACCTCCCTACTTTTGTCTTCAGTTCCCCTCATGATATACGATAACATTCTATTAGCTTTCCTAATTACATGCTGTACCTGCATACTAGCCTTTTGCGATTCATGCACAAGGACACCCAGATTCCTCTGCATCTTAGAGCTCCACAGTCTCTCACCGTTTAGATAATAGGCTTCTTTGTTATTCTTACTGCCAAAGTGGACAGTTTCACACTTTCCCACATTATACTCCATTTGCCAGGTGTTTGCGCACTAACTTAACCTATCTATATCCCTTTGTAGCCTCCTTGTGTCCTGTTCACAACCTACTTTCCTACCTATCTTGGTGTCATCAGCAAATTTAGCAACCATACCGTCGATCCCTTCATCTGAGTCATTAATATAAATTGTAAAAAGGTTGAGGCCCTGCACAGATCCTTGTGGCACACCACTCGTCAACATCTTGCCAATCAGAAAATTACCTATTTATGCCTACTCTCTGTTTCCTGTTAGCTAACCAATCTTTTATCCGTGGCAATATGGTACCCCTTACACCATGAGCTTTTATTTTCTGCAATAACCTTTGATGTGGCACCTTGTCAAATGCCTTCTGGCAATCTAAGTACAATACATCCACTGGTTCCCCTTTATCCACAGCACATGTAACTCCCTCAAAGAACTTCAATAAATTGGTTAAACATGATTTCCCTTTCACAGAACCATGTTGACTCTGCCTGATTACCTTGAATTTTTCTAAATGTCCTGCTATAACATCTTTAATAATAGCTTCTAACATTTTCCCTAAGACAGATGTTAAGCTAACAGGCGGGTAGTTTCCTGCTTTCTGTCTCCCTCCTTTTTTGAATAAAGGAGTTACATTTGCTATTTTCAAATCTAAAGGAACCTTCCCCGAATCTAGGGAATTTTGGAAAATTAAAACTAGCGCATCAACTATCTCACTAGCCACTTTGAAGTTAGACGCACCATACTTTCTGTTGCTTTTGGTTTGTCTTCGGTTTTTCCTCTTGTACCGCTGTATGGAGGGATAAAAAAGAAATAAGGGGAATAAACCAAGCAATGGAAATGCTCATACTAGCTCCCATACTTGCAGCTCCTTTGGTAGAGAATAGATACCCTGATTTGTCAAGATTCTGTTCTTCGCAGCAACAATGGTGTTGAAATGTATCAAAGAAATAAAGGGATAACTTCCATGAGGGAATTATCTCATGGAATAGAAACAGAGTATGCTGGAAATACTTGGGTCAGGCAGCATCTGTGGAGAGAGAAGCAGTTAATGTTTCAGGTCAATGCCCTTTTGTATGGTCACTTGCATATTAGGAGAGTTTTATTTCAATTGATTCACAGGGTGTGGCTGTCGTTGACGGGGGCAGCATTCATTGCCCATTACTAATTGGCCTTGAGCAGGTGGTGGTGAACAACCTTCTTGAAACGCTGTGGTCTGTATGGTGCAGGGACACCCACAGTGCTATTGGGGAGGGTGTTCCAGGATTTTTCCCCTGTGACGATAAAGGAACAATGATGTATATTCAAGTGGGGATGATGTGTAACTTGGAGATGGTGTTCCTATTTGCTTGCTGCCTTTGTCCTTCTAGATGGTAGGATTTGGGTGGTGGTGTTGAAAAAACCTTGGTGAGTTGCTGCAGTGCATCGTGTAGATGATACTCACTGCTGCCACGGTGCATCAGTGGTGGAGGGAATTGGTGTTTAAGGCGGTGGATTGGGTGCCATTCAAGTGGGTTGCTTTGTCCTGGATGATGAGCTTCTTGAGTGTTATTGGAGTTGCACTTGTCAGGCAAGTGGAGAGTATTCCATCACTCTTCTGACTTGTGCTTTGTAGATGGTGTAAAGGCTTTGGGGAGTCTGGAGGTAAGTCACTAAGTGTAGAACCCCTGACCTCTTGTTGCCACATAAATACTGTTTCTGTCCAATGGTGACCCATACAGTGTTTCTGGTGGAGGCTTCAGCGATGTTGAATGTTGAGGGTAATTAATTAGACTGTCTTTTGTTGAAAATGGTCATTGCTTGGTGCTTGTGTGGCACAAATACTAATGGCCACCTATCAGCCTAAGCCTGCATGTTGTCCAGGTCTTGCTTCACATGGGTATGTACTGCTTCATTATTTGAGGAGTTGTGATTGAAACTGAACACTGCAATCATCAGTAAATATCCCCACTTCTGACCTCGATGGAGGGAAAGTCATTGGTGAAATTGCTGAAGAGGTTGGGCCTAGGCTACTGCCCTGAGGATTTCCTGAGCTGATCTCCAACAACCACAGCCATCTTTTTGCTGGGTGTGACTCCAGCCAGTGGAGAGTTTTGCTCAGATTCACATTGATTTCACTTTGACTAGGGCTCCTTCATGCCACATCCACTGAAATGCTGCCTTAATATCAACGTTAGTCTCATTTGACGTCTGATCTGTGTATGCTGTCTGTGGGGGGAAAAAATAGACTAATACAATTCTGTGTAAGCGCTTTATGAAATTCTTTTGGAATTTTTATTTCAGGTACGGGGTGTTGGAACGGGAGGCATTGTTTCCACTGCCTTTTGTCTACTGTACAAGCTGTTTACCCTGAAGTTAACTCGTAAACAAGTGATGGGCCTAATAACACACACAGACTCTCCGTACATCAGAGGTTTAGGATTCATGTATATTCGGTATGTCTGCTTTTATTATACGCAATCATTAAAATATAGATATTGTAAAACCTGTTTAAATTCACATTTTTGTCAGCTATGGAAAGGTTATTTTTAACCAATCTACCATTAATTCCAGGCATTTGAGACAGGCGATGGTGAGAGGTGACACTGAACAGGGAATCTATCCAATAGAGCCCAGCCTAGAAATGCTGGTACTCTCTACCCTAGTTTCAAGCAACTCACTAAGCACAGATGCAGCATATTAGTACACCACAGAATTTTAAACAGATGTTTGTCTTAAGATGTCAGTCAGTAGACTGCTAAATGTTATACAATACTAGCTGACTACTGTACTTTTTAAAAAAAACAGTTGGCTGACGACTGGCACTCTAGGCAAGCTTCTGTTTAAAACGCTTGTGATGTAAGAATCATTATCTGTTGTAAAATCACAAGAAACACTCAAGTAAAGTAGCAGTTCACCATAAGGTGGGGTCTAGATGTTGCAATCTGAAATTAATGAGCGTGACATTTGGGATCTTTTGGACTGGCTCTGTCTGATTCTGAGCTGAGCTGTCACTTGGGCTGGTCATTGACTTGGGTGTAGTGATTAACTCAACTGGCTTTTAATTTGGAACACTGGGCTGATTAGGAGAGACTGCACTTGATATGTATGGTGATCGGAAGCTTAAAAAAAATCTATGCACTTTGACAGCATATGCTTGAATTCAGTGTACAAACTACTATAATGTCAAAAGAAATGTGATTTTTGAGAAGCATGTACTTAAAGATGCTTTTACGTTGAAAAAGTGTAGCTAACAGTGTGTGCACCTCCCACCATTATCTGCAAAAAGAAATATAAAAGCACCCACTGTCTTGCTTTAGATATTCTGAATTTGACAATCTCATGAATACACAATGAATTTGCCGGTTCTGCTTTGCCTGACATTTGATATAGCATTGCTCCAGCTGACGCTACGAATTGGAGAGCTATGTCAGGAGGTCAATAGAGCTCAGCTCTGCAAAAATCAAAATTGCAATGTAAAAGAGATTTAATTTGCAGATAAGTGACGTATATTTGTGCTGTGTCTGCTGTATATTTACAACATCTTGAATATTTTATTTTAAAGGTACACACAGCCCCCAGCTGACTTGTGGGATTGGTATGAACCTTTTTTAGATGATGAAGAGGTATGTTGGCAAGGATTGTGCTTTTCATTGTCTTTGGGCATGGTGGAGTAAGAATTGGTGTTCAAATTAATTTTAGAAAAACAAGTCTTGTTTCTATATATTGAATCACACCATGTTTTACGTATAAGTATTTGTATTTATCTGTGAGGAACATTTTAAATTGTGGTCTCGTTACCATGATAATTATGCACAGAGTAATTGTATTTTGTTCACATTGTACTTGGTGCTGTGACTTAAATATTTTTTGATCAATTGACTAGTCCCATTTAGCATCAAATGTCATGCTATTAATGGATTCTCTAAACTACTCATCTATCCTGGAATCCTGAAGACTTGAATTCATGGTAATGTAGGGCTGACTGTCAGTTAATGTATGTTGGAGACCATTCTGCCCTAGTCCGTTTTAATTTTTTACAGGAATAAGAATTGTAAGTTCTCCATAGAATTTTCCAATAATCTGTTTAACAAGTGAGGGAAATCTTGGGTGCTCTTATATATTTTGTAGTACAAGTAACTATGTATTCTACTGTAACCACCTTGGTATAGTGACCACCACCCACAATCCCATCCACAAAGTGTTCCAGGAAAAGATTAAGGTTCATTGAACCTGTCCTGGAATGGTGTAACTTGCACACATTGCTGCTCTGTCTACTCCAGCAATTACTCACAAACAGACAAAACTATAGGCCCATTTAGGGAGAAACTGGGAAATTCTTCTCCAGAAATGAAGGCGATCAAGCTATTTCCAAGCAATCACAGTGACTGGTAACCCAGTTACAATTTGTATGTAGAGATGTTTACAACTCTTAAGAGCTCAGCCATCTCCCCATTGAATGCTTACAGCAAATCGGCACTTAGTCAAAGTTTGATGGCGGTGAAAAGTATTTCCACGCAACTAACCTGGACTTGCCAGTTGCATTCTTGCCATTAATTCAAATGGTAGGGTTCAAGCCCACAGAGGTGTGAGCACACAATCTAGGGAATGCTGCCATTGGAGATACCGCCTTTAGAATGAAACATTAAATCAAATCTCTCTTCTCTTTTCCCCCCCCCCCCCCCCCCCCCCCTTACAATAGTGACTACACTTCAAAAGGTACTCCATTAGCTGTAAAGCATGTTGGGATGACTTGAGGTTATGAAAGACATAACAAAATACAAGTATTTTCTTTAACCTAGTGAAATTTCTCCTTTTAAGCTCATTGTATGCTTTTGAAATTTAAATTTATGTCCCCTAGTAATTCATAACTCATCCTAATCCCCTCATTATTTTAAAGACATTAATCATATCTCCTTGAAATTTATGCTTTGCCAATGTAAAAGGCACCAGCCCCCTGCGTCTGTCATAGCTAGTTTAATGGCTCTTGGTTTATCAGTTGACAAGCTTTCCTGAAGTTTTTTCAGGGGCTTGATATCCCCAGCATGAAAACGGACCAAAACTAGACATAGTATTCTGGATGCAGTCTGTCCCATGCCTTGTACACGCACAGAATAGGAAAGAATACTGCACGTGTCAACATTAAAGACATCTGCCAGGAACAGGCACATTTCCCATTGTATCAAGAGCCTCCTGCAATCTATTATTTTCATCTAAGACCCATAACTCTACACCTATCTTTGTATTACCCACAAACTTGCAGATGGTTCCCACAGTGCATTCAGTCAATTATTACTAAAGATAGTGAAGAGCAATGGGTGTAACTTAGATCTATGCAAACTCCACTAGTGACTGATCCCCATGCAGAGCCTTTGTCATCAGCAACTTCTAGATCATTAACTTCTCTCAATTTGTACATAACTTCAGTCATATTTATTTTAGCTTATGACACTTAGAAAATTCTGTCTGTAAACCAGATTCACAGTCTAGTCTGGAAACTGAATGCATCATCGTTTGAAGTTTTACTGAATAGCCTTTAGGCAGAAAAAGTTTGAACTTGGTGAATTCAGATTATTTGCACTTCATGGAGAATTGCTATTTTATGTTCAATTTAAAGTGCACACCAAGATTTGTACTGCCATTATATTTGATGTATGCTCATTGTGTTAACTTAATAGGCTACAAAGAATTGAGTACAAATTACCCTTATGCTACCATGTAGTGGTATTTCTGTTTCATATGCATGAGGTATGTTGGCATATAACATTGCTTACAATTGCATTTTTTAAAGAAAGATTTTGCAATTTTGTTTCAAGTCCTGGAAAAAGTATGAGATCGTTAGTAGTATTAAAGAATTTTGGAAAGTGATTCAGAGGTGAATGGTGGCACATAAGCAGTAATGATTTATTCAAATAATTTCCCATGCTGAACAATTGCAAACTATGTAAGTGAAACAAAATGGTATGTAAGATGCTATTGTGAACAGGAACAATAAGTAGAACATGGTAACTTGTTCTGATGCAATCTGACTTTTTGCATGGAAGTTCTGAAAAATGTTGGGCTTTCTTTGATTTTATTTAAATCAAGTTTCTATATTTAACATTTAGAAAATGGATTACTTAAGATCTGAACTAAAATGTTTCCTACTTGATATGTTCAAAACCACTTGCTAGCAGCAGCTGTTTGCTCCTATTTAACGCTATGATTTTAAAGTCTTGATTTGACTCCTTCTGTAATTATATTTATAGCTGCATCAGGAAGTTTTTTAAATAGATGCACATTAAACCCGTGCAATAATGTATCCAGTTAATTTATATGGTTGTATTAAATCATTTTTTGGGAGAGGGCAGAAAATCATGGTACAGCAGACTGTTGATCAGTTTCTCGTAGTTTTGGATTGCTGAGTACTGCCCATTTTTGTAATATAAAGGAGGTTGAGTTCAACTGCCCTCTATAATTTAGTATCTTTGATCGACTTCAGCTTTAATTGTAATTTTCCCATCCTTGCCATAAACCTTTTTAACTGTATCCATACATGCCAACAAAAATATTTGTAATGCAGTAAAAGGGAAAATGATTTTTCATAGGTTAACTTTTTTTAATTTTCTGCTTTGAATTTTTTGTCTCCAGTTCATCTATACACCGAGTTGGTAGTACTGGGCGTGCTTTAAGTAGCGCACTGTTACAACACGAAGCTCGCATTCTGCCTGTGATTACATCTGTCTCCATCAAAACTTTAGATTTGAGTCTGAGTTTAATAAAGCTCTGAGACTGCCGGCATTTAAGCTAATTGCCCTGTTTTCTTCTTTAGATCTTCATTGGGCAGCAGGTGAATTTGGAAATGTAGCTGAGCAGCACTATTGATTAATGTGTGTGAGTGCAAGCGCTTATTTTATGTTTAGATGTCTTTTTTGTTTTTCTAGCCTAATAAAATCTGATTTTCCTGTGTGCTTGCACTGTAGGTTGGAAACTGACAATAGCTGACTAACATGTCCTGAGCTGTGAGAGGGCATGGCAAGGAGGCAATCATGCGGTAATGACCCTTTTCCAAAGACAACGGTCATTGTGGACTATACAGTTTCAAAATATATTATAGTGAATGTTAATTGATATCCTCACTGCTTCATGGCAGTTGGTTTGCTATTGCTTCAAAAAGATGTTTTAATGTTAAGTACAGTGAGGATCACAACATACAAGAAGAAAATTGAACGGCTTGCCGACGGTTTTCAAATTTAGCTATAATCCATGTAGCTACATAAGTGTGTTGGTCAATTTACATTGCTGGTGCACTAAGTAATTTGTTTTAAAAGCGTACCAGGTTTTGAAGAGATTGGTTGTGGGTGGTTTTTCCAAACAGGACGATTAAAGTGCAGCTTTAGATCAAATATTTTAGGGGGTTGGATTATGTCAGTCCTAGGAGAAATGGTACCTATTTTACAGATTCATGCAAAACATTTTGCATAAGCTGTTAATGGTATTACAGAAGTTTCAATAGGAACAGTCTAATTTTTTAACCATTTTATTACAGGCCTCAACATTAATTTTGGGATAGGCTTGAAAGTTTTGCAGGTAGAACTGCATGTGAAAATGAGTAGTTGACATCAAAGGTAGTACATTCTTTTTAAGCAAAAAGCTGGGGTTCCTTGATTGTTTCACTTGCTAACACAAATGAGAAGGGTGAAAAATCTTTTTTACCAATAGTATGTTCTTATTATGTTTTTCAGGAACTAGATGTAAAGGCTGGAGGTGGATGTGTAATGACAATAGGAGAGATGATTCGTTCTTTCCTTACTAAACTGGAATGGTTCTCTACTTTATTCCCAAGAATTCCAGTGCCCGTTCAAAAAAATCTGGACCAATATCTCAAAACTCGACCAAGAAAAATTGCCAAAAAGGATGGGAAGGATAGTATGGAAGAGCCAGAGCGTCTTTCAGAGCGTCGACACTCAAGGTAATGCATTTGGATTATTTAAATGGTACAACATGTATTTAAAATGTTATTTGTTAAGCATTTAGAATTTTATGGGGCAATTTATTGACTTGTCTTTCAGGTCACCAAGAAGATCCCTTAGTCCACGCAAATCTCCTAGGCGATCTAGAAGCAGAAGTCGTCATAGAGAAGGCCATGGATCTTTTGGTTTTGACAAGGAATTAGAAAGAGAAAGAGAACGACAAAAAAGGGAACGAGAGCAGGTTAAAGACAGAGAGCGAAGTGAGAAGGATAGACATAAATCTAGAAGCACAGACAGAGGCCTGGACCGCAGGCGAAGCAGAAGCAGAGACCGACACAGAAGTCGAAGCAGAGATAAAAGGAGTGATAAAAAAGATAGAGATAAAGAGAGGGAGAAGGAAAATGAAAGAAGCAGAAGGCGAGACAAAGATTATGAAAAAGATAAGGACAAAGAAAGGGTAAATGATAGAGACAGGGAAAGAAATGTTGAGAAAGAACCAGAGAGATCTAGAGACCAGGATAAAAAAAGCCAATCAAAGACAGAAGACAGAAAACGTAAGGAAGAAAGAAGAGAAAAAGATGAAAAAAGGCATAAAGATGATAAAAAGGATTCAAAAAAAGATAAAAGGCACAGTAGAAGCAGGAGCAGAGAGAAAAGACATAGAAGTAGTAGCCCTGGCAGGGGTCGTGTTAGCAAACGTAGTAGAAGCAAAAGCAAAGAGAAATCTAAACACCGAAATGAACATAAAGAAAAATCAAACAAAAGAAGTATTAGCAAAGAAAGGACTGAAGAGAATGACGGTGAACGGGTAAAGAAACGCCGTAGCCATAGCAAAGAGAAAGCTCACAAACGCAGTCGGAGCAAAGAACGATCTCTCAAGCAATGTCATGGTGATGGTAAGGACCATTCAAGCAAACGAAGCCACAGAAGTCTCAGTACAGAAAGAGAGAACAAAAGCAATGCAGAAGGATTGTTGCAAGGCAATACCACTGATGATGACTGAAATATTACATAAATCTCTAATTGTACAGTGAATAAATTGTTTTGCTTTTGAACATTTTTCTTTTTTAAAAAAAAATGTAATTATGCTATGGCTAGGATAAACATGTCTTCGAATTCCTGTAGCCTGCAGATGATATTTCCTGTTTGTAGGAAGTGCCTTTGGTAACCAGCTGTTCAACTTACCATTGTAATTCAAGACCAACTTTATTCTGTACAATGTAGTTGATGCAGATTTGTTTTTGTTTGAAATAATGTTTTTGCAAGTATACCATGTACATATGTTCTAAGAGTTTTAATCATTGGCACAACTGCCATGTTGGTTCATTTTGTATGATGGGCAATAAACTGCCAGTACTTAAAACTGTTGTGTTAATACACTGATAGCATTTATGTCTGACATATATGTGCTCTGCAGTAGATATCCCTAAGTTCAACAGCATTGTACTGGTTTTTCTATTCTATTTATTTAATATGAGAGTTTGCAAATCTTTGAGGAGAAAAGTGGATGAAGCCGTCTTATTTGGGGGGAAGTTACATTGACAAATACCAAAATTGGTATTTCTCTACATGGCATTCATGCAAATATTGTACATAGCGGTTGCTAAATTTAAAAAAAAAATCCAGAAGTAGTATTAGTAATATTATACCAGATTTTAGTGTGTGAATAAGGAAGATACAATCAGCTGCTTAACATTATGGTGTTTTGCTTATGCAGTGAATCCTTTGCAAGGCATACTTTAGGTCTTGCATTTTTGGCTTGCAGCTTGACCAATTAATAATGTGCTCATTTAAAAAAAAAATTAGAACATATTGAGCTATGTAACATGACCTTCAGCATAGATCTGTTTTAATTCTTAAAGTTTTAATGGTTTAAATATAGTAATTCCAAGCTTAAAATACATTTTTATAAAGCCAGTGTACATTTTGGTTACAGGAAGAAAGCATCGATACATTTTAAGAGAGTTTTGGCGTTGTGATGCGAAGAGTTTTGATGGTTGGATCAATTTGTTCTTAGTCTCTAGAATTCATTTGCGCCTGGGAAGGTGTTCTGCCTATTTTGTTATGCCTAAAATTTTCATATAATATTGGTAAAAGTTTCCTCGATCTTGTGAAACGAAAAACAATTTTGGAGCTAACTATTCTACAGAAATGTAAGTTGACCCAATCTATTAACATCAGTCAGTGATGGAATATATTAAAGAGCAGGATTTCAAATTATTCCTGCTCATGAGTTATTTGGCAGGGTGGTAAAGAATTGCTGGTGTGTAACTGTCCTGAAGTGTTTTAGTGGCAATATATCTATAAATATAATACCTAATTATTTTGGGGACTGTTGTGAATGAATAACTCCTCAAAATCCAAAACTAAATGATCCACACAACACTAATTCCCTAGCCTGTTATGTGCAGATGCTTTCCCCAGACGCTAAAGGGGAAATATTGGTGAGGTGACTTCAAGGTGTGAATGCTATTAGCAATGACCAGTGCATGTATAATATCTAAAAGCACTTCTTAATGATGCATGCTCTGATGTGTGATGTACTGTTTATGGAAGCAATTTGAGTAAATGTAAGGGCATAAAGTAAATTTTAAATGTAAAATCTATTATCCAAACATTGCAACTTGAGGGTATGGTAAATGGTCATAGAATTGAACATTCCAAGTAAACTGACATCAGCAAAACTGAACAATAGTATGGATGGCCAATTCTCATTGAGAACTTGATTTCAGGTGCCAGTGGTGAACAAATGTATTCCATATGAGGCCTATAAAAATAGCTGTAATGTTTTTCTGCTAGCAAGAGAATGAATACACAGAGAAGCTACTGCTCTGTTGAAGTCTTTACAAGCTACTTTTGTCAGCTACTTCAAAAGCTGTGCAGGTTTTTCATATTTGGGCAGTCACTGGACAATTGATTACCCTGTGTCAGCCGTTGATTTTATTTAACTAGTTCAGTATCAGAATGGTACTGCTTAACCGGTAGTTGGTTAAGGCCTCAGTTTTATATTGCATTCTCTAAGCTCCCAGACATCCACTACTTCACATTCTTCAGATCCCATATACAATTTCATTGGAAGACTGGTTCTGTTGAGTATAATTATTTATTTATAATCATGTATCCATGAATAGTTTTTCATTTTAAAAATAACCTGCAGCCAGAGCTTGTGCTTCAGCATTTCTTCCACTGGTTGCAACAATCCAGTAGTTCGTGGCATGAGAAGTATACATTACAAAAGAAAGCAGTTTTCAGAATATTCATTTGTGGAATGCAGGAAAGGAGAAGGAACCTAATGGTATTTCAAAGGGCTAATTGGAGTGTTTATAGGATGCCTAATGGGCACCCACGCATGCAGAAAGTGGCATTGGCCACAAGTAACTCCTTGAATCAGTGATTTTATTACTACTCCCAAACAGGCCTTGGGTAGAGCTTTAAAAAATTAAATGTAATTGTTATCAACCTTTTTACTTAACCAACTATATTGCTTAAACTCTTCAGGAAAATGCAAAAAAAAAACATGGATGTTGCTGCTTCTGCAAATGTATAAAAAGGAAACAGCCATTCGTGCCCTGACCCACACAATTTTCTAAATCCCTTAAAGCTCTGCAGCTGGTCTTGCTTTGGCTGGTATTTTTTTCTTTTTTGAAATGTCAGATTAGGGGCTTTGATGTCAACACAGATGCTATGCAAGAAAATTTGTTGTAAACATTTAATAATTCTAAGGTGGTTCTTTTTATAAAAACTATTGAAACACATTTAAGCAGACCACACAATCCAATAAGGATTTTCAGTACTTCAGTTCATAACCACCTCGTGTTCAAGGTTTAAATTCAGTTAAAGCTTTAATTGCAGGACCACCTTTTTCACGTACAAATTCCATCATTCCATGAAATTCACAAATGTTTCAGGTATTATAATGCAATTGTATAGTTCAGCATTGTTAGAGTAGCGACCAGGTACTTGCTTACAGGTAGAAAAAGAGCTCCTGCAAGCTGCTGCTCTGTGCCTCCTCTTGGGACACGAGTGTCATAGAATCATAGAAAGCTTAAGGCACAGAAAGAGGCCACTTGGCTCATCGTGTCTGTGCCGGCCGAAAAATGATCCACCTATTCTAATTCCACCTTCCAACATTTATTCCGTAGCCCTACAGCTTATGAGGTGCATATCCAGACTCCTTTTGAATGAGTTGAGGGTCTCTGCCTGAACTGCCTTTTGAGGTAGTGAGTTCCATACCATCACCACCCTCTGAGTGAAAAAGTTTTTCCTCATCTCCCCTCTTTTTTCTACCAATCACTTTAAATCTATGCCCCTTCGTCACTGACCTCTGCTAAAGTGAATAGACCCTTCACCTCCATTCTATCTAGACCCCTCAAAATTTTGTACATTTCAATCAGATCCCACCCCTCAGCCTTCTCTGTTCCAAGGAGAACACCCCCAGCATATCCAATCCTTTCTCATAGCTGCATTTTTCCAGTCCTGGCCAATGTCTTTATAAATCTCCTCTGTACCATCTCTAGTGCAATTACATCCTTTCTGTAATGAGGTGACCAGAACTGCACACAGTACTCGAGATGTGGCCTAACCAATGCGTTATACGGTTACAGCATAACTTCTCTGCTCTTGTATTCTACACCTTGCCTAATAAAGGAAAGGAAGGATTCCATATGCCTTCTTAACCACCTTATTGACCTGTCAAACTCATGTTGTGGGCTTCATCTGGCACTTGGTGTGGACCACAGGTAGAAATTGGTGTGTTTTGCCTGTTTCATGGACGCAATGTACACCAATCTCTAGGTGTGAGGTTCTGTGCTAGTGGTATACCTGCTGCTTTATTGGTTCTCAGTGTTTTGGGCATCAGTAGTTGCTGCTTGTAATCAGCTTTGAATCAGGAACTTTCTGCAAAGTGTGTAAAGCACTAGGAGTGTATACAGTACTAGTTCTTGACTAGTGTTTTCAGTCTTTCTGTGGCCTAAATGGCAGGGCATAACAGGGCTGTTGAAAAACAGTAAGAAAGTCATACCACCACCACCTTTTTGCAGTCTGCTGCCAACTCCTACATGGCCCTTCTGCATTTACCACCTCCTAGGACTTGCCTGTGTTTTTTTTCTCTATCTAACCCTGTGCTGTACCTATCCTGGGAGTGTTTGGGGATAGCTTTGCTCTGTATCTAACCCCATTTTTTTTTTTTTCAAGGAAGCCTTGATATCCCAGGCCCCTTTTATATATTTGTCGAGGGGGCCATAGGACTTGCCTGTGATATAGCAGGCCCAGATTTGGTTTCCAATGTTCGGTGTGCTGCTTCTGGAGTGTCTCTTAAAGTGAGGCCCTGGATTCTGTCATAGACTTGAATTTCCACCCTGCTATTTCTGTACAATTCATCATACAGTTCTTCAAAAATTCCCCCTCAGAAAATGGTTTTAGCAGCTTTTACTTGGGCAAGCACATAGCACAACCAATACATGATAACCATTAGCAAATGCCTTTTGAGTTCAGAAGGTTGTGGGTTAAAACCCCACACCAGAGACTTTGTGATTTGAGGTGAACACTTGAGTGTAGTACTTAAGAACTTCTCCCTGGTGTTATGGCCACTGATTATCACTCGATTAACATCACCAAAACAAGATTATGTGGTTATCTTATTGCTGTTGATCAATGTGCAAATTGGCTCCACATTTCCTAAAGTACAACTCTGACTACACATAAAGTACTTAATTGGGTGTAAAGTGCTTTGGGACATCCTAAGGTGAAAAGTGCTGCATAAACACAAATTTTTCTTTTACTCAAAACTAATTTAGACAGTCTCCCTCATTGTTTAGCTGCTGATTGAAGCTTGAGCTCAGGCTGAAAATTGAGATACTAAACAAGGAGCTGATAAATGAGACCAGGGCAGCAGCTCCAGGGTTTGTGGAGTTTGTTGCCGAGGGCACAGGGCTGCAGCTTGCGATTGTGTTGCGCATTGCTGCCCTCGGTGAGCCCAATATGATCAGTAGCAGTTGGAGCTTGTGATGTAAAATAAAGGTGTGCAGTGAAAATTTGTAGTCTTGTCCCCTTACACAATCTTACACTACCCACTGTAAAGTCTCCATGCTTCACAAATCCTTTTATTGGCAGTGTCCTTCTGTGTCACTCTCACTGACAATGTTACTGTTGCTCCTAGTTTTGCAGGAAGCACCACACCCGCACATCTTTATTCCGTTACCCAGTCATGTTTTGTTGCCAAGCCCTACTCTCCTGACCCATTACCAATCCCCATCCCCCACACCTATTCCACAGCCTGCCCTGTTGCCCTCCCTATTTCCCAGTTTCACTTTCTCCCCTGGGCAAAACTCATACCCTGAAGTCTAAATCTCCCTTAAGTAAGCTGTGCTTAAAATTCTAATGTATAATTAATAATATATATAACTCATGAATTTATTTGCTTTTGTGCAGTTTAATTATATGTATTTGTACCAACATCACACTGAACTGGAAAAATCCCTAGCGTAGGGAGACTGATATTGCTCCGGATATCCTAACATCTATGTTGTATTTTAGATTTATGAAGAATACTTCATGTAGAGTTTAGCAATATGTTGCTTTGTGATTACTTCCCTGTATAAACATCCTGCTCACTGTTTTTACTACATTATACAATTTATCATATGTCTTCCTACTGAGGTATAAAATAAAACATCCAAATGACTGGTCAGTGAGGATGCATGGTTATTAGAAATAGTGATAGAGCAATGTACATCAATTTTAAGGCTGCAAGTCTAAAACATACTTTGAAAGAGATGAATGCTGCTGTTCTGATATGAGTCCAAGAACAGCAAGCTTGATAGTTTCTAAAAAGGTAATCTTC
This sequence comes from Heterodontus francisci, assembly GCF_036365525.1. Lineage (NCBI taxonomy): Eukaryota > Metazoa > Chordata > Chondrichthyes > Heterodontiformes > Heterodontidae > Heterodontus > Heterodontus francisci. The sequence continues at coordinate 84,709,529 of NC_090378.1, forward strand.
AGCAGCATCTTTGAGTGCAGAACATTGAAATCTCTCAAAAGGTGATGAAATATTTAAAATGGACTCTCCAGCTATGATTATACAGATGATGAGTGCCATAAACTTGAAAGGGAGTTGTTTAGGATCTGGAAGACCCACCAAGGATGCATATATAGCTTTATATAACTAAAGCCAAAATAATTCTTTAGGTAGAGCAGTAGAATATAGATCAGAGAAAGCAGGCTCATATAATAGACTGCAAGTACTGTGTCTAGTTCTTTCTGCTGTCCTGGCCAATATTTGTTTCTTAACCAATGCCACTAAAACAGATTTTGTGATTGTTACTTCATTGTCTAGGGCCATTGCTCTTCACAAATTGGCTGCTGCATTTCCTACATTAGGGAGAACGTAGAGAAGCAAATGGTACAATGTTAAAAGGGGTATGGGAACACAGATCTGGGGTTTATGTACAGAAATCTTTGCAGTTGGTGAGGCTCTAAAAACATACAGGATCTTTGGCTTTATAAATAGAGGCATAGAGTACAAAATTGAAGAAGCTCTCCTAAACCTTTGAAAAAAAATGCTGGAAATACTCAACAGATCTGGCAGCATCTTTGGAGACAGAAACAGTTCTGATGGAAAGTCATTGACCTGAAACATTAACTCTTGTTTCTCTCCACAGATGCTGTCAGTTCTGAGTATTTCTAACATTTTTCTGTTTTATTTCAGATTTCCAGCCTTAGCAGTGCTTTGCTTTTGCATTAATCTTTATTTTAAAAAAGACACTGATTAGACCTCAGCTGGAATATTGTGTCCAATTCTAGGCACCACGCCACAGGAAGAATATTAAGGCTTTGGGGAGGGTGTAGAGGAGATTTACTAGAATGGTATCAGGAAAGACTTCAGTTATGTGGAAACACTAGAGCAGCTGAGATTTTCCTCATGTCTCCTTTGGTTCTTTTTGCCAATCCCCTTAAATCTGTGCCCTCTAGGTCTCGACACTTCCACCAATAGAAAGTTTATCTACTCTGTTTGGATCCCTCATGATTTTGAAATCTCTCAAACCTTCTATGCTGTAAGGAGAATAACCCCAGTTTCTCCAAATCTATCTATGTAGCTGAAGTCCCTCACTCCTGGAACCAGTCTTGTAAATCTTTTCTGCGCCCTCTCTAAGGGCTTCACGTCCTTCCTAAAATGTGGTGCCCAGAATTGGACACAATAGTCCTGTTGTGGCCAGACCAGTGATTTACAACAGTTCACCATAACCTCCTTGCTTTTGTACTCTATGCCTCTAATTATAAATTCCAGTATCCCATTTGCTTTTCAACCACTTTATTTAGGAATAATACCAGGAAATGTTTCTTCGCACAGTGTAATCAATACATGAAAGGAGCAGAGTTGTGGGACAAAATTCCTGTAATAGTTGTAAAAACAATTTGATTGTTGGGTGATCAGAGGGTTTTGAGGATCTTGCTGGATTGTTGATGTAAGATAGACTGAATAGCTTTCTTCATCTGTTTTATGATCAGAGATCCATACCATTTATTTTAAATTTTAAACTGAAAGACTGTTTTTTGTTCTTAAATGAATTAAGTCCTAGAATTTAAATCGAGATTCTTGAAACACCTAGGAGCTACAGTGTGTATATCTGATGGTTGCATTTGAATATGATGATTGGATTCAGTGGGAAAACTGTTCAGTGTTTGTAACCTCTTTCTCCCTCCTTCTTGCCATGTACTTAATCATCCAATCCTTTCTCATTTAATGATTTCGATTTGCCTCCTGCCTAGTACTCTCATGCTTAATTGTTTTCTCCTCACTGGGGCTGCATCATTTGAATTACCCCTCTGATCACCTGGTATTATGAGTCATGAGTAGCCTATGCATTGATTGGCTGAGCTTCATATCTTCTCCCGGGGAAACGAGAATGCATTCTTTGACTCAGTCTTTGGAGCTTGCTGTCTTAAAGCAGTATGGCTCCTTTTCCAGCCTTAAAGGCACACCACATTCTTCCCCAAAAAACTACAGGATCATAACACCTCCACCCCTGGTGGAATGAAATGCCATTCCTGAAATGTGTTTCATTACAATGTGTAAAAATACAATTTGAAAAAAACGCTAACACGTCTTTTTTCCTGCATTTGCAGGCATACACTTTTCTAAAATTTTAAGACTACAGCAACAAGTTCCACCAGAACATATTGCCTTTAAATTTTCAAAAGGTTGTCCCAATTAACCCATTTTAAATTTCCAAGCATAGTCTTCCAATTGTTTTTCTTCCACGTGTCCCTATTGTCCATCACCTCAGCCAGGTGAACTGCACAGCTAGGAGCGCTGACCACTACTTGATTCACTATTCTCAGAAGTTTCTCGAGTACCCCTTAACCTATGTGGCATCACTTGACACTGGAAAACCCTGTCTGGTGTAACAGAAGCTAATTTCTTCTCACCCTGGGGTATCAAAGGAATTAGACAGCATCCCTCCAATACATCTGTCTCTTTAAGACACATGTTGTTGCCCACTCTGTCCATACAGTCCTTTAAATGAGAATTTGGGTAGGAGTCTGCCTTCTTTACCACAGTCACTTTTCTAGAGTCTATGCAAGTTTGAGCCGACCCACCAGGTTTAGGCATCAAGTCCATCTGCAAATTCCAGTTGTCCTGACTAGGTTCAACTAAGCTGCCCTTCAGCATGCATTGTACCTCTGCTTCCACTTGGGCCTGTCTGTCTGGACCTAAGTGACAAGGATGTTGTTTGAAAGGAATGGTTCCCCCTGTATCCACATCATGTGTGGCTAAGGTTGTACATTCTGGCTCATCCCTACAACCTTTTTGAAACGTTGTGAAAACGCTGTTTTGCCTCTAAGTGTAAAAGCCTATTTTTTAATTTTCCTAGCCATTCTGTATTCGCTAATTAACAGTTGGCGGTTCCAGCTGAGAATTTCCTAGGCCTGCTTCTGCCTCATCCTCACTATCCTTATCCTTCTCAACAGTCCTGATTACCTGACATACCTGTACTGGCTTATCCTCCTCCCTGCGATAATATTCTTTGAGCATATTTAATGGGACACAACCAGTTCTTCCGGTGATCAGGGGTGTCAATCTACCTTACCCACTCTTTTGATCACTCTATATGACCACTGAACCGTGCTTTTAATGGTTCTCCCTGTGATATACTATATACTAATACTTCATCCCCTGGATTTATGGTAGGTTGTGGTTTTCCCACCATTTGACAAGTATGGCATATCCTATAAAATTGTCTCACATCCTTTGTAAGACCTGGCCTGTAATAATCTTGGCTTATGCATGATTTGGTCTTCCAAATTCCCCTATGTCCTGCAAAAGGAATGTCGTGTGCTAACCTTAATAATCTTTGTTGATATTTAGGTGGTATCACTATGTTCAACAACTGTCCAGACTTCATTGGCAGGTCTATGAGGTGGTCTCCATTTTCTCCTCAAAACCCCGTTTACCATGTAATAGCCTTCCGGAACACCTTTCGCCTCAGCTTCTGACAGAGCCATCTGTGCTATTCAGTATATCTCTGGATCAGTTTGCTGTTCTGTAATGATAGACAATCTGTTAAACAACTCATTTGGATTATCTAAATCCCCAAATAAGGTTTCAGATACTTGGCCCCGTTTACCTCTGACAATGGATCCTGTTTAGTCATTGCTCGGGTATATTCAAGAAATATTCCCAAAACTTGTTCCTGTAATTGCTCCGTTTCCTTAATGCCACTGGGCTCCTCTGTAACTGTAGGAGAAGCTGATACTTTTGATCCAGCTAAATCATTTCCTAGGAGAACTGTGGACAAATCTACAGTAACTATCCCAGATGTTAAGTCACTCTGTAGGCGTACAAAGGAACGGGTATATACTCCCCGCCAATTCCATTAATTAAAACTTTAGCATTCAAGGCGCTCTCTGGTGGAAACCTTATATCTTTCCCCAGCAAGAGAGGTTGGGTTGCTCCTGTGTCCCTGAGTATAATGATAGGTTTCCATGCCTCACTTACAGGATACGGAGTTACTCTCCCTTTTGACAAAAGTTCATTATAACTCAGGTATTTTATTCTTAACCTCTACACTCCTTTTAGTTTTGGTATCTGGTTTTGCATTCATAGCTGTCATTAAAGCTATGGCCTAGTCTGCTATACTCCCAGTCAGAGTCTTTTCCTCTGCACTAACTTTGCGTACCCCAAGTCCTATGAGTTAACCTTGCAATTTCCAGCATTCTGAATGAAGATGACCTGTTTTGTTGCAATGATAACACTTTTTGGTTTGCGAACCTCACTTTTACCCTCAGCACCTTCCTTTCTGACCTGAGGAGGTGATCCTGGGGCATTCCCAATTGTTCCTTATTGTCCCCGGCTACTTGCCTTACTTTCACTCTCCTTGTTTTCAAATCCCTCTGTGGTATTGCCCCTCTCTATCTCTCCTCCAAATGCACAGCCAACCTCTAATTTTGGCCTCTTGAGCATCCCCAATTTTTAATCAGTCCACCATTGGTGGCCATGCCTTCAAATGCCAACACCCTAAACTCTGGAATTCCCTCCCTAAACCTCTCTGCCTCTTTCTGTCTTTAAGACACTCCTTAAAACCTACCTCTTTGACCAAGCTTGGCCTTATGCTCTATCCCTATATGGCTCAGTGTCACACTTGGATTTCTAGAAGGCATTTGACAAGGTGCCACATAAAAGGTTATTGCGCTAAATAGGAGCTCATGTGGTAGTGGGTAATATATTAGCATGAATAGAAGATTGGCTGGCTGGCAGAAAACAGTATGCATAAATGGGTTCTTTTCTGATTGGCAGGATGTGACAAGTGGAGTCCCGCAGGGGTCTGTGCTGGGCCCTCAACCTTTTACAATTTATATCAATGATGTAGATGAGGGGGAGCGATGGCATGGTAGCTAAATTTGCAGATGACACAAAGATGGGTAGGAAAGAATGTTATGAAGAGGACATAAGGAGTTTGCAGACCAATATAGATGGGTTGAGTGAGTGGGCAAAAATCTGGCAGATGGAGTATAATGTGGGAAAATGTGAAGTTGTTAACTGGCAGGAAAAATAAAAAAGCAGAGTATTACTTAAACAGAGGACATCTGCAGAAATCTGAGATGCAGGGGGATCTAGGTGTTCTAGTGCAAGAGTCACAATAACAGTGGCGCAGTGGTTAGTACCGCAGCCTCACAACTCCAGCGACCCGGGTTCAATTCTGGGTACTGCCTGTGTGGAGTTTGCAAGTTCTCCCTGTGACCGCGTGGGTTTTCGCCAGGTGCTCTGGTTTCCTCCCACAGCCAAAGACTTGCAGGTTGATAGGTAAATTGGCCATTATAAATTGCCCCTAGTATAGGTAGGTGGTAGGGGAATTGAGTAAAGGTGGGGATGGGATAGGAATATGGGATTAGTGTAGGATTTGTTTAAATGGGTGGTTGATGGTCGGCACAGACTCGGTGGGCCGAAGGGCCTGTTTCAGTGCTGTATCTCTAAATAAAAAAAATAATAAAAATAAGTTACAGATATAGCAAGTAATAAAGAAGGCCAATGGAATGCTATCCTTTATTACAAGAGGAATTGAAAATAAAAGGAAAGATGTTATGCTTCAGTTATACAGGTCATTGGTGAGACTACATCTCAAATACTGTGTGCAGTTTTGGTCTCCTTATTTAAAGAAGGATGTGATTGCTTTGGAGGCAGTTCAGAGGAGGTTTACTGGATTGATACCTGGAATGAGCGGATTGTCTTATGAGGAAAGGTTGGACAGACTAGGCTTGTTTTCACTGTAGTTTTGAAGAGTGAGGGGAGACTTGATTGAAGTATATAAGATCCTGAATGGTCTTGACAAAGTGGATATGGAAAGGATGTTTCCTCTTGTGGGTGACTCCAGAACTAGGGGGCACTGTTTTAAAATTAGGGGTCACCCTGTTAGAACAGAGATGAGGAGAATTTTTTTCTCTCAGAGGGTTGTGTGACTTTGGAACGCTCTGCCACAGAAGGTGGTGGAGGCAGGGTCATTGAATAATTTTAAGGCAGTGGTAGATAGATTCTTGTTAGGCAAGGGAATCAAAGGTTATCGGGGATGGATGGGAGTGTGGCATTCCAGACACAAACAGATCAGCCATGATCTTATTGAATGGCGGAGCAGGCTAGAGGGGCCGAATGGCCTACTTCTGCTCCTAATGCATATGTTCGTATGTGTCAGATTTTGTTTTATAATGCTCCTGTGATGTGCCATGGGCAGTTTTAGTACATTAAAGGCACTATATAAATACAAGTTGTTGTTGTTGAATTCCCTAACAATGACAAAGTAGACAATTGCTGACTCCCTGTCAGTCCTAGAGCCAGTTCTGCCATTCAATGAGAACATGGCTGATCATAGAACTCGACCCATCTATGTAAATGTTTGAGGTTTTCTTCTGGTTTTGTATATGCAAGTTTTTGTGTCACTCTTTTACATTAAACAAAAGCCGGTCATTTCTGGCTGGTTTCTGCTGACCTCAGATTGACTTCAGGATCTGCTTAAGAGCAATTACCTTCCAGTTTAACTCGGGAAGACATAGATAATTAGACCCAATGGCCTGAAAGGAATGATGCACTGTATGTAACGCAATGTAACATTACTCTCTGTAGTATAATGTGATGTAGGTGGTTGCTCGGTAAATATGTAAATAGACTGTAAACATCATTACAGGATGTGATGTCATGGATTGTACGGAGCCTCGTCTGAGCAGTATTATAGTGGTAGCCATAGATGATGGACGTATGTAAATAAACTGCAGTTACCTTAACCAACAGACTATTATCTTTAGAAAATAGTAACCGAGATATTACATGGTGGCAGCGGAAAAGCGATCGTAGAAGGGAAGAAACAATAACATCAAAAAAACAGAAGATGGAATATTCATTGCCCTTGCCAAAGGCCTTCAAGTGGGTAGCAGGTCCAATCAAGCTGAGGCATAGCTGAAATGGGTCCAGAGGTTTGAAAGGTACAGTTTTGCACCAGGTTTAACACAGAAACCACACAGGCAGCAGGACAGTACATTATTATATGCCATGGGGGGTGTGTGCAGATGACATTCTCATAACCCAAGGAACCGATGAGAAACAAACTACTTATGCTGAAGTCATGAAAGCTATAGAAGGGTATTTCAAGATCAGAAAAAAATTATCGTTGAATAGGCAAAATTTAATAAGTGCACCCAGAGAAAAGGGGACAGCGTTGAATCATTTATTAATGATCTATACAAGATTGCTGAAGATTGTGAGTATGGAAGTTTGTGTGAAGAACTGATTTGAGATAGAATTGTAGTTGATGTGCTGTCAGATCCACTACTGTTGAGGGATGATTTGAGTTTACAAAAAACCATTCAGCTAAGCAGACAGTGGGAGGTTAGAAAATATAACCGACCCGTAGTTCGAGGGGACGGGGAGAGTCCAATCTCAAAGACATTAGACTCAATGGAGTTTGTGAAAAATACGGAATGGAATAGCGCCAAAAAGCCAGAAAGGCATTTGAGGCAGCAGTGTTGAATTGCAGTAGGTGTGGCTGAGAGAGACACTGGGGCGGGCGGAAATTGCCCAGTCAGGAATGTTTCCTATGTAGAAAAAAGGGACAGTTCCTGTCGATGTGTCACAGCAAGAAGAAAATGATGCAGATCAGCAAAGGGACAAATCATTTAAACAAGAGAATAAATGAGGTGCAAGATGAGCAAATGATTGGGACCCCTTAGAATAAATACAAGGGGTGAATGAAAATTGCTGGACAGCAGATATCCTGGTAGGAGAAAATAAAACTAGCTTTAAGTCAGTCACAGGAGCAATGGGTTCTGTTCTATCGGATAAGGAACTATGGCAAAAGAAGGGAACATAAGAAATAGGAGCAGGAGTAGGCCATTCAGCCCCTCATGCCTGCCCGGCATTCAGTAAGATCATGGCTGATCTGTCCCAGGCCTCAACTCCTCTTTTGGGCCTGTTCCACATATCCCTCGCCTCACTGAGATTTCAAAAATCTATCTACATCCTCCTTAAATACATTTAGTGACCTAGCCTACACAACTGTCTGAGGTAGAGAATTCCAGAGATTCACCACCTTCTGAGAGAAGAAATTCCTTCACATCTCTGTTTTAAATGTGTGCTCCCTTATTCTGTAGTTATGCCCCCTAGTTCGAGATTCCCCCACCAGTGGAAACATATTCTCAACATCTATCCTGTCAAGCCCCCTTAAAATCTTACATGTTTCAATAAGATCACCTCTCATTCTTCTAAACTCCAATAAATAAAGGCTTAACCTATTTAGTTGCTCTTGATAAGACAACCCCTTCATCCCAGGAATCATCCTAGTGAACCTTTTCTGAATTGCCTCCAATGCTAGTAAATCCTTCCTTAAACATGGGGACCAAAACTGTACGCAGTACTCCAAATGTGGCCTCACTAACACCCTGTACAGTTGTAACAAGACTTCCCTATTTTTGAACTCTAACCCCCTAGCAATAAAGGCCAAAATTCAGTTTGCCTTCCTAATTACTTGCTGCACCTGCATGCCAACTTTTTGTGTTTCATGCACAAGAACACCCAGATCCCTCTATACTGCAGTATTTTGTAGTCTTTCTCCATCTAAATAATAATCTGCCTTTTTATTCTTCCTACCAAAGTGTATAACCTCACTTTCCCACATTGAACTCCATCTGCCAAGTTTTTGCCCACTCACTTAACTTATCTATATCCCTTTGCAGATTCTTTGTGTCCTCATCACAACATGCCTTCCCACCTACTTTTGTATCGTCAGCAAATTTGGATACACTACACTCTGTCCCTTCCTCCAAGTCATTAATATAGATAGTAAATAGTTGAGGCCCTAGGACCGATCCTTGTGGCACCCCACTAGATACAGCTTTCCAACCGGAAAAAGACCTATTGATCCCGAATCTCTGCCTTCTGTATGTTAGCCAATCTTCAATCCATGCCAACACATTATCCCCAATACCCTGAGCTCTTATTTTGTGCAATAACCTTTTATGTGGCACCTTATCGAACGCCTTCTGAGAATCCAAATATACTACATCTAGCGGTTCCCCTTTATCCACTCTGCTTGTTATATCGTCAAAGAACTCTAACAAATTTGTCAAACATGATTTCCCTTTCATAAAACCATGTTGACTCTGTTTGATTGCATTATGTTTTTCTAAATGTCCTGCTATTTCTTCCTTAATAATGGCCTCTAGCATTTTCCCAATGACAGATGTTAAGCTAACTGGTCTATAGTTTCCTGCTTTCTGTCTCCCTCCTTTCTTGAATAGGCGCATCACATTAGCAATTTTCCAATCCATTGGTACCCTACCAGAATCCAGTGAGTTTTGATATATTATGACCAATGCTTCCTCTATCTCTGCAGCCACTTCTTTTAAAACCCTTGGATGCAGGCCATCAGGTCCTGGCGACTTGTCTGCCTTTAGTCCCATCAGTTTGTCCAGCACCTTTTCCCTCGTGATAGAGATTGTTACAAGTTCCTCCCTCCCATTTACACCTTGCTCATCTATTATTGTCGGGATGTTTATAGTGTCCTCCACTGTGAAGACTGATGCAAAATATTGCTTTAAATTATCTGCCATTTCCCTGTTCCCTGTTATTAATTCCCCAGTCTCATCCTCTAAGGGCCCCACACTTACTTCAGCTACTATCTTCCTTTTAATATACCCGTAGAAGCTCTTACTGTTTGTTTTTATATTTCTTGCCAATTTACTCTCATAATCAATTTTTTTCCTCTTTATTAGCTTTTTAGTCATCCGCTGCTGGTTTCTAAAAAATTCCCAATCCTTTGGCCTGCCACTAGCTTTCACCACTTTGTATGCCTTTGTTTTTGATTTGATACTCTCCTTAACTTCCTTTGTTATCCACGGGTGGTTCATTGTTCTCTTCGAGTGCTTCCTTCTGACCGGAATAAATGTTTGCTGAGTGTTATGAAATATCTGCTTAAAAGTCTGCCACTGCTCATCCACTGACTTCCCCTGGAGTCTATCTTTGCAACCCGCTTTAGACAAATCTTTCTTCATACCTCTGTAATTGCCCTTGTTTAAGCTGAAGACACTGGTTTGAGACCAGAGTTGCTCACCCTCAAACTGAATTTGAAATTCTACCGGGTTATGATCACTTCCCCCTAAAGGATCCTTAACTACGAGATCTCTTATTAATCCTACCTCATTACACAAAACCAAATCTAAAATAGCCTGTTTCCGGGTAGGTTCTGCAACATATTGTTCTAAGTAATAATCCCTGATGCACTCTACAAATTCATCTTCCATGCTACCTTTGCCAATTTGATTTGTCCGGCCTATATTGAAATTAAAATCACCCTTGATAATTGCAGTACCCTTCATACACGCCTCCATTATTTCCTGATTACTATTTTGTCCGACAGAGAGGCAACTCCTCGGGGGCCTATGGACCATTCCCACCCGTGATTTCTTTCCCTTGCTATTCCTTATTTCCACCCAAACTGATTCTGTTTCACAATCTATTACACCGATATCATTACTCACAACTGCACTGATCCCTTCCTTTAATAACAAAGCTACGCCACCTCCTTTTCCTTTCTGCCTATTCTTCCGGAACGTCATATATCCTTGAACATTGAGTTTCCTGTCCTGGTCATCCTGCAACCACATCTCTGTGATAGCTATCAAATCATATTCATTTGTTTCTATCTGTGCCGTCAGCTTATCTATTTTGTTACAAATGCTACGTGCATTCAGATAAAGAGCCTTAAGCTTTGACTTTTACCATTTTTACCTACTCTGGTTCTAATTTCTGCTGTACTCTTATGCTTGTATTCTCTGTCCCTTCCTGTCACATTCTGATTAATGTCTGTTCCTTCACTACCCTGTACCTCTGCTCTCTCATTACTTATTGACTTTTTAAACTTCCTTTCAATTGAACACTTCCCCCCCACTATTTAGTTTAAAGCCTTATCGACAACCCTAGTTATACGATTCGCCAGGACACTGGTCTCAGCATGGTTCAAGTGAAGCCCATCCCAACGGAACAGCTCTCTCTTTCCCCAGTACTGGTGCCAGTGTCCCATGAATCAGAACCCATTTCTTCCACACCAATCTTTGAGCCACGCATTTACCTCTCTAATCTTATTTAACCAATGCCAATTTGTACGTGGCTCAGGTAGTAATCCGGAGATTATTACCTTTGTGATTCTGCTTTTTAATTTAGCTCCAAGCTGCTCATAGTCCCTCAGCAGAACCTCTTTCCTAGTCTTACCTATGTCATTGGTACCTATGTGGACCATGACAACTGGATCCTTTCCCACCCACTCCAAGTTCCTCTCTAGCCCAGAAGAGATGTCCTTAACCTTGGCACCAGGTAGGCAACACAGTCTCTGGGACTTTCTATCTTTGCTGCAGAGAACAGTATCTATTCCCCTAACTATGCTATCCCCTATTACAACAAGCTTTAGAACAACAAACAAGAAGCTATATGACAAATATTAGAAATGTAATAGGTTTTAAGCAAATAAAGCGGGGGTGGGGAAAGAGATAACAAAAGAGGTGTTGATAGGACAAGGTCACAGAGAATAACTGACCAGAAGGTCATGGATCAAAGGCAAATGGTATGTTAATAGTGTGGTGAAAGTCAAAGCGTTAGGGCAGAAGAGGGTGTTAATTGACAGACAAATGAACAGTCCTGGCCCAAAGCACAAACATGAAAAAAAAAGTGGGTAGGCACAGGAGAAACAAACTAAACAAACTAAAATAAAATAAACAAATAAAAAGAAAAAGAAAAAAGAATGAAAAATAATAAAAAGGAGGGCCAGTCATGCTCTGAAATGATTGAACTCAATGTTAAGTCTGGCAGGCTGTAACATGCCTAATCGGTAAATGAGATGCTGTTCCTTGAGCTTGCGTTGATGTTCACTGGAACTCAGCAGCAGGCCCAGGACAGAGATGTGGGCATGAGAGCAGTGGGGGGGGAGTGGGTGTTGAAATGGCAAGCAACCAGTAGCTCGGGGTCATGCTTTCGGACTGAACAAAGAACAGTACAGCACAGGAACAGGCCATTCGGCCCTCCAAGCCTGCGCTGATCTTGATGCCTGCCTAAACTAACACCTTCTGCACTTCCGGGGCCCATATCCCTCTATTCCCTTCCTATTCATGTATTTGTCAAGATGTCTCTTAAACGTCGCTATCGTATCTGCTTCCACCAGCTCCCCCGGCAGCAAGTTCCAGGCACTCACCACCCTCTGTGTAAAAAACTTGCCTCACACATCCCCTCTAAACTTTGTCCCTTGCACCTTAAACCTATGTCCCCCAGTAACTGACTCTTCCACCCTGGGAAAAAGCTTCTGACTATCCACTCTGTCCATGTCGCTCATAACTTTGTAAACCTCTATCATGTCGCCCCTCCACCTCCGTCGTTCCAGTGAAACAATCCGAGTTTTTCCAACCTCTCCTCATAGCTAATGCCCTCCAGACCAGGCAACATCCTGGTAAACCTCCTCTGTACCCTCTCCAAAGCCTCCACGTCCTTCTGGTAGTGTGGTGACCAGAATTGCACGCAATATTCTAAGTGTGGCCTAACTAAGGTTCTGTACAACTGCAACATGACTTGCCAATTTTTATACTCAATGCCCCAACCAATGAAGGCAAGCATGCCGTATGCCTTCTTGACTACCTTATCCACCTGCGTTGCCACTTTCAGTGACCTGTGGACCTGTACGCCCAGATCTCTCTGCCTGTCAATACTCCTAAGGGTTCTGCCATTTACTGTATACCTCCCACCTGCATTAGACCTTCCAAAATGCATTACCTCACATTTGTCCGGATTAAACTCCATCTGCCATGTCTCCGCCCAAGTCTCCAATCGATCTATATCTTGCTGTATCCTCTGACAATCCTAATCATTATCCGCAACTCCACCAACCTTTGTGTCGTCCGCAAACTTACTAATCAGACCAGCTACATTTTCCTCCAAATCATTTATATATACTACAAAGAGCAAAGGTCCCAGCACTGATCCCTGCGGAACACCACTAGTCACATCCCTCCATTCAGAAAAACACCCATCCACTGATACCCTCTGTCCTCTATGACCGAGCCAGTTCTGTATCCATCTTGCCAGCTCACCTCTGATCCCGTGTGACTTCACCTTTTGTACCAGTCTGCCATGCGGGACCTTGTCAAAGGCTTTACTAAAGTCCATATAGATAACATCCACTGCCCTTCCTTCATCAATCATCTTCGTCACTTCCTCAAAAAACTCAATCAAATTAGTCAGACACGACCTCCCCTTCACAAAACCATGCTGTCTCTCGCCAATAAGTTTGTTTGTTTCCAAATGGGAGTAAATCCTGTCCTGAATAATCCTCTCTAATAGTTTCCCTACCACTGACATAAGGCTCACTGGCCTATAATTTCCTGGATTATCCTTGCCACCCTTCTTAAACAAAGGAACAACATTGGCTATTCTCCAGTCCTCTGGGACCTCACCTGTAGCCAATGAGGATGCAAAGATTTCAGTCAAGGCCCCAGCAATTTCCTCCCTTGCCTCCCTCAGTATTCTGGGGTAGATCCCATCAGGCCCTGGGGACTTATCTACCTTAATGCTTTGCAAAACATCCAACACCTCCTCCTTATTGATAATGAGATGACTGAGACTATCTACACTCCCTTCCCTAGGCTCATCATCTACCAAGTCCTTCTCTTTGGTGAATACTGATGCAAAGTACTCATTTGGCACCTCACCCATTTCCTCTGGCTCCACACATAGATTCCCATCTCTGTCCTTGAGTGGGCCAATCCTTTCCCTGGTTACCCTCTTGCTCTTTATATACGTATAAAAAGCCTTGGGATTTTCCTTAATCCTGTTTGCCAATGACTTTTCATGACCCCTTTTAGCCCTCCTGACTCCTTGCTTAAGCTCCTTCCTACTGTCTGTATATTCCTCAAGGGATTCGTCTGTTCCTAGCCTTCCAACCCTTACAAATGCTTCCTTTTTCTTTTTGACTAGGCTCACAATATCCCGCGTTATCCAAGCTTCCCGAAACTTGCCAAACTTGTCTTTCTTCCTCACAGGAACATGCTGGTCCTGGATTCTAATCAGCTGACGTTTGAAAGACTCCCACATGTCAGATGTTGATTTACCCTCAAACAGCCACCCCCAATCTAAATTCTAAATTCTAAAAACTGAGCGGAGGTGTTCCGCAAAGTGGTCACCAAATCTGTGTTTGGTCTCCCCAGTGCAGAGGAGACCACATTGTGAGCAGTGAATACAGTATACTAAATTGAAAGAAGTACAAGTAAATTGCTGCTTCACCTGAAAGGAGTGTTTGGGGCCTTGGATAGTGAGGAGAGAGGAGGTAAATGTGCAGGTATTACACCTCCTGTGATTGCATGGGAAGCTGCAGTGGGAAGGGGATGAGGTGGTTGGGGTAATGGAGGAGTAGACCAGGGTGTCGCGGAAGGAACAATCCCTTCGGAATGCTGATGGGGAGGGGAGGAGAAGATGCATTTGGTAGTGGCATCATGCTGGACGTGGCAGAAATGGCGGAGGATCATCGTTTGGATATGGAGGCTGGTGGGGTGGAAAATGAGGACAAGGGGAACCCGGTCGTGGTTCTGGGAGGGAGGGGAAGTGGTGAGGGTAGAGGTGCGAGAAATGGGCTGGACACGGTTGAGGGCCCTGTCAACTACAGTGGGGGGGAATCCTCAGTTGAGGACAAAGGAAGACATATCAGAAGCGCTGTCGTGGAAGATTGCATCATCAGAGCAGATGCGTCAGAGACGGTGAAACTGGGAGAATGGAATGGAGTCCTTACAGGAGGCAGGGTGTGAAGAAGTTTAGTCGAGGTAGCTGTGGGAGTCGGTGGGCTTATAATGAATATTAGTAGACAGCTTATCTCTAGAGATGGAGATAGAGAAGTGGAGGAGGGGAAGTGTCGGAGATGGACCATGTAAAGGTGAGAGGAGGTTGGAAATTAGAAGCAAAGTTGATAAAGTTTTCCAGTTCAGGGCGGGAGCAGGAAACGGCACCAATACAGTCATCAATGTACCGGAAAAAGAGTTGGGGGAGGGGCCTGAGTGGGACTCGAAGAACGAATGTTCGACATATCCCACAAAAAGACAGGCATAACAGGACCCATGCGGGTACCCATAGCAACACCTTTTACTTGAAGGAAGTGAGTGGAGTTGAAGGAGAAGTTGTTCAATGTGAGAACAAGTTCAGCCAGGCAGAGGAAGGTGGTGGTGGATGAGAACTGGTTGGACCTCTGTTCAAGGAAGAAGCAGAGAGCCCTCAAACCGTCCTGGTGGAGGATGGAGGTGTAGCGAGATTGGATGCCCATAGTGAAGAGGAGGCTGTTGGGGCCAGGAAACTGGAAATTGTCAAAATGACGTCGGGCGTCAGAAGAGTCACAGATGTAGGTGGGAAGAGACTGGACCAGCGGAGAAAAGATAGAGTCAAGGTAGGAAGAAATAATTTCAGTGGGGCAGGAACAGGCTGAAACAATGGGTCTGCTGGGACAGTCCTGTTTGTGGATTTTGGAAGGAGGTAGAAGCGGGCTGTCTGGGGTTGCGGAACTATGAGGTTGGAAGCTGTAGAGGGAAGACTTCCAGAGGAGATGAGGTCAGTGACAGTCCTGTGGACAGTAGTTTGATGTTTGGTGGTGGGGTCATGGTCCAGGGGGAAGTAGGAAGAAGTGTCTGAGAGTTGGCGCTGAGCCTCTGCAAGGTAGAGGTCGGTACGCCAGACATCAACAGCACTACACTTGTCTGCTGGTTTGATGACAATGTTGGGGTTAGACCTGAGAGAATGGAGTATGGCAAGTTCAGAGGGAGACAGGTTAGAGTGTGAGGGGGGCAGAGAAATTGAGACGGCCAATGTCTCACCGACAATTTTCAATGAAAAGATCAAGAGTCTCTGCCATTTCCGCCACGTCCAGCGTGATGCCATTTCAAAATGCATCATTCCCTCTGCGACAGCCTGGTCTACTCCTCCATTACTCCCACCAACTCGTCCCCTTCCCCTGCAATCGTAGGAGGTGTAATACCTGCCCATTTACCTCCTCTCTCCTCACTATCCAAGGCCCCAAACACTCCTTTCAGGTGAAGCAGCGATTTACTTGTACTTCTTTCAATTTAGTTTACTGTATTTGCTGTCCACAATGTGGTCTCCTCTACATTGAGGAGACCAAACAGAGATTGGGTGACTACTTTGCAGAACACCTCCGCTCTGTCCAAAAGCATGACCCTGAGATTCTGGGTTGCTTGCCATTTCAACACCCCCTCCTGCTCTCATGCCCACTTCTCTGTCCTGGGATTGCTGCTGTGTTCCACTGAACATCAACGCAAGCTTGAGGAACAGCAACTCATCAACTGATTAGACACACTAAAGCCTGCCGGACTGATCATTGAGTTCAATCATTTCAAAGCATGACGGGCCCCACTTTTTATTTTTATTTTCCATTCTTTTTTCTGTGTTTATTTTATTTTAGTTTCTTTCTACTGTGCCTACCCCTACCCAGCCAGGGCTGTTCATTTTTCTGTCAATTAACACCCTCTCTGCACTAATGCTTTGACTTTCACTACACCATTAACATACCATTTGCCTTTGTTCCATGATGTTCTGGTAAGTTATTCTCTGTGACCTTATCCTATCAACACCTTCTCTTTTGTTATCTCTTGCCCCACCCCTGCTTTATTTGCTTAAAACCTATTACATTTCTAATATTTGCCAGTTCTGAAGGGTCATTGTCCTGAAACGTTATCTCTGCTTCTCTCTCCACAGATGCTGTCAGACCTGCTGAGTATTTCCAGCATTTCTTGTTTTTATTTCAGATTTCCAGCATCGGTAGTCTTTTGCCTTTATTTAAGAAGCTATATGGGCCTTGAGGCATAGAGCTGAAAAGTATAGGGGAACGGAGAACGACTTTAATATGCAAGAAGAAGGAGATTACTGAACGGCTGTATATTATTAAGAATCAGAGTTGTTCATTACTCAGGAGGAAGGCATGTGTTGACCTACAACTGATATGGGGGGGGGGGGGGGGGGGGGGGTAGAAGAAATTAAGAGATAAGAGAACCAACCAAGAGATATTAGAGCTGAATTCCCAAAGCTGTGTAGAGGATTGAGAAAATTGAAGACAGAATATCACATAAATCTGAGAAAAGAGACAGAGCCTATGTGTTTATGTACACAGAGAAAGATCCTGCACCCACTCTGGAAAAGGTTTAAAAATAAATAGAAGCAATGGAGAACCAAGGAGTGATATCAGCAGTAACTCAACCAACTAGATGGTATTCTGGTATGGTTCCAGTAAAGAATCCAGATGGATCCATAAGAATCTGTGCAGTCCTCACCCAATTTAACAAAGCAGTGGAGAGAGATCCACCCAATGGTATCAGCGGATGAAAGTTTAGCAAAATTGGGGAAAAGCTCCATATTTACGAAATTAGATGCAAACTGTGGATTCTGGCAGTTAACATTAGACAAAGAGTCTAAATTGTTGACAACATTTTTAACACCATTTGTTTCAATAGGTTACCATTTGGTATAACCTAGGCACCGGAGATCTTTTAGAGAACGATGTCAAGAATCCTGGAAGGCTTAGAGGGAATAATCCGTCACATGGATGATGTCCTAATTCACAGAGCAAACCAGAAGGAACATGACACAAGGGTAAGAGCTCTATTACAAAGTCTAGAAGAAGCAGGTCTCACATTAAATGAGAAGTGTGTATTTTCACAGACAACAGTGAAGTTCCTTGGTCACATAATTGATGGGTCAGACATCAAAGCAGGAGACGAAGGCAATAAAAGATTTCCCAGAACCAAAGAACATAACAGAACTACAAAGATTCATGGGAATGGTGAATCAGGTAGGGAAATTCTTACCAAATCTAGCTACAATAAAGGAGCCCTTGTGACAACTGCTAAAGAGCAATAATATGTGGTATTAGGGAGAAAGCCAAAAAAAAATCCTTTTGAGAAAATCAGAGATATTAACTACATAGGAGGCATTAGTGCACTATGATCCTGAGCTAACAACCATAATTGCAGCAGATGCATCAGCAACAAGATCAGGTGTAGTCTTGTTTCAAGTCCAGAAGGATGGAAGACACAGACCTGTGTATTTCACTGCTCATTCGTTAACTGAAACGGAACAGAGATAAACAGTTATTGAGAAGAAAGCATTGGCAGCAATGTGGACATGCAAAAAATTTTCGAACCATGTATTGGTTTTATGTTTAAGATTGAAGCTGACCACAAGCCACTTGTGACATTGTTGAATTCGAAAGAACCAAGTTACCTCCAAGGGTACAAAGATTTCAACTAAGATTAATGAGGTTTAATTTGACAACCGAATATGTTCCAGGTAAACAACAAATAACAGCAGATGCGTTATCAAGAGCAACAACTGAAAGACCTGATGAAAGAGATGTCTTACTTCTGGAGAAAGTACAAGTCTTCGCTTTAACAATAACCGAGAATTTACCGGCAACAGCTTGCAGAAACTTGCAGAAAGAAGACGAGGCATGTGATAGAATAAAAGAATACTGTCAAAATGGTTGGCTGGTATATATGCCACGTAACCCAGTTTAAAAAAAATCACGAACAAAGAGGTCATCTGAGTATTGTGAACGATTTGTTAGTCTATGATGAAAGATTGGTCATCCCAAGAGCTTCAAGATTGGATATCTTGGAGAAATTACACCAAGGTAATTTAGGGATCACTAAATGTAAAGGAAGAGGCAGAAACTCAGTGTGGTGGCCCGGGATATCAAAAGATATCAAAGAAATGGTATCCAGATGCATCACATGTGCTACTGCCAGACAGGAGGTGAGAAAGCCACTTATGTCATCTTTGTTTCCGTCCAGACCACGTGAGCGTCTAGGAATGGACCTCTTTGAGCATAAAGGGAAGATGTTCCTTATTATCATTGACTTTAATTACTCAAGATGGTTTGAAGTTAAGCCACTACTTGGCCAGAGTTCAGAGGCTGTGATCAAATCTTTAAGAGAATTTTTTGCTACACATAGCATTCCAGATATTGTGATATCTGACAATGAGGCACAATTTGCGAACAAAAGTTTCAAAGAGTTTACTGAAACATTCGGATTTGTTCACGTCACCAGTTCACCGAGATACTCTCAGGCCAATGGAGGAGCAGAGAGAAGTTTATGAACTGTGAAGAAAAACAAAGATTTTCAACTGGCACTATTGAGCTATCGATCTACACCAATTCAGAATGGGTTAGCCCCATGTGAATTATTAATGGGAAGAAGGTTGAAGACACAACTTACGATTCTCCCAAGTACACAAAAGTCACGAATTAGTGCAGCAGACTTGGAAAAAGTGAGGTTGGGAGAGGATAGAGAGCAGTCAGTTCAAGCTGAGAATTATGATAGATGCTACAGATGAGAAATCTGTCAGATATCCAACCTGGAGAATTATTTTGGGTTAAAGACTAGAATAAATACAGAGAAGTGATAAAGAAATCACCATATCCAAGATTATACATTGTCCAGACCGACCAGGGGATGAAAAGAAGGAACAGAAGATCATTGGTACTCGTTCCACAGAAGAAACAAATGGAAGAAATGCAAGAGAATCAGTTATCAGAGAGAGTTTGTGAACTGGTGATACGACAATCAGCAAACAACCCAGAGGACAACTGAGATAGAGAACTGGAGTCATCGAATAATTCCACTCGAATACAAGAAAGTGAAGAGGAAGAACTAAGAGACTCTAAACCCTAAACATCTTCAAGCGAAAGGGTAACACGTTGCGGCAGAGTCGGTGAAAATGCCACAGCGTTACTTAACCTGATGAATGAAGTCAGAGACTTGGAAGGAGATATAATGTAGGTAGTATAATGTGACATAGGCCGTTGCTCAGTAGATATGTAAATAGACTGTCAACATCATTACAGGGTGTGATGTCATGGATTGTACAGAGCCTCGTCTGAGGAGTATTGTGGCAGTCATAGATGATGGCCGTTTGTAAATAAATTCCAGTTACCTTAACCCACAGACTACTATCTTTATTCGGTACAAAGAGTATAGTATCCTGGATATTACACTCTCCTTAGAAAACTGTATTATATGGTTTACCATGAGCAATGCTATGTGAGATCCTCTAGTATATAAAGTAACTCAGATGAAAATACATATCAGTTATATATTTAAGCTAGGCATTGCATTTGTTTCTATTTATAAATTTTTTTAAACATCACTTAGGAAAGTACCAGAAAAATATTTTGTGAACTAAACAAAAATAGGTACTAAAATGCTGAGATATTTTTTATTTATGTGCACCAAATACAGAACCAGTATTTTACAATGAAATCAGTAAAAATATACTTTATACAGGCCACAAAGATTGTCATTGAAATAACTGTAGTTAGCATCTACAGTGAAATTGCACTTTCTCTTTGAACAAAGTTCAAATAAAATCATTCTATTTGCTTAATTTATATAGACATACAGTAGTCAATAATCATGACAAACATCACAAAATAAAAATTCATTGCATTAGAAACATGTGTATAGAAAATGTAATCGAATGTCTACTGGACGCTTGCAAATTTCATTAGCATGCCTTTTCCAAGGGATATTAAGCTATAATCAAATCTCCAGGAGAAAAACAATCAAGCACGCAAGTTAAGATATTTAATATTCGGTCTAACTGGCTTTACCAGACTTGGCTGGTAAACCGTCACTGTGGCAGATAGATACTTTACTGTAGCTAGCTAAGCAAAATGGAATGTAATTTTCACCATAAATATGAGATTAGAACTCGGCATTTCCGCTTGGAGTGTAAATATATTTATTACATTTAGTGGAATTCTTTGATGACACCATCGCAATATTTTGTGTTCCAACTGAAAGACCAGATATACTGACATTAACCTTTGTAACAAATTCTACTTAGATTTGCTACACCTTCTTTCATTATGACCATAATGTACTCTGTATCCTCTTCAGAAAGCCATTTTGTTTGCAGTATCAGTTCTAATAAAATACCTTTCGAGGGTAAGAAGTGTCTAGAAAAAAAAGTAAACCATCAAAACCTGAATTGTTAAACTTTATATATATCGCTACCCTGAATGGACATTTTCCCATTTGTTTCTGTTAGAATCATAAACCAGCAGAAGTTTGCAACACAAGGAGGCCATTAGGCCCAATGTGCCTGTGCTGGCTCTTTGATTGAACCATTCAAAACAATCCCACTGGCCTGTTCTCTTCTCATTGCCTTGTACTATCCTCTGCTTCAAAAGTAACACTTTACCCTTAAATGATACAGTGGTCTCTGCCTTAACCATTCCCTGTGGCAAAGCATTTTATACTCCCTACAATGACCTGTTTAAAGGAATATCTCCTAACTGTTTTCCTCACTCATTTGGTGACAATTTTATTCACCATCAAAACTCCTCATAATTTTGAAAACCTCTAAAACTCTCCTTTTGGCCTTCTCTGCACTGATACAAATAGTCTCGATATCTCAAGCCTCTCCTTATAACTCAGTAAAGATAATCAAAATGTCATGAACAGGTACAGAAAATAATCAAAATGACTGATTGAATGCTGGCCTTTATATCTAGAGGAATAGAATACAAGGGGCTAGAAGTTAGGATGTGACTATGCAAAGCCCTGGTTAGACCACAGCTGTATAGAGTACTCAGAGCAGTTCTAGACATCAGAACTCAGGAAGGATGTATTGGCTTTGGAGGGGGTGTAGCATAGATTTACCTGAGTGATACCTGGACTCCAAGGGTTAAATTATGAGCAGCGATTACACAAACAAGGTGTTGTATTCCCTGGAATTTAGAAGGTTAAGGGGTAATTTGATCGAAGTATTCAAGGTATTAAGGGGAACAGATAGGGTTGATAAAGAGAAACTATTCCCTTTGGTTGGGGAGTCTAGGAGTAGGGGGCATAGTCTAAAACTTAGAGCCAGACATTTCAAGAGTGAAACTAAGAGGCATTTCTACCCGCAAAGGGTGGTAAATGTTTGGCATTCTCGCACAAACAGTAATTGACACGAGGTCAATTATTAATTTAAAATCTGAGATTGATATCGAGTCGCTTTAAACAGGCTCCAGAAGCTGGCTGAGCGTATCTACCCTGAGGCACAGTGCAGTTTTCGAGCACAGAGATCCACCATTGACATGCTGCTCTCCCATTGCCAGCTACAGGAGAAATGCCATGAACAACAGATGCCCCTCTACGTTGCTTTCATTGATCTCACCAAAGCCTTTGACCTCGTCAGCAGACGTGGTCTCTTCAGACTACTAGCAAAGATCGGATGTCCACCAAAGCTACTAAGTATCATCACCTCATTCCATGACAATATGAAAGGCACAATTCAGCATAGTGGCGCATCATCAGACCCCTTTCCTATCCTGAGTGGCGTGAAACAGGGCTGTGTTCTCGCACGTACACTGTTTGGGATCATCTTCTCCCTGCTGCTCTCACATGCGTTCAAGTCTTCAGAAGAAGGAAATTTCCTCCACACACGATCAGGTGGCAGGTTGTTCAACCTTGCCCGTCTAAGAGCGAAGACCAAAGTACGGAAAGTCCTCATCAGGGAACTCCTCTTTGCTGACGATGCTGCATTAACATCTCACACTGAAGAGTGTCTGCAGAGACTCATCAACAGGATCGCGGCTGCCTGCAATGAATTTGGCCGAACCATCAGCCTCAAGAAAACGAACATCATGGGACAGGACGTCAGAAATGCTCCATCCGTCAATATCGACGACCACGCTCTGTAAGTGGTTCAAGAGTTCACCTACCTAGGCTCAACTATCACCAGTAACCTGTCTCTCGATGCAGAAATCAACAAGCGCATGGGAAAGGCTTCCACTGCTATGTCCAGACTGGCCAAGAGAGTGTGGGAAAATGGCGCACTGACAAGGAACACAAAGACCGAGTGTATCAAGCCTGTGTCCTCAGTACCTTGCTCTACGGCAGCGAGGCCTGGACAACGTATTTCAGCCAAGAGCGACGTCTCAATTCATTCCATCTTCGCTGCCTCCGGAGAATCCTTGGCATTAGGTGGCAGGACCGTATCTCCAACACAGAAGTCCTCGAGGCGGCCAACATCCCCAGCATATACACCCTACTGAGCCAGTGGCACTTGAGATGGCTTGGCCACGTGAGCCGCATGGAAGATGGCAGGATCCCCCAAGGACACTTTGTACAGCGAGCTCGTCACTGGTATCAGACCCATCGGCCATCCATGGCTCCGCTTTAAAGACATCTGCAAACACGACATGAAGTCCTGTGACATTGATCACAAGTCATGAGAGTCAGTTGCCAGTGATCGCCAGAGCTGGCGGGCAGCCATAAAGGCGGGGCTAAAGTGTGGCGAGTCGAAGAGACTTAGCAGTTGGCAGGAAAAAAGACAGAAGCGCAAGGGCAGAGCCAACTGTGTAACAGCCCCGACAACCAATTTTATCTGTAGCACCTGTGGAAGAGTCTGTCAGTCTAGAATTGGCCTTTATAGCCACTCCA
Organism: Heterodontus francisci; assembly: GCF_036365525.1. Lineage (NCBI taxonomy): Eukaryota > Metazoa > Chordata > Chondrichthyes > Heterodontiformes > Heterodontidae > Heterodontus > Heterodontus francisci. The sequence goes on from NC_090378.1 coordinate 84,733,030, forward strand.
GGCACTGCTTCACAATCCACTGACCACCTCCAGGCGCTTACCCATTGTCTCTCGAGACAAGGGGGCCAAAGAAAAAAAAGAAGAACCAAAGATATTAAGGGAGGTGGAGCAAAGGGAGGTGTATGGAGTTAGGTCACAGATCAGCCATGATCTCATTGAATGGCAGATCAGGTTTGAGGGGCTAAATGACCTACTGCTGTTCCTATAGTTTCTCATCCCTGGTGATTCTATGCTGAATGTTCTCAATGGCTTTAATGTCCTTTGTATAAGAGGGTGCCCAAAAACTGCACACAATACATTTTTAACTATGGCCTAAACCAATGTTTTGTAAAAATTTATCATTACTCTGTTGATCTTATACTCTAGCCTTGGTTATAAAATCCAAGATGCTGTTAGCCTTTTAGATCCTTTCCTTACCCACACTTGCATTTTCAGGAAATTATGCATTTGAATCCAACCATGCCAATGTGTTTTCATTGTGTACACGCCTTCCTTGTTTCTCATCACAAGATATGTTGCCATAGACATATCCACATCAAACTGAAGTCTTAGAATCCTCCTTAGATGCTCTGCTATGACATCTCTGACCTCTCAACCATCTGCACTGCAAACCACAGGCCTGTTGACTTATCTACCTTGAGCTGTTGTAATTCTTTTAGAACTTATTTCTTTTCTATAGTTACCTCTGATAATTGTTTCACATTATCCTTGAATTTACTGTATTCTCACTTCAACCATCATTTGCGATGCAAGGTATTTATTTAATATCTCTGCCATACCTTCATCCTCCACAATTAAACTTTCTGTTTCATCCCTGAGTAGTCCTCCCCCCTCCTTAACTATTCTTTTATCTTTTTTATATATTTACAAAAAGCTCTTACTATTTCCTTTATTATCTGTTAGCATATTTTCATATTCCCTTTTAGCTCATCTAATCTCCCTGTTTACCTTCCTGCTACATTTTCTGTTTTACATGCAATTTCCATTGTTGTTGATCCTAATTTTATGAGGTGCCTGCTTTTTAAGTTTCAGTCCAGTTTTATTTCTATTTATCAATGGGAAAGCCATTAATTTAGTTTTCACAGGATAATGGATAATCATGGAATTAAATTCCAAAAGCAGCACTAAAACCCCCAGAATACCATTTAGTAAAAATGGATTTGACTAATTCAGTTGCTGCATCTGAGTAGTCCTTTTGCCATATAGGAATACATTCATTTCGTATTTCATCCCATGCTGATCTGTCAGTCTGTTTGATAACTTGGGTCAGATCCCTTCTTAGCTCATTGACCTTTGTGTTTTTCCAGTCCAACGCCCTTAGGTTCATTATATTTTTCTACTTCTACATCGGATTTAACTATTTGTGGTCACTATTTTCCACTTGTTTTACTCACATCAGTTATTTCTCCACCTTATTTCACAGAACGAACTCAAGCAATGCATCTTTTGTTGTTGGATTATAAACATGCAAATTTAGGAATTGGGCCTGGATTCATTATAAAAGGCATTTCCCACTTGGACCACGTGTTCTTTTTAATTTGTTCTAGGGATATTAGTGTCACTGGCTAGGCCAGCATTTATTTCCCATCCCTAACTGCCCTTGAGAAGGTGGTGGTGAGCCACCTTCCTAAACCGCGACAGTCCATCTGGTGTGGGTACATCCACAGCACTGTTAAGAAGGGAGTTCCAGGATTTTGACCCAGCGACAGTGAAGGAACGGTGATATAGTTCCACGTCAAGTTGATGTGTGACTTGGAGGGGAACTTCCAGGTAGTGGTGTTCCCATGCATGTGCTGTTCTTTGTCATTCTGGGGGAAGAGGTCATGGGTTTGGAAGGTGCTGTCAAAGGAGTCTTGGCAAATTGCTGCTGTGCTTCTTGTAGATGGTACACACTGCTGCCACTGTGCACCGGTGGTAGAGGGATTGAATATTTAAGGTGGTGGATGGGGTGCCGATCAAGCGGGCTGCATTGTCCTGGATAGTGTTGAGCTTGTTGGAGCTGCACTCATCCAGGCAAGCAGAGAGTATTCCATCACACTTCTGACTTGTGCCTTGTAGATGGTGGACAGGCTTTGGGGAGTCAGGAGATGAGTTACTTGATGCAGAATTCCCAGCATCTGACCTGCACTTGAAGCCACAGTATGTATATGGCTGTTCCAGTTAATTTTCTGGTCAGTGGTAACCCCGAGGATGTTGATGGTGGGGGCTTCTGCAATGGCAATGCAATTGAACATGAAAAGGGAGATGGCTAGATTCTGTCTTGTTGGAGATCGTCATTGCCTGGCACTTGTGTGGCACATATGTTATTTGTCACGTATCAGCCCAAGCCTCTATGTTGTCCAGGTCTTGCTGCATGCAGGCACAGACTGCTTCAATAACTGAGGAGTTGTGAATGGTACTGAACATCATACAATCATCAGTGAACATCCCCACTTCTGACCTTACGTTGGAGGGAAGTTTATTGATGAAGCAGCTGAAGATGGTTGGGCCTAGGACACCTGAGGATCCCCTGCAGTGATATCCTGGGGCTGAGATGATTGGCCTCCAACAACCACAACCATCTTCCTTTGTGCTAGGTATGACTCCAACCAGTGGAAAATTTTCCCCTGATTCCCATTGACTTCACTTTTGCGAGGGCTCCTTGATGCCACACTCATTCAAATGCTGCCTTGATGTCAAGGGCAGTCACTCTCACCTTTATTATCTTTATCCAAGTCTGTCTTGGGATGGATCAAATTATCTAATTTTTGCCCTGATATTCTAACATGTCTCAAGACCAGCCTTGTGAAGATCAACCATATTGAGCATCCCAAATAATTAAGGCTATCTCCTTGGTTTAAGGAAGTAATCTTCGTGATAATGGAACAGAACTCACACTGGGTACTTGGCTGGTTTTGTGGAATTTAATATTAAAAATTGGAAGTGACACATAATGGATGGTATAGGGAATTTTAAAAATCACATTGATGTTGCTTTTCTGAAATTTGGAACAAAGTAGAGACAACTGTTTTCTACATCTGGCCTATGCTGTACCTGACTTGGAAGTGTTTTTTCCTGACATTTAGTGATGAAAGTGCAAAAGTGTTCCATTCTCCAGAATTGAAGTTCATTGTTTCAATGATAGAAAAATTCACCAAAAAGAGTTAAAAAGTTGATCTCATTAAATTGTTATAATAAAACTAACTGTACCTTGTACAACTGCTGTAGGGATAGGATTGTTAGGGGAGTTTCTTTTTCTTCTTGCTGTGATATTGAAAAAGTGAGAGTTAATATAAAAATTTCATGGAAATCACAGAATACATTGAATCTTTCATATAGTGGGGCGAGCAAACATATAGACTGTGGCAAGCAAGTAATTGATAACTATTCAGATTATCTTTACATGCTGCATGTGCCTACCATGTAAATTTATCAAGTGTATTAAGCACTAAATATAAAATGCATTATAATTTAAGAAATCGGTTCTCAGTAGCAACTGACTCTCGACAAACTCACAGAAATTAACAGCATATTAGTTGAAAATAATCTGAGATAGGCAATACAACCTCAGCACATTGGTACGTATATTATTTACCTCCCCACTTTTCCTCCCTTGCTTTAACTATCCAAGCAACGCAAAACATTCTCCAGCTAAGAGAGTGGGCAGAGAATATCTCTCTCTCTGTTGCTCTCGTGCACAAGAATACTCTGAATTTATTTGATTTTCTGGTTTTCCATCTCTCCATTTTGGGAAATCTATTGCTTCTGGCAAATCCCTACAGCCTGATAAGATGTACAAATTGTCAATTCAGATAATTTCATATAGACAAACACCAATATAGACTTCATTAAAAAATTTAAAATTTGGAAATAGGGAATCACAATTGAATTGACTTTTGATAATCCTGTAAATTTTATGGATTTGATTTCTATAATTCTTACAGGTGGTATAAATGACAATTGCAAGTCATACAGATGAGCAGGAATGCTATATTGATGTGTTACTATAGTCCTCACTAAAAATAAATTATTATTGCTCTCCATACTTTGGTATAAACTTGCATTGTGTAGTAAGGTGGAGTTTTGAGTTCAAATGCAGCTTGAATACTCAAATATTTAGGTTTCTGTTGTGTAAGACTTCAAACTAAGTGAGAGAAACTGATGTTTGAATTCAAATTCTGTTTTAGACCATCTACATTGCAACCAAGGCAAGACTTTAGGTACTTCTTCAAACTTTAGTCATGATATATTTATAACAAATTAAATACAGCAGGTTTCTTGTAAGCAGTACATTTGTTCCCTTTAACACTTCAGACATCATGTTTTGCTGATGGGCTCAAAGTAAAACAACAATAAAGAAGAATTGAATAGGGAATGTATTAATCAACTTCAAGGAAAGTGACTTAAAAACTAAGCTTGGAGGCATAAACGGTGGGATAGTGGTAATGTCAGTGGATTTATAATCCAGGGACTCACTCAGACTAATACTCTGAGAACATGGGTTCAAACCCCACCATTGCAGCTGGTGGATTTTAAATCTAATTACTAAAATAGTTAACAAAAATCAGGAATTGAAAGCTAGTCTAAGTAGTGGTGACCATGAAACAACCATTGATAGTCGTAAAAACCCATCTGGTTCACAAATGCCCTTTTAGGGATGCAAATCTGCCATCCTTACCTGGTCTGTTCTACATGTGACTGCAGACCCACAGCAACGTGATTGACTTTTAACTGCCCTCTGAAATGGCTTAGCAGGCCAATAAGTTGTATGAAAACATTACACAAAAGTTGAAAAGGAATAAAACTAGATGGAATACCCGGCACTGACAATGGCAAACCCAGCCCTGGCAACCTTGCAAAGTCCTCTTGAAAAACATCTGGGGGCTTGAGCTAAAATTGGGAGAGCTGTCCCACAGACTAGTCAAGCAATAGCCTGACACAGTCATACTCACAGAAACGTACCTTACATCCAAAGTCCCAGACTTGACCATCACCATTCCTGGTATGTCCTGTCCCACCGTCAGGACAGACTCACCAGAAGTGACGGCTCAGTGTTACATAGTCGGGAGGGAGTTGGCCTGGGAGTCCTCAACATTGACTCTGAATTCCATTAAGTTTCACGGCATCAGGTCAAACATGGGCAAGGAAACCACCTGCTGATTACCACCTACCGCCCTCCTCCCCACACCCCCACCCCCCCGCTTCAGCTGATGAATCAGTGCTCCTCCTTGTTAAAAACCACTTGGAAGAAGCACTGAGGATGAAAAGGGTACAGAATGTACTCTGGGTAGGGGACTTCAATGTCCATCACCAAGAGTGGCTCAGTAGCACCACGACTGACTGAGCTGCAAGAGTCCTGAAGGACATATCGTCCATACTGGGCCTGCGGCAGGTGGTGAGGGAACCAACAAGAGGGACAAACTTACTGGACCTTACCCTCACCAATCTACCTGTTGCAGCTGCATCTGTCCAAGACAGTATTGGTCGGAGTGACCACTGTACGATCCTTGTGAAAACAAAGTCCCATATTCACGCTGAGGATACCCTCCATCGTGTTGTCATAGAGTCATAGAGTTATACAGCACAGAAACAGGCCCTTCGGCCCACCTTGTCCGCGCCAGCCATCAAGCACCTATCTATTCTAATCCCATTTTCCAGCACTTGGCCCATAGCCTTGTATGCTATGGCGTTTCAAGTGCTCATCTAAATACTTCTTAAACGTTGTGAGGGTTCCTGCCTCTGCAACCCCTTCAGGCAGTGTGTTCCAGATTCCAACCACCCTCTGGGTGAAAAAACTTTCCTCAAATCCCCTCTAAACCTCCTGCTCCTTACCTTAAATCTATGCCCCCTGGTTATTGACACCACCGCTAAGGGAAAAAGTCTCTTCCCATCAACCCAACTATGCCTCTTATAATTTTGTATACCTCAATCAGGTCTCCCCTCAGCCTTCTCTGCTCGAAGGAAAACAACCCCAGCCTATCCAGTCTCTCTTCATAGCTGAAATGCTCCAGCCCAGGCAACATCCTGGTGAATCTCCTCTGCACCCTCTCCAGTGCAATTACATCCTTCCTATAGTGTGGCGATCAGAACTGTGCACAGTACTCCAGCTGTATCCTAACTAGCTTTTTATACAGTTCCATCATAACCTCCCTCTCTTATATTCTATGCCTCAGCAAATAAAGGCAAGTATCCCATATGCCTTCCTAACCACCTTATCTACCTGTGCTGCTGCCTTCAGTGATCTATGGACTGGTACACCAAGGTCCCTCTGACCCTCTGTACTTCCTAGGGTCCTACCATCCATTGTATATTCCCTTGCCTTGTTAGTCCTCCCAAAATGCTTCTCAGGATTAAATTCCATTTGCCACAGCTCCGCCCATCTTACCAGCCCATCTATATCATCCTGTAATCTAAGGCTATCCTCCTCACTATTTACGACACCACCAATTTTTGTGTCATCTGCAAACTTACTGATCATAACTCCTATATTCACGTCTAAATCATTAATGTACACTACAAACAGCAAGGGTCCCAGCACTGATCCCTGCAGTACACCATTGTTCACAGACTTCTAATCGCAAAAACAACTCTCGACCATCACCCTCTGCCTCCTGCCTTAACTCCACTTTCCTGCCAGCTCCTCATAACCCTTTACTCCTTTGTAGGTCAAAAATCTGTCTAACTGAGCCTTGAATATATTTAATGACCCAGCCTCCACTGCTCTCTGGGGAAAGAATTCCAAGGATTCATGACTCTCAGAGCAGAAATTCCTCCTCAACTCCATCTTAAATGGGAGACACCTTATTTGGAAACTGTGCCCCCTGTTCCAGATTCCCCAATATGGGGAAACACCCTCTCAGCATCAATCCTGTCAAGCCCCCTCAGAATTAATATGTTTTAATAAGATCACCCCTCATTCTTCTAAACTCCAATGAGCAAAGGCCCAACCTGCTCAACTTTTCCTCATAAGACAACCCCTTCATCCCAGAAATCAACCTAGTGAACCTTCTCTGACCTGATTCCAGTGCAAGTGTGTCCCTCCTTAAGGAGACCAAAACTGTATGCAGTACTCCAGGTCTGGCCTCACCAATTCCCTGAACAGTTGTAGCAAGACATCCCTACTTTTATACTCCATTCCACTTGCAATAAATGCCACCATTCCATTTGTCTTCTTAATTACTTGCTGTACCTGCATGCTAACCTTTTTGTGATTCAAGTACAAGGACATCCAGATCCCTCTGTACCGCAGCATTCTGTAGTCTCTCCATTTAAATAATATTCTGCTTTTTTTCCCTTCCCACCAAAGTGGACAACCTCACATTTTTCCACATTATACTCCATCTGCCAAATCTTTGCCCACTCACTTAACCTATTTTTGTCTCTTTGGATATTCTTTGTGTCCTCCTCACAAATTGCTTTCCTACCTATCTTTGTGTTATTCACAAATTTGGTTACAATACACTCAGTCCCTTCATCCAAGTCATTAATATAGATTGTAAATAGTTGAGATCCCAGCACTGATCCCTGTGGCACCCCACTAGTTGCAATTTGCAAGCCCCATTTATCCCGACTCTGTTTTCTGTTAGTTAGCCAATTTTCCATCCATGCTAAAAATATTCCCCCAACACCATGCGCTCTTATCTTGTGCAGTATGGCACCTTATCAAATGCCTTTTGGAAATCAAAATACACTGCATCTACTGGTTCCTCTTTATCCACCCTGCTTGTTACATCCTCAAAGAATTGTAATTAGTTTGTTAAACATGATTTCCCTTTCATAAAACCACATTGACTCTGCCTGGTTGCATTATGATTTTCTAAATGTTCTGCCATTACTTCCTTAATAATGGATTCCAGCATTTTCCCAATGACTGGAGTGCTCTACAGAGAGCTGGCATGAACTCGATGGGCTGAATGGCCTCCTGTGCTGTTATGACTCTATGACTCCACCCTCAACTAGGCTTTGAGAAGGCTCTCGGAAATGATGGGGACTCAGTGCAACTTGGTCTTTGTCATTTCCATGGGCTTCCACCAGTTTTCTGCCAGGTTACAGTTTGAGACCGCTGGAACCCCTGTAGAATTTCAGAGTCCAGCTATATATCTCCAGTGGATATATACTACATACTTTGTTGTCCTGTATACATGGCTATAACAATTGAAGGGATACAAATTAAATACATAGATAAATGAATAAGTGTAATAATAAATGCTACTCATTAACAGTTTTTATAGAATAATAAACAGATTTCTATCACCAAAGCATCGGTAAAACAACATGTAATAAATGTGGAATTTGACTAATTTAATCACTATTGGCCTTGATATGTTACATGATGTGTTAATTGGCATAGCATCCTTTTGCTTATTATGAAAATGCCTAGCGAGGAATGCTAGTAGCGATACAAGAGGTTTTTTCTGGAAATGTTAGAATAAACCTTTACCGACTATGACATCTTTTGGGTAGGAAAGCTTACCTTGCAAGAAATTAATTTTGCTGGTTTCACTTTCACCAGCAGAATTTAAAGCAACAATTTCAATCATATCTTTCTGAACATTTGGAGCTTCACAAGAGAGTATTTCTGTTCTGCATAACTCACTCCTTTCTGAATTAGAAACCGCATACACAATATATTCTGTGGCGTAAATTGACTCTGTCCATGAGATGAACAGAGTGTCATTTTCCAAAGAAGCAATAAGGTTGTTTGGAGAGCAAGGAACTGAAACAAAAAAAGTTATTTATAAATTGCTGTACATAATAAAAACTACAAAAAGTCAGGGTATTATCTTTTTGAATGAGATTTTGATCCAGTGGTTGACATCCTGCTGATTTTTAGATGATCCTATGTGGTAAACTAATGTTTAGCTACAGCATTGGTAATAGCTTAGTGTTTCAAAACACTTTGTTAATTCAGGGAAAATAGGCTCCTAATTTTCTTTTATCATTTAATGACTCCCTTTTCCCACCCTATCACAGACCTTCCCTTTTGTTCTTTTTCCACCCTTCCCCATTTGACCTACTTAAAACCTATTACATTTCTAACTTTTCCTAGTTCTGATGAAGGGTCATCGACTTGAAATGTTAACTCTGTTTCTCTCTCCACAGATGCTGCCAGACCTGCTGAGTATTTCCAGCATTTTCTGTTTTTATTTCAGATTTCTAGCATCTGCAGTAGTTTGCTTTTGTAGGAAGGAGGCATCGCTGGGTCTGGTGTTGAGGTATAAGGTGGGCCAAGTGAGACAAGTGTCTGTTGGGGAACACTTGGGTAAGAGTGATCATGTATCATAAGGTTTAGACTAGTAATGGAGCAAGGAGCAATCTAAAGTAGAACTTCTAAATTGGAAGAGGGCAAACTTCAGTGAGTTGAGAGGGGATCTAGGCAGGGTAAAATGGAACCAACAAAGACAGACAGGAAAAATGGTAAAGGAAAAATGGGTGATCTATAAGGAGGAGATATTTCAGATACAGGCTAGATCATTCCAACGAGGGGGAAAGTTAGAAGAACCAAAGCCAGGGCTCCATGGGTGAAGAGGGAGATAGAGGATATGATAAAACAAAAAAAAGGGTGTATGATGCATGTCAGGTGAACTGGTGAACTCTTCAAGCGAGGACCAGGCCAAATACAATGGGCTGGATTTTGTTCCCAGCCCGATGTCGGGTTCTGTGGCGGTGGGGGTTGTGGTGGAGAATTGGAGCGGCAGTGGCCGCCACCGAACCCAATGCCGGGATTGCCAAGCCCGATCTTCCCAGTGGTGGGGAAGCTCTGTGGCAGCCCCTTCGCTGCTCTGCGACGGGACCTGACTTTCCATATGCTATTTAATCTTTGCATTAACTTAAACGTATCCTGCAGCCATCTAACCTTCAGTTCCAGCTCTTCAGCACGACGTGCGGCATTCAAATGCCTTCACTTTCCCGTCCAGGAAAAGCTGGCGCCACTGAGGTGGGGAAGGGGTGAACTCTGTACTATTTGTATGGGGCGGGGGGGGGGGGGGTGTGGGTGAAGGGGTGAACTCTGCATGATTTGTACAGGGAGGGGGGGTGGGTGAAGGGGTGAACTCTGCATGATTTGTACAGGGAGGGAGGTGGGTGAAGGGGTGAACTCTGCATGATTTGTACAGGGAGGGGGGGGGTGGGTGAAGGGGTGAACTCTGTACTATTTGTACGGGGCGGGGGGGGGGGCGTGGGTGAAGGGGTGAACTCTGCATGATTTGTACAGGGAGGGAGGTGGGTGAAGGGGTGAACTCTGCATGATTTGTACAGGGAGGGGGGGTGGGTGAAGGGGTGCACTCTGTATAATTTGTACAGGGAGGGGGTGTGGGTGAAGGGGTGAACTCTGTATAATTTGTACAGGGAGGGGGGGCGGGTGAAGGGGTGAACTCTGCATGATTTGTACAGGGAGTGGGGGGTGGGTGAAGGGGTGAACTCTGTATAATTTGTACAGGGAGGGAGGGTGGGTGAAGGGGTGAACTCTGCATGATTTGTACAGGGAGGGGGGGTGGGTGAAGGGGTGCACTCTGTATAATTTGTACAGGGAGGGGGTGTGGGTGAAGGGGTGAACTCTGTATAATTTGTACAGGGAGGGAGGGTGGGTGAAGGGGTGAACTCTGCATGATTTGTACAGGGTGGGGGCGCGGGCGAAGGGGTGAACTCTGCATGATTTGTACAGGAAGGGGGGGGTGGGTGAAGGGGTGAACTCTATATAATTTGTACAGGGAGTGGGGGTGGGTGAAGGGGTGAACTCTGTATAATTTGTACAGGGAGGGGGGGTGGGTGAAGGCGTCAACTCTGCATCATGTTGAATTGTCTGCAGGGCAGGCAGCCTTATAAAAACGATGCCTGCACCTGCTCCCACATCAGGTGATGCCGTGAACGGTGTCGCCAATGCTGCCCCCGCCATGTGATTGGCGGGGCAGGGCGGCCGCTGCAGAATCATGGTGGCACAGGTGCCGTATGGGGCAGCCATCATTTTCTGCTCCCACTGCCAGGAGCCAACTCAATAAGTTAAGAGAAGCAGTGAAAAAGAAAATAAGGTTGGCAAAGAGTGAATATGAGAACAGAATGACAGTTAACATAAAAAGGAACCCAAAAATCTCTACTGACATGTAACTAGTAAGCGGGTAGTAAGAGGTGGGGCCTATTAGGGTCAAAGAAGGTGATACATGCTTAGAGGCGCAGAGCAAGGCTAGAATACTTAATGAGTACTGTACTATTAGAGAAGATGCTGACAAAATATCAGTAGTAATGGAGAAGGTAGAGGTAATGGATGGGCTGAGAATTGATAGGCAGGATGTCCTGGAAAGGCTGACTATTCTTCTAGTGGATAAGTCACCTCATCTGGATGGTTTGCATCCCAGGTTGTCAAGGGAAGTGGGGGTGTAGATAGTGGAAGGTCTTCCAATCTTCCCTAGATACAGGGGAGGTACCAGAGGATTAAAAAGTGGCAAATGTGACACCCTTGTTCAAGAAAGGGTGTAAAGACATTCCTAGTAACTATAAGCTGGTCAGTTTAACATCAGTGGTGGGTAAGGTTTTAGAAATAACAATCAGGAACAAACTTAACAGGCACTTGGACAGATTTGAGTTAATTAAGGAGAGCCAGCACGGATCTGTAAAATGCAAATTGTGCTTGACGGATCTAATTGAATTTTTTGATGAAATAACAGAGAGGATTGATGAAGGGAATGCAATGGATATTGGCTTTATGGATTTTAAGAAAGTGTATGACAAAGCACCACTTAAAAGGCTGGTTAACAAAATTGAGGCGCGTGGGATAGGAGGGTTAGTGTCAGCTTGGATAAAAAGAAATTGACTTAAGAACAGAAAACAGCGAGTTGGGTCAAATGGTTGTTTTTCAGACTGGAGGATGGTAGTCAGTGGTGTTCCCCAAGGTTCAGTGCTAGGACCACTGCTCTTTATATATTATATATATATATAATGACATGGATATTGGAATCCAGAGCGGAATTTCAAAATTTGCTGACGAAAATAAATATTGACACAGACTTGATGGGACTAATGACTTATTGTTGTGTTACTAGTTCTAGTACTGTTAAGAAAGGATATCATTAAAATACACACCAGACCAAATGATGGTTGTTTATTTTCAAATAACAACTTTTTTTAAAAGTCCAAAGCGTATAGAATGCTAGAAATTAATTTCCAGTGATGGCTAGATTTTACATACTGGAAATTGTGCTTTATTTTTAATTCTTTTACTTACCAGTGATGCCAGTTAAAGGAATGCTTGGGCTGCTGATTCCTGCTGGATTTCTCGCTGTGACAGAAATGTTGTACGTGGAACTGCAAGGGACTGGGAATTGGAAAAATGTTCTGGGTGTCCAATATGAACGCAAGGTATACAAGGAGAATGGATCCTGTTCAATTTGCCCCTCGATACCTACTTCATAGTCTTCAGCACAGTGACTGTCTTTCCAGGCGACGTCTATGTCTTGTACGCCATTACTGGCAGGGCTTAATGTAGCTTGAATGTCTCCTGGTAGGCATGGAACTACACAACAAAAAAATGATTAAATGACAGAGTAAAATGAATTAAACAACAATCAAATCAAGCTAGATTAAAATTGCTCAGACCACTGTTACTTATGTGTCAATTCATATTATGAATTTGTATAAAGCAAACTATAATTAGAACTTTAAAATAAAAGCAAAATACTGCGGATGCTGGAAATCTGAAATAAAAACAGAAAATGCTGGAAATACTCAGCGGTTCTGGCAGCATCTGTGGAGAGAGAAACAGAATTAACGTTTTATCAGAGTTCTGATGAAAGGTCACAGACTTGAAACGTTAACTCTGCTTCTCTCTCCACAGATGCTGCCAGACTTGCTGAGTATTTCCAGCACTTTCTGTTTTTATTTTATAATTAGAACTTTTACTGATACGCCTTTCTTTGTATTAAAGCACATTTTTTGAATGCAATAGTACAGCTCAAACAAAATACAATCATTGATGGTGTTAGTAGGATATTTACCTGTACCAACTTCATAAGAAGCATTAAGCATACTTGTGCAAAATCCATCAAAAGCGTAAACAGAAATGTTGTACTTGGTGGCGCACCTCAGATGTTGAATGTAACAACTTGTATTTGTTGTGTCACAATGAAGTAGGTCTTCATTGCTGGCATTTACAAATGCCATATATGATATTGCTGTATCACTGTGACCCCATGATAATAACATTGAGTTGTTTGCACAGTCCACATCAGCTTCAAGATACTCTGGAGTACATGGTACTAGAAGGTTGAAAAAGGTTTGTTATTTCAAGAATGTGCTGTACTTGAGGAAAGCAAAATAGATGTAAATAGTGCTACAGCACAAATCTTAAATATGCAGATCAATATATGTTTAAAATAATTCTTAATGATGCAGCTTACAGGTATCTAGGAATGCTTTAATAAAATAGAGATATAATCTGCTATTGAAGAATGAAAATAATTCAAATTTTTCTCTCCACATTCAACTGCCATGAATAAAAATGGGGGCTGGCAACCATTTTGGTCTTTTCTTATGAGTGAATTTGCAAGTACCAATGGCCAAATATTGGACTATAACATTGCACCTGTTAATATATTGGATTCTCATTACTCACATAGTTAATGAGTTGTTTAACTGATGAAAAAATGGCACAACATTCTTGAATTCAGCCATAGAGTGAGGAACCCCGAAATGCCTAGTGTTTAAAGGATATGTTTGTCAGGATATGTCCCAGTTGGTAGATCATTACATTTGCAGACCTTTTCTGCTTCTTTTGTGCTCTGCCTCCAGCAATCTAGGTCTTTATTGTTAACTGTTGTTAATTAAAGTCTAATCAAATGAAAAATGAAGTAATTCTTTTTTATTCATTCATGGGATGTGGGTGTCGCTGGCTAGGCCAGGATTTATTGCCCATCCCTAATTGCCCTTGAGAAGGTGGTGGTGAGCTGCCTTCTTGAACCGCTGCAGTCCTTGTGAGGTAGGTACATCCACAGTGCTGTTTGGAAGGGAGTTCCAGGATTTTGACCCAGTGACAGTGAAGGAACGGCGATATAGGTCCAAGTCAGGATGGTGTGTGACTTGGACTGGAACTTGCAGGTGGTGGTGTTCCCATGCATCGGCTGCTCTTGTCCTTCGAGGTGGTAGAGGTTGCGGGTTTGGAAGGTGCTGTCTAAGGAGTCTTGGTGCATTGCTGCAGTGCATCTTGTAGATGGTACACACTGCTGCCACTGTGGTGGAGGGAGTGAATGTTAGTGGATGGCGTGACAATCAAGCGGGCTGCTTTGTCCTGGATGGTGTCGAGCTTCTTGAGTGTTGTTGGAGCTGCACCCATCCAGGCAAGTGGAGAGTATTCCATCACACTCCTGACTTGTGCCTTGTAGATGGTGGACAGGCTTTGGGGAGTCAGGAGGTGAGTTACTCGCCGCAGGATTCCTAGCCTCTGACCTGCTCTTGTAGCCACGGTATTTATATACTACTCCAGTTCAGTTTCTGGTCAATGGTAGCCCCTAGGATGTTGATAGTGGGGGATTCAGCGATGGTAATGCCATTGAATGTCAAGGGGAGATGGTTAGATTCTCTCTTGTTGGAGATAGTCATTGCCTGGCACTTGTGTGGCGCAAATGTTACTTGCCACTTATCAGCCCAAGCCTGGATATTTTCCAGGCCTTGCTGCATTTTTACCTGAACTGCTTCAGTATTTGAAGAGTCGCGAATGATGCTGAACATTGTGCAATCATCAGCAAACATCCCCACTTCTGACCTTATGATTGGAGGAAGGTCATTTATGAAGCAGCTGAAGATGGTTGGGCCTAGGACACTACCCTGAGGAACTCCTGCAGTGATGTCCTGGAGCTGAGATGATTGACCTCCAACAACCACAGCCACCTTCCTTTGCACTAGGTATGACTCCAACCAGCAGACTCCAACTGTTTTCCCCCTGACTCCCGTTGTCTCCAGTTTTGCTAGGGCTCCTTGATGCCATAGTCGGTCAAATGCTGCCTTGATGTCAAGGGCAGTCACTCTCACCTCACCTCTTGAATTCAGCTCTTTTGTCCACGTTTGAACCAAGGCTGTAATGAGGCTAGGAGCTGAGTGGCCCTGGCGGAACCCAAACTGAGCATCACTGAGCAGGTTATTGCTAAGCAAGTGCTGCTTGATGGCACTGTTGATGACACCTTCCATCACTTTACTGATGATTGAGAGTAGGCTGATGGGGCGATAATTGGCCGGGTTGGACTTGTCCTGCTTTTTGTGTACAGGCCATACCTGGGCAATTTTCCAAATTGCCGGGTAGATGCCAGTGTCGTAACTATACTGGAACAACTTGGCTAGGGGTGTGGCAAGTTCTCTGAGCACAGGTCTTCAGTACTATTGCTGGAATATTGTCAGGACCCATAGCCTATGCAGTATCCAGTGCCTTCAGTTGTTTCTTGATATCACGTGGAGTGAATCGAATTGGCTGAAGTCTGGCATCTGTAATGCTGGGGACTTCAGGAGGAGGCCGTGATGGATCATCAACTCGGCACTTCTGGCTGAAGATTGTTGCAAATGCTTCTGCCTTATCTTTCACACTGATGTGCTGGGCTCCCCCATCATTGAGGATGGGGATATTTGTGGAGCCACCTCCTCCATTTAGTTGTTTAATTGTCCACCACCATTCACGACTGGATGTGGCAGGACTGCAGAGCTTAGATCTGGTCCGTTGGTTATGGGATCGCTTAACTTTGTCTATTGCATGCTGCTTATTCAGTTTGGCATGCAAGGAGTCCTTAGTTGTAGCTTCACCAGGTTGATACCTCATTTTGAGGTATGCCTGGTGCTGCTCCTGGCATGCCCTCCTGCATTCTTCATTGAACCACGGTTGGTCTCCTGGCTTGATGCGAATGGTAGAGTGGGGCATATGCTGGGCCATGAGGTTACAGATTGTGGATGAGTACAATTCTGCTGCTGCTGAT